>NC_037332.1:100515792-101222646 GCF_002263795.3 Bos taurus | reverse complement strand
CCTGTTGTCTCTCCCAACGTATAATCCGGTCCTCTTACCTCTTTGTCTCAGTGGCACTCAGAGCCATCCTGGCCATCTTCTTGGTTGCTCTCTTTCTTTTAAATCTTGTGCCCGAATCCTGTTAACTCTCCTTTCAGAATAAATCCAGACCCTGACCACTTGTCACCACCTCCAGATCTAAGCATCCTGAAAAATTATATTCAGCCGCTCAACTGGCCTTCCTGCCACCACCTTTCTTCAGTTACAGTCTATTCTTACAGCAATCAGAGTAATTCTTGGGGCGGGGGGGGGGGGGAATATATATATATATTTATTTATTAAGATTTATTTTCCTTTTTGGCTGCATGGCATGCAGGATCTTAACTCCCTTACCAAGAACTGAGCCCATGCCCCCTGCATTGGAAGTGTGGAGTCTTAACCACGGGGCCACCTGAGAAGTCCTATTTTTGAAATATTTTCGATCATGTCACTCTGCTGTCAACTCTCCCTGACCCCTCTTTTTCTCAGTAAGAAGTCAACATCTTTACAAATGGCTCCCCAGACCCTCTGCCCGGCCCTCTGCCCCTGCCTTACCGCTCTCCTTGCTCTGCACGAGGAACACACAGGCGTCAGCCTCTGCATTTGCTTGTCCCTCTGTCTGGAATAAGCTTCCTCTTACTATCATTACTGCTTGGTCCTTTGTCTTTACTCAGATACTCCTTGTATCGAGTTGAGACTTTTTCTCATCTCATATCTAAAATGTCCACTATATCCCATCACCCTGACCTTTCTCTTTCCACTTCCTTAACATATATTTTTATTTAGCACTTATAACTTCAAATACGAAATTGTCTATGTTCACTGAGTCTTAGGTCCGTGAGAGGTTGGTTCCTCTGCAGGGATTCTGCTGGTGGTGGTCTAGTGGTTAGCAGGCTTCCCAGGTAGCACTAGTGATAAAGAACCCTCCTGCTAATGCTGGAGATATCCCCGAGTGGGGAAGATCCCCTGGAGAAGGGCATGGCAACCCACTCCAGTATTCTTGTCTGGAGAATCCCATGGACAGAGGTGCCTGGCGGGCCACAGTCCATAGGGTCGCAAAGAGTTGGACACGACTGAGAGACTTATCACGCATGCACACCAGTGATTACCACTCCATGCTTTCACTGCCAAGCTCGCTGGTTCAATTCTTGGTTTAGTTTCCTCTAATTGAGCGAATTAAGATCCCACAGGCAGTGTGTCATGACCCCCCAAAATAGAAAAAAAAAAATTCCTCTGCAGAGGCCAAGGTGGGATCATCCAAGGGCGTGTAAAATCTGATCCTCTTGTTTCCTCAGATATGAGTAGTATCTTTACTATATTATCAACTGATTGTCTAGAGAGTGACATGCACACACATCCTTCCAAAATAAGTTTAAATATTAATTCTCAGAGATGGTAACATGACAAAATCTGAAAATTAGAAAAAAATTTCCCAACTTACCCCAGTGGGAAGCTCAGTTCCTGATACTGATGGTGGGAACTTGACGTGATCTGACAATGCTGATGAGCTCCTTTTGTATATTCTCTCTCTTCAAATTATGCCCTTTTGTTCCAGGCAGAAATAGGAAAACAGACTGGCTGCTGATGCACCTGCTTTGTTTCTGTTTAGTTTTGGATTGGTTTCTGGGATTCTAACTTTTTCCCCCCTTTGGCTGCACTGCAGATCATGTGAGATCTTAGTTCCCTGACCAGGGATCAAACCTGTACCTTCTGCAGTGGAAACACAGAGTCTTAATCACTGGACCCCAGGGAAGTCCCTCTAACTATTTTAAAAGGCACAATTCAGTGGTATTAACTACATTCACAATGTGCAGCCATCAAAAACCTTTTTCATGACCCCCCAAAAAAACCCCATAATCATTAAACAGTAACTCACCATTCCCCCTGGCCGTCTCTGGTAATCTTATATGGATATGATGATTGTAAACACTCGTAAGTGGAAACATACAATCTTTGTCCTTTTGTGTCTGCCTTATTTCACTTTTCATAATGTTTTCAAGATTGATCCATGTTAGAGCATGCATCAGAATTTCATTCCTTTTTATGATCTGCCTTACTTCAAAGCTCATGCAATGCTATCTTGCTGGTAAAATCAACCTTGCAGATCTTAGTCAGATTGACCATATCCGTTTAGAAATCTTCATCAGAGCTGCAGAGAAGAGTCTTCCCCCCGATATTGACTGTGTCATTAGAATTGGGTTTGGCTGTGTATGTCAGACAGACTCAATAAATTGCTTGTGCAAGATATGATTTCTTTTGCACATAAAAATGTAGACAGTTGGTCTAGCAAGTAATTAAATCTAAATCTAACTGAAGCGTGGATTTTGGAGCTCTTTGTTTTGTTGAAAGAGTCTCTGGTGGCCATTTTTCGCCAGAATGTTTCCCCACCTCTCAGTTCAATAATGGGACATGAGTCTCAGCCAAGCAGCAAAGAGAAATAAAACACTGTGTTTTGGGAAGCATATAAGACCAGGCATCGTGGGGAAGAACAGAGAAAGATGGCGATCATGGTGGCCTTTCACTGCCATGGACCGTTCCACTCCTGGTCAGGGAACTAAGATCCCACAAGCCACCAGTTGTGGCAAAAAAATAAACACAAAATTTTAAAATTTGGGAATTCCCCGGTGGTCCAGTGCTTAAGACTCCATACTCCCAATTCAGGGGGCATAGGTCGATCCCTGGTCAGGGAACTAGGCATGCCTCACAGCTTGGCCAAAATAAGAAAGAAAAAAAGGTGGCAGTCAAGTCCATTCCTCCAGAAGCAGAATTATCCTTTCAGTTCAGTTCATTTGCTCAGTCATGTCCGGCTGTTTGCGACCCCATGAACTGCAGCATGCCAGGCCTCCCTGTCCATCACCAACTCCCAGAGTTTACTCAAACCCATGTCCATTGAGTCTGTGATGCCATCCAACCATCTTATCCTCTGTCGTCCCCTTCTCCTTCCTCCTTCAATCATTCCCAGCATCAGGGTCCTTTCCAGTGAGTCAGTTCTTCCCATCAGGTGGCCAAAGTATTGGAGTTTCAGCTTCAACATCAGTCGGTTCCTCTGCCTTTTCTAAAACCAGCTTGAACATCTGGAAGTTCACGGTTAACATACTGTTGATGCCTGGCCTGGAGAATTTTGAGCATTACTTTACTAGCCTGTGAGATGAGTGCAATTGTGTGGTAGTTTGAACATTCTTTGACATTGTGTTTCTTTCGGATTGGAATGAAAACTGACCTTTTCCAGTCCCTTGGCCACTGCTGAGTTTTCCAAATTTGCTGGCATATGGAGTGCAGCACTTTCACAGCATCATCTTTTAGGATTTGAAATAGAGCAACTGGAATTCCATCACCTCCACTAGAATTATCTGTGGATATTTATTTAATTCTATTTCATAAATTAGATTTGATAGGGTTGATGACTGAGCAACTGAACAACAAAAACATCAAAGCATTGGTAGAATCTAATAATGTACAATTCAATGTACATTTTTATATACTGTCTCTTGTTTTGAAAATCTTACTTTTCAGTGTAGAGATTGCATAAAGAAGATTCTCTCCAACATACACAAATTCAGTACTTGAAAATGAAGGTTGTGGGGGAGGAAAAAAATCTATTGTGTTTGTTTTAATGTTTTACCCCTTTGGAGATAATTCAAAAAGTGCTTTTATAAGTAATTTATAAACAGCATCTTTGAAAACTGAAATTCATTCATTTAATACTTATTGAAGGATTATTATGAGAAAGCATAAGGCTGAGCTTTGAAGGGGAACAATGATGCATATTATAGTTCAAGAAACTTATCTTTCAAGCTTTAAAATAGGTGATCTTAAATGACAATATAAAAGAATTAAGTGTCAATAAAAGACTTGAAATAAAAATGAGAGAATCATTGCATCTCAAAATTGAAGGGACGACTGCCTTGTGCTTCTAAAAACTGGATACGCATATCTTCATTGGATACGCATATCTTCATGCCTAAATGTGAGTACATGGCAATATAGGGCTTCCCTGGTGACTCAGTGGTAAAGAATCTACCTGCCAGTGCAGGAGACACAGATTTGATCCCTGGGTCAGAAAGATCCCCTGGAGGAGGGCACGGCAACCCACTCCGGGATTCTTGCCTGGAGAATCCTCATGGAAAGAGGAGCCTGGCGGGCTACAGTCCTTGGGATCACAAAGAGTCAGACACGACTGAATCAACTTACCATGCACTCATGGAGGGTAAGTCAACATCTGGCAGGCCCACAAGTAAATAGAGCATCGTGTTAACATTAGAGAAAAAACAGATTCCAAAGACATTTCAGCCCAACATGTGGCTGGTTTAAGATGCTCAGCATTCCTTATTTTACTTCTCTTTTATAGGAAAGTTTAATGGGAAAACACTTTGAGGAACAATGGAAAAACACATTGAGGAACAATGATTCCATGATTCTCTGTAGAAAATTCTTGGTAAAGCGTCCCATACAGTGGTCTCTTCACCTCTTATTTAATCCTAGTAACAGGATACCACTGCCCACTTAGTATGATGAAGTCAGAGGAAGAAAAGAATTCACAATCTATTGCTTCACAATAGACTGATTTCCTTTTTTTTTTTTTTTTCCTTTTTTGGCCAAGTGATTTGGCTTGTGGGATCTTAGTTCCTTGAACAGGGATTGAACCTGGGACCTTGGCAGTGAAAGTGCCAAGTCCTAACCATTGGACTGCCAGGGAATTCCCTAGATTGAGTTCTCAATTAAGATTCTGATGAATGGATAGAATTTTAATAGCGTACAGAGCAGATGGACTTCCCTGATGGCCCAGTGGTTCTACCCTTCCAATGCAGAGAGCATGGGCTCAATCCCTGGTTGGGGAACTAGGATCTCACATGCCTTGTGGCCAAAAAAAGGGGGAAAAAAACGTACAGAGCAGAGAATTTCTGGAGGATAGTCTGAAATCTTGGGTCCTGGGTCTGTACCTTTCACTTATGAAGCACATGACATTGGGAAAGAATTCTTCACAAAGTCATTCCAAGGATCTGCTTAGCTTTACTGTGTGTGAAAGCTTAGTATCTGGAATACATGAATATGTTTGATAAAATTTCTCATCCTCTCTCCAAGTTGGCAGAAACAACATGAGCAAACACAGAGCTTTGACATGTGCTTCATATGTTTTAGCCACGATGATAGCTTATTCTGGTATGAGTGATGACTTGTAAGAAAACAATGATGACAGATAAAAATGAAATGTCAAATTCAAGAGGAGACAGCAGCATTGATTTCAAAGAGATATTTTTATATGTGGAGGTGGAAATATGTGAGGGTGTTTCAGTATAATGCCCCTGTTATCAAAATGTTTCTTAATTTGTGTGCCACATTAAACAGCAGTATCTCTCAAAGTTTGTCAACTGGAGGAAAAAAAATGTTCAAATCTATTTTTCTTAAGTAAATTTGGTGATATAATTATCTATGGTTGGTAAAAGGTTTTTTGTTTGTTGAGGATTTGAGCTCAGTTAAAGAGTTAATTTTATTTTAAAGGAACATAGACTTTGAATAACAATTTTCTGGGCATGTTTAACTAACCTAATTGAGAAAACCATGGTGCTGTTTAATTGTAAATAAAGTGATGTAAGATTGGACCAATACTTGATGTGTACAAGTTTAGTATGTAGGGTTTTTGTGCTTTTAAAAAACAAGTTCAGTTTTTCTCTTTTAAAAAAATGAGATGTCATTCATATTCATATAAGCTTCTTAAGAAATGCTTTCTAACAAATGGAGAGTTAAATAGCTTGCATAATGGCTGTAAGAATTATTTTAGAAGCCTGACTCATCCAGCATTAGAAAATAACCTTATTTCTCAGAAAGTTATAGTACCTGCTTACCTTTCTTCTATTAAAGGAGAAAAAAAAGTACATCTCTTATCATGACAGTAGCATTTTTCATTCCTGGAGATTTGGAGTTAGTGAGATTAACAAAAAATGGGGTTTCCTTCAGGTATTTTTAAAAGTTATTTTCCTTACTAACTACCCTCTTCCCTCACCAACTTCTCTTAAAAAGTCGGAAACCACAGGACTACCTGGCTAGGTTATTTTTAACGGAAACAACATGACTTGGAAATTGTGCCTCTAGTGGCTGAGTTGTCCTGGACATCTGGGCTTCACCACCAACTGGACTTTCATGAGAAACACAAGCTGGGGTTTCGTTATGGCCAGAAGTCCCCCTGGTAGTTCTCCAGGGCACGCATTCCTGTGTCTGAGAGATGAGATGCTCAGACAATGACTCCCTAGACCACTATTTTTGGACACCAGGTAGATTGTTCAATATGATACTTTGTTGTTTTTGAAAAGAGCCCAAAAAGGTTTCCGCGTGGGTTAAAGTGTGGTCTTGGAGTGCTTCAACTTCTGCATTTCCCAATTTTTGTTTTTCTCACTTTACTGCCAGCCATATTACTGAATTTCTCTGGGGTATGAAAAAGTTGAGGGACATATACAGGAATTACTCACTCAGTCTCTGCTGTGCAGCTGCCCAGAACTTACTGAGGTTGAAAGAACACAGAAGCATTCATCAAAAGCCTGGGGCTGGCCAAAGGTCTAAAAAAAGTTATTTTTGATAGGAACATTAACTAAAGCTTCATTGATCACGCATATACAAGAAAGAGTGAAAAGTTAGGTTTTTGTAATCAAAGACAGGAAGACTTAAGTTCTGTCTCCATCATTTCTTAGTGAACTGTCTTTGTGGGTTGCCTGCTGCCATATGTTATACTTGCCCCATGTATAAAATGTGAATAAATAATAATAACTAACAATTTTTGTGCACTTTATGATAGGCTCTGTGTAAGCAAGTTGCACATATTATCTCATTTAAGTCGAAGAGGTAGAAACTATTATCCCAATTTTCAGATGTGAACATTGAGGGCCAAAGAGTTGAAATGCTTATCTTAAGACTGTGGAAAGTAATTTTTAAGAATAAGTTATTTACTGTTGACTGTATTGGGTCTTTGTTGCTGCAGTCTTTCTCTAGTTGCGGCAAGCAGGGGCTGCTCTCTGGTTGTGGCAAGCAGGGGCTGCTCTCTGGTTGCGGTGAGAGGGCTTCTTGTTGCAGTGGCTTCTCTTGTTGTGGAGCACGGAGCACCAGCTATAGGTGTGTGGGCTCAGTAGTTGTGGCTCCTGGACTGTAGAGCGTGGGCTCAATACTTGTGGCCCATGGGCTTAGTTACTTTGCAGCATGCGGGATCTTTCCGGACCAGGGATCAACCCGTGTCTCCTGCACTGGCAGGTGGATTCTTTACCACTGAGCCACCAGGAAAGGCCCTCGTTAAAAGTAATTTAAATAAGAGGTTCTGCATGTGGTCTAGTGCATGGAAGGTATTCTATAAACAACAACTGTTTTGATAAAATAGTATCTTATAGAAGCTGAAAGTATTAAGAAGATCAGATACCTTAAAAACATAAATTATGATCATCAAAGTAATCTGCTCCCATGGTTCAAAGTTTTCTGATAATAATAAAATGTGAGTAATAAAATACTTTTTTTAAGTAATAAAATGTGAGTAATTTTGAGGTTCTCATACTCTGAGGAAGTGTATAAAATTGCATATTCCAGTGTTTAATTCCTACAGATTTTGGAGTCATTCTGGAGTACAGCCCAGTACTCTGCTTTTTTGACAAATTCCCATTAATTCCAAGCAGGTGGTTAGTTTTCATTGCCTAGAGGACCTTCAAGGTCTTCCCCAGCTCTAAAATTCTATGATTGTGTGACTTTATGTACTTCTGAAACATTTGTGTGTATCTGTGTGTGTGTTTGCTTGCTTGCTTAATAGACAATTGAAATGCCAGGGGAAATGAGAAGTGCTTCAAATAACGTACAGGTCTTTCTTTCTCTTTGTGGGCATTTGGAAAACCAAATTCCATATTATTTGTATGCTCAGTGATGCAGTATAAAGGATGATGTGATTTCATTGACTGGTAGAGATAATTTTGATTAAAAATAGCTCTAAAATGAATAAGGGATAGGTCCTGAAGCAAGGATAGCAAATAAAATGTTACTTGTAGAATCACTATTCTCTACTCTTTCTGACTACTCACCAACAGTCATTGGTATCAGATCATCCTCTCTTTAGGAAGTCCTGGCATCATATTGGCACATTCTTTCTCCTCAGTTCTCACCTTTTTTGAGGGTCTGTAGTGATCATTGCCTTATAATAGTCATTCCATCACTACTAATTAGATCACACTGCTTCTTGATTTAACTAATTTCAGGATCTTAGAAAGTTGAGAAGCATTTATTTGACATCAACAGCCTCAGATTCCTTAGTGTGTGAACCAGGTTTCCTCCTCCTTCAAGATCCCCTTGTTTTTCCTCTCCCCCAACCCATCCTCACGTGGACTAAATATACCATCAGGAGGTCTTCACTTTGTTACAGAAGGCAGGAATTGTCAACTTGGCATAGTTAGAAAGTCATTCAGTGCACTCAGCACTTTGCTGACATTGAACATGGTTCTGCTACTCAAATGTCCTGGTTACTGATTGCTTTATTTCATTATTTCATTATTTTTAATTTTTATTTTTTGGTTGTGCCAAATGGCATGTGAGATCTTAGTTCCCAGACCAGGGATTGAACCCACATCCCCTGCATTGCCAAGTGGATTCTTAACCACTGGATCACCAGGGAAGTCCCTGTCCTGGTTACTTTAGACCTCCATTCACAGGTTCCTTACAGGAGGTACTGCTACAGCATAAAAAGAAGTAGAAGTTGCTTCTATTAGTCATTTATGTCCCATACGATCACCTTAAAACCTGATGATGGCAGACACAAAAGACCACAGAGTGTATGATTCCATTCTGGATATTATATGAAATATCCAGAATAGATAAATCCAGGGAAGCAGTAAACAGATTGGTGGTTACTCAGGTGCTTGAGGCAGCGGGGAATAGTCATGAATGCTTAATGGTTTAGGATTTTCTTTTTGGGGTGATAAAAACTTTTTGGAAGTAGATAGAGGTGGTAGTTGAACAACAATATATGCACTAAATGTCACTGAATTGTATATTTTTAAATTAATAACTTATGGCTGTGCTGGGTCTTCATTGCTGCTCTCGGGCTTTCCTAACTAGGGAGAACGGAGGATACTACTCTCTGTTTGTGATGTGTGGGCTTCTCACTGCAGTGGCGTTTCTTGTTGTGGAGCACAGGCTCTAGAGTGCGGATTCAGTAGTTGTAGGGAAGGGCTTAGTGGCATATGGAATCTTCCTAGACCAGGGATTGAACTCATGTTATCCTGCTTTGGCAGACAGATTCTTACCCACTGGACCACCAGGGAAGTCTGAATTGTATACTTTATTTTTATTTATGTGAATTAACCTCATGCGAAGATTTGACTCATTGGAAAAGACTCTGATGCTGGGAGGGATTGGGGGCAGGAGGAAAAGGGGATGACAGAGGGTGAGATGGCTGGATGGCATCACCGACTCGATGGATGTGAGTTTGAGTGCTTAATGGTTTAGGATTTTCTTTTTGGGGTGATAAAAACTTTTTGGAAGTAGGTAGAGGTGTAGTTGAGCAACAATATATGCACGTCCACCAACTCCGGGAGATGGTGATGGACAGGGAGGCCTGGCATGCTTCGATTCATGGGGTCGCAAAGAGTCGGACACGACTGAGCAACTGAACTGAACTGAACACCTAAACAACAAATTTTAAAATCCTGATTAATTCGGAGAAACTTCAAGGATCTGAAGAGCTGGAGAAAACATGGGAGTGATGGGTATCTCTCAGCTGTCAGTATGTGTAAACAGAGGAGAAAGCCCATAACTTTCAAAGGTGATACATTCCCTGGATCAGAGGAGAGTAAAGAACAGGAGTGGGAAATTCAGGTGCACAGAATGGGTACTTACAGGGAACTGAAGGCTGTGAGCCAGGCTGTACAAAAGTATGCATCTCTCTGCCCTGAACAAGAGAAAACAGTCGGTGGTATAAATGAAAGCTCTGCTTTATCTTTGATCAAAAATCAAACCTGGAAAGAGAACAAGAAAACACGCGCTATGGCAGGAGGTGAAAGTAGAAACAAGTTGAGTAACCCACATGACTCATCTGCTTGGTGAAGTCAGGATTGGCAGCCATGAGGGCAAGCTGCAGAGTTTGTGCTCAGAATCACTTTCTCTATTGCCCAAAGAAACCATGATTAAAACTGTTGACTAATCAGCCAACAAACTGGTACTCCATCCTTCTGATAAGAGGAAAAGTATGGCCATCTTGGGCTTTTCTCACTTTCTTCCTTCTAACCAGGCTCATGGTTCACAACCCCTGGCTGTCCCCACAGAATTCCAGAGTGGCGCAGTTCCTGGGTGGTTCATGTGGTGTGTGACACCAAGGGCTGTCTAGATTCGCTCACAAACCTTCAGCAACCAAGGAAATTACTTGTAATTTCTAAACAAGATGTTTCTGAGTTTTCCTTTTGCAACTGAGTGAACATTAATATTAACCTAAGGTTTAGAACTTAGTTCAGGCATGGTTCTGCCATACTTTATCCAGTAAGTAGATGGGTCCCTTCACTTTTATAAACCTTGTTCCCTATCTGAAAAAGAAGAATGATCCCTCTGCTGTCCATCTCAAAGGGTAACGCTCAAAATGAAACAATGTTTGTTCAGACAAACAAACACACCCACCCCTAGCCAAGCAGTAGGCTCCATCAGTAAGTGGACTTCTTCCCAAAAGTTCAGCACAGGGAGCCCAGGGCCAGGACATCTCCCAAGGGTGTTGGTCAAGCTGTACAAATTTTTGGCCAGGGAACCAACTCCATCTTCAGCCAAGTTGTGCTGAAGAGTCTGTTCATGACTTGCCCCAGGCAGCCGAAGCTTTCCCTTTCTTTTGTGGATGGTCGGGAAGATAAAACTTCCTGGCTGAAAAGACAAGACAGCTGTGGTTACGGGGGTTATGCTGCATGATGCACATGTCCAGGAACAACCCCCAAACTGCACACCTGCCCACACTGCAGGTGTGCACTGCATGGGCACAATCACGGCAAGGGCTGCATTCCCAAGGCCAGAGGTGAGATCATTATTTTTGCCCATTTGGCTCTGGACTCCCTCAGGGGCTGTGGCCCTGTCCTGCCCTCTGGTGCTTGGAAGGGTTGCAAGGTGTCTAGTTGTCCAGTGCTTGGGAATGTCACACAGCCCTGCCCATCCTACCTGCACTCCAATCCTGCAAGTTTGAGCATCAGAGGCTGACCCGCCAGCTGCTACTGCAAAAAGACCCTGCTCTGCCCAAAAGATTTTGGATGCTGAAAAAATCAAATTTAAGTTAGGAAGGTCAAACTGTAGAGAAACTAGCATTGGTGGCATTGTACACCCTTGGCAAGTTTCCATACCTCTCCAGGCAAAGCCTACTCCATCAGGGTCATTTCACTTTGGCCTTCCCTGGTGGCTGAGATAGTAAAGAATCCACCTGCCATGCAGGAGATCCGGGTTTGGTCATTGGGTCAGGAAGATCTCCTAGAGGAGGGCAAGGCAACCCACTCCAGTATTCTTGCCTGGAGAATCCCATGGACAGAGGGGCCTGGTGAGCTACAGTCCATGTCGTCACAGAGTCAAACACAACTGAGCCACTAACACACCCGTATACACACACACACCTCAGTTTGTCACAAGGGAAAGAAGAAAGTCAACCTATTCAACGAGAGTTAGGGAGAAGCCAAATGGCTTAACTAGGAAAAAAGTCCCTTACTTTTATTAAATACACTATAGTCTTACAGGGGAAAAACCTTTGAATACATGACCTTGTTAATCCTCAGAAACACTCCTAAGGCAGATGTATTGTGACCAATTTACAGTTATAACTGGTGATTACCTTAGGATCACACAAGGTGAGTGTGACATCAGGACTTGCCCAGAAACAAGTATCAATTCTTCTATGCCATTCAAACAAATAGGATGATACAAATACACATTTTATTATACCTAGAACCACACTGATTTAGATTTTAGATGCTCTGTGTTTGGATGGTATAGTTTTTTAGTTTGTTACATGGCGAGAGGGAAATTATAATTTTTTGTGTGTGATTTTATTTATTTGCCTGTTTTTTGGCTCCGCTGGGTCTTCGTTACTGCTTGGGCGTTTCTCTAGTGAGGCCAGTAGGGTCTTCTCTCCAGTTGCATTTGTGGGGTCCTAGGGCATGCGGGCTTCAGTAGTTGCAGCAAGTGGGCCCGTAGTTGCGGCTCGTGGGCTCTGGAGCACAGGCTCAGTAGTTGTAGGGCACTGCTTAGTTCCTCTGAGGCATGTGGGATCTTCCTGTGTCAGGGAACCCACGTCTCCTACATTGGCAGGTGATTCTTTACTACTGAGCCATCAGGGAAGCACAGAAATTATTCTTGTCTGTTCATTAGAACAAGATTCCTATGAACTGTAAATTACAGTTTTATAGGAATCACAGTATGTGATTTAATTATGAGTTATTGTACTTACAATTAATCAATTTATTGCACAAAGACTGGTCTTTTGATCTCAGGTAGCTAATGGCACAGAAAAGAGCATAGTTGTTTAACTCTATCAGATTTTAGCTCACCTTCCAATAAATAATAGGTTTCTCTCAATAACCATTTAAGGAGCTGCCATACATATATATATATATTTTTTTTTGTTTTTTGCCATACATATTTAATATGAGCATTTTTGAAGTAATTTTTGTTTTTAGCACTTTGGTTTTAGTGTTCATATTACACATTTTCATAGGCTTATTTGTATGTAGATTATTTTATTTTCCTTTCCCCCTCTGAATTTAACCCATTTTCAAGAATGGTGTTTCTGTACAGTTCTCACTACCCTTCATTGTAGCTCTTGTGTTTCATCTTTTGGGAAAGGACAAAATATTGGGAAAACATACAATGACAGGCTTGATACCTCAATGCCCACAAATCCCATTTTCCTTTAAAATATTTACCTGTACCTGCTCAAAGCCTATCACTATTTTTTTTTTAATTCAAGAAAATTTCTTTTTTGGATGGATTGGGTCTCCGTTGCTGTGCACGGGCTGTCCCTCGTTGCAGCGAGTGGGGTCTACTCTCTAGTCATGCTCAGGCTTCTCATTGTGGTGGCTTCTCCCGTTGAAGAGCGTGAGTTTTAGGTGCACCGACTCAGTGGATGCAGCGCACGGGCTTAGATACTCCACGGCATGTGGGATTTTTCCTGATCAGGGATCGAACCTGTGTCCTCTACATTGGCAGGCGGATTCTCAGCCACTCAATCACCAGGGAAGTCCTCTATTACTTTTTATAACAGTTAGGGGAGGAGGTGAATCTCACGCACATTTATGAGATCATCCCGAGTTCAGCCCTTACGGATCGGTACAGAACTATGGTAATGTACTCCCAAAAAGCTCCACAGTATAGATTTATGGCTGGGTAAACACACAGCAGAAAGGAAAAGAGTGAATGAGAAGAAAGCCGGAGACAGAGAAACGAGCTTAGAACCTGTGGGTTAAGAAAAAGCTAGAATCTTACTGAAAGTGATTGGACAAATTGAAAGAGAAAAAAAAAACCCCGTTATCAGTTATTTTTAAAACCATTGAAGGTTTGAGGTGAAGCGAAGCTCATTTTGTCAACAGGAAGCTATGGTACAGGCTCTACGTTTCTATTTATATAAACAACATTTGCTTTTCCATCTTAGGTTCTGCCCAGAAGTTATCGTCTGACCGCCACTTCTGGCTTTGGTTGACTGGTTTTTAGAAAAAAAAACAAACTGTGACCACCTGTTTCTCTCTCTACCACAGAGAAAGTCAAGTCACTTTCGCTAGTGCTTGGTTAGTGAAAAGTGCTAAGACACACAAGGATTTCAATTTTTATTAGAATGTTGTATTTTTTAATTAATTAATTTATTTTTGGCTCTTCTGGGTCTTTGTTGCTGCACGGGCTTTTCTCTGGTTGCAGTGAATGGAAGCGACTCTCTCGTTGCAGTGCATGGGCTTCTCATTTTGGTGGCTTCTCGTTGCAGAGTAAGTGCTCAAGAGTACAGTCTGAAGAGTACAGTCTGAGTAGCTGTGGTACACAGGCTTAGTGACCTCGTGGCATGTGGGATCTTCCCAGATCAGAGATTGAACTCATATCTCCTACACTGGCAGGCGGATTCTTTACCACTGAGCCACTAGGGAATCCCTGGAGTGTTGTGTTTTTAACCAAATCTTTGTCTGCCAGAGTTTGCCTCCCCAGTGTTCACTCTACCCTGTAAGGTTCCAGATGGGTTGGTATGGAACTCAGATCCTCCACCACAGTTCTCCCAGACAGATTTGTGAATTTCCACCTTCTAGCCTCTGGGTTCCCCTTCTCTGGTGTCAATCTCTTGACACTCTGCCATCCCCTACTCCCCCTTCTCTGGTACTCTTCCAACTTCTCTTTCTATTCAGCTGTGTTCCAACTCTTTTCAGTGTGTTCCAGCTGCTTCTGTACAGAAGGAAGCAAAGTTGCTTGCACCTTCTGATCAGGTGTAAACATCAACTTTCGCCACGAGCGCCAGGCATTGTGGAGGGGGAGGAGTTTGTGGCTGGTAACACATACTGCTTGGGGACATCAAAAGAAAGGTCCAGAAGTGGGGAGACAGCTTTTTGCACCATGAGTCAAATGAATACTCAGAGAAAGTGTGCAAGGAGCTCTTTTTAGCGAGTAGAGTGCACATTTAAATCTCCAGAACTTCTTCATTCAAAGAAGAAAGAGAATTTATTTCAGTCACATGCATGAAATGATGGGGGAAAGTTAGGTTCAGAACAATTTTGGAAAAGAAGACAAGAAGAAAACATGTTGTTTTTTTTTTTTTTTTAGATGAGGTGTACAGGCAGCTGAGTCTGTCTGTTCAAGGTGCCAGGAAGAGATAATCATCACTGCCTAATGATACTTTTGCAGGCATGCTCAGTCATTTCCAACTCTTTGCAACACCATGGACTGTAGCCTGCCATGCTCCTCTTGTCGATGGAATTTTTCAGGCAAGAATATTGGAGTGGGTTGCCATTTGCTTCTCCAGGGGATCTTTCCTACCCAGGGATTGAACCCCTCTCTCCTGCATTGGCAGGCAGATTTTTTGCCACTGAACCACCTGGGAAGCCCAATGTTACTTTTACCAAATCTTTTATTTCCAACACTAAATATTCACTGTTTCAGTTCAAAAATTTTTTTCTTTTTGGCCATGCAGCAAGGCTTGCAGGATCTTAGTTGTCCACCAGGGATTGAACCCCGGGCCTTGGCAGTGGAAGTGGACCCCCAAGAATTCCCTCAAATAACTTTTTTTCATCAGAATAGAAGTTCCTTGCTTAAGAAGGTTGTCATTTGTGTTCACCTTGAAAAGAATAATATTAATACCATTAAGAGTAAAATGTTTTCAAATCTTTTTCTGGGGTGGACCAAGGAGGAAAACTAGAATACCAGGGACCTGAAATGGGCTGAGAGTAAACAGCAACAAAAAGGAAGTGAATGAAATTTTAAACTTTTTATTGTGTTTTGGAGTATAGCCAATTAACAATGTTGTGATAGTTTTAGGTGTTTAGCAAAGGGACTCAACCGTACATATACTGCTAAGTCACTTCAGTCGTGTCCGACTCTGTGTGATCCCACAGATGGCAGCCACCAGGCTCCCCCATCCCTGGGGTTCTCCAGGCAAGAACAGTGGAGTGGGTTGCCATCTCCCTCTCCAATGCATGAAAGTGAAAAGTGAAAGGGAAGTCACTCAGTCGTGTCCAACTCTTAGTGACCCCATGGACTACAGCCTACTAGGCTCCTCCGCCCATGGGATTTTCCAGGCAAAAGTACTGGAGTGGGGTGCCATTGCCTTCTCCGTACATATACATGTATCCATTCTCTCCTAAACTCCTCTCCCATCCAGGTGGCCAAATAACATTGAGCAGAGTTCCCTGTGCTGTAGAGTAGGTCCTTGTTGGTGATCCATTTTAAATATAGCAGTATATGTCCACCTATATGTATGATGTACATGTCCATCCCAAACTCCCTAACTATTTCTTTCCCCAATCCTTGCCCCTGGCAAGCACAGGTTTGTTCTCTGAGTCTGTTTCCATTTTGTAAGTTCATTTGTACCATTTCTTTTTGGATTCCACATATAAGGGATGTCATACCATATTGCTCCTCTCTCTGACTTACTTCACTTAGCATGGCCATCTCTAGGTCCATCCGTATCGCTGCAAATGGCACCATCCTTTTTAATGGCCCAGTGATATTCCATTGTATATATGCACCACATCTTTGTCCATTCCTCTGTTGGATGGGCATTTAGGGCCTTCCATATCCTGGCTATTTTAAATAGTGCTGAAATGAACATTAGGATGCATATATCTTTTTGAATTATGGTTTTCCCTGGATTATGCCCAGTAGTACGATGGCTGGATCATATGGTAGTTCTATTTTTAGTTTTTTAAGGAACCTCCACACTGTCCTGGCTGTACCAAAAAGGTGGATGGAATTTTGTAAATGGGGAAGAGAGGACAGAGGGAAAGAAAACTGGAGCCAAAACTAACCTCCCGAAACTGCCCTGGGACTGTTCTTAGAGCAAAGTTATGAGAGAAAACAAGCCTTTGTAAGGGGGAGGAAAGCGAGGATGAAAAGTGAGTTAGAAGCGTTGCTTTCCACTTGGAGAAGAAGACAAAAGCAGAGAACATCAGAATAGCGAGAAACGGCAAAGCACAGGAATTTGATGCAAAAGAAAAGGAAGGGTGAAACATGAAACTGCATCCCGTAAGACCAAAGGGGACAGAAAAGAAAGAACCTTCTGGAGAAGAGAGGAGTGGGCCACATCTGGGGGAGAGTAAACAAGTTTGTAATGTTGGGGAACCAGTGGTCAAGGAAGGAGGCAAAGATGGAGAAGAGCAGAACAAAGATATGTGAGCGATGCTGCTACTCAGCTTTCAAAGGGAGATAAAAGCCCAAGTTCAGGTCTTCTTTCTAAACATAGAAAAGAAAAATAGACCAAAGGAGATCACTGTCCTCTGAGAAGGAAGTTGGAAAAAGTTGATTTTGAATGTCTAATTTGCAATATATACAATAATGGGATTGGGGTGCTTTCTGGTGGGAATGCCCCCTCTCAGTCAATGTGCAGTAAGGGTCAGTTTCATGAAGAGGCTCTTAAATGGTTCTCAGAAACGCGGTGCCTTCTGAAACCTCTCTCCTTTGGCTACAATATCCATGGACTCTGTCTGTATACAAGTACATCTGCTTTGAGGGACTGAGGCAAGGATTCCATGCTTCAAGGGTTTTTTCCTAGTATTTCTCTTTAATCAGTTATGCGAATCCTATTAAACTAAGCTGCTTCTTAACAGACTTTCCTAGTGACTCAGACTTCCCCTGGTGGCTCAGATGGTAAAGTATCTTGCATCTTGCTTACAATGCGGGAGACCTGGGTTTGATCCCTGGGTCGGGAAGATACTCTGGAGAAGGAAATGCTTCTTGACAGCAAGAATCTAGTCCTCATATTGGTAGTTTTTCTGCAAAATGGAAGGAATCCAACCCTTACCAAGTGGACTTCTGCCACAAAGAACTGTCTCAAAGTCCCCTCATTTCTGTTTGAATTCCACTGGCTTTTTGGAAAGGTTCTGCGTTATCTCGATGAAAGCATCCATGATGTTTAATGTGTCACTCATAACATGGTTTTGTTCTATGACGTTGTGGACTGTTGTCCTAATATAGAGTATTTCTCTTCTTTTAAAGCAGACATGATAGTTGTGAATTAGACTGCATTTAGGCTTCAAGCAATATGAACAATGCATTTAAATCTCATCGTTGAATGAAAAGAAACCTCTGAATAAACATAAATTTCTTCCATATTAAAGATGGGGCAATTAAACCAGGGCTTAATATTGAGGGAAACTGACTGATCTGAGTTTACCTGGTTCCTGCCAGAGCCAGGATAAGAATTCAGGTTGTCTGAATATTGTGTTTCTTTTACTCTTCTCTGTAAACCATAGAGTATACTTTGTACTTGCCTATTAAAATTCAGGTCTGAATTCCCTTCTTTGGCCCCTAATCAGATTATTCCTGAATCCATCTGCATGATAATCTCTAGATTATGGTGATGAGGATAAAAGAAGTAGCAACAGCTCCAGGAACTTCAGAGCAATGATCTGATTTCAAGTTAAGCTGTCTGATTAACTTGTGGAGGTGGAGGTAGAGGTGGAGGTGCGCTAACCCCATTACCACTGCAAAGAATAACTACACAAGACTTTCTAGCTCTGCTTGGTGATTGAATAACTGACCGCATGAAAAACTGGATACCTTTATACCTGGTGTACTCCTCTCTCTAGCCTCAGCTTCTGAGCTTAGCAGAAGACAACACTTTGGGTCTTTATAGTAGGACTGAATAACTCTTGTTTCTGGAGTACTTTCTAGAACTACAAAATTACCATAATCCTTCTCATAAAGAGAGCATATGAAGAAGGCTGAGCCCCAAAGAATTGATGCTTTCTAACTGTGGTGCTGGAGAAGACTGAGAGTCCCCTGGACTGCAAGGAGATCAAACCAGTCACTCCTAAAGGAAATCAACCCTGAATATTCAATTGGAAGGACTGATGCTGAAGCTGAAGCTCCAACACTTTGGCCACCTGATGCAAAGAGTCGACTCATTGGAAAAAAACCCTGTTGCAGGAGGAGAAGGGGACAACAGAGGATGAGATGGTTGGATGGCATCACTGACTTGATGGACATGAGTTTGAACAAACTCTAGGAGATAGTGAAGGACAGGGAAGCATGGTGTGCTGCAGTCCATGGGTGTAACTGAGTGACTGAACAACAGAGGACATACCAGGCAAAAGTTAGGACAGTCCAGCAAAATAGTAGGAATAAAGAGGACCACGTAAGTGAATGGGGAGTTAATCTAGGAAATGCTTGAATGTAAAATATTGACGTTCTGTAGTCAATTGAGATTGATAGTGATAGCATCTTCCCCCCTAAGATCTATCTCAAACAGATTCAGTAGTTAATATTTTTAATAATTTTATTCAAGTTTATTTTCTCTTGACATTGTACATAGAATGTTTCTATCTAAGCGACACGTTAATCATTTATCTACCGGGTCTATGATATGGAGAAGCAGCAAAACCATGCAATACTACAAAAACTATATGTTATGTACTGAAAAATGACAAAGTGGGTAAAAAAAAAAACTGAAGAAGTAGGGGCAAAAGCTAGACATTGCAAAGGGATTGATTTAAGAACTACTCATGTCTATGGGTTAGCTGACAATGGTTGGACAAGGAGTTCCCTCCCACCCACACATTCTTTGCTTCCTCTTCCTTGTTGATCACAGACCACTGGGTCCCTGCAAATTCACATTATCACAGGGAGGAAGGCGGAAGTAGTTGGAGCGTCGGAGTCGCCTTGGGGGCAGACCAGCCTTCTGACGGCAGAGTTCATCTAGAAGAGAAGCAGAGCATGTTGAGATGAGAATGTAGGAAGGTGGCCAGGGCTCCAAGAAAAGAGAAGAAGAAAGAGGAGACTGCAGGGTGGTGCAGTGAAAGGGTTGAAGAGAAATAGATCAGGGTTAGAACCTAGGATCTGTAACTTAATGGTTATTTACTCCCTACCAGAAAGAGTCTTTTCTGAACCTCACCATCCTTTTCTGCAAAACAAGCATTGAAATACCTGCTTCAAGAATGTAGTTGAAAATGAAAGACTGGATGCAAAAGAACTGAGCACAGGTGGTCAGTTCTTATTCACACCTTGCTTCCAATTCTTCTAATTGTGGACTTATTAAACAGCAGGGAAAAAAAAATTAGGTCCAGTCATTCAAAAGTGTTTACTGTGTGCAAATGGCTAACTTTAGCAAGTCCCCCGAGACACTTGAAAGTGCCTCGAGTCCCAGATACTCATCCTCAGTGTCAAGGTGCTTCCCTTGCAGGTGGCTTGCAGAGCCAATGAAGGCAAGGGGTAAGTTTCCTTCTGCGAAGTTAAGTACAGCTCTTACTCAGAGGGGGTTGGTGCAAGGCCGGCAGCTGAGTCAGAGTGGCTTTTGCATGTGGTGACTTTGACGACGGCAGCCATCATCTGGGGCTGGGCCAGGGGAAGGTGAGAAATAGTGTTTTCACACCATACATAGTGTCTAACCACACATCTGGACTCTTGTAATTTTTTTTTTTTTAATAAAATCTTTCTACTTTGCTCTACCTCTAAAATTTCACAATAAGCAAGGGAAATTATTCTTGGAATTGGTAGACTACTGTAAAGGTAGCTGGTGTTCAGCCAATGTCTAAGTGACTTTTTATGTATCCAAATGTTATAGTCTCTAAATTAGTGGCTTTTTCCCCACCTGGGCTTATGAACATGGCTGCAGGACTAGTAGAGATTGTTTGTTTTTTTTTTTGAGATTGTTATTTGTAATAGTGGACTTGGCTTTTTATCTCTGGTGAATGATCTTCAAAGTAGCAGAGCATCCGAATGCACTATCTATACATAAAAGAAGTTAGGGGTTGCTGTCTAGTTGGAAAGGGATTTAGCGGTGCTTTCTTAAGGGTTATCAATTTTTTAATGTTAATAATGGAAGATAATTGCTTTATGATGCTGTGTTTCTGCTGTATGACAAAGTGAATCAGCTATGTGTTGTTTACTTGCTCAGTCATGTCTAACTGAGTAGCCTGCCAGGCTACTCTGTCAATGGGATTTCCCAAGCGAGAATACTGGAGTGGGTTACCATTTCCTTCTCCTGGGGATCTTCCCAACCTAGGGATCAAACCCGAATCCTCTGCATTGGCAGATGGGTTCTTCATGGCTGAGCCACCAGGGAAGCCCTATATGCATTCATATATCCCCTCCCTCTTCAGCCTCCCTCCCTCCTCCTCTCATTCTACCCATCTAGGTCATTACAGAACACAGAGCTGAACTTCCTGTGCTGTACAGCAGCTTTGAGGGTTATGAATATACCAAACATGGTGCTTTCTTTATATTGTTTATTGGGGTAACTAGGTGGAGCAGGAACTGATGGAAGTCGGAGAGCAGCCTAAAGCTCCTCCTCCACAGCCACATCTTGGATCTGTTAGCACCTTGCCCCAGTTATCAGTTGCTCTCATTATTGTTCCTCCCCATCAAAGCTAGTCTTACCTTTCATAGCTTCGTGTTCTTTACAGACAAGACGGGAGCAGATCTCATTGTTGATGACGTACATACGCCGTGAACTGCCATAGATCCAATGTCATGGTGCAAGAAGGATATGGAAAAAGCATTGAGAGGGAGAACTAGCCTCTGCCTGAGATGCCTCTTTCAACTCCTGGAAATACTTGGATTTCCTTAAGTATTTCAGACTTCCCACTCCCACCCCTTCAAGTAGTGTAGAAGATAGAATGGTATCGATCACGCTTGTTAGTTACAACTTTGCACATTCCACCTAGACTCAAGCTCTAATACTTCCCACACTACTCCCTACTATTTTCTACCTTCACACTTGCATCTTCAGCTCCAGCTTATTTCTTGGATGTGATGAATTTGATAAACCAGTGTTTCCCTCATGACCATCCTTCCTCTAGTACTCACCGTCCTTGCCTTCAGCATCTACATTTGTTAGTTAAGCTGTTCCGTGTGCCTCAATCCAGACTCAAGGTTCTTTTTTCCTTCTATCATAATACACTTCCCATTACTTATTTCTCAGGTCTTAAGTCTATTTGCTTTTTTTTTAAATATTTTTATTTTTTAAAAAGCTTTTTATTTTGTCTTGGGGTAGAGCTGATTAATAATTTTGTGATAGTTTCAGGTGAACAGCAAGGAGACTCAACCATAATATACCCGTATCCATTCTCCTCCACGACACTGAGCAGAGTTCCCTGTGCTATACCTTAGGTCCTTGTTGGTTCTCCATTTTAAATACAGCAGTGTGTACATGTCCATTCAAAACTCCCTAACTATTCCTCACTTGCATCCTTCCTCAGCAACCGTAAGTTCATTCTTTAAGTCCGTGCAGACTCTAGGTTCTAATTGGCACCTTCGGAATAGCTTAAAGGGTGATGCTTAAAACTTCTGCCCCCTTAGAGGCTGAAATTCCAGAGCGGGTGCTCATTAAATGGTTACTGACATGAAAGCGCTATCATGGGTGGCTCTCTGGGTGATATGGGACCCTTTACCTGGTGAAGCATATCTGATGGAGGCATTGCTTGATTGGCCGATGCACGGAGTAGAGTCTTGTGCAGGCAAATTTCTCATCCCGGCACTCTGAATATACCCACCATAAAAAACACATGGTTAGAGGAATGGAGGAGGAGATAGAGAGCTGGGAAAACCTACAGAGTAGTCTCTACAGAGGATCACTGTAAGCTGGGGTATGTTCTTCCTGTAACCAATACAAAGCAATAATGTCCATCTCTTTGTGACCCCATGGACTGTAGCCCTCTAGGCTCCTCTGTCCATGGGATTCTCCAGGCAAGAATACTGGAGTGGGTTGCCATGCCCTCCTCCAGGGGATCTTCACGACGTTGAACCCAGGTCTTCCGCATTGCAGGCTGATTCTTGACCAGCTGAGCCACCAGGGAAGTCCACAAAGCAATAATAGATGTTGGCTAAACAATGAAATTTAGGTGCTTCCCTACCTGAAAGGAAAGAGAATAAAATAGTCCCTGTGGGTTCTTCTAGGAAAAAGTCCTTCTAGGGTTAGACAGGTGGCAACATGAAAGATGAAATGCTAACAGTCATATTCTGAAGAATTTGAATTCTAAAGTGGGTCACTATTTCTCTGTTGGTGGTTTTTAACCCTAGCTGCACATCAGAATTACCAGTATGTTAGAGAAAGCATGACATCTACAGTAATGCTGAATCCTTGAGGTCACTTCCTGACCCACTAACAAACAGATGATGTTCAAAGTTAGTTATGGAGAGGACTGTTCTGGGACCATGCAGTAGTGATCCCATCTTTTCCCCATGACCTTTAGAATAGGAACTCATAGACACTGAGGTAGGGTGGGAGGGATATGAAGACTACAAATATTCTTTGAAAAAGAATTGGAAATAAAACTAGAAGATGTACCAAGTATTCTCCCAAGAACAAGGAGATTAGGCATCTTCAGAAAGGAAAAAAAAAAAGCTTAAGAAAAAGACAGGCAAAAGACAATCATACCTGTGGTGGTATTTTTGTCGTTGAGTGAGGCTGAAAGGAGGAAATTTTATTCAGTTATTACTGGTTCTAGAAGTCACTGCCCTGTAACTGTCATGCCTTACTTGAGACCCACGTGTGTGCTCAGTCATGTCCGACTCTTTGTAACCCTGTGGACTGTAGCCCACCAAGCTCTCTGTCCATGGGATTTTCCGGGAAAGAATACTGGAGTGGGTTGCCATTTCCTTCTCCAGAGGATCTTCCCGACTCAGCGATCGAACCGGCATTTCCTGCATTGAAGGTGGTTTCTTTACCCCTGAGCCACCAGGGAAGCCCCAGTCCTAACCTAGGGGCAAGTTAAATACTGGCTGAGTTTGTAGAATGGAGAGTAAGTCAAGGAGTAAGATGCATCTTGAAGAAATGGACTAACCACGGGAGTTAGCTGTAAAATGTTATCGGAAGGATTGCTAATAGGATACTATAGGAAGAATGTTAGCTGGGTGATCTCATCTATCCCCGATTTCTTTGTTTCCACTGCACTGGTTCGTAACTGCAGCATGCAGGATCTTCACTGGGGTATGCAGACTCTTAGCTGTGGCATATGGGATCTACTTCCCCTACCAGGGATCGAACCCAGGCTCCCATGGTTTCAATCACAGGTTTATATGCTGAGAATTCTCAAACTTCTATGTCTAGCTCAGAACTTTCTTCTAATAAGCTCCAGGTCTACAAATTCAACTGCCATTTTCTGGAAGAGCTCATGGATTTTTTTTTTTTTTAAAGATCCTTGCATGTCTCAAACTGCCTTCTTTCCCTTCACCAATTCAAAATGTTCAGTGAATGGTGCTACCATCCACCCAATAGCTACCATCTATCTAATAGAAAACTGGACTTCCTCTCAACAGTCTCTGCTCCCTGACAGCTCATTTCTCTCCCATACCTCTAACAAAATAATTCAGGATATCATATTTTATTGGGACTAGGCAGCAGTGTTCTTGCTGGCTTTCCAATTCAATAATCTGCTTAGAACTTTCCTTTGCATGAACTGTTCTCTGGCTGGTTTTCATTTCCATCCTAAGCCTTTGCCCATATTGTTTTCTTTACCTGAAAGCTCTTCGCCTTTCCATTCACTTAATTCACTTCTATTTGTTTTCCAGGAATCAACCTAGTCAATGTGCCCTTCAGAAAAGCCTTTAACTCTCAACACTGAATATAATCAAGGACTCTGAGATCTCACAGCTTCTTTTGCTTGATTATATATGTTTGGTGAAACTGAATAAAATTATCCATTCCTTTGTCTTATCTCATCTGTTAGACAAAAGATGTTTAGAAGAAAATCAGTTTTGTTCACCTTTACCTTTACCCATTCAATCTTGGAAACTTGGAGAGAAAAATCAAACCTTGGCAGTTTATGTATCAAACCACAGTTCTTGCTTGTTAGGGGCTCAAACATGTCATTAATTTAAATTAAACTGTTGGACAAATGCTCTGCATAACATGTAGTCTTATTTAGGGTTCTTCACCAGCTGTACTGTCTTCCATCATGGGTATTGCGGGAAGCCCAGAACAGCCCCCATGGCCCTGAGGTCCCAGATCTGAACTCACCCAGGTCATCGGTGGAAGGCTGGATATCAGCCAGAACTGAAAAGGCACAAAACAGTGATGTGAGAAGGTCTCCGGATTGACAAAGGGGAAGGCAGAGTACAGGAGGGAGAATGTGGGTAACAGGAAAAAGCTGAGGCAATGGCTGGGTTTTTTATATTGTGTCCAGGGGAAGAGAGTTCATTGAAGATAATTTTTTTGAGCATTATTTGGCCTGTTGACATTGGAAGTCTTTATGTATGTTTTTTAAAGCTATGAATCCACTTTTTTTTTTTTTTATGAATCCACTTTGCTTCCTCTTTTTTAGGGGGCCAGGAGCATCTTTTCTTTCATCCCCTTCCCAGTGATAAAAATTATAAGATTAATTCAAGAGCTAGAATAAATACTGTGACTATTAACATGAAACGTGCCATTTTTAAGAGCTGGAGTGAAACCTACCTGTTTCATCTGTAGCAGGATCATTCACCAGATCTGTAAAAATACGATAGATGCAGGGAATGGAAAAATGCAAGCAGGAAAAACAGCAAAGGGAAAAACAGGGTGAGGCATGATGATCTAAAAGGAGGCAAGATTGAAGCGAAAGAATGCGGACTCTTGGGGAGAAATATAAGGGACTATCACAGAAGGAAAAGGAAGTGGCAAAAAGATTGGGCATGTTTATAGCCTTGGTGGCATCTAACATAGACAACAGGGCTCTGAATCTGTCTCTCTCTCTTTTTAAATATATTTATTTATTTGGCTGTGCCAGGTCTTAGTTGCATGCAGCATGAGGGATCTAGTTCTCTGAGCAGGGACAGAACTTGGGCACCCTGCATTGGGAGCGTGGAGTCTTAGCTACTGGACTACCAGGGACGTCCCTGAAACTCTTTAATAGTCTTCCTCTTACTTTATACAGACATCATCCTGAATCCTTCTAGCCACAGTGTGAGAGCAAGGAAATAAAAGAATATCTTACTAGGATCTTCTGTGAATGTTTCTGAAGTCACTGTGGTCACATCATCTGCATAAAAACAATCAGAAAACACTTTCTGAGCATTCTCTTCCCCTCATCCCCCACCCCTGCACTCCCAAGAAGTGAAATTGTCAAGCACAGAAGCCATCATGTAGTAAGATCCTAAAAGGATTTTTCTTTGTTTCCCAACCAAAGTCCTTTCCCCTGTAACCCAAACAAATGTCACACTTTTCCTACTCCCATGAATATACTCATACAATCCTAACCCTAGACTGTCCCTTTCCCATTGTTCTTATTTAGAGGAATGAATGAACTACGTGGCCATCAGATAGTCTACTGATTAAACTTTGGTTCAGCATTGGACTGCAAGAATGACTTCATCCTAACAGATAATAACTGATACAGCTAGTTAGGGATTACTATGGGCTTGCTTTACAGATGGCAAAACTGAGCATCAGCAGAATAAATAACTCATCCAAGGTCATAGAGCTTGTTGATGGGCTGATGACCTCTTTGTGATACTTATTTAAATGAAAATTGTCTTTCTCAAAAAGACTGTGATTTTTTAAAAAAATCTTTTGACTGTGCTACTGGGCATGTGGGATCTTAGTTCCCCGACTAGGGATTGAACTGGCACCCCCTGAAACGGAAGTGCAGGATCTTAACCACTGGATCACCAGGGAAATCCCCAGACTGTGATTTTTGACATTCGTGATTTTGATATTTTTGGATATCTGATGATACTCTCTACACAGAGTTCACAAGAGGTTACATTGGTCGTTTTCTGATGCTCACAGTGACAAGTGAGGTAGAAAGAGAGGAGAGGAGGGGAGATGCTTTGCTCTTGACCCTTGGAAAGTAAAGACAAAAGAAGTGAAAAATGGTCCAGGTCTTAAGATGGAAGATATTTGGATAAATTAAGAAAACTTCATCTGAAACTGTACATAACAGCAACTCCTGAAACAAATAGTCTCTGTTTTAATAAGCAACACAAAAAAGCAGTGTGAAGAACTAGACGTTTAACAAACCTCCCATCTGTAATGAACCTTCACTGTAAAAGGCTTATAGTCATTATCGGTTTTACCCACTAGAGGTCAGCAAATCCGCATAATACTTTGCCTTGAGGTCTGCATGCAAGTGTCAGATTTACAATCTGGTGAGAATAGCATTTTTATAAAGCATATCAGAGTTACTGATCCTTGTACTAGAAGCAAAACACAAAACATTGTAAAGGAATTTCCCCTGCTTATTCCTCACTCATCTTTTAGAAAAAAATTCCAGATAGAAAGGCATCAGATGGGACAGGAACCTTTTTAACATCTTTTTTAACACTTTTTAACATAAGCTTTCTTCTTTCCGAGCAGATTTTGATAAAAAGGAATTCAAGTTTGCTCCAGTCCCACAGGATAAATGAAAAACCACTGACCCGATTCATTCCAGAGGCTGTAAGAAGGGAGTGGATTTTCTCCGGGGTGTAGCCAATTCCTGTCCTGTTTCCATTTCTCTCCAGCTACATTCCAGTCCAACCACTCACAGAAATAGAGGAAGCAGTGGGTGAACAAAGGGTTTGAGAATATCCTAGCTGTGTTTTTAGAATTTCAGGCACAGTACTAGTTTTCTGTATATCCCTCAGTTTACCCACCTTTTCCATGAGCTACCTCCATAAAAGCTTTATTAAGGACTTATGAAGGTTTTCTGAGAAGGAATCTTATGGAGACATTTTCATCAGCTCTTACAATATTTCTGCTCAACAAGCATCACAAAGTCATAAAATAGGACTGGACCTTAACCAGCCCAAAGAAAGGAATTTGGATTTGTAGTTGTGCTAGTGCTGGGACTTCCCAGGTGGCTCTAGTGACAGAGAATCTGCCTGAAATGCAGGAAACATGGGTTCGATCCCTGGGTTGGGAAGATCCCTTGGAAGAGGGAATGGATGCCCACTCCAGTATTCTTGCGTGGGAAATCCAATGGACAGAGGAGCCTGGCGGGCTACAGTCCATAGGGTCACACAGAGTCAGGCACGACTGAGCATCTGAGCACAGCACAGCACAGGGCTGAAATAAAATCTGGGTTCAAAAATGTAAGGATTCAGACCAGAAAAGAGCAAAGGGTTTTCTGTATTTTTATTTTTTCTACCAAGATGCACAGTAAGAAATTATATTGTGAGCCAGTATACACATATAAAACTGAAAGAAGAGTAAAAATAATACTTCTGTCATCTACTTGCAGTGTACTCTATCTTCTAAGAAATATTTATTTAGGCTGTGCAAGGTCTTAGTTGAGGCTCTTAGGATCTTAGTTGTGGCATGGGGGTTTTGGTTCCCTGACCAGGGATCAAACCTGGGCCCCCCTGCATTGGAACCATGGAGTCTTAGCCAGTGGACCACCAGGAAGTCCCCAGGGTACTTTGTTTTTATTTTAGTCTATCTTAACTCATTAAAAGCACCAGTTGTGACCTACTCATTAGATCTTTCGACTCATTAAAGGGTTATATACTGTAGAGCTCTCAAGGGTTGGGAAAAGCAAGAGAAATTATAATTATGTTGATGCCAAGAGGCAACTGCAGATATTGAATCGAGCTGAAGGAAGCGGACCTTTGGAAGCCAAAACTTATGGATTCTGTCTCATTGAGCCACAATTTCTCTGTAGGACTGGGAAGACTTCTTTTTCTGTCTGCATTTTAGTTTTTCCACTCTTACATAGATAGGAAAATCCTGTTAGGAGTAGCAGGCGTTATCCGAGGGTGTGGAAATGAGAAGGACATAGAGATTTGAGTGAAGTTATTTCAGTAGTGAATGAGAAAGTTTTATGAATGGGATGACAGGATTGTTGAATTCAATTCTATTATTTTACACACCTGGGCACTTCATCTCTGTATGGTATGACAAATTCTTGGAACTCTGACCATTTGGTTCCATTGTCCTGATAAGAACCCCAACAGAGCCCAGATCCATGGGATCACTTACCTCCTCGCTGTCCGCTGACCCCTAGGGGTGTCCGGCCTGCACAAAGGAAGGAGAAGTATGTGAATGCGTCCAGCTCTATACCTCATAAAGCTTTTCTGAGACGAACCAGAAAATGATGGGAAAATTGCTGTACTTTATCTTGCCATGTTTTATTCTGTTACAGCTCCATATAGAAAGAGGCAGACTGTTAGTATTACACACAGACCTGGAAGCACTCAAAGACAGGAGACTGCTGAGCACAAAGGGGAGCCCTGACTCAGGAGGCCTCTTGTTCTCAGTCTGTCCAGAAGGGGTGGGGTCCTGTCCACCCTCAAGGCAGCAGCCCTTCCTGATGGCCTGTCCTTCCGTCCCCACAGCCAGCCCCTCCAGCTACACTACTGAAAAAGACCCCAAATGATTATCTCACAGTCTGTGTTGGGCAGAATAAGAAAGAAAAAAAGAAAAAAGAGTAAGATTTTTTTTTTTTTTTTTTTCTGGAAAGTCCAAGGTTCACAGAGTGGCCAGTCGTCTAGTTCAATTCTGTACAATCTATGAAGATCATTTTCCTTTTGCCTATAGAGGCGGCAACATTTTCTGTATGCGCGTGAATCTGCTTGTGTGAGTCTGGTGCTTGTGTTTGTTAGGTTAATATATCCCCACTGTTTTCCTTCACAGTTTTAAGATGTGGTGTGTGCTCAGTCACTCAGTCTGACTCTTTGTGACCCTATGGACTGTAGCCCGTAAGGCTCCTCTGTCCATGGGATTCTCCAGGCAAGAATACTGGAGTGGATTGCCATGCCCTCCTCCAGGGGATCTTCCAGACCCAGGGATTGAACTTTTATCTCCTATGGCTCCTGCATTTCAGGGCAGGCAGATTCTTTACCACTGAGCCACCAGGGAAACCCCTTCTTCATGGTTTAAACTTGAGTTTCTTGTGAGGAAGTCCTTATGTCTGTGTACACAATTGTATACATCAGCTTCTCCTTTTGCTTTCTTTTTTCGGGGGCGGGGGCGGGGGCGCAGGGAGTTGCTGGGATCTTAGTTTCCTGACCAGGGCTTGAACCTGGGCCATGGCAGTGAAAGCACTGTGTCCCAACCACTGGGCCACCATGGAATTTCCTCCTTTGGTATTTGTTTCCCTGTTTGTACATTTATGAGAGTGGCCCTCTTGGTTAATATGCATTTGTGTGTATCTTAGTTTTGCTTTAATTTCATAACTCTCAGGCTGCCTGCCTTCCCCCAGATCTGAGGTCATCTCCAATCACATCCCTCTAATCGCAAAGTCTTTCTTTTCTCTCTCTCATTTTTTGGTCATGCTGCAAGGCTTACAAAACCTTAGTTCCCCAGCCAGGAATTGAACCTAGGCCCTTGGCAATGAGAGTGCAGAGTCCTAACCAGGGGACTGCCAAGGAACTCCCCGTGTTCTTTTACTTCTCTTTAATGGGAAATTCTAGAATTAAATAGCAAGCATCTCTCCTCCCATTCCCCTTCAGCCTCCTTCCATCCTCCCTCTAACATACACCTCCACCCACCTAGAGGAGCTGACATTTTAGGGAGAAAAGAAAAAAAGGTAGGGACTCACCAGAGGACATGATGAGGGCGGTGAGAAGCAGGAGCACTTTGGGTCCAAAGAACGCCATGTCTGACAGGTGAGTGGGGAGAGTGGAGACTGTGATCAGCACTTCCGCTCCAGGCAAGCATATCTATAGGATGCCTTGCTTTCCAAGGTCTTTCCTGGTCCCCCATAAGTCTCAGACCCTTCCTCTCTTTTCTTCCAACACTTCTTCAAACTCTCTTCTGTGATCATTTGCCATTATTCTCACCCCTTCTTTCCCAGCAATTCAGGAAATTTTATACTGATGGAATCCCCATCCACCCCATGGCCTCTTTAAACCCTAGTATCTAAACTTTTGTTTTTATATCTGTTACTTTTTTGAAAAAAAATAATATCTGCTCATCTAAGTTTCTCCTCATTTGAATTCCATGGATAATTGGGATGTCTAAATCAGTGACATTCTCCATTGCCTGCTTCCAGCCCTTTAACACACACACACACACCCCCCCTCCCTCTGTCTATTTAGGGTTTTAGACAATCCAAGCCACTCACTGTTGATGGTTCTCTGCTCTTTCCACCGAGCCCTTTGGTTGTTGAATGTGTCTCTCTCCTTCTCTGTTCCACTTTGGCTGGGGTGTAAGATGAACAGGGCCACTCCCTGGAAAGGACTTCGAATTTGGCCTACTCTGAAACAATGAGATGAGGGAGAGCAAGGAAGAGAGAGAGAGAGAGGGAGGGAGGGAGGGCGGGAGGGGGAAAGCCAGGCTAGAGGAGTCTGATTCAGTGCTACTATGATGCGGGGAGGATAAGGGCGATGGGGCTTTGCAATCACTCACACCCTCGTTCCAAAGGTTATGATCACACTGATGAGAGATGGTGCTGCTGCCTTGACGGGTTGGCTCAAGCTCATATATGCCTTTCTTCCATGAACCACCATCTGGCCCCAGTCTCACTTTGTCCTTGGGTTACTTTTTACCTAAAGAGAAAGAAAAAAAACAAACCCGCTGAATCCGTTTCTGTGTCTCTGGCTGTCTTCCATATTTGAATCATTCTTCCAACCCCCTTTCTCACTTTTGTCTTCTTAGAATTCTACTCCCCCAAATGTCTTTGTTTCTTTGTGTCTCTCTTTTTTCTTTTCCTCTTCTTGACCCACACATTTAGCCTCCCCCCGCCCACCCCCATAATCTCATTTATTGCCACATCCAAGCAAACAGACACCACACGAGTTTTGTCCAGGAGAAGGGCTGGCTGTCTTAGGGTTAGGGAAAGTTAAGGAATATAGGACCCTCATCCTTTTGTAATGTGGAGGAGCTTCATGAGAGAAGACGCCAGCCTTAGGCTGTCTTTTGGTTTTGTTTAAGCTTATGTTAAAAATCTTGGTTTCTTGCCTTTGAGGACAAAAATGCCATCAGAAGGCCAATGAAAATTGGGAGCCAAGTTCATTCTGCTTGCTTTGTTTCCCATCATATCACATAATATGTATATAACACTTTCTCTGATCCAGGAGCTATAAAAACTTTGTCTTTGCTCTTATTCCTAGAAACTCTCATGCTTAGACCATTACAACATCTCCACTTCAGCAAGAATAAACTTGAATGACAGAAATGCAAATCTGAAAATCTGACCTCAGGTGCACTAGCAGGGTGTCAAATTCAAGTTATCTGTTAGCCTCCTTACTCTATATTCCGTTCCCTAAACAGCTAAATTAGAGAAGCATCCAGGTAGACCCAGGTGGCTCAGTGGTAAAGAGTCTGCCTGCCAATGTAAGAGGCTCAGGTTTGATCCCTGGGTTGGGAAGATCCCCTGGAGAAGGAAATGACAACCCACGCCAGTATTCTTGCCTGGAGAATCCCATGGACATAAGATCCTGGTGGGCATCCATGGGGTCAACGAAGAGTCGGACATGACTGAGCAACTGAGCACCAGCACCAGCACAGGTAGACAGAGCAGATAATACTAATGTGTTACGGACCAGAAGAAAGAAGAAAATTAATGATGTAAGGGAAGAAGGGAGGAAGGAAGGAAGGGAGCGGTCCTGAGGATGGAAGAGCTATGGACATAGAAAGAAGCAAATAGCACCTGTGGTTTCTCTTTGGAAGCTGTACCTGCTCCATCTCTGAACTACACGGGTTCTGGTTAGTTCCCAGAACAAATCTGTGGGCCAAACCCAAGTCTTCCTCACCAGCCTGGTCCAAAACTTGATCTTTTTCCATCTGTTCCATAACGAGAGTGCAGAGGCTGCAAAACAGATGTCTGGGGAGAGCCAGAGCAAGGAAAGGCAGGGTGGTGGGTGTGGGGAAGGAACGAAAGCAGACGCAGAGCAGAACTCAGGCAGGACGCACAATAGAGGGCCTAGACACACTCATGTTTTCCGTGAAGCACAGACAGATGGAGGAACTGAACTCCGGCCAGTCGTTTGGCAGGGCCGGCAATGACCTCAACTTGCTGGCCCAGCCAGAGACTGTAAGACTGTATCTCCGGAAAACCTCCCCAGGCAGTAGGAGGGGGCGCTCTCCTGGGGTCCCAGGGGGCGGGGAGTCTGAAGTTAGAGCTGAGAAAACAGGGACAGAATGTTCAGAGCAAGCAGAGGGAGAAGGCAGGCAGCGAGTGGGACCTCAGAAGGAAGGGAGGGGGGAAGCTGGAAAGAAGGCGGGAACTAGTGAAAGCAGAAACCACCCTGTATTCATGCTGATCCTTCAAGGATGTCATTTATTTGCAAGTACTTGGGTTGATTTCTTATTCATGACCTTAGAGAGCTTCAGATTTACTTTTCTCTGGTGGTTATCATTATAATTACATCAAGTCAAAGTCAGCACCCGTGGCCCAGGAATGAGCAACGGCCACCCAGAGACGTGAGCTGAGACTCTACCCAGGGGAGACCTCCCTGAGCTGCAGTCCGTATACTCATCCAATACAAGCTGGAGCTGCTGCAGGTCAAGGACACAGGAAAGGCCTCCAAGGAATTGACTGGAAGGTGCAGAAGTGACTTAAGGCAGGCATTCTCATGTCTGAGAGAGCCAGGAAAATACTAGTTTTTCAAAAGGGGTCTCCAACTGGTAGACAATGGGTAAAATGCGAAGACCGAGAAGGGAGGCAGAGATGCAAGACCGTGTGCTGGTTTATTCATCTGTTTACTGGCCTGTGAAGAATACACCCATTAGCTGAAGGCCTCTGGGCAAATGTACAGAAACGTTATTACTGCGGTATGATCCAACTAAATTAAATCCAGGGCCTAAACACACACAGATCCCATAAAAGGGAGGAGAGGAAAGGAGGAGGGTTATATGAGGTGGGGATGAGGGGTGGGGGAGTGCTCTGTGTAGCAGAATGAAGCAATAAAGCGGTAATGGCCAAACTAAGAGATGGACTCCGCGGAGGCCTTCAGAGCCAACAAACGTATGTCCTCTGAGACCTTGGGCTAGGGAGAGCCTCCCTCGTCTCAGTAACCATGCATCTCTCCAATACTCTGCTCTTTACACCTCCATGCCTTGCACTTTCCGTTCCTTCCTTTCTAAAATATCCTTTTCCCAACTCCAGTAAAGGCCTGTGAAAGTGTTAGTGTTAGTCACTTAGCTGTGTCCTACTCTTTGCAACCCCGTGGACTGTAGCCTGCCAGGCACCTCTGTCCATGGAATTCTCCAGACAAGAATACTGGAGTGGATTGCCATTTCCTTTTCCAGGGGACCTTCCCGACCTAGAGATCAACCCTGGGTCTCCTGCATTGCAAGCAGATTCTTTACTATCTGAGCCACCAGGGAAACACAAAAATAAATGCTTATACGCACATCAAAACCCAGCCCCAAGGCTTGTCTTCCCAGAAATCTCTTCCTGGTCCCCTCTGCTTCTGAAGAGTTAACCAGGGACTTCCCTGGCAGTTCAGTGGTTAAGACTTCACCTTCCAATGCAGGGGGTGCGGTTCAATCCCTGGTCTGAGAGCTAAGATCTCATGTCTTGAGGCCAAAAAACCAAAACATAAACCAGAAGCAATGTTGTACCAGATTCAATAAAGACTTTTAAAAATGGCCCACATAAAAGACAATTGTTTAAAAAGGTCAATTATTCCCTCTACTGAGCTACCTCTGCATTTTATTTTGATCGTTGTGGCATCGGCTTTATTACATTCTTTTATGTGTCTGTCTTCTTGATTACACTGAGAGGTCCTTACTCCGCTCTGGCTGACATAATGATTAGCACAGAGCAACTCAAAATTTGTTCATCTGAGTTGAGATGAAGACTTGGAAATATTTTGAGATATAAACATTCAAAAACTGAGTTAAATGCAAAAAAAAAAGTCGAGGGGAAAGTTCTAGAAAAGAAAGTAGTTTGAGAGGATACAGGAGTTCAGCCAGTAAAATAATTAACCAATGTTTTGATCCAAAGGGAGGGGACTAGAGCTAGAGGAAACAGGTACAGAAATCAGGTAACAGTTATTCTAGAAATAAAGGGATTTTGGCAGAAGGGCTGTGAAATCAGTGCATGTGAAACATATGTAACTTTTATCAACAGTGACTTCTGAGTGCTTATGTCTCATCATTTTCAGAAGGTGTGGGGGCCTTGCACTGCTCCTCTCGACCAATCGTGCAAACATAAAATACTTGATTCAGGTTCAGAACTCTTGTCAGGTTTCCTGAAATGGAACTCACAACAAATAAATTTGAATAACTGATAAAATTGGCTGTAGACACACAAAATAAGACAAATACCTTGTTCACTGAGAGGAAATCTCTATCTTCTCATTCTACTCATCAGGAAAGAAATGAAAACAAAGTCTGGAATTCAAAAATATGAAAGACATCCAGGAAAGTTCAATGTATAATTTTTTTTAACGCAGTGTTCTTATTTAATTTTTTCATCTTTGTTGTTGCACACAGGCTTTCTCTAGTTGCAGCGAGCTGGGCTACTCTCTAATTGTGGTGTGAGGGCTTCTCATTTCGGTGGCTTCTTTTGTTGCAGAGTATGGGCTCTAAGCGAGGGCTCGTTACTTGCGGAGCAGCTGCCTAGTCACCCTGTGGCACTGTAGAACCTTCCCGGTACAAGGAATAAAACCTGTGTGCCCTACATTGGCAGGCGGATTCTTTTTCTTATTGGAGGCTAATTGGTTTACAATATGACAAGCGGATTCTTACTTACTGGACCACCAAGGAACTCTCGTGTATATAATTATTCTCAAATAGCAACAGCTAGTAAAATCAGTGGACACAGCACATTTATATGTTTGCATTTTAATAGACGGTATGAGCCAGGACACCTACAGGATGGCCCTTGGTGATCCCCACGTTCTGTTCTTCACCCCTACGTATACTACTAGCCAATAAGATAACAGCAGAGGCAATGGACTATATCTTCCCAGAAGAGATTACAGAGACTTCAGCTTTTAGGGCTGGTGCTCTCTCCATCTCTTGCTTGTTTTCCCTGAGCAAAGCCGGCTGCTGCTGTGAGTCACTCTTTAGAGAAGGTCATGGCCAAGAGTTGTGTGAATGAACTTGGAAATGGATTTTCTCTCAGTTGGCCTGGAAGACTGCAGCCCCAGCCAACACCTTGACTATAGCCTAGTGAGCTGCCCTCAGCCAGAGGTACGCAATAAAGCTGTGCTTGGCTTCCTCACCAACAGAAACTTTGGGAAAAATAAATGTTTTAAACTGCTAAGTAGATAAGAATGCATCATAAAACTATTGCATTCCAACTAAATAGTATGTAATAAAATCACATTAATACAATTATACTATTATGAAATACTGCTGCTGCTGCTAAGTCGCTTCAGTCGTGTCCGACTCTGTGCGACCCCATAGACAGCAGCCCACCAGGCTCCCCCATCCCCGGGATTCTCCAGGCAAGAACACTGGAGTGGGTTGCCATTTCCTTCTCCAATGCATGAAAGTGAAAAGTGAAAATGAAGTCTCTCAGTTGTGTCCGACCCTCAGCGACCCCATGGACTGCAGCCTACCAGGCTCCTCCGTCCATAGGATTTTCCAGGCAAGAGTACTGGAGTGGGGTGCCATTGCCTTCTCCAATGAAATACTAAATTAGCTAGTATAATACATACGTTCAGTTGCTCAGTTGAGTCTGACTCTTTGCGATCTCCTGGACTGTAGCCCACCAGGCTCCTCTGTCTATGGAATTTTCCAGGCAAGAATACCAGAGTGTGTTGCCATGTCCCTCTCCAGTGGATCTTCCCAAACCAGGGATTGAACCTGCATCTCCTGCGTTAGCAGGCAGATTCTTTACCACTGTGCCACCTGGGAAGTCTTAGCTAGTATAATATGTTGGCTATTAATATACACTAGTTTAATACACTAGGGTTAATATATACTAATGTTCATGGAGCACTTACCATATGCTAGGCACTGTGTTAAAAAGTGTGATTGGGCTACATAAATTAAATACATCCTTTTGAAATTAGTACATTCATAGGAAAGCATACAGAAAAGGAAGGAGAGATGAAAAAGAAGAAGAGATAAGGGAGAAAAGAAAAAGAGGGTGGGAGAAAGAAAGAAATCACACAGAAACCATAGAATCACCTTTAACATTCACTTTGTATCTAGATTTGCTAGGGACTTCTGGTGGTCCTTCCTTCTGGAGAAGAAAATGGCAACCCACTCCAGTACTCTTGCCTCGCGTATCCATGGATGGAGGAGCCTGGTAGGCTATAGTTCACGGGGTTGCAAAGAGTCGGACACAATTGAGCGACTTCACTTTCACTTCTGGTGGTCCAGTGGTTAGGACTCTGCTTCCAAAGCAGGGGATGCAGGTTTGACCCCTAGTCAGGGAACTAAGATCCCACAATCCTTGTGGCCAATAAAATAAAGTTAAAATTAAAAAATTAAAGAAGACTTTCTATAATTTAGTACTATAACTTACTTGAAATGTAGAAAATCTTATGAGCTTCCATAGAAAAGAATTAGACAACTAAAACATCCAGTTTGTAGTAAAGAACCAAAGGAATTTGTTACTCTGCCTGGAGCAGAAAGCCGGAGAGAGGAATTTAGTAGTTTTTTAATGTATACTATTTTGAAGATTTTGGTAGCTTCATATTTATCACTTCCACAAAAATTAGGGCAGAATAAAAATGAATTTCTTTTGGAGGTTAGTTTAAATGATATCTTGGAGAGATTTCCTGAATATAAGGCCATGAATAATTAAAATCCATTTAATCAGTCAACAGACTTCCTATACTCCAGCCATTCTGTTAATATGCAGTTGGAATAGAACAGAAATAAAACAGATATTGTTTTGCTTTTATATTACTCACAACATTTTCTAAGGAAAGTTCTAGAAATGCTTTCCTTAGAGATAGTAGAGTGATTTGATGTATTTCTAGAAACAGAAAGATGGATTGAATGATTAGTAAAAGTTAGATCTGAATCTCATGACAGGAAAATTGGAATTTGCTTGTTTTGGGTTTTTTTATTATTAACATAAAAATAAATTTTATTTATTCATGGCTGTGCTGAGTCTCCTTTGCTGCACGGGCTTTCTCTAGTTCTGGTGAGCGGAGGCTGCTCTCTAGTTGCAGTCTGCAGGTTTGTCATTGCTGTGGCTTCTCTTGTGGAGCACAGTCTCTAGGCATAAGGACTTCAACAGTTGCAGCTCCTGTGCTCTTAGATTACAGACTCAATAGTTGTGGAGCATGGGCTTAGAGGCATATGGGATCCTCCCAGTTCAGGGATCAAACCCACGTCTCCTGCATTGGTAGGCAGATTCTTTACCACTGAGCCATCAGGGAAGTCCTGGAATTTGCTTGTTATTGGGTTCACCTGCACCCCTTGCATATTCTGGTATAAGTGAAGGAGGCCTTCAGAGCTGTCCTGAGATGGACTTCTGGGTTGGGCAGAAGTACAAGGCTATCTTCCTTATCTTAAAACTTGAAAATCTTTCCACTTGAAGATCCTTCTCCCTAGTTCCCATAAGAGTGATCTTTAACAAACCACACTGAAACTTAGGATTTTGAAAGAAAAACAGCTTATTATTTTCCATGATTTTGTACGTTGATCAGGCAGTAAGTCTGCTTGACATGGTGTTGGCTAAAAAATCCCAAATGGTCTCACTCATGGCTCTCTGGTGCTGGCTGCCCACGGAAACGAGCCTCTGATGGGGCTGCTGGCAAAAGCCTCAGTTATCATCTATGTTGTATTTACAGCTGACTCACTTGAGCTTCCGACAGCATGGCCCTGGTGGAGAGAAGAAACATCCCAAGAGGCAAAGGAAGAAGGTGCAGATCTCTTAGGATCTCCTTCACTTTGTTTTCAGTTTTTTTATTTTTTGGCTATGCTGCTGGGCATGAGAGGGCTTCCCTTGTAGCTCAGTTGGTAAAGAATCTGCCTGTAATGCAGGAGTGAAGTGAAGTCGTTCAGTCGTGTCCGACGCTTTGCGACCCCACGGACTGTAGCCCATCAGACTCCTCCATCCATGCGATTCTCCAGGCAAGAGTACTGGATTAGGTTGCCATTTCCTTCTCCAGGGGATCGTTCTTACTCAGGGATTGAACCTGGGTCTCCCACCTTGTAGGCGGACGCTTTACCATCTGAGCCACCAGGGAAGTCCGTAATGCAGGAGACCCAGGTTCAATTCTTGGGTTGGGAAGATCCCCTGGAGAAGGAAATGACAACCCACTCCAGTGAGAATCCCATGGACAGAGGAGCCTGGCAGGCTACAGTCCATGGGGTCGCAAGATTCGGATACAACTTAGGGACTAAACCACCACCTGGGCATGAGGGATCTTAGTTTCCTGACAAGGAATCAAACCCATGCCCCCTGCAGTAGAAGCATGGATTCTTAACCACTGGGCCACCAGGGGAATCCCAGGTCTCAGCCTCACAAGTTCCCCAGCATCACTCCCACTATATTCTGTCAGGTAAAGGAAGTCTTCAGGGTCTCAATTCCAAATTAAGGGAAGGAGAAATAGACTTCGATCCTTGATGAGAGGAGTGGCCAAAAAAAAAAAAAGTGTCACAGGACTTCCCTGGTGGCTCAGACGGTAAAGAATCCATCTGCAATGAGAGAGACCTGGGTTCGATACCTGGGTAGGGAAAGTCCCCTGGAGGAGGACATGGCAATCCACTCCAGCATTCTTGCCTATTGAATCCTCATGGACAGAGGAGCCTGGCGAGCTACAGTCCACGGGGTTGCAAAGAGTTGGACAAAACTGAGGGGGCTAAGCACAGCAGAGCACACATGTGTCACAAGGATAAATGGAATCTTTAACAGATTAGCTAAGAGCCAAAGAACATTTGTGTTTTGTCCTTTCCCTGAAGACTAATTCCCTCTCATCACAATTCTAAAGACCTCTTGTATGCTCAATAAGATAGAAAAAGTTCAGTCTTTGGTTTCTGTGGCATCCGACGCTGTTCTGCTGCTTACACTTCATTGCTGGAAGTGTTCAAGTTTCTTCCGCAGACACCTGTCTCTTGACTGTACCCCACTCCTGTGTCTCTATTTACCATCTTTTGCTTCTGCTCCCAGATCTATACCTCAGTCTCTTCTACACCTGAAAGTAAAATAGGCATCTCTAGTTGGATGTTTCATTGGCACCTTGAGTCCGTCAGGCTTTGTCTTAGAGAGAGCAGGATCATTTAAGCAGAAAAGGGTGGGTGGGGGCGGCAGAGGTGGGGAAGCTAAAGAACAGACTCCTAGCAGTAACCTCCAAGAGACCAGTACCCATCTTCTGGAGGCCACCTTGCATGCTGAGATGTCACCACTCAGTCTACAGAAGCACACAGGCTCTGCTAGAATCCACACTAGCAAAATGCATCTTCCCTCCTTGCCTCTCTCTTCACTTATGTGGCTTTCAATTCAAGTCTTCTCGGTTGCTGGAACGTAAACCACATTTAAACTCTAGCTATAAGAGAGTCTAGGGTATGTAGTTTTTAGTTTTCCACCCTCTATAATACGGGACGGTGCCCAAGAAAGACATGTGAATAAATGTAAAGTAAATTGCCTTATTTTTGCATATGGAAAATTGAGTCATTCTCTGCATTGGTTGGTGCCCCTCTCATTCTAGAAATCTGCCACCATCACCCAGATGAAGCATGTGAGTCATCCCTGAATTTGTCCCTACCCTGAATCCCAACACACGCACACACACACTCACACACATACATCCGTTTTCTCTCTTATTTCCATCACCACCCCAGTTCAGTCCAAGTCATTACTCTAACAGTCTCAACTCATCTCCCAATTTCCTCACCTTAATTGGTAATACAGAGCACTATGAGTAATTTTTATAGCATTACTCAACTTAGGTCATCCTGACTTAAAAATCTTAGAGGCGTATCATTATCCTTAGGACACAGATAGAACCTCTTAGTTCCATCTCTCACCACCAGTGCTCCAATCCAACCACCCCAACCCATTTTGCATATTGCTTTCCGACCACACTGACTGACTTAACAGTTAATGCAAAAGCTCCAAGTTCTCTTGTTGCTTCTAAGCCGCTGTACATACTCCGTTCCATTTGTACCACCTCCACCAAAATCCTTAATATACCAATTTAACATAACCCTTATGTTCATCTGGCTAATTTCTACTCATCCTTTTCAGCTCAGCTTTAAATTGTTTTCCTGAGTGTCTCCACCACAATGTGGGCTTATTGTGGGCAGATGTTTTGCTCACTGTTGCATGCCCAAAACCAAGCCAGGGACTCCTATTTGTGCCTCAGAATACGGATGTTTAGTGGAGAAGGAAATGGCAACCCACTCCAGCGTTCTTGCCTGGAGAATCCCAGGGATGGGGGAGCCTGGTGGGCTGCCGTCTGTGGGGTCGCACAGAGTCGGACACGACTGAAACGGCTTAGCAGCAACAGCAGCAGTGTAGGGGAGAAACTGTATTTCCTAAGACTGAACACAAGAGGGCGACAAATCACTTCTCTGGACCTGCTCTGACGTTTGGCTGAATTTTCCTTCACCTCATTTACTATTCCAACTGACATAGTTCATGTAGCACAACTCTTGGGCTGTGCCCGACAGGATGAAAGATTCCTAATGACTCAGAACTGTACTTCATTTATATTCTGGCTGCCTTCTCAGTGCCAGGCACTTCACTACCTACTGGTAATTAACGATGAATCAGTCCCAAGTCCTCCATTCAAATAATCTAGTGGGAAAGAGAAGCGAACTTAACTTTATTCCCAGACATAGGAAGACACAATACATTTTTTTTTTCCAGTATCACTGGCTTCTTAAAATGGCAGAAAGGTTAACTATGGGGTGTAAATAAGACTGAAACTTAGGGGCTTCCCTAGTGGCTTCAGTGGTAAAAAATCTGCCTGCCAACACAGGAGACACAAGTTCGATTCCTGATCTGGGAAGATCCCACCTGCTGCAAAGTCACTAAGCCCTTGCACCACAACTACTGAGCCTGTGCATTATAAGAGAAGCCGTTGCAATAAGAAGTCCAGACACTGCAACTAGACAAAGCCTGCGTCAGCAACAAGGACCCAGCACAGTAAAAAATAAAAAACAAAAATAACCAAACTAAAATTATTTAAAGACAGAAACTTAGACTTTCCTAAGTGACATGTTTGAAAAGCATAATCACCACCAATCCAGCTAATTCTACCCCAGGTAATTCTAGGATAGTTGGAGAATTATGCCTCATCCTAAGCCCATTATTCCCCCTCCCCATTTTGAATAGACTTTTTTTGTGTCCAGAGCAGTTTTTATGTTCAGAGCAAAACTGAGTGGAAAGTACAGAGAATTTCCATATACTCCTTGCCCTACATACTCACATCCTTCCCCACTGTCAGACCAGGGAAGTCCACTGTTACAAGAGTAAATTAGGGTTCACTCTAATTTGGAATGCTGTCCATTATGTGGGTTTTGACAAATGTGTACTGACATGCATCCACCATTATAGTATCATACAGAGTAGTTTTACTGCCTTCAAAGTACTCTCTGCTCTGCCTTTTCATGACCCCCTCTCCTCTGAGCCCCGACAACAACTGATCTTTCTGCTGCCTGTTAGGTTTTTTTTTTTCTTTTTCCAGAATACAGATAGTTGGAATCATATGGTATGTGTTTTTTCTTTTCAGATTGCCTCTCTTACTTGATCATAATGCATTTAAGTTCAGTCCATGCCTTTTCATGCTTGGTAATTTATTTCTTTTTAGTGTGGAATAACAGTTAAACTGTGCATTCACCTACTTGATTGTTTCTGTTTGGGCATTATGAAGCTGCAATAAGCATACATGTGCAATTTTTTGCATACGTTTTTCCTTTGGATAAATACCAAGGAGCTTGAGACTAGATCATATGGTAAGGGTATATTTAGTTTTATAAGAAACTAATCTGTCTTCCAAATTAGTGGTACCATTTTGGATCCTCAGCAGTGAATGGGAGTTCCTGTTGCTCGACATCCTTGCCCTTGTTTCACGTTATCAGTATTTTGGATCCAGCCATTCTAATAGGCATGGAGTGATACCCGATTGTTTTTTAATTCTCATTTCTCTAATGACATAGGATATGGAGCGTTTCTTTCATTTGCTTAGTTGGCATCTTATATTTTTATTGGTGAGGTACGTGTTTCAGGTCTTTTGCCCATTTTAAAATCAGTTGTTTTCTTTTAATATTTACGTATTTATTTGGCTGCATCGGGTCTTAGTTGTGGCAGGTGGGCTCTCGAGGACTTGGGCTCAGTAGTTGGACCTCTCCGGCTGAGTTGCTCCATGGCAGGTGGGATCTTAGTTCCCCAACCAGGGACCGAATCTGAACCCTGGACTGAACCCAAATCCCTGCTTTGGAAAGTGGATTCTTAACCACTGGACCACTAGAGAAGTCCCTGTTTATTTTTCTTATTGTTGATTTTTAAGAGTTATTTGTATCTTTTGGATAACTATTCTTTATCTGGTATGTATTTTGCACATATTTTCTGCCAGTCTGTGGCTTGTCTTCTCATACTCTTGAGACCATGTTTTGCTGAGCAGAAATTTGGAATTTTAATGATGTTTCAGCTTATTAATGACAGTGACTTTGTATCTAAAAAAGTCACCACCATACCCAAGGTCATTTATCTATGTTATCTTCCAGAAATTTTATAGCTTTTCATTTTATATTAGGTCTATGACACATTTTGAGCTAAATTTTTTAGAGAAGAGCATAAGGTCTGTGTCTAGATTCTTTTTGTGGGGTGAGGGGAGGGCATGTGGATGTCCAGTTGTTCCAGTACCATTTAAAAAATTTTTTATTCTTTTATTTATTTTTGGTTGTGCTGGGTCTTTGCTTTTCGAGGGCTTTTTCTCCAGTTGTGGCGAGTGGGGGCTTCTGTCTATTTGTGGTACAAGGGCTTCTCGTTGTGGTGGCTTCTCTTGTTGCAGAGCACAGGCTTTTGAGCTTGCAGGCTTCAGTAGCGCTTCTGCTCAGTAGTTGTGGCACACGGGCTTAGTTGCCCTGCAGCATGTGGAATCTTCCCAGACCAGGGATTGAACCCGTGTTCCCTGCATTGGCAGGCAGATTCTAAACCACTGAATCTAAACCACTGATTCTAAACCACCCGGGGAAGTCACAGGACCATTTCTTAAAAAGACTGTCTTTGCTCCATTGTGTTGCCTTTTATCCTTTGTTCTAGATCACCTGATTGTTATTTATGTGGGCCTATTTCTAGACTCTATGATGTATCTTTGATCTTTTGTTGCCAATACCACACTGCCTTAATTACTGTAGCTTTATACTGTTTGATGCACAGAAAGACAAATGCTGAGACACAGAGGTGTGCAGCAGAGAAAGGGTATATTCATGAGGCAGCCAAGCAAGGAGCACCAAGCTCAAATCCACCTCCCCAAAGGTGAAGAGCTTGGGATGTTTATGAGACAAAGAAGCAAGGTGGCCTGAAGTGGGGCTTCCTAAGGGGAAAGAGACGGGAGGCAAGGTAAAGATGAAGTAATCAGTGTTCTGTGCAGGTGTATCTGATTTTCGTGCTTCTCATGGGATGCTTGTTCAGAAAACGGCAGCAGCAGCATGATCCCAGGGTGGGAGTTTTGACCCCCTGATGTCAAAGGTTATCAGGGCCAGTGGTTGGTTTGACCTGGACAAGACTAGCTCCCTGTTTCTGAAAAACAATTTAAGCAATTGTAGTGTAGCATGCATACATCAGAGGTGTAATTTATAAGGGCTGTTAAAGAAGTCTTGTGATGTTTCATCTAAGCTACGTGAAGTTTTGAGCATATGCAATCTGCAAGAACAATTAAAGCAAGCTTGGTCAATGAAGGCAGGTTACGGGTTATCATTTATTAAGCAAGTTATAGTTCAAAGGATCTCAATAGTAAATCGTGAGGTCAGTTAGTTTCAGTCCTCCATTTTGTTGTCTGTTCTTGGTCTGGGTCAATCTGTGGACATTCAGAAAATAACTTGCTGGAATTTTGATTGGGATCATATTGAGTCTATAGATCAACTGGAAAGAACTAACATCCTGACAATATTGAAGTCTTCCTATCCATGAACATGAGATAGCGACTCATTTAGTTTTTCTTTGATCTCTTTTTTCAGAGTTTATGGTTTCCTTTGATCATTTTTGTATTTAGGTTTATACCTGTGTGTTCAGTCACTCTGTCGTGTCTGACTGTTTATGACCCCATGGACTGTAGCCCACCAGGCTCCTCTGTCCATGGGAATTTTCCAGGCAAGAATACTGGAGTGGTTGCCACTTCTTCCTCCGGGGGATCCTCCCCACCCAAGGATGGAACCCTCTTCTCTTGCATCTCCAAAGTAGTTTATTTTATTGGGTCTCTGCTGCCCTCGTCTCCCTCCCTCCTAGTACACAGCACATAAAACCCTGGGAATATCAGAAGTTACTTGTCTATTCTAAGCTAATGAGATGACTGGTGCTGGGGACTCTAGGATCATCATGGGATGAATGTTCATTGCTGGGGTAATTACCCATGTGATGAGAAGGTTGGAATTTTCAGCCATCTCCCCATCTCCAAAGAGGCGTGAATTATTGTTGATGGACTATGATTTAATCCTCCCCCATGTAAGGGAGCTCCATAAAAATTACCTGATGGAAGGGGTTTGGAGAGTGTATTTTGTGGGGAATACATCCCAGTGCTGACACGGTACAGTGCCCAAGGATGGCACAAGAGCTCTGCATATTCCTCCCTTATACCTTGCCCAACACGCCCCGTCCCTTTGGCTGCTCCTGTTTCTAGCCTTTACAATGAATGGGTAATACTGAAAAAGTAAAATACTTTCTTGAGTTCCGTGAGTCATTTAACAAAATTATTGAACTTGAGGAAAAGATTGTGAGAACACTGATTTATAGCCCGGTGTTCAGAAGTACAGGAGGCAAGACTTGTAACTGGCAGCAGAAATGGAAGCAGTCTTGTGGCACTAAGCCCCAGACTTGAGAGATCCAACGCTAACTCCGGTTACGTAATTTTACAGTCTAACTGAATTGTAGGATACCCAGCTAGTGTTTGGAAATTGGGAAGTGTCAGAGAGCCAGACCCACACATTTGGTATGTAGGAAAAAAAAAAAAAAGTTTCTTGGAGTGAGACTTTTGTAGAAAAAAGGCAGAAGCAAAGCAAGAGAATTATTGCTTGGCTATAACTTAAGGCCTATATGGCTGTTTGTGGTTGGCTTACTCCTTGGAAGAAAAGCTATGACAAACCTACACAGTGTATTAAAAAGCAGAGATGTCACTTTGCCAACAAAGGTCTGTATAGTCAAAGCTATGGTTTTTCTATAGTCCTGTACAGACGTGAGAGTTTGACCATAAAGAAGGCTGAGTGCTGAAGAACTGATGTCCTTGGTCAGCAAGGAGATCAAATCCTAAAGAAAGTCAACCTTGAATATTGATGCTGAAGCTGAAGTTCCAAAACTTTGGCCACCTGATGGGTAGACCTGACTCATTGGAACAGACCTTGATGCTGGGAAAGATTGAAGGCAGGAGGAGAAGGGGCAACAGAGGAGGATAAGATGGTTGGATGGCATCAATGACTCAATAGACGTAAGTCTGAACAAATTCCGGGAGATGGTGAAGGACGGGGAAGCCTGGTGTGCTGCAGCAGTCCATGGGGTTGCAAAGAGTCTGACACAACTTAGCCATTGAACAGCAACTACGCTTAGGTTTCAGTTTCATAACCTTGAGGCATTTACAGGCTTAGATTTTGGTTTGCTTATATACAGCCACCTTGGAATTAGAGCCTCCAGAGTCTAATGGCTCCCTGCTTAATTAATTAATGATTTCTCCCTTCTGACCATCCTCTTGTACATGGGAGATTCACCAAAAATTTGGTATTAGCAGAACTTCTCAGTCACCATCAGAATTAAGTTGCTTTTGTCTCATTGTGATACTGATTAAGATGTCAGGTTCACAGAAGAATTTGTTTGGGGGGAGTTCCCTGGCACTCCAGTGATTAGGACTCTGTGCTCTCACTGCCAAAGACTGGGGTTCAATCCCTGGTTGGGGGAACTACTAGCTGCATGGCCCGGCCAAAAAGGAAAAAAAAATTTTTTTTTGGTTATTTATCTTGTTTCTGTTATGCAAGCACAATGAGACCATTTGACACGCAGCTGATGGCTATGAATGTGCATTTAAGACCTGTGAGAGAACACAGTGCACCAAGGAACCAATCATGGTTATTATTCAATTCAGTTCAGTCGCTCAGTCGTGTCTTTCTGACTCAACCCCACTGACTGCAGCACGCCAGGTCTCCCTGTCCATCACCAACTCCCAGAGTTGACTCAAACTCATGTCCATTGAGTCGGTGATGCCATTCAACCATCTCATCCTTTGTCGTCCCCTTCTCCTCCTGCCTTCAATCTTTCCCAGGATTAGGGTCTTTTCAAATGAGTCAGTTTTTCACAGACTATAAGGAGGATAATACCAAGAGTGAGAGGTATATTCCTAATCAGAACTTCCTATGAACCAAACCAGTTGTTATCAAATAAATCACGGAATGTACCTGAAGGGTCATCAACCCACCAAAGGCAAGTGGCTTATTCATTAATCTTGTGTATTTAGCACAATACCAGAGTGTAGTGGTGTTGATCCAACTGTGACAGGAGGCATTCTGCCGTGGCACAGTTTCCTCCTTGTTAAGCTGACAAGTAACGTCAAGCAATTCTATTATCCGAGACCATCCTAGCAAGAAAGCGTCAGGACTTTTGTTGTGCAACTATGACCTGAGTTATAGATTTAGGGATAATTGCCAGATTTGAGGGCCTGGCAGGAAGTGACCTTCCTTCACCTGCAAAGGCTGCCAAGAATCCTGTAAACAGGTTAGCAGACCTGTTTTTCCCAAGGGGCTTGACTGACTCCACAGAGTGGAGTGAGTCTTTACTCTGGGCTTTGAATTCCTTCCAGAGGCGAATTTCTGTTCTTATAAGGACTTACTTAGAAGGGCAAGTATGGTTGTTTTTAATCCTCAAAGAATAGGGCTGAATGAAATCAAGAGGCTGATACACCCACCCAAATACATGAATTAAGATGGAAATCTAGATTCCTGTGTTCTAGATTTAGAGCTGTGGGTCTCTGGAATGTTTTCGTAAATGCTTCCACAATGACCTCAGCATGTTTTTCTTTCCCTTTGGGTACATAGTTTCATTTTAGCTTAGGAGAAAATGCCTTTAAAAAAAAAAAAAAAGGACTTTTAAAGCTACTTCCAATTAGGCCAACTTTTGACCACAGGCCTACTTTAAAAAAAATGTAGATCTTCTCCTCCCCCCCTTCAAATATTTTGTCAGGTTTCAGCTGGGACAAACAGTAAATTTTCCTGGTAGTTTGGAACAATCCCAGGGATCCAAGAGGTGTTTCCAAAGAGGATGCTAAAGATAATACCTTCCCAGATCTGGAGCCACTTCGAAAAATAACCCAAAGACATCCAGCAACAGTAAGTAGGACCCTAGCCACAAACAGCCCATGTTTCTGTCCAGCTATATTTTGGGGCTGAAATGCCTGCATATGTCCCTAAGAACCGAAAACCTGAGTGCCCCAGGCAGGCAGAGAAACTTGTTGTTTAGTTGCTAAGTCGTGCCTGATTCTTTTGCAACACCAAGGACTGTAGCCCACCAGGCTCTTCTGTCCATGGGATTATTCAGGTAAGAATACTGGATTGGGTTGCCATTTCCTCCTCCAGGGGATCTTCCCTGCCCAGGGACTGATCCTGCATCTCCTGCATTTCCTGCATTGGCAGGCGAACTCTTTACCACTGAGCCACCTGGGAAGCAGAGAAACTGTAGAGGAGGATAAATAATTTTCCTTCTACTCTTGAGAGAGGCTGGGAGTCCTCGTTGTCTAGGGTATCTCTTGACTGGATCTAAAAGTTAAAAGATCCCCCACTCTGGCCACTGCAATTCAAGATTATCTTTGGTGAGATTAATATACTTGTTCAGTCTTAAAATTTATTCACCTGCAGGCTCACACTGGACCCAGTTGAGTTTAGGTCAGATCCAATCCCATCCCCAATCCAGTCTGGTTTTAAGTTGGACCCAGTTTGACTTTGGCTGGTTTCTGGACCCAATCTGGAAAGATGAAATGCTCAGATAAAGTCTGACAGCTCATAAGCAAGGATCCAAGAGGGTTTCAGCTACATCCTCCAAAGAAGCTGTGCCTTAAAGGGGCTAAGTGAGTACTTCTACATGGTTTCTCATTTCTCTAGGAGGCCACTCAGGAGCTCCTTCTGTTCCCTCAGCTGACAACAGAAAGCTAAGAGACCAACTGAGGCATATTAAGAGTATGTGAAAATGTTAGTTGCTCAGTTGTGTACAACTCTTTGAGACCCCATGGACTGTAGCCCTCCAGGCTCCTCTGTCCATGGAATTTTCCAGGCAACAGTAATGGAGAGGGTTATCATTCCCTTCTCCAGGGGATCTTCCCAATCCAAGGATCAGACCTCCGTCTCCTGCATTATAAGTGGAGTCTTTACTGTCTGAGCCACCAGGGAAGCCTAAAAACAAAGACACCAAGGCAAGCTACAGTCATGTGCCATGACTCAGATTTTTTAAATCTGAGTATTTTACGAGTATACATGAACAAAAATCAATTCTAATTGAGCAGCTTCAATGGGAGTTGGGGAGATTTTTATAGGGGAAAGGGAGAAGCAAGAAAATTATTGGTGGGATGTATTATGTTGGTCAAAATGTTAAGACCTTACTTATATTCTACTTGGTGGCCTTTCATCCTAATGGCCCCCTAATTTAATTAACACATGCAGATTTAGGGAGGGCTCCATGAAAGAATTGTGAGGAAGAGTGGTTGTCAAGCCTTAGTACATCAAAATAATCCAATGTACATCACAATGAAAACTCTTGAGTTTCAGTTTGGTGTGACTGGCGTGACTGGCGTGGGGATTACAAACTGCAAATGGGGTAAGAACACCTCCAGGTGGAGGTGTTCCTAAAAGCGAGGACTTCAGACTTCTTCATACCAGTATTTCTTAAACCTGAGAGCCTGAGTCAGAATCCTCTGAAAGTGTGACTGCCAGAAAAAAATGCACGATGGTTAAATAAATTTGACCTGCACTAATAATTTTAGTATATCTCAAAAACTGCACTATTTGGGATAGATCATCTGTTAGTTTAACTGAAATTCAAATGTACTTTCTTTCCAAGCATCTTTCAAATGAGTAGTTTGTGTTCCTGTCGTGACTGTTGTCTGTTTCGTCTTTTTCAGAAATTGCAAACGATACAATCTCATCAGGAGATTGTTTTATCTCTGATTCACCTACTGAATCTTCTGACCTCCTTCTAGAATCACCTCAGTTACTCAGTGGGTAACAAAAATTTCAATAAACCTTTATACTTCTTTTTTCTTAGTTTCTCCGTTTATTTTCACACTTCAGTTTGGTCTCTCCTCTGCTGTCCCCTCCTAACTCTTGTTTCTCTGCTTTTGTTCAAGTTGTCTTCATGGAAATGCCTCCCGCGGCTTTCTCTCCTTCCTTCCCTTCTGTTTCCTTTCTCCTTTTTCCTTCTCTCCAAGCCTCCCACGGCAAAATTAAACTGTGCAAACAAGTTAGTACACTAGGGACCAGGCCACAGTATTGTGTTCCAGAAGTTTCTGTTCTGACAGTCCTTTTGCAAGAGCAAGTTCCCAGTCTGGGGAAAAGAGAGCGTCAAGAAACAATCGCTTCGCCCGAGGATCTGCTGGGGGAGTGATGGATGGTACCGCAGTTACTAAACTGCCGGAAAAGGAGGGGAGTCACTGCCAGGCAGCGGGAGGGGCGGAGGTGGCTGGGAGAAAGAGCCAGTCAGGAAGAGCCATGAAAGGGGGCGGGGAATGCGCTCCCTGTGTATGCTGCCTGCAAGACCTTTCTGCAGATACTGTGTCTTTGTGAGCTGACTGCGGAGGCCATGTGCATGCAGAATGCATGTGAATGTATGCGTTGCTTATTTCAGATCGCGGGTCTATGTGAACTGCTGACTGCAAGAAACAGGAATGTACCGTTGAAAGAATTTTGCAGTCAGAGTGCTTGTTTGTGGTTGTGTGGTATGTGTGACTGACTTTTTGCCAAATGCGCTGTTTCAGATTCCAGCTCTGAGTGGAGTGGAAGTCTGGCTGACTAAGCCAAGGTGCAACAAAGTCAGAAGGAAATATGGGGGCAACTTGAGGTGGAAATAGAGAAGCTTGTTGCAACAAGAGAAAGAAAAAAAAATTGGAGAAAGGAGAAATGAATGAGAAACAGAATATAAGCACGAAAAATTCCTTACTTGGAAGAAATTTGTAAGGAAGCGAGAAAGAAAAGCAACATTCTTCCCGATGTAGGAACTATATATATATATACTATATATATCTTTAGTTCCTCTGGTACCTTGATGAGATTATTTCCTAGTTTTTCCTCCCTTATTTCTTTCTAGACACAATTCATCTTGGCAGGTACATTACACATATATTTTGGTTACACCAGGGGATAGTTTAAAACTTAACAGTTATCCAGAAACGAACATTATCAGTTCTTACATGAGAGATAGGGGCTTTTTTTTTTTTTTTGGTGCTGTTGTTAGATCAGAGAGCTATTGGCTGTAATGGAAAGATGTCCAGTTTGGGGGTTTTTTTGGGGGGAGGGGCATCCCTGGATAGGCTCAAACCAAGGACATTCAGTTTTGATCAGGAATTTGTTTCATTTTAATTCTTTATAATTGTTTAGTGATTGAAATAGTTCATGAAGTCCATGATATTTCAAAAACAGGGGTGTTGAAATACAGTCTCTGCATTCCAGAAGTAGTTATTGTTATTACTATGATTATTAACAATTTGACAGGGACTACCTACACCTGGAGTGAGAACTTCTAGATCTCCGTGGATAAATAGCATAACTTTGAACTTGGAGGTGGGCTGGGGAGGGAAGTCTTAATTGGGACCCTATTTGTTTTGCTTTGTTGCAAAAACACTACATATTTTGGATGGCTTCAAATTGCAGTCATTACGATGTCTTCCTCAGCTCTTTGCTTGCTTCATTTTTAAAACATTAGAGATTATTATAACTGTATTTCCGGTACTACTTGTCCTCCATTCATTAATATGTCTTTTATTTTATTCAGCCATCTTCTCCCTTTCTTTTCATCTGCCTTGCTCCTTCTTGTTTCTCATCATGTTTCCCTGGATTTGATTAAAATTCTCTTCACTTCTCTCCTCACCACTCTCTCCTTTATGGAAATTATTCCTTTTCAGGCTTGTCTTTTCCCTCATTCCCTTCTCTGGTGTCTTTGTCTCCAGCAGAGGGGGTCTGATGTTGATCCGAGGTAGGGAATAAGGCCTGGGAGAAAGCAGCCTGGGGGAAAAGGAGGAGGAAGCAGAGATTCAGCTGTTTCTGCCATTATCTGGTGAAAGGCAGGCTTTAAGCCGGCCTCTGTAAATTCCTCCCCTCCCGCCCCCACAGTTCCCCACCTCAAAGGGTCTCTCCACTTCTCCACCTTAAATTCCATTCCCCACCCCCAACCCTCCCCACCCCCTGCCATTTCTCGGGTGACATTACTCTCTACCAGCTCTGACTGCCAGGGACACTGACCTACTTTCTGCCCTCTCTGTCAGGCATGAACCCTGATTTGTCTAGTAAATCCTGAGTTTCTGCTAAATCCTTTTTTGCCCCAACCTATTAATGGGTCCCTTTTGAACCTCAAAGCATTTCACAATTTCCCACAAAATAGTAGTTTTTCTGTTCAGCAACTGAAGTTTGAGAAGCTTAATGATAAAAAATCTGTGACTTTAGCAAATCCATCTATGACAAATGAATTGGTACTTTGTTGATCACAGTAGAACCTATACATATTCAGACAGTAACAGTAATAGTTTTTTGGTTGAATCTTTATATGTTTGATTGATGGATTCCTAGATTCTTTGTGACAAATTCTAATACACACACACACCGTTATTTATCAATTGTATGTTATGTTAGAGACATGTCAAAATATCAGGCATTGCTATCCTAATACTACTTTACATACTAAGTAGTAGGAGGAAACTGCTGACGAAATCAACTGTGCAGTCATTGAGGGTTTATAAGAAGTTGGTTCAGAGTATGTACTTTGATGCTTGAATTCAAATCATGGCTTTGCCACTTGCTAGCTAGTAATAGCTGTGTGAGTTTGAACAAGTTATTCAAACTCTCTGTTCCTCAGATGGTTCAGTGGTTAAGAATCCGCCACCAATGCAGGAGACACAGTTTTGATCCCTGGGTCCGGAAGATTTCCTAGAAAAGGAAATGGCAACCCACTCCAGTATTCTTGCTTGGGAAACCCCATGGACAGAGGAGCCTGGAGGGCTACAGTCCATGGGGTCGTAAAGAGTTGGACATGACTGACCAATTAAACAACAACAATAATCTTGGCCTAGCTTGTCTGTCCTAATTGTCCAGAAAACTTTTGGAAAACTAGCAGGAAGGTTTGGAACTTTTATATTAGAGATTTGCCTAGTAATTGCACTGTCACTCGACATAAAATTTCTTTTTCCTTTTTTCTTTCTTTCTTTTCAGTGTTTCCTCATGCTGCCAGGATGAATCCCAAACTGAGTTTGGGCGAGTCAGGTAGAGTTTTCTATTTAACCTAAGAGAAAAGTAAGGAAGATTAAATAAATCTAGCTTAATGATCACTACAGGTTTGAAACCCAAGAGAGCAAGAATGATTTAAAAACAAAATGAAGAAATAGATATTGTTCTGTTTCTTTGCATAGAAGATAATTACATGAACTCAGACTAATGAATGGAGCTCCCCAGTCCAACTTTTTATAATTTTATTTATTTATTTACTTAGTGGGTGTACTAGGTCTTCGTTGCTGCTCAGGCTTTTCTCTGATTGCAGAGAGTGGGTGCTACTCTCCAGTTGCAGTGCATTGGCTTCTCATTTTGGTGGCTTCTTTTGTTGCTGAGTGCTCTAGGGCTTCAGCCGTTGTGGCTCCCAGCTCTAGAGCACAGGCTTAGTAGTTGTGGTACACATGCTTAGTTGCCCCATGCTACGTGGGATCTTCTAAGATAGGGATCGAACCCGCATCTCCTGCATTGGCAGGCAGATTCTTTACCACTGAGCCACCAGGGAAGCCCTAGTCTAATTTTTTAAATGTGAAAAATGCAGCAACAGGACCAGAGCAATCAAGATGGTGCCAGGTCATTAGAATGATCCCAGAACTCATTCATTCTTTCATCCATTCAATCTGTAAATATTTGTTAATCATTCAAGGTGCTACTGGTGACATTCATGGCAGATCCAACAGCTCATGTGTGGTTAGATATCATTTCTATGGTTGAAATGTCACCAAATTCAATCAGATGACTCTCTGCCCTGAGTGGAGGGTTCTCCCCTATTTCTTTTTCCCCCTATTATTTCTTTAAAGAGAACATGCTGTTACCTTTCCACATTTGCTTAGTCCATTCTCTCTTCTTCCATTCTTCCTAGACTGAGATACTACTAATAAAAGTTTACTTTTATTATTTATTACTGGGTCTTTATTGCTGTTTGGGCTTTTCTCTAGTTGCAAAGAGCGGGGACTACTCTCCAGTTGCAGTATGTGGGCTTCTCATGGCGGTGGCTTCTCTTGTTGTAGAGCATGGGTTCTAGGGTGCACGGGCTTCAGTAGTTCTGGTTCCTGGGCTCTAAAGCATGGGCTCAATAGTTGTGGCTCAGGGGCTTAGTTGCTCTGTGGCATGTGGGATCTTCCCTGCCCAGGAATCGAACCCATGTCTCGTGCATTGGCAGGCAGACTGTTTACACACTGAGCCACCAGGGAAGCCTAGATTGAGATACTTTTAATAAACTCCAGTGGATAGAGAATCCGGAGACTGGGAAATTGGCACCAATGATGTTACCTCATTGCCTCAATTTTTTCTTCTGTTAGAAGAGACTAACAATATTTACTCAACATTACAAGGTTGCTTGGGGCTTCCACTGAGTTTATAAATGCCGAGTGCTTTAAATTAAGAATATTTTACAGATGGCTTGTTTCTTTAAGACACTATTCTCAAACTTTCCTGTGTCTAAGAATTACGTGGTAAGCTTGCAGGCTATTGGCTGATTCTATAAGCTTTGTGTTTGGCGCCCCCACCCCCCCAAAAAAAATGCAGATCCTCTGGCAAATTCAGAAAGTCAAAGGTGAAGGCTAAGGAATCTGCATTAAACATTCTGTGTACTCTTGTGTAGTATAGTAAAAGAGACAGTGGGCAGATACAACTAAAGGAAGGGGACAAAAAAAACCTATATCGTGCTCTTTCTAAGTCTTTTTCCTTTACACTTTTTCCTTCTGTGATTCAGCCAATGTACCGTCTTTCCTGGCTCTTCCCACCCCATCCTCCTTTGTGTTGGCATTGCATTTTCTTAGCATAGTTAGAGGCGCTCAGCTTACTGTGCAGAAATGGAGTGGAGGGAAAGGAGGAGGGACGTGGGTGGAGAAAGGCTAGATCAGGGTTTAACTGTGAAGACTGTTGTTGCCAGGCTGGTTCTAGCCGGCTGACTCTGGGAGAGGAAGCCTGAGGAAAGCTAGACTGACTGCAGCTGCTGCTACTGTTCCTTATTTGCTTGTGTCCATTCTGATAGAAGACTCACTACCTTTTCTCCACCCACAAAAATCACATTAGATATCCTACTGGTGGACACTATTTTAGGTACTGATAACAATCCTAGATTCCTTCCTGTTTTCTCTTTACTACTTTGGGCCTTTCATTTTGATCAAATCCCAGCTGGTTTCTTTGTCTTTAACCCCAGGAGGTAAAGACATGCACCAGATGGTGGCTATGGGGTACTTAAAGATTTTTGCTTGACCTGCAGTCTCCGTGGTAGATGAGTTATGCTTTTCTGACTGATGTAACTATACACTAGGGCAACTCGAGTGGAATCAGAGAGAACCTGGGCAACTTGGTTGGGAGATTTTGTTTCATCAGTTTTATGTGCCTCCCCCATTACTGTTTTCACATTGTCCACCAAGAGCATTTTAATAAAGTCATACAGATAATTCCAGCATCTCTGTTGTCTAAACCTTGGTCTTTAGAATTCCCAGAAGTGTGTTAGCAAATACTGGTGTCTGGACCCCAACCCCAGATATTCTGATGTAAGCTCCCCAGTGGTTCTATTATGTCTAAGAACAAAAATCTGGAAATGTTTTGCTTTATGAAAAGGATGTACTTTAACTTTGTCTCACATATTATTCAGGGTAGAGTTGGTCTCACAATCAAAGGGACATCAGTAAATATGTATCTTTGTACTATCACCACATGTCTGAACATTGTATAACTTCTCTTTGGTATTTGACTATTTTGGTATCAGCCATGTATAATAATAGCTAATGTGCAGTTTCTATATAGTGCATTATATTTATGTTACCTCATGAATCCTTGAGTTTCCCTGGTGGCTCAACTGGTAAAGAATCCACCTGCAATGCAGGAGATTTGGGTTCAATCCCTGAACTGGGAAGATCTCCTGGAAAAGGGAATAGCTACCCACTCCAGTATCCTGGCCTGGAGAATTCCATGGACTGTATAGTCCATGGGGTTGCAAAGAATCCGACACGACTGAGCCACTTTCACTTTCATGAGTCCTTAAAGTTCAATGAAATAATCTTCATTTTGTTGACAAGAAAACTGAGGTGACGATCCCATGACACCAGTAAATAAAGCTAGGATTTCAAATCAGATAAATCAGATTTATCTGACTCCAGAGATGTGAGGTTACTAATAATATGGCTTCTCAAGGGAGTCAACTGACCCTCTTCTGAAGAATATTAATTTATGGGTTAAAAACGAATGGTGCATGATTAAATCAAGATAAACTACATTGTTCCTGAAGAGATGAGTCCTTACCTGTCCAGACATAACTACCATCAACCTATGAAACCTATAACTACTTCGAACTTATGATTGAACCTAAGAAACTGAACCTTGCTTTCCCACTATGGAAATGCTAAAAATACAGTGTCATGCCACTAGCTTTGTGCTTTCTTTTTTTAAAGTTATGGATTTAATTTGGCTGCACCAGGTCTTAGGCCTGTGGGATCTAGTTCCCCGAACAGGAAAGGAAGGCAGAGTCTTAGCCACTGGACCACCAGGTAAGTCTCTCACTGGTTTTGTTTTTTAAAAATATACTCCCAGGTTTGTTTTTTTGTTTCCCTGACTAGGTTACGTGAAAGCAAAGTTGCTGTGTTTTCTGAATTTCTTAGGATGTGTCTGGCACATAGTGATAGTGTATTGAATGATTGATAGCATTTTTTAAAAAGATAAGCAGCTAGTTAGTTACTAGTCTAATACTCCCTATCCACACTTTCACCTATACAACCTGGTTTTCCTGGATGTTCATGGCACTGTGAATTGGGATCCTCTGTTGGGCATGTCTGCAACCTTTTCTCTGTGCCAGTTTCCCTGGGTTTCTTGGGCTCATTGTGGTCATATCTCTGTGATCAAGCTTTGATTGCAAAATAATTCTCTTTCCTCTTCAGACTGAAGAGAAGTACTTTATGTTCCAGGAGATAGTATCACAGTGGACTATATAGTAACATTTTAGTTCTGTAGACCTTTCCCCCTTTCTCTTGAAGGTAGTAGATCATATGTATTTCCCTGTTGGCTCAGTGGTAAAGAATCCACCTGCTAATGCAGGAGATGTGGGTTTGATCCCTGAGTCAGGAAGATACCCTGGAGAAGGAAATGGCAACCCACTCCAGTATTTCTGCCTGGGAAAGCCCATGGACAGAAGAGCCTGGTGGGCTACAGTCCATGGGGTCGCAAAAGACTGTCATACAATTTAGCAGCTAGACAACAACAGGTCATATAGCACTTTTGCCCCTCTACGTGTATCTTTGATGAAAATTTGTTCACTATCCTAGGTTACACTCAGTGTCATAACATATAGTAACAGCAGTACAACACCCTAAATCATGCTACATTTCTCAGTCAGGGGACTCTGTGGTAAATAAATAAAAAAGCAGACTGTAAAGATTGGGGAAGGAATGCTGAAAAGAATTTGTTGGCTGAGGGGACTGAGAAGCTATTGTGATCTGCAAGAAGGCTGACTTGTCAGGACACAACTGTAGCACAGCTGGCGATATCTGGGGGTAAGAAATAAGTAAGGTTATTTGGAAATGACTATTTTCCATATAACTGTGGTTTATCACAGGATATTGAATATAGTTCCTTGTGCTGTATGGTATGGTAGGACCTTGTGTATCCATTCACTATAACAGTTAGTAACTGCTAATCCCAAACTTCCAAGCCATCTCTCCCCCAATTCCACTCTCTGAAGCCTGTTCTCAGTCTGTGTTTCTCTTTTGTAGATAAGTTACTTCATTTGTATAATATTTTAGACTCTGCATATAAGGGATATCATATGGTATTGGTCTTTGGTTTGACCTCTAGGGTCATCCACCTTTCTACAAAGGGCACTCTTTCATTCTTTTTTATGGCTGAATAGTATTCTGTCCTATCTATACACATCTTCCTTCCCCACTCACATTTGGGTTGTTTTCAACAGATTCATATTCTTACGCTCCTTTGCAGAGGAGTTTTTGGACCTTCCTCACCAGCGTGAAATTACCAGCACCATCTTTTAAAAAATCTGTCCCTTCTCAGCCATACTGTGAAGAAACATACTGAAGTGAACATTCCTTTTTACGCAAAGCTTGAGAATTTACAAAATGCTTTCAAGTGTATTATCACATTTCATTCTCACAGCAACCTTGGAACATACGCTGTTCAGAACAAAGCCTCAGAGAAAGTTAGGTCACTTCATTTGCCCAAGGTTTACACTGGTTTCTAAGTGGTAGAGCTGGCTGTGCCACGCGGCCCCGCCTGCATCTTAAAACCTGCCAAAAGCCCTGAGAACATAGGATATAGTTAAAAATTGGCCTCACACTATACAGAGGCATTGTCCTTACTCTGAACACGGAGAAGGACCTCAGAGGTATTTACGATCTTTGTCCCCAGATCTTTGCCTCCTGCCTCCGGAGTGGAGACCACCGTTTGAAGGGACTCGCGGGGACCGGGGTCGGCAGGGGAGCGCGGGCGGTGGGCGGGGCCGGGCGGGAGGCGCCGAGGGGTGGACACGCACACCGCCTACCGCGTCCGGGGACTCGGGGGGCTCGCGTCAGGGGTGGGCTAAGTGGGGCCCGAGGAGGGGCTGTGAGGGAGGGGAGGGTATGTACAACGGAAGGGATTCACCACGCGGTTTCGGGTTGGGAACAGACCTCGCCCCTCCACCGGTTTCCCTTTCTCAGTGAGGACGGTTTGGGGGCGGGTGGGGAAGGCGCGTCCTCGAAGCGCTCTCGAGCTCCCATAGCCCTCCGGGTGCGCGCGCCCACCGCCTCGCCTCGACCCCAGAGGCCGCAAGGGCTGCGAATGGGGACGGGGCGCCTGAGGGGCGGGTCCCGACGCAGGTGTCAGATCCGCTCGGTCGGGTTCGACTGGCTGGCTAGCTGGCTCAGCCCCTCGCTCGCCGGCCACCGCCCCCCGGCCCGCGGCCGCGCCGCAGCAGCGTCTGGAGGGCGGGGCCGGGTGTGCGCGCGGGTCCTCGGCACGCGGGCGGGCGGGCGGTGCGCGGCGCTTGGGTCTCAGGGAGCGCGGGGCGGCCCCCGCCGGCGTCGCGCGCGCTGTGTGAGAGCGGGGTCGCGCGCGCAACCGCGCGCACGCCAGGCAAGTGAGGGAGTGTGAAGGGAGTGTGAGGGAGAGAGGAGCGGCCGGGGGTGAGTGTGCGTGTGTGGGGTTGAGTGTTTGCCGGGGTGGGGGTGAGGGAGAGCCGCACCAACCGCGCGGCTGTGAGCAAGGGGGCGGGGGGTGAGTGGGCGAGGGCGTCGGGCCTGGCTGCTGGAGCCGCGGCGGCGGCGGCGGCGGCAGCGGAGAAAGGAGGCGGCTCCCGGCATCCCGACCCCCCTTCCCCTGCCCTCCTTCTCGGACTTCCAGCCCGCCCGGCCGCCCGCGCTGCCCTCAGAGGCCGCCAGCCCGGCGCCGCCGTCCAAGAGCGAGGGAGGAGCCGCCCGAGCCAGGTGAGATGGACCCTCGCGTCCCTCCCAGGGGGTCGTGGCGAGAGGTGGAGGCCCTCCCGCCCTTCGCCTCAACCCCCGCCCACCGCGGCCGAGTTGGGGCGGAACTTGCTCCGGAGGAGCGGGCCGGAGCCCGGGAGCCGCCGGGGACGGAGTCTTGTGGAGGCCGGTGGTCTCCTCAGAGCCGGGGGCGGCGGGCGTGAGGCGGACCCCGGGCGGGGAGTGCGCGCCGAGAGGGGTTGAGGATGCCGGTGCGGCAAGCTGGAGGGAGGGAGGCGGCGGCGGCTTCGGGCGCGGAGCAGTGCGGTCCCCTCGTCGAGGGGGTGTGGTGAACCGGGAAGGCGCGGCCGAGCCGCACACGCGTGGCGCTAACCTGTCCCCGGGAGCCGGGTAATCGCTGCCTCGCCTGGTGCCATCAGACGGATTCCTGTGGTGTGAGACCGAGGCGGGCGGGGGTGGTGATAGTCCTGCAGTTAATTCTGTTCTGATTTCACGTTTTCCTCCTCACGTTTTAGAAAAAGTGACAGCTATTCCCCCTTTTCCTTTTGACAGTCCTCTGAATAAGAATGGGGTGACATTTAATAATTGGATGTCCTGGTTTTTTTTTTAAAGGCATTTGACCATGATGCAAATCTTTTAACCCCCTCCCCCCATAAATACAAAATAGTTAAGAGGATAATAACTTCAGATTTGCCTTACTAATTTGTCCTCATCTCTGGTAGCAGATTTGTTTTATCCCCCGTATGTGTGTGAATAGAGATGAGGCGTTGATTCTCTTCTGGGAGTGGGATTTTTGTACTAACCGTGCTCCATGTAACCTCCTTGTAAATTCTTTCATTGTGCTGTTTTCCCATTAATTACCAGACTTGTTCCCACATCTTTGTGGAGTTGGGTTAGATTTGAAATCTGTATGGAAGCTGGGCCGCCTAATATGGAAGATTTTCTTTTTGTGGGCTTGATAGGTTGATTATGTTTCTGGAAGACTTAACTTTTAACTAACCATTAAAATGTAAATATTATTTATTTTAAACCTCACTTTGATAACATCGCATAGTTTCAAGGTCGTTGAAAAATCAGTTGATTGTCCACACACTTTAAAATATTCATTTGGATTAAAAACAGCCTCTGAAATTTCAGTCATGGAGAGTCACCATTCATTTTCTAACTTTCGGAATGAAAGGCTCTCATATAGTTGTAAGGTAGTTATAGTTTAAATTTCTTCTATATTGTTTGGTTGGTGTGTCAAAGGGAGGAGGCCTATTCTGTTTTGACGTGATCTTTTGTTTATTCCATTCTGTCTTGGTTAGCTATTAGTTTCCTTCTTTCGTGTCATGGATTTAGTTGTTAGTTTGGCAACATGGCTGATGTTTTTCTTGCTCTGTCTGCCTTGTTTTCTCTCACCTTCTCTTATCCTTACCCCCCGATGCTGGAGTCTCCTTGTTGGGGAGGTGGGCAGTGTGTGATTCTGAGAACCAAGAAGGGGAACAGCAAATTCAGTCTTCTGTTCAGTAACATTCAGAATCCTCTACTTAGTCAAGAGCCAGTTTTCTCATCCTGCCTTTCTCTCTGCAGGGGGTAAGGAGCTGTTAAAATCAAACTTCAAGACTTGTGGCTACCAGCTAAAATTCCACTGATCTTGGTTTCTGGTTATGATATCCATGCGTGCTGTGCTGTGTTCAGCTCTTTGCTGCGACCTCATGGACTGCAGCCCGCCAGACCCCTCTGTCCGTGGGATTCTCCAGTCAAGAATACTGGAGTAGGTTGCCATTTTCCACTCCATGGGATCTTTCTGACCCAGGGATCGAACCTGGGAAGCCCAATTCCTGGTTGGATAAGTTAATCATTTCTCCTGTTTCAGGGATGGAGGGGAGAGTAACAACAAGAAATTGTCCTTTTTTTTTTCCCTTTTTCCTTCTCATTCTGTCCGCTTTTGCTCACCAGAGGGAAATTACCAGCAGTATGTTATAAACATTCTAACACTTCTTAGCCATATTGTAAAGAAAATTCTAAAGTGAAGGTTCATTTTTTCCTCTGAACATCAACCAAGCTTAGTGCATTACTTTCTTGGGACACAAGATGAAACATACCTTTCAAATTATCTCCCAATTCTTACTTTCCCCTATTTGTAGTTACCTGGAATTTGCTACTGGTTAAGTCACTAGAGTGATCTCAAGTCCTCTCTCCTCCCTCTGAGCTGAAGGACTGAACACTGGGCCAGGTCAGAGGAATGGAACAGAGCAGAATTAATTGTTCCACACTTTGGGACATAACACTTTCCTCTGGGAGGCAGACAGAAAGCTAAATATAGAAAATGGGTGGAGAAAGAACTTCTGTACCCATGAACAACCCACGAAGAGAGAGAAAATTGAGTTTTATTGTATGTTGTTTGCTGATAGCTGTTTTCTTGGTGGGGGAGTACATAAGTGATGTAGATTTGTAGAGACTTTATGTAGAGACTTTATGTAGATTTGTAGAGACTTCAAAAACTGGTTAGTTTTTGAAGAGTGCTCTCTGAAAGTGGGATTATCATAAGCATTTGAGAAAAGAACTTTTAGAAGTGTTATTTAATTGAGGGTGTAGATTATGATAAGGACAGTGAAAAAAGTAGTACTATTCAATGTTAGCTGTACTGGCATGTGCAGTTGTTTCAAGAGAGGTTGAATAGGGGAGATTAGGCGCAGAGGTTGGGTAAATTGTCTTTCAGTACTTGGGAATTTTCCTGCTTGTGATATTTTTAGGGTCATTAAGAAATAATACCTTCAAAAATATCTGTATATTATATACTTTAGATTTATGTGCCGTACATATCTGTGTAAATGTTCAGCTTGCAGACAAGGACTGATTTTCTGGCTTCATCGTAACTGATGCCATGGTGTTAGTTTCAGTGTTTTCTTTTCCAGTGTTTTTTCCCTTTCAAAATTGGCTTGGAGGACAAAAGCCACAGAGCTAGCCAGCTCTACTCCCTTAGAGTCTGGTCTGCATGGAACCCTGCTTATATCTTTTTTCCTCTCCTTTCTGACCCTAACCCTAGCCCCTACTTTAATTGTTAACAAAAGTAATTATTTCAATATCAGTTGTATAACAAGAATGGGAAGTAGCAGTAGGTTTGGGTTGTTTGTTTCTTATGAGAAACTGAAAACTTAAATTTCTAAGTTACATTTAGATATTATATGGCCGTTTACTTGGTATTGGTATTTAATATTGAAAATAGCTATGTTTTTTTCATCTCCAGTTATACTTCAGTAAAACAAACTTCTTTAAAGTAACTCCCTCTTAACCCTGTCCTTTCTGAGGTTTTGTGCTTCCCACTGGGGATATTAGTTGAGAATAAAATAGATGGGGATTCTGTCCTCATAAAGTGTATAGTTTAATTTCATTGTTCTCTGTCCTTTGCCCTGTCAGTCACTTCTCTCTTCAATGTCTTGAGGAGTCTACTCTATCTGTGAATTGATGAGTTAGCAGAACAAATTTGTGTGAATATTGTTATGCCAGGTTTTTTTTTTTTTTTACTACTTTTCTTTCAAAAGTGACAGCGCACCACAAAATGTGATAGAAACAAACAAACAAAAACTGCCCCTTAAATGTTTTTTTCCCATCATCTTCTTAACAGTCCTCCTTTCTTTCTGTCTTTCTCTCTTAACCACTTCTAATACTAGCTCTTACCTTCATGTTATTAGAAATACAAAGATAGAGCATGGATTGGCTGTATAAGATCAGACCTGTTCTGTCTTACTGCTCTGCTGTCCCGTATTTGGCATTATTTCAGTCTTTTGATACTTTATCAGAAAACTGCATCTTGAAAATACATGTGAGTTTGCCCAATTATAGCAGCATTGGAATTCTTCCCTGATGTTTTGGAGTTCTCAGTTGTTAGCTTATTCCTTTGACATGTGATGTAATTAACCATATCCATAAAGTCTTCTTGAATATAATAACAGTTTCCTAATTGTTTTTTTCAGCATAGTGTCCAGAAAGAAACTTTGGAAAGAAGGCCCAACATTTAACATGTTAAATGTGATGAACTTTGAACTGTTCTGTGCATTGCATCTCAGGAAACTTTTGAAATTTTGTGCCACGTCCAGAGATACTCTGATGTAACATTTCTCTGTTAAGTGAAATCATTAGAAATGTTATTTGGATTCCAGAGAAAACATAGGTTTTCTTTATACCACAAAGTATTCTAGGAATTTTAGTAACTAACCTACAGATTATTTAAAGGTAGCATTTCAGGCCCTTTAGTTGGGAATGTGTGAGCATTTGCATGTTACTTTGTCCATGACAATTTTTTCTTTTTCCAGTTTTCTTTTTACGGTATAGTATACACCTAAATTTGACCATCTTAACAGTTTAGTGGTATTCAGTATACACATATTTTGCAACCACCACCATGGCCATCTCCAGAATTCTTTTCTTTGTCCTGCATTATTGACAACCTGTACCCATAAAACATTTAACTCCCCAATCTCTCAGTGCCCCAGCCATTAACAACCATCATTATGCTTTCTGTCTCTGTGAGTTTGAGTACTCTAGTACTGGAGCATAAGATTCATTCATGTTAAGCATGTAACAGAATCTGATGTCTTTCAAAGGCATTGTGTGTATACTGCATTTTTATTTATTCATCTGGCATAAAGGTGGCTTGCATCCACCTTTGAGCTCTTATGAATAATGCTGCATGTGTGTACAAATACCTCTTTAAGACTCAGCTTTCAGTTCTTTTGGGTATATACCTAAAAGTGGAATTCCTGGATTGTGTTTTGATTCTATTTTTAATTTTTTGAGGAACTGCCATACTGTTTTCCATAGCAGCTGTACTGTTTAACATTCCCACCAACAGTTTGCAAGGCTTCCAGTTTCTCCACATCCTCCCCAATACTTGTTATTTTCTGTTGTTATTATTCTTTTTTTCTTTTTGATAGTAACCATCCTGTGTGGGAGGTAGTTTCATGTTTTTGTTTGCATTTTCCTAGTGCTTAGTCATACTGAACACTTTTTCTTATTCATGACATTTTAACATCAGGTCATTTTTAGTTCTCTGAGGGCTCAGACTTCATTTCTTACCATGATTTTTAGTGTCTTCAGATAAAGTGCATAGTAGACACTCATTAATTAAATGTATTATGCAATTGAATGTTTACTTTTGTATATTTAGTAGTTTATCTTTTTTGACTATAAAGGAATCCCCAGATATCTTTGACATAAGTTAAACTTATTTCTTCCTCATGAAAAAGAGATAGTAAACAGCTTAAGGCTATGGCACTGGGCAGTCAAGGTCTTCTAACATGTAGCTGTGCTTTTTAGAGTTGACTTACTCCAAATGGATGTTAGAGATACATAACAACCATGGAGCAAGGATCAAGGAAGAGTACATCCCTTTAGTATGCTTCCTGGAAGTTGGAGTGCAATACTTTGACTCAGTGCTTTGATCATATTAAGTTGTTGAGAAAACCTAGGGAATACAAATAAAGGTTCTTAGTCCTATGGCACTTTGCTCAGCTAAATATCAGATACATTATTGCTGAGGAGTAAGTAGATAGTGGATATTGGGAAGCAAGTGGCAGTCTCTGCTATTGAGTATGTAGAATTTGAAGTGACTCTGGGCTCTTCCTCTTTCTAATTTAGACAAGTGACCTCTCTGCTAGTTTAGCTTCACCTGCCAAATGATGATAATAATGTGTCATGAGGATGGTTGTGAGGATTAAATGAGAAGATACAAATAAACTGTCTTAGCATTGTATTTGGTACGTGTAATCACTCAAAAGTGAATTTATTTTCTTTATTTAAATTCCCTTCGATATCTTTAAGTATCAAAATAGTTCAGAGAAATTAAAAAACTTGAATCCCGATCTTGGATCTGCTATTGTGATATCTTGGGCAGGTCGTTCCTTTAAGATGGGATATGTTATGTCTGTGTTTCTCACGTAATTATGTACGGACTAAATGACATTCACATAATTGTGTGCAGATTAAATAACAAAATATAGGGACTTCCCTGGCAGTCCAGTGGTCAAGACTTACCCTTCCAGTGTAGGGGTGTATGTTTGATACCTGGTGGAGAAGTTAAGCTCCCACATGTCTTTCCACCGAAAGACCAAAACATAAAACAGAAGCAATATTGTAGCAAATTTTCAATAAAGACTAAAAATAGTCCACAACAACAACAAAAATCTTTAAAAAAAAAAAAAAAAAGGCAAAGTGGGAAATGTTTTGTGAACTATAAATGGAGAATGTTTTTAACCCCACTTGTATGCATTGTTTTGCTTTTGTCTTGCATATGTATAAAAAGGGGAATTTATAGATGCTTGTTTATATATTTCAAAGTGTTCCCTTTCTTTATTACCTTCATTGTTTTCTGTTTCTGTGTAGACAGTGTTTTACTGTTTTTCTTATGTCTTTTGATGGAGGGTCCCTATTGAGTCTGTACAGAAAAATGGCTGTCCTCTCAATTTTTCACCCCCCAAATCATGTATATACTTTTTTTAAAAAGGGGTATTACAGATTAAAGAGCTATATGGAGAGAGTATGAATGAATGAGTCATATAAAATTTGGAAAATTAGCTATTTGCTCTGTTTTTGAGGTATACGCTTTGAAGAATAATGAGGGGACTGTCATACTTTATATCACTGTAATCTTTGATTAATACCTAACCTCCTGCTCCTGCTTTCAAAGCATTTCAGTCTACCTTCAAGTTAATGTGCTAATGAAAACGGTGTCCAAACAGTGATACTATTGTTAAAGTGGGATCTTAACTAAAGGATGAGATTGTAGAGGAAGTATCTCTACAAGTTTCAAAGGGACAGTCGTTTTGTGGGTAATGGGGTAACAGGCGTATTTCAGAAAACTATATTTATTCATTGATTTGGCTGCCCTGGGTCTTAGTTGCGAAAGATGGCATCTTTAGTTGTGGCATGTGGGATTTAGTTCCTTGACCAGAGATTGAATCTGCGCCCCCTGCGTGGAGAGCACAGAGTCTTAGCCATTGGACCACCAGGGAAGCCCCCAACACTACTAACTGATTGTTTGAGACTCTTCTGAGATTTTCATTTTATCATTCATTTTCTTTTGTGGTTGTTGTTCAGTCTCTTGAGTCGTGTCTGACTCTTTCAGACCCCCTGGACTGCAGCACCAGGCTTCACTATCCTGGAGTTAGCTTAAATTCATGTCTGTTGAGTTGGTGATGCAGTCTGACCATGTCATCTCCTACCGCCCTCTTCTCCTTTTGCCTTCAATCCTTCCCATCATCAGGGTCTTTTCCAATGAGTTGGCTCTTTGCATCAGGGTAATAAAGCATTGGAGATTCAGCATTAGCATCAGTCCTTCCAATGAATATTCAGGTTGATTTTCTTTAGGATGGACTGGTTTGATCTCCTTGCTGTCCAAGGAACTCTCAAGAGTCTTCTCCAGCACCACAGTTTGAGAGCATCATTTCTTTGGTGCTCAACCTTCTTTATGCTCCAACTTTCACATCCATACACGAATATTGAAAAGACCACAGTTTTGACTATTCAGACCTTTGTCAGCAAAGTGATGTCTCCGCTTTTTAATATGCCATCTAGGTTAGTTATAGCTTTTCTTCAAAGAAGCAAGCATCTTTTAACTTCATGGCTGCAGTCACCATCAGTTCAGTTCAGTCACTCAGTCTTGTCTGACTCTTTGTGACCCCATGGACTGCAGCATGCCAGGCCTTCCTGTACATCACCAACTCCTGGAGTTTTTTCAAACTCATGTCCATTGAGTCGGTGATGCTGTCCAACCATCTCATCCTCTGTCCTCCCTTTCACCTCACTCCTTCAATCTTTCCCAGCATCGGGGTCTTTTCAAATGAGTCAGTTCTTACCATCAGGTGGCCAAAGTATTGGAGTTTCAGCTTCAGCATCAGTCCTTCCAGTGAATATTCAGGACTGATTTCCTTTAGGATGGACTGGTTGGATCTCCTTGAAGTCCAAGGGACTCTCAAGAGTCTTCTCCAACACCACAGTTCAGAAGCATAAAGTCTTCAGTGCTCAGCTTTCTTTATAGTCCAAGTCTCACATTCATACATGACTATTGGAAAAACCATAGCTTTGGCTAGACAGACCTTTGTTGGCAAAGTAATGTCTCTGCTTTTTAATATGCTGTCTAGGTTGGTCATAACTTTTCTTCCAGGGAGCAAGTGTCTTTTAATTTCATGGCTGCAATCACCATCTGTAGTGATTTTGGAGCCCAGAAAAATAAAGTCGGTCACTGTTTCCATTGTTTCCCCATCTATTTGCCATGAAGTGATGGGACCAGATGCCATGATCTTGGTTTTCTGCATGTTGAATTTTCAGCCACCTTTTTCACTCTCTTTGACTTTCATCAAGAGGCTCTTTAGTTCTTCTTCGCTTTCTGCCATAAGGGTGGTGTCATCTGCATATCTGAGGTTATTGATATTTCTCCCAGCAATCTTGATTCCAGCTTGTGCTTCCTTCAACCCAGCGTTGTTCCATGTCCAGTTCTAACTGTTGCTTCCTGACCTGCATGCAGATTTCTCAAGATGCAGGTCAGGTGGTCTGGTATTCCCATCTCTTTGCGAATTTTCCACAGTTTATTGTGATCCGCACAGTCAAAGGCTTTGGCATAGTCAATAAAGCAGAAATAGATGTTTTTCTGGAACTCTCTTGCTTTTTCGATGATCCAGTGGATGTTGGCAATTTGATCTCTGGTTCCTCTGCCTTTTCTGAAACCAGCTTGAACATCTGGAAGTTCACAGTTCACGTATTGCTGAAGCCTGGCTTGGAGAATTTTGAGCATTACTTTACTAGTGTGTGAGATGAGTGCAATTGTGTGGTAGTTTGAGTATTCTTTGGCATTGCCTTTCTTTGGGATTGGAATGAAAACTGACCTTTTCCAGTTCCGTGGCCACTGCTGAGTTTTCCAAATTTGTTGGCATATTGAGTGCAGCACTTGCACAGCATCATCTTTTAGGATTTGAAATAGCTCAACTGGAATTCCATCACCTGCACTAGCTTTGTTCATAGTGATGCTTCCTAAGGCCCACTTGACTTCACATTCCAGGATGTCTGGCTCTAGGTGAATGATCATACCTTTGTGATTATCTGGATCGTGAAGATCTTTTTTGTATAGTTCTTCTGTGTATCCACCTCTTCTTAATATCTTCTTCTTTTAGGCCCATACTATTTCTGTCCTTTATTGTACCAATCTATGCATGAAATGTTTCCTTGGTATCTCTGATTTTCTTGAAGAGATCTCTAGTCTTTCACATTCTATTGTTTTCGTCTATTTCTTTGCACTGATCACTGAAGAAGGCTATCTTATCTCTCCTTGCTATTCTTTGGAACTCTGCATTCACATGGGTATAGCTTTCCTTTTCTCCTTTGCTTTTTGCTTCTCTTCTTTTCACAGCTATTTGTAAGGCCTCCTCAGACAGCTATTTTGCTTTTTTGCATTTCTTTTTCTTGGGAGCGGTCTTGATCACTGCGTCCTGTACAATGTCACAAACCTCCGTCCATAGTTCTTTAGTCACTCTGTCTTTCAGATCTAATCCTTTGAATCTATTCCTCACTTCCACTGTATAATCATAAGGGATTTGATTTAGGTCATACCTGAATGGTCAAGTGGTTTTCTCTACTTTCTTCAATTTAAGTCTGCAGTCACCATACACAGTGATTTTGGAACCCAAGAAAAGAAAGTCTGTCACTTTTTCCATTTTACACCCATCTGTTTGCCATGAAATGATGGGACCGGATGCCATGATCTTAGTTTTATGAATGTTGTGTTTTAAGCCAGATTTTTCACTCTCCACTTTTACTGTCATCCAGGGGCTCTTTAGTTCTTTATTTTCTGTATCTTTAATAAATCGCACACTCCACCACCACATATACATACTAAAGTGTTTCTTCCTTTCTCTCATCCTTCTTAATGCTTTTGTCCCTCTGCCTCTTATTCCCACTCTTATTTTTAACAGTAATACAGTCCCACCTCTTATAGAGACCTTTGGATAAGACAAGGAAAGGGAAAAGGATAAATTTCATATATATTCCAAATTGTGTTTTGTTGGGCTTGGAGGGGAGGAGGGAAGCATTAGAATTTATTGAGAGAAAAGCATTGATAATCAGATCATTGGTTAAAAACCTTAAGCATAAGAAAGTAGGTGTTAAAAGTTTTAATTGAAGTCAATATAGGTAGGTAGTATGATTTGGGTAGTATGATAGGTGGGTAGTATGATTTAGTAGGTTGTTGGGACTGAAAGAACATCTTTGGATATTCAGGCTATGCTGTTTAGTATCACTTAATAAAAAAAAAATAGGTGCATTTCTTAATTGTATTAATGTACGTTTCTTAATCTGTAAATGGTTACTGTAATCAGTTCAGTTTAGTTGCTCAGTTGTGTCTGATTCTTTGGGATCCCATGGCCTGCAGCACGCCAGGCTTCCGTGTCCATCACCAACTCCCAACTCCCGGAGCTTGCTCAAACTCAAGTCCATCGAATCGGTGATGCCATCCAACTATCTCATCCTCACTTGTCCCCTTCTCCTCCCACATTCAGTCTTTCCCAGCATCAGGGTCTTTTCAAATGAGTCAGTTCTTCCCATTAGGTGGGCAAAGTATTGGAGTTTCAGCTTCAGCATCAGTCCTTCCAGTGAATATTCAGGACTGATTTCATTTCGGATGGACTGGTTGGATCTCCTTGCAGTCCAAGGGACTCTCAAGAGTCATCTCCAACACCACAGTTCAATAGCATCAATTCCTTGGCTCTCAGCTTGCTTTATAGTCCAACTCTCATATCATACATGACTACTGGAAAAACCATAGCTTTGACTAGTAATACCCAAGGTTTAATTTGAAGGTAGTGTTCATTTCAGAGAAGGCAATGGCACCCCACTCCAGTACTCTTGCCTGGAAAATCCCATGGATGGAGGAGCCCGGTGGGCTGCAGTCCATGGGGTCTCGAAGAGTCAGACAGGACTGATCGACTTCACTTTCACTTTTCACTTTCATGCATTGGAGAAGGAAATGGCAACCCAATCCAGTGTTCTTGCCTGGAGAATCCCAGGAATGGGGGAGCCTGGTGCGCTCCCGTCTGTGGGGTCACACAGAGTCGGACAGGACTGAATTGACTTAGCAGCAGCAGCAGTGTTCATTTAACTTTCAGTTTTAAAATAATTCATTATTCAATTTGGAGTTTGATAAGGCATGCCATTCAACATCTTTAAACATTGTGATTCTATTAGATCATCTGTTTATAATATATATCATCACACACACACACAGTTAACTCTTAAACAGCATGGCTTGGAACTGTGCAAATCCAGTGATTCAATAAATATGTACTATAGTTCTTTGCTTGCTTAACTGAGGCAGTAGTGGGAGCACTGAGTTAGGGATGCCCATTAGGCACATTAAAAGATGATCTGAAATTCAGTTCAACTCCTGGTTGGAAAAATATATTTAGTAGGTCAATGATAGTAGTTGAAACTGGGCTGAGAATGACTTTTCTAGAGAAGGGAAAGAAAGATTTAAGAATGAAGCCCTGGGGATTATGTACAGGAGGAGAGCTGACAGGAGAAAAGAGTTAGAGAAGATAATAGGCAAAGACTGACTGTTCACACATTTGTTATTTGTGTGTATAAACCGGATCCAGCTCCTGTATTTCACATCCAGGACAGAATGATGTCATTGAAAGCACATCTGTAGTAATTGCCAAATGGAGTAAATCCTAGTTTTTATGTAAGTGTATATATGTTTTTTCCAACATTTTTTCCTTTTCTGTCTTTTTAGTCTGAGTTCATTTGATGTATCTTATCTGGAATAAAGAATTTTTCTAGTAGTAAAAAATGTCCTTAATATAATCAGATGGTAGACTGTGATTTTGCTTTTTCCTTAGCAGAATAATTACCATTGGGAAGAGGCCTCTCAAGAAAAATGAATGAAGAAGCATCTTAGGATTCTCATTTAATTAGCCTTGCCTGGACTATTGGAAGATAGCAGATAAAGATAAATTTGTGTGTTTATCCATAATTTTCACAGGAAAACTCTCTAATTTAAAATTTATAATAATATTATAATTTTATAATATAAAATTTTATAAATTTCTTCTATTTCAAAAACACTATTTTAGCATTCACTTAGGATCTGATATTTATATATCATTTTCCTTGGTACTTTTAGATGAAGAGGATGAGAGTTAGATCTGATTTTACATTCTAAGAGGAAAAATAAGCTCCTATGTGTATGTGGGCATTTGCAAATGCTGTGTTTATCTTACACTTTTGGAGAATAAACTCTTCTCATACAGATATGTTATTGGGTAGCCGGACTTACTCAGTTAAATGTCAGGGGAAAAGGGGGAAACCATTTTATTTTACAAGGGACCCTTTCTTGTCATTGATTGATTGATTGATTGCTATGTGACACAGCTTGCAAGTTCTTAGTTACCCAACAAGGGATTCACTCCGTGCCCCCTGCAGTGGAAGCAGAGTCTTAACCACTGGACCGCCAGGGAATTCCCTCCTGTCTTTTAAAATAGTGAATATGATTTGAACTTCAAGGTAGTCCTTCTATTGCCATATTTTGGGCTCCTAGACTATGTAGATTTACGGTTATACTTTTGACTTTTTATCGTTTTCCTTCATGTTAAGAGGTTGGGAAAAAGGAAAAGTAGATGTTTTAAAATAATAGGGAAGGAGACACCAATCTATTGGTCTCTGGCCCGTAGGAATGTGTTGGTGGCCTCTCAGGCCAGGAGGGGCCATATGGGTGGGGACAGTTGGGGACACAGAGCCTGTGCCTTTGTGGTTGGCGTCTCACCTGCCTGTTTCCTGGGTTACACTGTCACATGGTTAGATGTAGACTCCAATGGAACAGCCTGAAAAAGACCAACAGCCACTGTAGCAGCATCCCTGAGCACCAAGCCACTTACCTTCCTATGAAAACCGGAGTGGACCATTGGGCAAAGAAGAGGTTGTACCCTTTGACTCCCTGGCAATAAGTGGTCTCTGAAGATGACTAATATTGTAGTAGGTAAAAATCTAGACAGGTGTCATTTGAAGATACCAACACCAATGGAACAGTAAGCTAAGGATGGTTAAGCACACTTTGCCTTTTATAACCTGGTGATGCCATTTACTTGGTGTACAGGAAGACTGAGTTGGAACACAGTGTTACCACATACCTTTGCAAAACTTTACAAAAAAACCAGGGCATAACATAATATTCTGAAGATTTTTAAGTATTCTGCATGAAGATACATCAGTGCAGCACAGGCTGATAACCCCCATGTTGTCTGCCACTTAGGTGGGCTTTGAGGATCCATAGCCATTGACATCATCAATGTAGTCTCTACCTTCTTCTGCAGGGTAATAGCATTCTTCCAGTTCTACATTAGGGGGTTCAAGCACCCCTTCTTGAAAAGCTGGGGTCCAGTTTTGGCAATCTTTACTTCACCTCACCCTGACAGAGAGGGAACATCGTTTTCTTTCTTAGAACCCTGGGTGCAAGAGGATTTAGAGCCTCTTCATTAAAAAGAAAATGAAAAGAGATAGGGAGCCTAATCTGAGCATGTAGTTAGTTGTTGGTTGTGTACCAGCATAGAAACACCCAAACTTTACTACGTGAGGCTGTCAGAGCTGTGGCCATGAGGCCAGACAAAAGGTAGGCTCACAAGCACCATCTCTTAGGAGTCTGCAGACTGTATGAGACAGCAGTCTTGGGATGCCTTTTATTGTGTGATTATAGAATCATTGGAAGCATCGTGTATTACTCTTGTGGCGTGGGCATTTTCCTGAGAGCTGATTTTACCATAACTGCTTCCCACTTACCAGTGGCTACCACAGCCCCATCCTGATTTCTACTGGGGCCACAACTGAACTAGTAATGCAGGGCAGTTTCATGCAGTGAAATCAATCATAAAAACAGACAGTGGTCTAGACTTCAGCATGAGTCGAGGCACAGAGATATTGAGTATTGGAAGTCAATGAGTGGGTGTTTCAAATGTTACCATTGTAAACACTTTAAGGGCATTTTTATATTAATAGTTTCCCTCTCATTGGAAACTGGGCATCTCTCTGGTGTGACTTGTGGAGCTTTTTCTTCTAAGTGAGACCTTTTCCAGTGGTCTGGAAGCCCACATTCCACATTCCTAGTGTGTAAATTGAGCTCTAAACCTCTTTCTTGTGCTTATTTACTGGTATCCAGTGATTGATGCCTTTGAGACGGTGGGTCCTGGGGCAGGTGGGTCAAGGTCTTGACAGAGTGGGTGGTGTGAGTGTTTTTTGTGTGTAAGCATATGGTAGTGCCTCTGTCCCTTGATGTTCTGCTCTTACTGTGTGCATCTGTGGAGCAGGCCCTTCTGGTTTAGACTGGCAAAAGCACACGAATGGTACCAGTTGTAGCTGCTATGAAGCAATCTATGTGTAGGGCCATTGCTTCCCCTTGTTCTTTCCTTTTGCGTTAGTTTTGCCATGTCATGTGGAATAATACTAGAAATCTTTTATTTGTTAAAATCACCTATTAATGCTTGTTAGTAAAACTTGTAACTTTTTGCTACTTTTCATGAAAATGATTTCTAATTCTCTTACTCATGATATAAACTCTTGAGAAGTAGCACTCTCTTTTTTGGTGGCATTCTAGTAAACAAGCTATGTTTGTTTAATAAAAATTCTATTTAAAGATAGAATAAAAACATTGAGTAAGAGCATGCTGTCTCTTGACTGAAAAATAAATTTTACTGAAGAGCTTTGGCATTTATTTTGGTTATTTAAAAATTTTCCGCCACATTCATTCTCAAATTTTAATTTTGATTAAATGGTGATTGACATCAGTAGTGATGCTCATCTAGTAATATAGGTACTACCTTCTCATTTTTAAACATACCTATAAAGATGTTTATAATAAATTATACACGTGCTGTGTGTGCTTAGTCGTGTCCAACTCTGCAACCCTGTGGACTGTAGCCCACCAAGCTCCTCTGTCCATGGGATTCTCCAGGCAAGAATACTGGAGTGGCTGCCATGTCCTCTTCAAGGGTACCATCCCGACCCAGGGCGTAGAATCTGAGTCTCTTGTGTCTCCTGCATTGGCAGCCAGGTTCTTTACTACTAGCACTTCCTGGGAAGCCCAGCAAATTATACATACATGTATGGAATAAGGAAAGCAATTGAACAGTAACTGCACAAATGTACATTATTTCTTTGAGTTTGTAGTGATGGAAAAGATACAGGGATATAGTTTTTCCTATTTTTTTTTATGGTTAGTATATAATTGTAGTGTTTATTTGTGTGTGTGAGAGGAAAAAAAAATAAGATTTCTTGATTTACTTTGTATGTGTATTATTCTTTTCCATCTAGGAGGAGTCTATATTTAGGACGAAGTAATCCCAGGAAAGGAAGAACAGCAGATCAAGATGTGTAGCTCTGTGGCTGCCAAGTTGTGGTTCTTGACAGATCGTCGAATCAGGGAAGATTATCCCCAAAAAGAGATCTTACGAGCGTTAAAGGCCAAATGTTGTGAGGAGGAACTGGACTTTAGGGCTGTGGTGATGGATGAGTTGGTGCTAACAGTTGAACAAGGAAACCTGGGTAAGTCTATAGTTAAGTAACAGTTTGGATTTTTACCTAGAATTTGGTGATTCTTTTTGTTTTAGGAATAATTAGGTCAAAGGATCTGATAATAGGCTTTATCATTACTGAGTATCATCTAGTCTAAAAATCTAGTATATCTTACAGAAGAAATGAAAACAGCAGTATTTATTAAATCCCTCATTATATTATTTATTAAATAGTTGTGAGGGAAGTTAAAGATAACCTACTACTTTTTCCCCATTATTATTGTCCTCTAGTTTTTTAAAAGCCTTGTTTTTAAGATGCCTCTAAAGGAATCTGTACTCCAGTCAGTGGTCTGTCTAGTAAATTAATCAAAATCCATGTGCGATTCTTCTTTTCTTTTTTCTTTAGCAAATACTTTATATGTATAGTGTAAAATATTAATAGTATTTTTAGTGAATAAAAGTGTCTTAACTGATGAGTTTTTAAAAAAATATTTCTAATAGTTCATATTGTTTTCGGATTACAAGGGGAGGATATTTTGGAAATGTGTTGGAAATTCTTTGGGACTATCTTTCAGGACATCTTTCCTTTGGAAAAGTTAGGATTTGTTACAGCTAAATTGGTCACCTCTGTTAGGGAAAGGTGGTTACTGGTGGTGCTAGTGGTGAAGAATCTACTTGCCAATGCAGGAGATGCAGGAGAAGTGGTTTCAGTCCCTGGGTTGGGAATATCCCCTGAAGGAGGAAATGGCACCCAAGTCCAGTATTCTTGCCTGGCGAGTTACAGTCCATGGGGCCACAAAGAGTCCAGTTTGACTGAGCAACTGAGCTCGCACAATAGTAAAGCAAAGTACAGGTCTGCTATTGTAGGGTAGTTTCATTCATGAGCTAGTTAATAATAGATCCAGAATCTTGCCTGATTTATACCATGGTCTCTTGGGTTTAAATAAGTAGAATCTTTTAGCAATCACTGTCTCTTTATCTAAGTCCTCTTAACATTTTTTATTGCATTCTCATTATCTTTCGGCAGTTATTGTTTCTGTACAAATAACTGCATTAGAAATATTTCTAAATTATTTCACTTGAATTAATAAGTAGTTACTACCTTTATAAGAAAAATGCATACCATGTTATTTTCAGTCCAGTTTTTTTTTTTTTTTTAATACATGTGCCCAGTTCCAGCACCTTACACAGATTCAGAAAAATCTGGGGTAGAGCGTGTGTTATTCGTTCATTAAATATTGAGTACCCACTTTGTGCTAGTTAATTGGTATGGCATGTAAAATTAGACATTAACATTCATCAGTTGATCACACAAATAAATGTAAAATTATTATGAAAGGAATTGGATGTCACTGCACCCTCCTGTACCTATAACAGATAGATTTCTCTTGAAATCTTTTATCTAGTATCTGTTACATGCTTTTACAACTTTATAATTGTAAGGCCCATACAACTGTTGTTGAAAATAAAAACTCAAGATACTTTATGTTAGAAGCATGTTCTTGAAGTCTGAGTGAGAAGAGATCTCAAGGACAGTGTGGTATTTAGCTCACTAAACACAACTTCCACAGGGTTCTGGTGTATGTTTCTGTGTTTTAAAGGTTGAAATACTAAAGGCTGCATTTCCAAGAGTCCCCTGTGTTCCTCATGTGACCTAGCTTCTGTCAGATAGGCACATTACAGAAAGATTTGGGAGGTTAGAAGATCACTATTTTTCAGAAGTTTCATAGGTTGAAAACCATTGTGCTTGGTTTTTTCTTAGGTGCCTAATGGACGTTTTTACTTTGTTCTCAACTGTTTCCATGCCAGTCTGTCAAAACCGAATCCATGTTTTCCCCCTAAAACAGTCTTCTTATTTCAGTTTTTCTGTCTCTCTAACATTGCCTTTTGGCCTTTTAATCCATTCTTAAGAGCCATTTATACCACAAAATATTGTTGCTTTTTCCTTCTAAGCCACAACTATTCTAACTTCAACTTTTCACTGTCCTGGATCAGGGTCTTAGGGCCCAACATTTTCATGACACAACAGCCCCATATCTCTTTTTCACAGTCTTTCCTCTCCAGCCCTCTGTCATTCACAAATACTACCTTTATCATCTTAACATGATAAAATCTTGAGAAACTCTTGTTTCCTTATAACATTGAATCTAATTTTATATTAAAGACTTCATTGATGTACATCATATGAATCCAGGAATTCCTAGTTGGTTTTTTTTTTTTTTTTCACATTTTGAATATTTTTTAATTATTTAAATATCGTACCATCTTATAAGGAAGGTAATAGTATCATTTTATAGATGAGGAAACAGATGAGGAATTAAGTGGAGAAATAATAACTTAAAAAAAGAAATAATAATAAACACTATTTATATACCTTTATTGAGAGATTTATTTTTGCATACTACTTTGAGTTAACTGACACATGTCCTGTCTTTTCACTTTGCAGCTCATAAACTCATTCAATGTTTGCTTTTCTGTGAATGCGTCTTTTTTGAATTAGAATTTTGCTGGGAGTCTTAGTTGGCAGTTTTTTCTTTTAGCAGTTGGAAGATACAAACTTCCTATCTTCTGGCCTCCAAAGTTTCTGATGAGAAATCTGCCAGTGATTTTATTGAGGATCCATAGAATGTGGTGATTTGCTTCTCTCTCGCTTTTTTCAAAATTTTCTTTGTCTTTTGAAAGATTGATTATAGTGCATTTCACCATGTGTCTGTCAAAAGGTGGAGATTGTTGAGCTTCTTGAATGTTTATATTCATGTCTTTCATCCAATTTGAGAAGTTTTCAGCCGCTATTTTTTCAAATATGATCCTCCCCACAGTCTTCCTGGGAGTCCAACAATGCATAAGTTTACTGATTGTTCTGTCTGCTCAAATCCACTTTGAATTCCTTTATGTCAATTTCATTTCTGTTATTGTTCTTTTCAGCTCCAGAATTACTTATTGGTTTCTTTTTATGTGTTCTGTCTGCTGATATTAACATTTTGTTCACACATTGTTTCCTTGCCTTTTTTCATTCTTTGAGTATCTTTAAGTAGTTTCCCCCCTTAAAAAATTTTTTTTATTAGGTATGCTGCTGCTGCTAAGTTGCTTCAGTCGTGTCTGAGTCCATAGACGGCAGCCCACCAGGCTCCGCCGTCCCTGGGGTTCTCCAGGCAAGAACAGTGCCATTTCCTTCTCTAGTGCATGAAAGTGAAAAGTGAAAGTAAAGTCGCTCAGTTGTGTCCGACTCTTAGCAACCCCATGGACTGCAGCCTACCAGGCTCCTCCGTCCATGGGATTTTCATAGTTGATTTATAATGTTGTGTTAGTTTCAGGTATACAGCAAAGTGAATCAGTTATATTATATATAAATATATCTGCTCCAAATTTATCTCCACCGCCCCCCATAGTTTCTTTTAATGTCATTGTCATGCTCAGTTACTCAGTCATGTCCAACTCTTTGCAACCCCATGGGCGGTAGCCTGCCTGACTCCTCTGTCCATGGGATTCTCCAGGCAAGAATACTGGAGTGAGTTGCCATGCCCTCCTCTAGGGAATCTTCTTGACCCAGAGATCAAACCCAAGTCTTTTATGTCTCCTGCATTGACAGGTGAGTTCTTTACCACTAGCACTACCTGGGAAGCCCAGTGGAGGGAATGGTATAACAAAAAGTACTATGGCCTCTTTGTCTGCACCTCTGTGATCAGAAGCTGCATCCAGCCATCAGAGCAGAGATCCCAGATATTTTGAGGGCAGGTCATTGTACCCACCCTGACTCCTGCAGGGTGTATCAGCTGCTCCAGAACCAAGTGCACAGTATGGCTAGAGAATGGGGGATGAGTAGTTGCTGCTGTTCTGAAATTGATCAAAATTTAACTGCGTTTATGATCCCAGTCTTTTTCTGAAAGTTGTGGTCCTTCAGCAAATTGACGAGGGGTTGTCTAGATGACGAGACAGAGTCCTGATGCTTCCTCCTCCTTTATCTTCCCAGAATCCTCTCTATACTTATTTTTGATTGAGGTGTATCTTCTTGTTTTGTTGTTTTATATTTTGGGAACAAGTATCTTATAGGATTATGTGTACCATGAATATCTTTTATCTGTGGCTTGCTTTTTTCACTCTGTTAATGACGTCTTCTGGTCAGTAAAAGTTTCGAATTAAGTACAGTTTATATTTTTCCTTTTTTGATTAGTGCCTTTTGTGTTGCAGTTAAGAAAATTGTGGGTGCCCAAGCGTCTTTATTTTATAATACATGCTGAAAATCTATTTGATAAAACACAGTATTATTAGGTGAAATTATTGTTAAGAAAAGGGCATTATATATAGTGTGGTACCATTTTCTAAGGATATATGAGTGTTAACTTTTGCTGGTCTAAGAAATAATTAATAAAAGGATAAACTGTAATTTTCTAAGTATGGGCTTCTAAGGTGGCTCAGTGGTAAAAAATCCGCCTGCCAATGCAGGATATGCGGATTTGATCCCTGGGTCAGGAAGATCCCCTGGAGAAGGAAATGGCAACCTACCCCAGTACTCTTGCCTGGAAAATCCCATGAAGAGAGGAGTCTGGTGGACTGTAGTTCATAGAATCACAAAGAGTTGGATGTGACTTAGAGATTAAACAACAAGAACAACGATGATTACCTTTAGGGAAAGGAAAAGGATCAAGAGGACAGGGATGAGCAAGACTACTCTGACAAGTTTGGGCATGTATTGATAATTGTTGAAACCAGGTGATAGTACATTGGATTTATTATATTTTTATTTTCTATTTAGAATTTTCCTTAATAAAAAGTTGAAATGTTGGACCTGATGAAAGTTTGTTTGACTCAAGGATAGAAGGAGTAATTTTGGAATTTAGTTATTTTTGGTGTGGCACCTTGTTGAGTTTATAGGTTGTTCTTGCTTCCTGGATTCCCAGAATGGCCCTGGTGTTTTTTTTTACCCTGGTTTTTACATCATTTTTTTTTTTTTTCAATTCTGTGCATGATCCTATATACATCCATTATTATTTTTCCTGCTCAAGTTAAGTAGAGATATTTTAATTGCTTACAAATCAAATAAACTTCCCCAATACAAAAATTAATTCCAGAGAGCATGTTGCCAACAATAGACCTTCAGAGACTTGGTTACTTGGCATAGATAGGGCAGAAATCAATTAAGACTACCTTTCCAGAAAGGGATTCTAATAACCCAAGGCACACAGTGATGAAACTGGAGATTAAGTAATTACTTTTATTCACTTGGAACCATGGCCTCTTGATAAAAGGAGAGTGAAAAAGTTGGCTTAAAACATGCAGAAAACCAAGATCTTGGCATCTGGTCCCGTCACTTCATGGCAAATAGATGGGGAAGCAATGGAATCAGTGACAGACTTTATCTTTTTTGGGCTCCAAAATCACTGCAGATGGTGACTCTAGCCATGAAATTTAAAAACGCCTGCTCCTTGGAAGAAACGTTACGACCAACCTAGACAGCATATTAAAAAGCAGAGACATTACTTGGCCATCAAAGGTCCGTCTAGTCAAAGCTGTGGTTTTTCCAGTAGTCCTGTATGGATGTGAGAGTTGGACTATAAGGAAAGCTGAGCGCCAAAGAATTTATGCTATTGAACTGTGGTGTTGGAGAAGACTCTTGAAAGTCCCTTGGACTGCAAGGAGAACAAACCAGTCAATCCTAAGGAAATCAGTCCTGAACATTCACTGGAAGGACTGATGCTGAAGCTCAAATTCCAATACTTTGGCCACCTGATGGGAAGAACTGACTCATTTGAAAAGACCCTGATGCTGGGAAAGATTGAAGGCAGAAGGAGAAGGGGACGACAGAGGATGAGATGGTTAGATGGCATCACTTACTCAATGGACATGAGTTTGAGTCAACTCCGGGAGTTGGTGATGGACAGGGAAGCCTGGTGTGCTGCAGTCCATGGGGTCACAAAGAGTCGGACACGACTGAATGACTGAACGAAACTGATTCAAGTGTCTGTTGAAGATAAACCTTTGCAGTCTGTTAGATACTGCTGCAGAAAACTTTCAGTTTAAAAATTATATTTCTTTTTACAAACACGTTAGTTTTCTAGGAACCTACTTTTATCTTGGCCATTCTTTTCTTTAGATTTTTAGTTATTGTTAGTTACTCAGTCGTGTCCGACTCTCTGCAACCCCATGAACTGTAGCCCAACAGGCTCCTCCGTCCCTCGAATTCTCCAGGCAGGAGTTGGAGTGGGTAGCCATTTCCTTCAGGGGATCCTCCCAACCCCAGGGATCAAACCCAGGACTTCTGCATCGCAGGCAGATTATTTACTGTCTGAGCCGCCAGAGAAGCCCCCCAAAAAAGCCTGTTTCTGCCTGGCTTCAAATTGAGGACCTTTTAGGTGTGAGGTGAATGTGATAACCACTCCATTATGGAAGCACAGTTATTTTGCTGAACCTCGCCACATGCGGGACCTTAGCTCCCTGACCAGGGAATTTGCTTTTAGTTCATTAATTTCTGTTCTTCCTTTTTCTTAGATGTTAATGATTTGATTTACCTCTGGTGTTTTAGTTATTTACATCTTGTTTTAGGCAGAATGTCTTCAGACATTACGTAAAACACATGCTCTGTGTCTTAAAAAATGGTGAGAGGAATTTCCCTGGTGGTTCGGTGGTTAAAACTCCAGTGCATGGGGCAAAAGTTTGATCCTTGTTTGGAGAACTGAGTAAGATTCCACATGCTGAGTTGTGTGTCCCGCCCCTTCCATGGTGAGACAAGTTCAAATTTCAATATAATAATAATGAGTATCTACTATATTCCAGATAGTGCTGGGGGATATAGCTTTGAACAAGGTAGTATTTCTTACTCTAATGGAAATTTCTTGTTATTTTGACTCTCAGTCTCCTTTGTGCAAAAGAGGAAGATGGATAGCAGAGATGATTAAAAATTATTAAGTCCTTATTATTTGCCGGGCACTTCCAAACTAATGTTAACAAAGTTAATTCTCATCACAACTTTATAAAGGAATTACTTCTACTATTCTTATTTTAAAGAACCTGTGGCACAGAGAGGTTCAGTAACTAGCCTGGGGTTACACAGTGGAGAAATAGTAGAGCTTGGATTTGAATCAGATATGGGGTCGTTGTTGCAATAGGTCTGTTCACTTTCTGTGTTTGCCTTTGCTGTCCTTTCATTATCTACCTTTGATAATGAATGAAGAACCTTAATTTACTTACCCTGTTGGTTTCTTCAGAGTTTTCTGTATTCGGTGAGTTTAACACTGTTTCCTTCTTTGTAATTTATTATTCTATAGCTTTAAATTTTATTTAAGGTTATATAAATATATATTTATATTTTGAATTTTACATAAAAAAGTTCTAGATACCATGTAGTTATGTCACCTGCTCTACTTTGCCAAAGTAGATTGGAACAGACTTATATAGTTGACTTTAACCTGGAGCTGTTAAAAAGTTTACTCTTTTTCAAAGTAGAAAGTGAGACTTGACATTTAAAGGACACCACAAAGATACCTTGCTTCCCCTCTCGCCTTGTCATTACTAGTCTGTTGCTGGAAAACTGCAGTAAATTTTTATGACTGGCTTCATTAATAATGACTAAAATGATACACTTCCCCACTTTTCTTTTCTCTCCATATATATCTTTAACTATTTCAGAGTAGATTGCTATCTTATGGGGGGAAGAAAATGTATAGAGATAGTATTTCATACTTGGATAATAGTAAGGGAAAAAATTTCATAAAACTTTTCATGCTAAATGAGAAAAATATATTTATATCTTTTTGCTTCCAATACTGAGGCCTTATGCATCAAGTATTAAGTAAACCAAGTTTGCTTGGGAGCTGAATACAAAAGGGGATAATCAAGTTCCCAAGATATATTACTAGTAACAATTAACACATGTGCCATCAGGCTACCTCATCCTACCACTGTAAACTATAGAAAAGGTAAAGAGAATGTACTCCTAACATGCTGAGCTCAAATACCAGCATTTATAAAATGTAAGGAGTTTAATTAGAAGTATTTAGTGGCATCACATTTTTCGGTGTTTGTTATATCTTACCTCCTTTTGGGGATAGAGTTGGTTATCTTCACTCCAGATTCTATAGTTTTTAAAGGCACTTAGAGCAGAAGCTAGCCAGTCATTGCCTTCAATAAAAGATGTCTTTAAAATTAACAGTCATAATCTGAATGCTTGTTTGTTTGCTTTCTACTTTCCTCATCTCTTTCTCCTTTTCTCTCTCTCCCTCTCCCTTTTTTTCAGACACATGACTGTCAGCAGTGCTCAGTGATAATGAGGCACATGTTAAAGTAGTCCCCTTTTGTTTCTTTCTGGACCACTGATGAGGGACCTGGGAAAGAAATGTTACTGGTTCCTAGTCATTCTCCAAAGAGGACATCTTTGGAGAAAATTTGTTTTTGCTATCTGGGATTAAAAGTGAGACAAGTCTTAGAAACAAATTTGAGGGGGAAAAGGATTGCTGAGGATATTAAAGAGGGATGGTTTGATAGGAAACATAAAATTTATTTTGATGGGAAGCAGGTGAGCAGATAGGAAACACATATATATTCTCAAAAGAATGGATTCTTACATTATGCCTGGTTTTTTGATACTTGATAATTTCTAGATGTGTGAGTTATAACCCAGCCTTAATAAAGACTTTTTAAGTATTTTGTATAATTCTTGAGAATTGTTTGACCCTTGGTACTACAGATTTTCATTACTAATCGCCCTATTCTCAAAATTTGGGCAATTATTTCTTTCTACATTTTTGGGACCTGTGGGACAAATAAGCCAGTGATTTTTTATTTTTTATTTTTTTCCTTTAAGTTTAAGAAGACCTTTCTGATGTGGAGATAGACCTACATTTATGATGGGCAGCAGTCCAATGTGACCAAAGCCCTCTTGCTGCAGTCTTTTTTTTTTAATGTCCTATTTAAAATATTGAAAAATAGATTTACAATGAGTTGAGTATTTTAAAGCATTTAGAATTATGTGGTCTTTTTTTTTTTTAAGATTCTACATGTGGTGAATTTAATAGCTTTGTCAGTTAAGTAATGGATTAGTATTCTAGGTTACTGACCTAAACAACTGAATGTGAATTTAGCAGGGTGTAGGGAGTGCTCAGAAGTTATGACTCTGTTATCCTGCCTACTTGCTATTTCCAGGTAGAACTCACAGCCTGAAAAAGAATATGTTAGATTTCTGGTCCAAAATTTGTTTTCGACTACCCCTTCCATTCATGGAAGCCCTTTCAGGCTGTCTAGTGTTGTCATAATTCATCTGTCTTAAATCTTTGAGTGCTTCCTTGATTTTTGGCACAGAGATTATGTGGCTTTTAAATCATGTACAAATAGCACCTTCACTTCCAGTTAAAATACTTAGTTATGTCAGCTTTAAAAGATTCCTGAAATCCTGATGAATACTCTTGAACTCTAAAGGATGGAAGAAAAAGAAATGCCAGTCAGCAGGGAGCCTATCAGTTGTCTGTTTCTTATTCCCTGAGGATAAAAACACTTAATACTTGATCATGTAGCCAAACTAGACTCAAAAAGCACAGGTGTAGTGAGATTTCCCACTTAATTACTGGCAAGGAGATTAATATCCCAAAGGAATCTTTCTACTAGGAGAATAATTATCCCTTAGCACCTTCTCACTTTGCTGCGACAAAGCAGCAGCCTTTTAATACATAATATACTTTATACAAAAAATACAGGAACAGAAATTTTTCCCAGCCCCATTGCTATTCTAAGGTTAACTCATTACTGACTTTTGATGTTTAATCATACACTTAATCCAAAACTTACATCTAAAATATTTATATTGAAATCTCTATTGCAGTACAAAGCAAAGTTATATGAATAGCATCATAAGTTACCATTTAAGATGATAAGCAAAAAAGAAGTGGAATTGAAAGCAGAACTGAGTGGTGGCACATTCATTTGGAATGAATAGCTGTGGCCATAATAAGTAGAGTGCAATTGTACCTGTGTATCATGAATAACAGAGATCTAAGGAAAAGAGTCGTTTGCCCTGTATTTCAGTTTCGTAAGCTCTACATCAAAGATAAGTTGTATTTACTAAAAATACCCAAGAGATCAGTAGTACTTTGCCTTTTTTGGGGATTCACATTCATCTGTACCTGCCCCTGTGTTTCTGGGTAGCCTCAGATCACCTTCTGCTTGCCTGGAGTAATAAAGTGTTTTTGTCACAGGAGGCACTGAATTTCTTTCCATCCTCAGTAATAGCCATTATAGTGTACTATGCAGATCTGACTGCTTTGGGTAAAGTACTCCCGTATTCCCAGTTTTTTTTGGCAGCAGACTTAGAGTGAAATACTTCCATTACCTTTAATCCCGTCTTAAAAGTAGCAAAAACTCCAGTTTAGGGAAATGAGAAGATGAATTTTCTCTTGACAATTAAAGTATCTTTTTTCTGCTCACTCTTCTTTTTACCTTTCATGTAACAAATTTGATTATTTTCTTCTGGTAACACCGACTTTTCTTATTTTTCATAATAATACTTAAGACTAGATTTTTTGAGTTTTTTGACTGATTTTTCTTCAGATTTTTGCTTCCTTCTTGTTGCTGAGATTCATCAGGTCTTGGTCCTAGGAATTTCCATTTTTTCTTTTTCGTTTTTCAGCCTATATGTCCCTATTTCTTAAGTCTTCGGCTGATTCCTGTAGGTGCACATTCAACCCCACCTACCAGGTATGAATTCTGTATACATATGTGTATAGTTCCTATCCATACTTCAACTATTACAGAATAGTTCTACTTTGATGTCTTTATGTTATCACCAAGATCATATCTATGATCCAGAGTCAGCATCTTCTGCCCTAAACCAAATTCCCTTTTCACCTTTTTTCCATTCATTTGGTCACTAGGCTTTTTTCTGATTTCAAGGAAAATGCTGTTTAGATCTTGCCTGTTGAGGCAAGTCAGCACAAAAGCCAAAGAAATGAGAAAATGCAGGATTGCAGAAATCTGCTGCTGCTAATCTCTAGCAGCATGATTATGAGGAGAACGCCTGGAGCCATTGGCCAAAAACCTCACATCTGCTGATGACCACAGCGCTACCCATAGCTGCCCCCAGAGAATAATGACTTCTACTTTGACCTTTAAAATTGTGTGTAATTATCTTTCACTGGTGAATTTTCCAAATTGGAATCCTGCTGGTAAGGGGGTCTGGGAAGTGTGTCTAGCCACTGCCATACAGGAAAGGATTAAAAGATAGGGATGTATCAACAGGCAATATCAAGCTCAGTTCCCTTATCAGAACAGATATAGTCTCTTTGACTCAGAATTGTGGATCCCGCAGTTTCACTTCTGAATATTACTTAAAGGAAACAAAATCACTATCTTGAAGATTTATCTGTTACCCCCTTGCTCATAGCAGCATTATTCATAATAGTTAGACATAGAAACAAACTTAATGTCCGTTGACAAATCAGATGAGTGTATAAAGAAAATATGTTGTACACACACACTCTCCCTATAAAAGTCTTGGGTATGTAATATGTAGCATGGTGATTCCTGGTAGCTGATATACCTTATTTACCAATCTTCCCAACTTCTAGAAGAACCTGACACATAGTAATTAATATTTATTGAATGGATATCCATGAGTAAGGGGTTGATTATATGGTGTATCTTAAAGTATAATTCCACTGAGCCCAATAAAGCTATATTTACATTGGCTTAGATGTCTGGTATAATTTTACATGATGAAAGAAAGTGCCACAAAATGATACAAACAAAATATTTGTCAAAATTACCTACATATTTTTCTTTACTTAGTTAACATTAGGGGAAATACTAATAATAACCTGGGATGTTGGATGGGATAAATGTGTTACATTTTTATATTTTAATGTTTTAATAAGTGTATATATTTTAATGAATATAGGTTTTAGGAAGCAACTCGAGTACCTTGTTCCATTATTTGGGACCTTTTCAAAAATAGAATGGTACTGGATAAAACTGAAGAAACTGCTCTTTTAAATACTAAAAGCATATGTAAACACAAAGTTATTTGCTTTTTGAAAGCAAATCTGGACATGTTTCTGTCTTCATAGAGATAAAAAAGACTGTCATAAATCTCTTCATAGAGTCTTTTTAATGAATACATAATATTTCATTGTATTGGCATATACCAGAATTTATTTACCCAGTACATAAATTCTTCTCATTAATTTCTTTTTCTTACAAAAGAAAATCATTTAGGGAGGAATGTGTCTCTGTCTCAGTAAAATGTTAGCAGAATAGTAGATTTAGTTTTGAGACCTGAACTTTGGTATGTATCTATTTCTCTGTTTTATTGTATATTCTCCTTTGATGGTTTTGGTTTTATCCCTGTGTATTTCAGGTCTGCGTATCAATGGAGAACTAATCACTGCCTACCCGCAGGTGGTGGTAGTGAGAGTACCAACCCCTTGGGTGCAGAGTGACAGTGACATCACTGTTTTGCGCCATCTGGAGAAGATGGGATGCAGGCTGATGAACCGACCTCAAGCCATCCTGAACTGTGTTAATAAGTTCTGGACGTTTCAAGAATTGGCAGGTCATGGTGTTCCTCTGCCAGATACTTTTTCTTATGGTGAGTTTACTAATAAGACTTTATTGCCTCAGTTTTAGAGCACTGATAATATTGAAAGCCCTACTAAACTGATAGGGTTATGTGATACAAGGAAATTTGTGAACATGAAAGAACTTCTTATAGAAATGACTTTAAGTTTTAACAAACTAGGCAGTAGAATTATGAGACTTATCTTTGGTATGGAGAAGGAAATGGCAACCTACTCCAGTACTATTACCTGGAAAATTCCATGGATGGAGGAGCCTGGTAGGGGGTCACAAGGTCGGACACGACTGAGTGACTTCACTTCACTTCACTTCTTTGGTTTAGGTAGAATGGACTTATCAAACTCTTTCTGTAAAGGGTCAAATAGTGAATATATTTGGCTTTCCAGGCCATATGTTCTCTTTTGTGACTCTCAGTAAAGCTGTTGTATTGTGAAAGCTGCTGCTGCTGTTTTTTTGTTTAGTTGCTAAGTCGTGTCTGACTTTTTTGTGACCGTATGGACTATAGCCTGCCAGGCCCCTCCTGTCCATGGGATTTCCCAGGCAAGAATACTAGAGTGGGTTGCCATCTCCTTCTCCAGGGGATCTGTTGACCCAGGGATCGAACCCATATCTCTTACATTGGCAGGTGGGTTCTTTTACCACTGAGCCATCAGGGAACCCTGAAAGCTGCAGTAGACGAAGCTTAAACAGTAAACGTGGCTATTTTGTAGTAAAACTTTATTACAAAAAGGCTATGAGCCAAATCTGTCCTCAGTTTGACAAGCCCTGAGGTAAAAGAATCTGATAATCGCTCTATAGTTTCTGATTATCTTCATTACCATTTTCATGTTAATGCTTCATAAATATTTTCATATTTTGAAAAAAATGAAAGAAAATGACACTAGATACGCTTTAAACCATTGCTTCTGAAGTCGTCTGTGGGAGAGGACCATTTTTATATTTTTTAAAAAATTTACTGTGGTTTTTAATACTATAGTGCTCTAAAACCAATTTACAGTATGCATAAAGTACTGTAAAAATATCAGAACAATGCCAAATTGTTTTCTTGTGTTTACTCTTCTTATATTTTTCTGGACACATATCAGTAGCAAAGAAGTCACAGAGGCAGGGGTTCCTGGACCACACTTGATGAAGTAGCACTGTTATAAACGTTGTTGTGTTAATATATTCCTGACTTTCCAGTTCTTCTAGTTTGGAAAGAATCAGGCTTACTATAAATCACTGTAGTTTTTCATTAAAATGTCCAGCCGAATGCTTGAAAAGTTGGAGAGGCTTTAAAAAGAAATTCCTGTCCTCTTGTTATTTTTAATATTTTAAAGAAGGGAACTCCACCAGTTTGTATGGCATATATAGATACCATTGCTATTTTTAGCAATTGCACAAGAAGAGACAATTGAATAATTCTTTCTTCCTAACAGTTCTTTCTTCTTTTAAAATGTTGCAGCTTACCTCATCAGTCTACAGTACTGATTTTAAGAGAATGGAAAGGAGCAAAGTATATTAACCAAATCTGGCTTAAAATGTGGAGACTGGCTAATCATAATTTCTCTTAAGCTACAAATTTATGATATTGCAGTTGTTTAATGAACTTTTTCTTAGTCTGATTATTCAGTCAGCCATGCTGGTTTTTTGCAACTACAATCCATTTTTGCTCTTTATCATTTGTTTCTGCTGCTGCTGCTGCTAAGTCACTTCAGTTGTGTCTGACTCTGTGCGACCCCATAGACGGCAGCCCACCAGGCTCCCCTGTCCCTGGGATTCTCCAGGCAAGAACACTGGAGTGGGGTGCCATTTCCTTCTCCAATGCATGAAAGTGAAAAGTGAAAGTGAAGTTGTTCAGTCGTTTCCGACCCTCAGCGACCCCATGGACTGCAGCCTTCCAGGCTCCTCCGTCCATGGGATTTTCCAAGCAAGAGTACTGGAGTGGGGTGCCATTGCCTTCTCCGATCATTGGTTTCTAGGAAGTATAAACAGAAAGAACAAGATATAACCTGTGGGTTACCTGAAAAGCTCATGGTAGAATGAACTCTAGTTTATAATAGAGAAAAGAAAAATTAATTTGTGTAGTTGATAAGAGCAAGAGCACACACATGCATGCATGTTAGCATTTTTTCAACTTTGGATGTCTTCCCCACTGACTCACTCTTCTATTTCTTAATCCAAATAGAATGCTGTATACTAAAGTTGATCTTAGGGCTTCTATTACTTGTGTGGTGGAAGAATAAAGGATGAAAATATGAAAAATAGAACTTCCCTGGGGGTACAGTGGATGAGAATCTGCCTACCAATGCAGGGGACAGGTTCAACTCTTGGTCTGGGAAGATTCCACATGCTGCAGAGTAACTAAGCCTGTGTGACAGCTGCTGAAGCCCATGGGCCTAGAGCTTGTGCTCTGCAACAAGAGAGTCCACAACAATAAGAAGTCCTACAAGGAAGAGTGCCCCTCACTTGCTACAACTAGAGAAAGCCCACATGCAGCAGTGAAAATGGAGTGCAACCAAAAATAAAAAATTATAAAAAATGTTAATAAAACTAGGAAACTTTGTTTTAACTTCTTTGATTTGGATATTACAGTGTTTATAGTTTAATAGTTTTTATCCACTTAAAAAGTAGTTTTAAACTGATAGTTAACTGAAGACAAAATTGAGCCATTAAGTTCTTACCTTCTACCTTCTTTGTCTTGCTGACTTTAGATAAAATTTATCATAAAACACCTCTGCTGCTATTCTTAAATTTTATTTTTTGCTCAAACCAGGTGGTCATGAAAATTTTGCTAAAATGATTGATGAAGCAGAAGTACTGGAGTTCCCAATGGTAGTGAAGAATACACGTGGTCATAGAGGTGTGTATGAATTGTTGCTATTATACATAATATTGAAACTATTCTTCAGAACTTCTAAAGAATTGTAGGGAAATTGCTAGGTGTGTGGTACCTCAGACTTGTAGAAGGCTTTTGTGAGTTGTTGAGTTCTGCTGGAAGCTATTTCTGTTCATTAAGTGGTTATCTTGGACATTTTAAGATGCATACTTAATTTAGACTGAGTCTCAAGTTAATGATCTATCTTCCTTTTCAACAGTACAAGGATTCTAGATCACTAACACCATCATCCTCATCCCAATTTATGTTGTTTGAAAACAGTATATAAAATATCTTAATAACTTTGGATTAAGTAATGATTTTTTTAAGGGGTAAAATGATTCATAAATCCAAGTACTTCCAAGCTTTAGTGCCTTGACAGATAACTGGATGAGGGTTCAGCTGGGACTTCAATGCACTATTTCTACCTGACTTCTCCAGTCAGCCAAGAAGTCTCAGGCCTCCTACAGTGACTGCTCCAGTGAACAAAGAATCTGTGTGACCTTTTACACCCTAGCCTCAGAAGTCAGATAGAATTCCTTATTCTGTATTCTGTTGGTTGAAGCAGTTACATCCCCTCCTAGATTCAAGCAATGGGACATAGATTCCCCTTCCTCTTAATGAGAAGACTGTCAGAGTATTTATAACTATGTTTTTTTTTTTTTTTAATTTAAATTTATTTATTTTAATTAGAGGCTAATTACTTTACAATATTGTATTGGTTTTGCCATACATCAACATGAATCCGCCACGGGTGTACACGTGTTCCCAATCCTGAACCCCCCTCCCACCTCCCTCCCCATACCATCCCTCTGGGTCATCCTAGTGCACCAGTTTTAAAAACAGACACTTCTCTTGGCACAAAAGTAGTAATGTAGTGCTATCTTACTAAATGCAAATATAGTATCTTAATATTGTATAATATATAAAACATACGTTTTAACTCAGAACAATGTTTTACTGATAAGTGAGGCTAGTATTATTGGCTAACCTGAAGAAATACAATTCACAAGAACCCAGCCTCACAATATATACCGGAATAAATTCTGTTAAGAGATTGGGGAATGCGAGAGTGACCATAGACAACTGATTCTGAGAAAGTAGAATGGGAAACAAGAAGATATAGGTAGCAGATATCAACTGCATATAGTTTGATGACATACTCATTTCTTACTCTCTTTTTTGGTCACAGGCAAAGCGGTTTTCTTGGCTCGAGATAAGCACCATTTGGCTGATCTAAGTCACCTTATTCGCCATGAAGCTCCATACCTGTTCCAGAAGTATGTTAAAGAATCTCATGGAAGGGATGTACGTGTCATTGTCGTGGGAGGCCGTGTGGTTGGCACCATGTTACGCTGTTCTACAGATGGGAGGATGCAAAGCAACTGCTCATTAGGTAAAAAGCAATGCAGGAGTTTTTCTATGATATAAAGTAGTGTTATTTAAGCTTATTCAATGAGTATTTGTATATAACTCAGATCCTTTTACCTAATAAGTTGCTAAATATATCTTTCACATGTAAATATCATTAATAGACTTAACACGAACATAATTTATGTATGTATAAATTTGCTTTCACCCAGACTCAATTAATAAACCAATTCACACACTTATGAAGTGTCTACCAGTTTCCCTCTTTGGTTTTATATTGAATTGGCCAAAAAGTTCTTTTGGGTTTTTCTGTAAGATGTTACAGAACAACTTTTTTGGCCACCCCAGTATTATTTTCTGTATAATTGAGGTTCATTTAAGCTGTGTCCTAACCTATTTAACCTGTTGGTCCAGATAATATTGCTGATTTTCATTTGTTTAAATGTATATTTTCTGAGATCTTTTATTGTTGAAATGCCTCAGAGCATAGTCTGGGTGTTGTCCTCTTCTCTGTTTATTTTACTTTCTTAGTAATCTTACTTAGCTCGTGGCTTTAAATGCCATTTATATGTTACTGTTCTCAAATTTATCTCTCCACTTTAGGCATTCTTCTTGAACTTGGGCACACATATGTCACTGCTTGTCAATAGCGCCATATAGATAACTGTTAGAGATTTTCGTCTCAACATGTCCAAAACTGAATTCCCCATCTAACTACTTCTTCCAGTATGTCCCACACACTGTTTTCTCCTTATTGTTTATTGGCAGCTGTATCTTTCGAGTTTAGACTAAATCCTTGGAGTCGTCCTTGATCCCTTCACTAGTGTAAGACTTCATGTCCAGACTCCTTGAAATCTCTACTCTGAAAATGCACCACCTCTTATTCCCTCTCTCCCCAGTGAGAGGATTAGAACAGTCTTACTTTCCTTCCTGCTCCCCTCCTCTTGATTCATTTATTCACTGAACAAATATTTTTGAGCATCAAGTACTGTTTTAACAGTATTTTGTATATAACATTGTACAAAACAGACAAAAATTTCTGCTTTCCTGGGCTTTATATTCCATTGTTCTGGTGAAACCATTTAATAGTTTTAGTTCAAGTATGGATTAGAATTTCTTTTATTGAGTTATCTCTTCTGTTTCAAGAATCAAGAGCTTACTTTATCCATTCCTAGGCTGTCTTTATCTATGTACGGTTAATTATACCCATATTGGGGCTTCCCCAGTGGCTCTGTGATAAAGAGACACAGGTCGATCCCTGGGTCAGGAAGATCCCCTGGCGGAGGGCATGGCAACCTACTCCAGTGTTCTTGCCTGGAGAATCCCATGGACAGAGGAGCCTGATGGGCTACAGTCCACGGGGTCCCAAAGAGTCAGACGTGACTGAAGCAACTGGACATGCCCACACACATACCCATATTGCAAGAATTATTACTCATCACTCTTTATTCCCCAGCTGCTCCTTCCCATATCTTGAGTTTTTTAGTCATTTGCTGTTAATATCTTTTCTAGATTATTTTCCCTGGATGATGTATGTAAGTGATAGATACCTCAGAGACTGCTTTCTTTTTTAAGAGAGGATGATGTATTGGCTGAGATAGGATCCTGATTGTAAAAGTCTTGCTTCAGTTCTACTGGTTTATAGTTTATGTGTGCATGCTTAATCACGTCTGACTGTTTGTGGACCCATGGACTATAGCTTGCCAGGCTTTTCTGTTCGTGGAATTTTCTAGAGAAGAATACTAGAGTAGGGTGCCATTTCCTACTGTGAGTGATCTTCCCGACCAAGGGATCAAACCTGTGTCTCTTGTGTCTCCTGCATTAACAGGTGGATTCTTTACCACTAGTGGCACCTGAGAAGCCTGCTTTATAGTTCACACTTTTACAACTGAATGTCCAAATCTACTCTGATTGGGCAGCGGGGGTGAAGTGGGGGGGTAGGTAATATATATTCTTTGTAAGTTTTTTGTTTTGTTCTCTTATTTTTGGTTGTTTTACTTGAAAAGCTCAATGTTTTGTCAGGATTTTTTTAGATATGTGTCTCTTCTCAGTCTGTCCAACCTGGATTTTAGTAAGGTGTTTCTATCAGACCTACTCGTTTTAAGCCTCAGGAAAACTCTTCTTTCTTTCTTGGGGAGTTTTTCTGATTCAGTTAGCAAATTTTTTGTTTGTGGCTTCACCTCAGTGTTTTTGTATGTGTTTCAAAATATTTCTTAAGCTAGATTTTCCAAGTTATATGTTATACTCACAAAAGCAACTCTCCTTCATTTCTGCTACGGAAGTTTTTAAGTTGGGTAGTCATTTTTGTTTTAGTCCAGAGAGTTTTTTTGTGCTAAACTTGAACTTAATGCTTTTCTTTTATTCAAATTGTAGGTGGCTTGTTGTTTTTGTTCTTGTTACTCTTCCATCACATCAGAGCTCTGCTCTGGTTATTTGGAGCATTGCAAATGGTTACAGAGCATTAAAGATCCATCAGTACTGTGGATGCCGAGAAGCAGTCTTTAATTCGTTTACTAGTGTGTCCACGAAGCCCTCCTATTTCCTGGGCTTCTCTCCCTTACTCTTCCAGCCTCACTGGTGGTGGTGGTGGTGATAGTGGTGGGCAGGTGGGGAGGGGTACCTGAATCCTACTCATGTGTGCAAAAGACTTTTGGTCTTTTCAGGGTCAGGCAATACTCATATAGTAGTGAGGTCAACTTTCCTTCTGTTGAGCTCTTAAAGCCAAGGTTTTGTCAGAGTTCTTTTGCTTTCTGGTCCTTATCTAAAGCTTCCTGAAGCTGGTCACCAAATTAGAAAATCTAGTTCTCATTTTTTTCTCTCAGATACCAGCAAAGAGTTCCCCTACACTCAGCCAACTGCATTAAGCCCCAGGATCCTTTCAGCTTAGGGATGACACATAGAATAGGGGCAGTTGAGCAAGAGAACCGTGTTCCTAGATTCTGTTCTCTGTTGCTGCTGCTGCTGTGTCGCTTCAGTCGTGTCCGACTCTGTGTGACCTTAGAAACGGCAGCCCACCAGGCTCCCCCATCCCTGGGATCCTCCAGGCAAGAACACTGGATTGGGTTGCCATTTCCTTCTCCAATGCATGAAAGTGAAAAGTGAAAGTGAAGTTACTCATTTGTGTCTGACTCTCAGCGACCCCATGGACCACAGCCTACCAGGCTCCTCCGTCCATGGGATTTTCCAGGCAAGAGTACTGGAGTGGGTTGCCATCGCCTTCTCCGATTCTCTGTTATGCATCTCTATTATTTTTAGAAATCAAAATCTGGAACTGAGAGAAACCAATAACAATATTAGTTTAACTGTATTTTTGCAAAAGTTCCATGTTATTGCAAGTAAGATAGGCTTTAGTCAAAGTTCATTGTCTTCAGAAAATATAACATATTGAAAAAGTACTCCTCATCAATTTGTTAAGAGACTGGCTTGGAAGAGGATTCCCTAATGAAGGAGTTCTAGACTTCAGAGTCCCAGTTTTACATTAGCATAGCACTTTTGTTTTTGCTGTTGATTTAGAAGATTTTGAAGAGATGGTTAACCTTAACGGGGTTACCTTTAAGGTCCGCTTTAGTTTTACTCCAAAAATGTATCACTTCTTTTTTTCTCTTTTGCCAGGTGGTGTCGGGATGATGTGCTCATTGAGTGAACAAGGGAAGCAGCTAGCTATCCAGGTGTCTAATATCCTAGGAATGGATGTGTGTGGCATTGACCTGTTGATGAAAGACGACGGCTCCTTCTGTGTCTGCGAGGCCAATGCAAATGTAGGTTTCATCGCCTTTGATAAGGCTTGTAATCTAGATGTAGCTGGTATCATTGCGGACTATGCCGCCTCCCTTCTGCCCTCTGGCCGGCTCACCCGGCGTATGTCCCTGCTCTCCGTGGTGTCCACGGCCAGTGAGACTAGTGAGCCGGAGCTGGGTCCCCAAGCCAACACTGCTGTCGACAACATGAGCGCAAGTTCCAGCTCTGTTGACAGCGACCCTGAAACCACCGAGCGAGAGCTGCTCACCAAGCTCCCAGGGGGCCTGTTCAACATGAACCAACTGCTAGCCAATGAAATCAAACTCCTGGTGGAGTGATTCCACCGGTAAATAATTAACCAACAAAAACCCTTGTAAAACTTTCTTTTTCTTCTTTCCTTTTTTTCTTTCTTTTTTCTTTTCTTTTTTAAACCAACTTGCAATGCTGTTCATGAAAGATGCTCAGGAAGATGAGAAAATTGAGTAGGAGTAGTTAGGAGGGAAGAAGTGGGAGATAGACATGATCTCTGCTATTTGTTACTTTTATTTACAAATGCTACAGATAGAGAGGCAGAAGAGGTGAGACACAGAAAAATGTCAGGCTCTTGTAGTTACTCTTTTAAGTTACTCAGAAATGTGTAGGCTCTCAGGCCATGAAGATCATAATTTTTTTCATGGTCCCTTTTGTTTTTGTACAGTTGGTACAAATTTCACAGGAGTGTAATTTCATATTGCATTTTAATGGATGAGGTAAACATCCACCTAAATTATAATTTTTTCTTTTTTAAAAATCTGAAAATTCAGCCTATACACTATTAACTAGCAGCTTTATCTTCATATTTACGAAATCCTGAGGGACTCTTTTAGCGACTTTTTTCAACCCTTGATATGGGTGGGAGGGCAACGTGAGTGTGACCCAATAAAAATTTCCTTTAATGACAAAATTGGCATGTTTGCATGATAAAAGGGAAATGAACAGTATTGCAATGTCTGGCACACAAAATAACATTTACTCCATTGTAGATAAAATTGCACTAGTTAAAAATATGTGCATTGACTTGTATTTGTTAGTGTTTTAGCCTTTTTTTGAAAGACATATGCTCTGTTAATGTTGCATTTTTTTTAATACATGCTAGTCTTAACATTCCCTGATCTATGCCTGCATCTTTAACAATGGCCAAAGTGAAGAAAATGCTACCTTTTTTGTTAACAAGACACTGACTTGAAACATGTGCATTTAAGCCTTTTATTTTTTCCTTTTTTCTTTTGGTGGTTGGGCATTTAAAGAATAAGGACAAGGAAAAATATTTTGGGGGGGGGGGCAAATCAAGGGCCTATAAGTTCCTGACTATAAAACTGAAGTGATTCCATCATTATTTATTTGCATTTTTCACATTTTAAGAGGGTGTTGTGTGTGTGTGCATGTGTGTGCATGTGCTTGCACACGCATGCATGTTTATGTGTTTGCTTTTTGTTTACACCAACCAATCAAAAAGAATAGATACTAGAAAATGGAGCATGATGGGAAACACAGTTTTTTACTTAAAAAAAAAAAAACAGTCAAGTTGTTTTCATAACTGTACTCTGCTGGGTAGAGGTACTCACCTGAAGATATGAGGAGAATAGATGCTTTTTAGGCTTTTGTGTATATGTGTGTTGTTTGCTTTTTTTCTTTGATTCTAGACTGTCCAGTGTATGATTTATTCAAGGCTACATGCTTTCCCTCTGCTTCTTGCTGTGCATTTTTTCCTGTTACACATAGATTTTGCGGTGGGGTAGACTGAACATTTTTTGTTTGGGGACTTAGCAGTCTCTTATAGCCCTAGTCTGAAGCCTTCAATATTCTCTTTATATTTCTTTATTTCTGAATTCATAAAAGCCCCCAAACTGCATATAATATGAGCCTTTAAACATGGGAAACTATTCCAACGAATGGTTTGGAAGGTGTGTTAAGAAGTAGAGATGATCCAGAGTTCAACGTAATTTTTTTAAGCAGCAAGTTCCACCTCCCTACAATCCTCTGAAGCTTTTTACCCAAGTCCTTTCTTGCCTCTCCAGTGCTTTTTTTCCTTCAGATGGACCTTAAACATAATTTCTTGGACACTTACTAGAGAGACTTCGAGGCAATAAGATCAGTATTAACCAGTTCTAACAGAGGTTTGATCATGCTTATTGTACAGTTTTTCCCCCATTTAAAAAAAAAAAAGGAATGTAATAAAATTTGTTTTCTTTTCCATAGAATTAAATAATATTAAAATGGAGTGAAAGGTTGATTGTTGACAAATAGAATAGTACCTCTAATCTGTGCAGTGTCTCATTTCACCTTAGTAAAAGATGTATAAGAGGAGTTTCTGGTTTACTTTAGGATATTCTAATCTCATCTAAAAGAATTTGACTTGTACCAGGTTATCGTGGGACATATTGTGGCATATATAAGTACCTCTGGCTCACTTGGTACTTGTTTTACTGAATGACCGTACTTTGAAAGATGCACACTATTTGGGATAGAGAACTGAAAAGGGAGAACATTTAATTAAATCATAATTCATACGTGTATAGAGACCATCTGGTTGCCACATAGATTATGACACATATACTTGGAATAGTTACATATCACATGTATGTAGGTCAGTGAATTTTAAAACACAAGTAGAATACCCTCTCTATTTGATGAAAAACTCAAGGTTTCTGTTGGATGGGATAAGGCACCAGGAAAGATACAGGTTTAGCCTTGTAAAAAATTATCAAATTGACCAACTGCATTAGAAAAAATATCTGAGATTATTTCACTGTTACTTTTGCTCACTGTCCATCTTTTGTGCATTCACACTCTATTAAAACATAGCCTTACCAACCTACTTCTAGATCATACACTCATATGTTAGAATGAGAAGGGCAAGGATGGTCATCTTAGAGTTAAAGAACACAAATGTCCTCTTGAATTCTCTCAAAAAAGTAAAGACTATGAACAAACCATACTGGAAGAACCCAAATAAACCAGCCCAGATATTTAAGTGAAAGTTAAATATATTTTCATATTGTTTAGTAAATTTCTTAAAATCTTTATTGCTATTATGAGAGTTAAAAATGTGTATTAACTAAATATGTATAGTTGTTATCATGCAAAAATCTGAATTATTGTAAAACTATTATATATTGTTAAAATTGTAATTCTGAATTGTATTTAAACATAATTCTTTCTGATATTGCTTTTATGTCACCCATGATGAAAAGCGGACTATATATATATATACACAAACATACAGATATGAACTATTCCATTTAAAAGTTTTCATAGTTATTTTCTTTTGATTGGTCATTTCTGCTGGCTTTAACTCCACTGAACTTTGAAATATTTCTGTATATGCTATCAAATAAGAAAACATCCTGGAATATTTAGGAAAAAAATCCATTGAGAGACTTGTTTTCATCAACCACTTTATCAGACTTTTGAGAAGGTATTGAAGACATTGAAAGAAGTCATTGACTTTCACCATCATCTCTTCTTTTTCTCAAGAAGAAAACAAGGAAAAAGAAATTCTCTTCCTTCAATGAATCCCCAGTTTGGGGTCTGGGGCGCTTAGAGACATTGTGAAATCCAATCTTGTGTTACATTTTTCTCCTGGCTCACTCACTCTTTTTGAGAAGGTTTATGGGCTATATGGCTGGTGAGACACGATCCCCTCCTAAGAAAATGTAGGTGCTCAGACAGGTAACCTCTGCTGCTACTGTTTTTATTTGTTTGTTTGTTTGTTTAATTTCTTTTAAAATTTGTTTTTGTTGTACTAGGATATTTTTTAATGTAATATATTGCAGGATTTATAACGAGGTACTGCTTTCTTTCTTTCTTTCTTTTTTTTTTTTCTTAAAAAACAAAACAAAACAAAATTTCATTTAAGATACATTTAGGCGCCTTTGAAGCTTGGATTTTGGAATGTTTCAGTAGTGGACAGAAATCTGCTGTTGGAATCTCCTAGTCTTCCAGGTTTAATTTGAAATGTTTTTAGTTTTGTTTTGGATTTTTGTGTGATATTTTATTTCCTTTATACCAATTGCCCTTTTGCCATGCTGTTTTGGGGTGGCTGCCTAACTCTAGTGACAGTTCTTTCTACATTAACGAAAATGTGGTGTTTTAAATTCCATAATGTTTTGCATTTTTTAAATTGTTTTTAAAGAAATATTCTAACTGCTTGCACTATTACTGTTCTTTGCCAGCCTTTTCAGGAGCCAAAAAAACAAAAACAAACAAACAAAAAAATACCCAGAGAAAAAACTTTCCTTCTTCCCCCTTCCTGATGATGAGTGAGAAGTATTGAGAACTTTCGGGGTCAGTGCCCTTCTAAACTCCCCTTCCCCCAATAATGCAGCTGTAGAGTGAATGGTAAATGCAGCGGTTTGGATTCAGGCACAACCCCAGCCTGCTGGCAGGTAATTTGATTCTCCTTTTTTTTTCCATCACAAGGCTAACCTTACTTTCTTTTTAAAAGTTCCTTTCTTTATGTACTTTGAAGGCACCCATGGGTTTGTAATTACTTTTGTTTCAAAAAACAATGTGTAAATTCATCTAGCAAATAATTTACTTATAGAAAAACCTTTGGGGGTAAAGTTTGAATTAGTTGGGATGAACTCAGAACTTTGGGGATTTGCTTTAGCCATTTAGATCTTTCCGTTTCTTGCATATACGTCTATGATTATTTCAGAGTGTGACTTTTTTGGCTTTGTTTTTGTTTTGGGTTTGTATGTTTCTTCCATTGTGCTACTCTGGCTTAAGCTTTTTCAGAGGTTGGTGTTCCGAATACACAGTGAGCTCACAGTATAAAGACATCAATTAGGAGTTGACAGGTATGGAAAACTAGAGTTTTGAAAAGGTAAAATTAGGTTCTAGGTTATATATATGGTAAAAACTCACCATAGCCCTCAGTTGACCTTAGTAGTGCTTCTCTTTCTCTGACTTCATTATAAAAGTGAAAGGTAATGAGACCAAGATAATAGAGAGTGTTTATTTCAGGAGCAGCATGATTTCAGAACAAATGATTTTAGTGTTTCTGAAACACTAGTTCTCACAAAGAGGTAGATGTCAGCAGACATCATAAAGTAATAGTTTAAACATTCAAAAAGTTATAGGTTGAATAGATTGGAGGGCACTTCTGAAGCACAAGATCTTGAAGCAATTTATTAATTCCATGAAGTAAAGTTAGTGGCAGAAACAGGAATATAACTTAGCCATTTTAACATCCTTCCTGTTAGTTAATATACTATCCCCTCCTCTGTCTATCCCAGTCCACCTATCCTTTTCCTTCTTTTCCCTGTCCTTCCTGAAGTTTCAGCTCTAATATGAGTTTTGGGAGATAATCCTCTATCTGATAGGTAGGATTTTAGTGGCAGAAGTCAGGACCTTTCCAAACTTCTCTTTGGATGTCCTATCCAAGAAGACTGTTAAGTCTGATAACCCTCCAAGTTAGTGAATAGGGAATCCTGGCTTGTAATGTGGTTTCTACTGCTAAAGGCATATAATAAGTTACTAACTTGTGCTTCAGTTCACTCCTGTGAGGTAGGGATAATCATTCCCGTAGCATCTTAAGATTTAAAATATTTATCTCTTGAACTGAAATTTACTAACCAAGGAATCCCACTGCACTCCTGCAGTAATTTATGATGTATACTAAATAGGCTTGAATGGAAGGACCTTGTTCTGTTGCTGATAAGAATGGCCAGCATTAGAGTGTATGCACTGTGTGATTACTTCGAACGTGGAGGATTTGTGAACCTCCATTCTGCTGCCTTCCCAACTTCCCCCTCCCTGAAGATCACTTACATGTTAAGAATGATTATTTTCAGATTTACCATATTCAAACTATATTAGATGGTCCTTATATAGCGTATATACCTGGCTGCTGTTGTGTGGTTTGGGAACATGAGGGGTGGGGTGAATTGTTGTTGTTTTAGGTTTCAGTCAGACAGCCATCCCTGTGCCCCAGTTCCCAGAAGCACAGCAGGCCTCTAGAAGCATCCGTGGGAACGGCGCAGTCCTGACATCAGCAACTCTCCTGCTCAGGCTCATCCCATATACAGAGGTCAAAGGGTGGGGCTTGAGATGGGGGAAGGAATGAAAAAGCAGAAACAATGTCACTGCAGTGCCACTGTTGACCAGCCTTTCTTTAGTGCTTATGTCAGTGTTTGCTTTATTTTTTTTAAGTTGACCAAAAAAGATTTTACTTCGGGAGTAAAGGTAGTGGGAGGGTGGAACAAAAACATGCCATTTTTACTAGTTCATTATTATCACTAGCTCATTCTTGCATATTGTTCTTCAGTAGCTAATAAAGAATAAATGAAACCTAGACCTCAGTAATAAGGAGAATGCGAATACAAGTGAATCTCAGGATACTAAAAAAGAGAAAAAGCATTTTTGTGGTATTAATTTCCAGTTCTACAACAGTTATTACATTTGTCACTGTGTCTCCCTTTTTTTGCCCTAATTCTTCTATGTATGTTTACAGTATGAGAAAATGTGCCTTTTTTTTTTTTTGGTGGTCCTTTTAAAAAGACCTAATGAAATTACTACTCTTTTGCAAAAAAATATACACCCATTGCTTATATGGGCATACAAATGCTACCCTATTTTAAATGTAGGTGGCGTATGTGTTCGTGTTTTAATGTATTCAGAGCCATTGGGCAATAAGCAGTCCAGAACATTGAAAACTCAAGCAGGTAAAGCACCTAACACCCTTAGTTTCTAGAATTACTTTTAAAAACTCCTTTATTGCTGCATCTTCCATGAGTCTTTTGGTAGTCTCTGAACTTAAAATTTGCAGGAGTTGTAGACTACCTAGTCAAAATGTTAAGTTATGCATTTATTATTTGTAGGGACAGGTGAAGAAGAAAAGTTAACAGACAAGAAATGGCTCCTTGAGATGGCAACTGCTGAGTGTCTGAATCTCTCCCCCTCCCCCTCCCCCAGCTCAGCATGAACATTGATCATACCTGTTTTGATTTTCTGTGATTGGGATTTTTGTTGTTTTAACTTCTGGCGGGGAGGTTTCAGGGAAACAGGAAGTTCATGCACATGTGAAAATATGAAATGTTAAACAAAGGAAGCTTTCTCTTTAATGTGACTAGTAAGCGAGAACCTTTTCTATATACTCTTCTGCTGCAGCAGAGAAATAAACTGGTAGGTGGCAGCAGAAGAAAGAATTCTTCAGATTGATGGCTACTGGCAGTCTGCATAGGAGAAGAGAGAGAAGGTGACATACCATGTCCAGCAACAGGGCAGAAATGGAAACAGGACTGCAATTGCTGATCTTGACTCTAAAATGGTAAGTTAATTTCAAGAATGTGTTTTCAGTCTGATACCAGTTTTCCATAAATTACTGTGGTGTGTAACCATGAATGGCTATAAATTTTTGATGTAGAATGAATTTGTCCTAGACTACTATCATTCTTTAAATTAGGGGAGAAAAATAACAATATTTGTAAAATTAGAGATTTCCAGTATATTGATACATGTAAATTTTTTTTATCTCAACTTTATTGAGGTATAAGTGACAGATAAAATTTTAAGAAAGTGTACAACGTGGTAATTTGATACTTATTGTGAAAAGATTTCCCCCATCAAGTTACTAACATATTCCATATGGGATCTTTAATGATGGTAAAAATTTATGCTATCTCATAGTAAATATAACCTCTCATTTTTAGGGGGAGCATTAGGGGGATAACTACAGAAGTTATGTAATTGTCAAGTTTGGGGCCGAAAATGATCTTGCCATCTCTTTCCTTTCTAGTCCCATTTCCTTATCACTGTCTGCCCATCAGTCCCTTCTGCACATCCGCCTTCTCTCTTGCTTATTTGGATCTTCCTTCCCTCTCCTCTTTCTCTGGTTGTGCTTCCATTGGTTTGGTATTTCTCCTACCTCTGTCTCTCCGTGTTTCTCTTTCTCACTCAGTCCCTGTGGATTTTACTTCATCTCCCCTCTGGCCTACCTTTGTTTCTGTTCTGGGAAACAAAACAATCTGCAACAAAGATAGAACATTATATTCTGAATTTCTTTTTCTGACAGATTTCTAGGCTAGTAATGGAAGAAGTAGATAGTTAAGTAGACTGATTGTGTATACTTGGAATAAAGGATTTACAGTAACATGAAGCTGAAGTAACTGATATCATCATTTAAATACATGGTGAATTTTCTGTTTTTTAAAAATGGTATAAAAAGTCACCTATTAAAAATCAATTAATGCTAAACACAGCTTTACATATATTAGAATGGAACATAAGAATACATGGCTTCAGTTAATAAGATTATAGTTTCTAAATTTTTAAAAAGAGTTCTGTCACATTTTGGTTAGTATATGAAGATGTCAGTGCTTTAGAGATGAAAAAAAATCAACACCTTGGATCTTAATCAGAGCCAAAATTTATTGCTTATTGAATAACTTACAGAAAATGTAGTCTGGAGCACTAGAGGAAGAACCTTTTAAGTTTAATTTTGTTTGTTCAGGCATTTTGTTGCAGTAACTTTTTGTGATATTTTTTCTCTTCTTGGTGCTGACTAAAATAAAACACTGTTGTCTATACGATAGGATTGTTAGGGAGTAATATTACTGACACATTTTTTGTGTAACTGTTATTTATAACTTAATATAAAATTCAGTGTCTAAAATTAGGTCGATTTTTGTACGATAGCACATATCTCTCTAAAGTGAAGTCGCTCAGTCGTGTCTGACTCTTCACAATCTCATGGACTGTAGCCTACCAGCCTCCTTTGTCCATGGAATTTTCCAGGCAAGAGTACTGGAGTGTGTTGCCATTCCCTTCTCCAGGGGATCTTCCCGACCTATGGATTGAACCTAGGTCTCCCGAACTGTAGGCAGACCTTATAAGCCACCAGGGAAGCCCATATCTCTATAGTACAGTTTAAATCAGTCATTAGAAAAATATGCTTACTTGATGTCTAACTGAAATAAGTCACAAAACTCCAGGGACAAAAACAAAATTTTGGCTGTGGTATTGGCAACATCTTGAAAAAAATAGATAAAATAATGGACCTATAAGTGAACTGTTGATTGCAGAGAGAAAATTCCAGGAAATAAGAATAGTTTATCCTGAAGAAGAGTCAAGTAAATTTGAGAAGTAAGAATGATATACCTTAGACCTTTCGTCAGTTGAGATCACCAAGGTAAAATGTGGTGGTTACAAAAAGATATGGTTATGGTTTTTGGCAGCAGTCTAGACAATTTACTTGGAGAAGGCGATGGCACCCCACTCCAGTACTCGTGTCTGGAAAATCTCATGGATGGAGGAGCCTGGTAGGCTGCAGTCCATGGGGTGGCTAAGAGTCGGACACGATTAAGTGACTTCACTTTTCACTTTCATGCATTGGAGAAGGAAATTGCAACCCACTCCAATGTTCTTGTCTGGAGCATCCCAGGGACGGGGGAGCCTGGTGGGCTGCCATCTATGGGGTCTCACAGAGTCGGACACGACTGAAAGTGACTTAGCAGCAGACAATTTACTATTTTTTATTGTTACATTAGCTACTCTGTGTATCTTCTTTTTCTTTTTTCTCATCCTATTTATAGATACTATTTAAATCTGTGGTTTGAGTGAGCTGTATGTGTTTTTGCCCTCTAGGTTCTTTTGGTCTCACAGAATGGATGAAGATTGATCTTGACTGGATACTTTTTCAAATGGAGGATAGAAGTAACACAAAACAAGGCAACAGTAGCTCTCCAGTGTTTAGTTCAATGTGCTTTATTTCTAAAATAAAAACACCAGAACTGGGAATGAAACAGCATGGGGTGTAATTCATTCTTCTGTCAGTTATCCCTGCCCACTGCATTTTGTGTGAATTCACTTGAGTCCGTATTTCTAGGTTTGTTCCACATGGGTCATTCCTTGTTTCTCTTCTTCACTTTTTGCAAGCTGAAACTCCTTGGTTCTTGACAGACTGGTCTCTGTATAATATATTCTGATATGATTATTACTTTTGGCAGAAAGACAGACACTAAAATATGTATTATGTGGAATTTCTCCTACCCCTTTCATCTCAGTATATCTGTCCATGCTGAATAATTGTTGCCATGTTTTTGTCTCTGAAGAAGTGCAGCCTTTTTCCTATTATTCTGACAAGGCTCTGGCACACACCTGTCATAGCACTGCTCACTACGTTTTAATCTTGTGACTGGAGACCATGTCTGACCTAGTTTATTTAAACTGTAGGGGATCTGATAACATACATGTATACACAGAGGCAGCTATCATACTTTTGGTAAAGAATGGCCTTTGTATTTGATACAAATTCTGATTTCATTACTTACTGTTTACATGGCCTTTGATAAGTTACCTGCAAGCCATAAAGGAGTGTTTATAAGAAAAATGGAAATAATTGTACTTGCTTTACTAGATTAATGTCTAAGTAGTAGCTAAACTATAATACATGTATAATTCTTAGCATATAGTTGAGTATTTAATAAATACTGTCCTTGAATTCTGTAAATTTTGGTTATTGAAATCTTATTCAAGACCTGCTGAATCTGAATTTTTCTTGATTTCCTTTCAGTTTTATTATTTAAGCTCCTTGCACATGATCTTTTGGTTGGATCACTATGTGTGTGCATATGTGTGTGTGTGAGAGATTTCTCAATACAGACAGGATTATTCCGTATTTCCACATTTCATTGGCTAAGGAATTTCATATTAAAAAACAACAACAACAACTTTTATCTTGGGACTTCCCTGGTGATCCAGTGGATAAGACTCCCAGTGCAGGGAACCTGGGTTTGATCCCTGGTCAGGAAACGTAAGATCCCACATGCCAAGACTAGGCCCAAGTGCCATAATTACCGAGCCTGCATACTGCAATGAAGACCCATTGCAGCTCAGATAAATTAAAACACAAAACCCTTTTATCTCCCCCCCCCATTAGCTCATAACAAAAATATTCTTTTCTTTGGATTTGCCTGGTCATCCAGTGGCTAAGACTCTGCACCCCCAAAACAGGGGGCCTAGGTTCCATCCCTGGTCAGAGAACTAGATCCTACATGCTACAAGTAAGAGTTTGCATGCCACAACTAAAACAAAGCCTACATGCTGCAGCTGGGACCTGGCACAGCCAAAAAAAAATTTTTTTTAATGTTTTTGTTACATGCAACCAAAGAATTCTACTAATGATACAGGGAAGGAGACTGAAGGAAGAAAAACCTTGATAGATTTTTCTTAGGGTAACCAATTGAAAAGAATTTGAGCATAAATTCAACCTTGCTAGAAGAGCTAGTATTTTCAGGGGGGAATATGTATACTAATGGTAAAAAATGAAGCACAAGCTGGAATCAAGATTGCCGGGAAAGAGATCAGTAACTTCAGATATACAGATGACACCACCCTTATGGCAGAAAGCAAAAAACTAAAGACCCTCTTGAGGAAAGTGGAAGAGGAGAGTGAAAAAATTGGCTTAAAAGTCAACGTTCGGAAACCTAGGATCATGGCATCTGGTCCCATCACTTCATGGCAAATAGATGGGGAAACAGTGGCAGACTTTAATTTTTGGGGCTCCAAAATCACTGCAGATGGTGACTCTAGCCATGAAATTAAAAGACACTCCTTGGAAGAAAAGCTATAACCAACCTAGACAGCATATTCAAAAGCAGAGACATTACTTTGCCAACAAAAGTCCATCTGGTCAAGGCTATGGGTTTTCCAGTGGTCATGTATGGTTGTGAGAGTTGGACTATAAAGAAAGCTGAGCACCAAAGAATTGATGCTTTTGAACTGTGGCATTGGAGAAGACTCTTGAGAGTCCCTTGGACTGCAAGGAGATCCAACCAGTCCATCCTAAAGGAAATCAGTCCTGAATATTCACTGGAAGGACTGATGCTGAAGCTGAAACTCCAATACTTTGGCCACCTGATGCGAAGAGCAGACTCATTTGAAAAGACCCTGATGCTGGGAAAGACTGAAGGCGGGAGGAGAAGGGGACGACAGAGGATGAGATGGCTGGATGGCATCACTGACTCAGTGGACATGAGTTTAGGTGGACTCCGGGAGTTGGTGATGGACAGGGAGGCCTCGAGCGCTGCAGTCCATGGGGTCACAAAGAGTCAGACATGACTGAGTGAGTGAACCCTGGAAAACTATAGCTGGAGCTTTCCATGGTTATGTTCAAAGAGAATCCCACAGTTTGATCATGTGATTTATTATCAAAGGATGGGGGGAAAACATGAGTTTTAAAAAGTAATGGCTCAAGTCCACAAGCCTGACAGATTATTGGATTGGCCTGAGTGACACTAGATCTGATGGAGGATCACTGGCCCATAATAGGAATGTGGTAGGATTAAAGAATTGCCAGATCTAGTTAATAACCAGGGGCTAAGGTGCCAGTTGGAGAAGGCAATGGCACCCCACTCCAGTAGTCTTGCCTGGAAAATCCCATGGATGGAGGAGCCTGGTAGGCTGCAGTCCGTGGGGTTGCTAGGAGTTGGACACGACTGAGCGACTTCACTTTCACTTTTTAAAAAAAATATTCTGAAATTTATTGTAAATATAGTGCTTTTATTATGCTCACAATACTAGTATTGATATTTTTTTTTAAATTTTATTATTATTTTTTTACTTTACAATATTGTATTGGTTTTGCCATACATCAACATGCATCTGCCACGGGTGTACACATGTTCCCCATCCTGAACCCCCCTCCCACCTCCCTCCCCATACCGTCCCTCTGGGTCATCCAGTGCACTAGCCCCAAGCGTCCTGTATCCTGTATAGAACCTGGACTGGCGATGCCATTCTCCCAAATCATCTCCCCACCCCCACCCCCGCCCCCCACCACCACCACAGAGTCCCGCTTTCACTTTTCACTTTCCTGCATTGGAGAAGGAAATGGCAACCCACTCCAGTGTTCTTGTCTGGAGCATCCCAGGGACGGGGGAGCCTGGTGGGCTGCCGTCTCTGGGGTCGCACAGAGTCAGACACGACTGAAGCGACTTAGCAGCAGCAGCAGCAAGATGGTAATAGGGATAGTGAAGTCATTTGTACCAGTTCAATAAAATCAACTTGAGTATTTAAGCACACACGGAATATTTGCAACATCCATATTTGCGTAATTAGGGTATTTTATACTAAAAGCAGAAAAAACAAAGTTGCCAGTTAAATATTTCCAAAACAATTTTTATTATCTCTTTCTTTAAGTATGTACTCCCATCTACTGGAAAACCCATTTGAGTGAAAACATACGCCAACATTAGTCAGAAACTATATATATTTGCTAGCACAAGTAATAAGCTTTTTATAAATTCAATTTATATGTAAACAGATGGATTAGCATAATTCCAGACCGCTTTTTGTAAGTCATCTCTGCCAAAGAGCCTGAAATATACTGGGGCTGGTTTTCGCTGGCCAGTCCTGACTTAGGATAACACAAATACATTATACCTAGAGTAGATTTATACAGATTTCTAAGTTCAAGGAACTTGCAATGAAGTGAAGTAAGACCAGTCAAGCCTATTGTCCAATAGTCTCTATAACCCTAGCCTAATCATTTGACAAATACTATCAAAGTCAAGTTAAAACTGAGTCTAATGTTTAGCTTTGCCACATGCTAATTCTGTGATTGTGGAGAATTTATCTTTGCACCAATTTTTCCATCTGCGAAAATGATCAGTGACAAGTTTTTCTTAGATTGTAAAGTAAGCCTAATAGCATTTGGAACTAAATACTAAATGGCTCAGCTAGAATTTCTCCCTTTTTCCCTGAACTATAAGTGATAATCTCTGTCTTCCACTATCCCAAAATTCAGCTGGAAGATGGAAAGAAGAAAAGACATTGTGAACAATTAAATTTGCATAATATCAATGATAGAAATGGGAGAAAATATTTGCAACCCTATATCTGGTAACGGAGAAGGCTATGGCACCCCACTCCAGTACTCTTGCCTGGAAAGTCCCATGGATGGAGGAGCCTGGTAGGCTGCAATCCGTGGGGTCGATCAGAGTCGGACACAACTGAGCAACTTCACTTTCACTTTTCACTTTCATGCAATGGAGAAGGAAAAGCAACCCACTCCAGTGTTCTTGCCTGTAGAATCCCAAGGACAGGGGAGCCTGGTGGGCTGCCATTTCTAGGGTCGCACAGAGTTGGACACGACTGAAGTGACTTAGCAGCAGCAGCAACAATACATAATAGAATGAGTTTTCCACAAGAATAAAAGGGAAAGGGGGTGGTTTTCCTCTCTAAAAAGAGCCAATGAATGGAATGAAAATGGAGAATAGTAATATAGAGATTATTTTCTTGTTTTACTGGAGATACAATATTTGAAAGGTTAAGACAGATTTAGAAGATTTAAGTGATCTTCCAATGGATACACAGTAGCAAAGCCTAAGTATTTAAAAAGTACCCTTAGTCACTGTTCTCATAGTGGGAATTTGAAGCATTTTGGTTTATTTTATGAAGATCTAGTAAATGGAAATGAATTGGAATAGCTCTGGATACTCAGAGAAGAAAGATATTTCTTCCTTTAAGCCCCCAAGATTCCCATCCTCTGGTATGTGTGTATGTATTAGTCGCTCAGTCTTGTCCGACTATTTGTGACCCAATGGACTGTAGCCCACCAGCCTCCTCTGTCCATGGAATTTTCCAGGGAAGAATACTGGAGTGGGTTACCATTCCCTTCTCCAGAGGATCTTCCCAACCCAGGGATCAAACCTGGGTCTCCTGCATTGCAGGCAGCTTCTTTACCGTCTGAGTGAGGGAAGCAAGCTCTTATTTCTCTTTCGTTTTTATAAACTTTTATTAGTTATTAATTTGGCTGTACCAGGTCTTCGTTGTGGCATTTGAACCCTTGAGTTGCGGCATGCAGGATCTAATTCCCTGATCGGGAATCAAAGTCGGACCCCCTGCATTGGGAGCACAGAGTCAGCCCCTGGACCATAAGGGAAGTCCCTATCTTTTTCTTAACATGTATTTATTCATTCATTTATTTTTGGCTGAGTCTTAGTTGCAGCATGCAGAATCTTGTTGTTGTGTGAGTGCTTAGTGGTTGTGGTGTGCAGGCCTAGCAGTTGTGGTGCGCAGGCTTAGTTGCCCTGTGGCAAGTGGGATCTTAGTTCCTGGAGCCAGGATCAAACTCATGTCCTGTGCATTGGCGGGCAGATTTTTAACCACCGGGCCACCAATGAAGTCTATATTTCCCTTTCTTTAAATGGGACCTGTGTATATGGTGACATAGCACTGTGTGATTAGGTTATGTTGTATGACAAAGGTCCGGGGACTTTGTAACTATAAGACCTTCAATCAGTTGGCTTTAAATTAATCAAATGGCAACCTAGATATCCATCAGCAGATGAATGGATAAGAAAGCTGTGGTACATATATACAATGGAATATTGTATTAAAAAGAATACATTTGAATCAGCTCTAATGAGGTGGATGAAACTGGAGCCTATTATACAGAGTGAAGTAAGCCAGAAAGAAAAACACCAATACAGTATGCTGCTGCTGCTGCTAAGTTGCTTCAGTCGTGTCCGACTCTGTGCGACCCCATAGGCGGCAGCCCACCAGGCTCCCCCGTCCCTGGGATTCTCCAGGCAAGAACACTGGAGTGGGTTGCCATTTCCTTCTCCAATGCGTGAAGGTGAAGTCGCTCAGTCGTGTCCCACTCTTGGCAACCCCACGGACTGCAGCCTACCAGGCTCCTCCATCTGTGGGATTCTCCAGGCAAGAGTACTGGAGTGGGGTGCCATTGCCTTCTCCGCCAATACAGTATACTAACGCATATATATGGAATTTAGAAAGATGGTGATGATAACCCTGTATGCAAGACAGCAAAAGAGACACAGGTGTATAAAACAGTCTTTTGGACTCTGTGGGAGAGGGCGAAGGTGGGATGGTTTGGGAGAATGGCATTGAAACATGTATATTATCATATGTGAAATGGATTGCCAGTCAAGGTTCGATACATGAGACAGGGTGCTCGGGGCTGGTACACTGGGATGACCCAGAGGGATGGGATGGGGAGGGAGGTGGGAACGGGGTTCAGGATGGGGAACACATGTACACCCGTGGCAGATTCATGTCAATGTATGACAAAACCAATACAATATTGTATAGTAATTAGCCTCCAAAACAATAAAGTAAAAGAGAAAAAGGAGTTCACTAAATTATAAAATAATAATTCAGAAGTGAAAAAATTAAAAAAAAAAATCAAATGGGATGAGATGGCAGTCTGCTGACACCCTGAGCCCACTTGTGCCCAGACTCCCTACCCATTAACTGTGAGATAATAAATGTGTGTTGTTTTAAATACCTAAACTTATGATAGTGAGTTATGTAGCAGAAGAAACCTAATAAGGACTTCCCTGGTTGTCCAGTGGTTAAGACTCCAAGCTTCCACTGCAGGGGGCATGGGTTTGACCTCTACACAGGGAAATTCTGAATACCTTGTGGTGTGGCCAGAAAGGAAAGATAAAATCTACTGTATGTATACGAAGACTAGGTCTGAAGAGAAGCAGTAGAGACAAATTTATAAGACAGACTGAGGCATGAGGACAAGATGATGCAGTGGTGGGGAGATGGGAAAGAGAGAACTTAGAGAGGTCAAGTCTGGAAATCAAGGGAGAAGTGAGCTTCTCCATGCAGCTGGGATGTGTTTTAAGAAATCGAACTTGCCAATTTGGGACCACTCAAAGGACGACAGGCAAAAAATGTTCTGTGCCTTTTATAACTCTGGCCTAAATGGGAACACCAAGGTAATTACTACCCTGAAAAGCGGAAATCATGTTTTAGAGCTTCTATGGGTACCGCATGCTCCTCTGTCTCCAGCAGAGACCTCAGCCCACACAGACAGCTGCTGGCTTCACATGAGGTGGCCCTCCGTGTAGAGCTCCACCTTTGTCTAGGCCAGGAGAACTGGTATTGGCAGCTATCACAGAATAAAAGAATGGAGGACCTGCCAAGCAGCCTTCCTAGTAAGGTATATTTGAAAGAAAAATGAGATCTGGCGTTACGAAAGGAGGTTGAGTCTAGCACACGTTTTTCTACTTAAACAGAGCTGTGAGTTTTTCTACTTCAAAGACAGAACACATGGAATTAGATGGGCCTCTGGGCTTCATTTACACTTTCTCCTGGTTTTACTTATATAACTAATCCCTTCAGGATACGGAAGGAAGAAGTTTCTTTTTAAGCCAACAATTGTATATGTAGATAAATACTTTTAGAAAAAAATTATTGTTGCACTTTTTTTTTTCCTTTTAAGAATGGTGGTATTGGGAATTCCCTGGCGGTCCAGTGGTTAAGACTCCAAGCTTCCACTGCAGGGGTCACAGGTTGAATCCCTGGTCAGGGAACTAAGATCTCACATGCCTCAGTGGTGTGGCCAATAAATAAATGAAAAAACTGATCAAAAAAAAACAAAGAAGGGTGGTATTGAAACCGTCTGGAGATGGATAGTGGTGATGGTTGCATAGCAATGTAAATGTACTTACTGCCACTGAACTGGACACTTTAAAGAGGCTAAAAAGGTAAATTTTACACTTCCTTTAATTTAGCACATTTTTTTAAATTGAAAAGTTTACAGTTCTACCGTTAGTTTCTAAGGCCCCTTTTCACATCTTCAGTGGCATTAAAAATCTTGACGAATTCAGTTTTTAAAGGAGCCTGATGGTATTATATAGCAAGTCTTCAAATATTTCTAGTAGGAATAGTATTTTCCAAGTACACATCTGAGCTTCTCCTAAAGTTCTGTTAGACATATTTACCCTTTGAAGTTATGTTTTTGAGGCATTTCAGGCTGAGCTTAATATCAGATCCTGCTTCCCACAGTTTGCGTCACTTAGCCTAATCTCTAGGTTAAACTCTGATCTCTAGTAAAAGCACATTAAATAACTCTGGTCCAACAATAACACTTGGCCTCTAAGAATCTTTTTTACTGGCAAGACTCTGATACTGTACTCTGTTTTCGATAACCAGATCTCTGTTTTGTCTCTTGTGGCTGAGTGTCTGTTCTGTAACCTTACTAATACCCTGAATGCTCTATGATTAGGTTTAGAGTCTCATTCCACAAATATTTACGGGATCTACTAGGTGCCACACACTATTTTAGATGTTTGGGTAAAAATCAGCAAAAAAAATGAAAGAAATCCTCATCATCATTTGCTTTTTTTTTTTTTTCCCCCCCATCATTTGCTTTATATTACAGTAGGGGAAACAGATAGTAAATGGTAAATGTTATTAAGCTGGAAGTGAGCCTGGAATGTTTGAGGAACAGCAATGAGGCCAGTATGGACGGAACACAGAGAGCAATGGTAGAAGAAAGGTAATTAAGGGCTAGATTAACAGGCCTTAAGAAAACTGTAGAGACATTGTTTTATGTTGTAAGAAATTGAGAAGCATTGAACAATTTTGAGCAGAGAAGTAATATGGTCTAACATACTTATAGGTTTTTTTTTTTTTTTGCTATGTGGCATGTGGGATCTTAGTTCCCTGACCGGGAATCAAACCCAGCCCCTTGCATTGGTAATGCTAAGTCTTAACCACTGGATGGCCAGAGAAGCCCCTACAAGGGCAACAAAGAAGCACCTAAAATTATTAGTAGGAACAGTCCCCCAGGTTCACAAAAGGACTTGAACAGTTTGTATTCCCACCAGCCAGAATGGAAAACTCAAATATATCATGGGACCAAAAGTAGGGAACTCGGAAGTGTATTGCGTCAGCAGTGGGAAAAAATTGTCATAGTTTAAAAGCCATTCGACCACACTTAACAAAGCTCACCAATAAGCCTTACCAACAAAGACCTACTGTATAGCACAGGGAACTCTACTCAGTATTCTGTGATAACCTATATGAGAAAAGGATCTTTAAAACATGAATATGTGTATATATATAACTGAATGACTTTGCTGTACCCCTGAAACTAATACAACATTGAAAATCAACTGTACTCCAGTCAAATGAAAATATATTTTTAAAAAAGCAGGTTTTTTCCTCTTGTTCCGGTGGCTAAGACTCCATGCTCCCAATGCAGGGGATCCAAGTTTGATCCCTGGTCAAGGAGCTAGATTCCACATGCTGCAGCTAAGACCTGCCTGCTATGTAAAATAAATAATGTTTTTAAAAAACCAAACTTTGATCACAGCTGGGGTAAACAATAGATTAACCAAAAAGCTTAAAAGGGAAAAGCTGAAGAATGAATTAGCCGTAGGGGCTTTGAAAGCTTCAATATATCCTGGAATCTAGGAGGCCATATGAGTCAGGCTGTACATGTGTTCAAGAAAGACATGAAGAAGAAAAAAAGACGAGAAAAAGGGACCGCCCTGGTGGTCCTGTAGTTAGGACTGGGCGCTTTCACTGCTGTGGTCGTGGGTTCAACTGCCGGTCAGGGAACCAACAACAGTGAACTGGGAAGAGGGAGAATCTGATTGCCAAAGTTGCTACATTATATTGTTTGATAAACCCAGTTTCCAAAAAAATATTCAGTTCAGTCACGCAGTCGTGTCCTACTCTTTGCGACCCCGTGAATTGCGATTCACCAGGCCTCCCTGTTCACCACCAACTCCCAGAGTTCACTCAAACTCACGTCCATCGAGTCAGTGATGCCATCCAGCCATCTCATCCTCTGTTGTCTCCTTTTCCTCCTGTCCCCAATCCCTCCCAGCATCAGTCTTTTCCAATGAGTCAACTCTTCGCATGAGGTGGCCAAAGTACTGCAGTTTCAGCTTTAGCATCATTCCTTCCAAAGAACACCCAGGACTGATCTTTAGGATGGACTGGTTGGATCTCCTTGCAGTCCAAGGGACTCTCAAGAGTCTTCTCCAACACCACAGTTCAAAGGAATCAATTCTTCAGCACTCAGCTTTCTTTATAGTCCAACTCTCATATCCATACATGACTACTGGAAAAACCATAGCTTTAACTAGACGGACCTTTGTTGGCAAAGTAATGTCTCTGCTTTTTAATATGCTGTCTAGGTTGGTCATAACGTTTCTTCCAAGGAGCAAGTGTCTTTTAATTTCATGGCTGCAGTCACCATCTGCAGTGATTTTGGAGCCCAGAAAAATAGTCTGTCAGTTTCCATTGTTTCCCCATCTATTTGCCGTGAAGTGATGGGACTGGATGCCATGATCTTAGTTTTCTGAATGTTGAGTTTTAAGCCAACTTTTTCAACCTCCTCTTTCACTTTCATCAAGAGGCTCTTTAGTTCTTCTTCACTTTCTGCCATAAGGATGATGTCATCTGCATATCTGAAGTTACTGATATTTCTCCCGGAAATCTTGATTCCAACTTGTGTTTCGTCCAGCCCGGCATTTTGCATGATGTACTCTGCATAGAAGTTAAATAAGCAGGGTGACAATATGCAGGATAAAGATAGGAGGGAGTGGAGCTATGTAAGAGTAAAGTTTCTGTAAACTATTGAAATGGAATTTGTATTAATCCAAGACAGATTGCAACCAATTAAGATGTTAATAATAATTCACAGAGCAACCACTAAACACACAATTTAAAAATTTGTAGGGAATTCCCTGGTGGTCCAGTAGTTAGGAATCTCAGCTTTCACTGCCAACGGCCTGGGTTCCATCCCTGGTTGGGGAGGTAAGATCCTGTGGCCAAAAAAATAAAAGTACATAGTAAAGAAACAAGAACATTTAAGTGACCCACTAGAAAGCTATAACAAAAAAGAATGCAGTAATGGAGGAACTGAGGAACAAAAAGACATAGTAAACAAACGGCAAACTGGCAGACAGAAATTCTAACTGTTCCTTTAATACATTCAATGAAAGTAGATGGAATTATCAAAAAGCTGAAATTGGCATACGGATATATAAAAGGAAACACGTGATCCAATTATATGTTGTCATGTTTGATTCAAAGGTGCAAGTAGATTAGAGGTAAAGGAACAGAATAGGCTATGCTGTGAAACAGTAACCAAAAGAGAGCTAGAGTAACTATACCAATATCAGACAATGCAGTCTTGAAGACAAAAATCGTTACTAGAGAACAAAAAAAGATGTAATGAGAAAAGGTCAATCTATGAAGAAGAAGTAACAATTATAAACCTATGTAACTAAAACAGGTCTGAAAAATAAAAATGGACAAAATTGAAGGAAGAAATAGACAATTCAACAATAATGACTGTAGAATTTAATACCCCACTTTCAATAATGGTTAGAAGAAGTGCAAGGAGAATCAACAGGGAAATAGACTTGACCAACTTTACATCTAACAGACATCCATGGACTACTTCAACACCCAACAGTAGCAAAACGCATTTTCTCTACTGCACATAAGGGCTCTCCAGGTGGCACTAGTGGTAAAGAACCCTCCTGCCAATGCAGGAGATATGAGAGATGCTGGTTTGATCCCTGGGTCAGGAAGACCCACCTTAAGGAAGGCATGGCAACCCACTCCAGTATTCTTGCCTGGAGAATCCCATGGACAGAGGAGCCTGGTGGGCTACAGTGCATAGTGTTGAAAAGAGTTGGACATGACTGAAGCAATTTAGCAAAAACAAAAAAAGTGGGCATGTAAAACATTTCCCAGGATAGAATACATGTTTTTCAACATCAAAATCTCTATCTAGATCCTTTAAAATTTTTTTCTCTCTCTTCTCTATTTTTTTGTTGTGGCTGCAACCCTGCACCATATGGGATCTTAGTTCCCCAACCAGGTGATCAAACCCGTGCTCCCTGCATCAGAATCCACAGAGTCTTAACTACTGGACAGTCAAAGAAGTTCCCCAAACTTTCTCTTTATTGATATTCTCTATTTGATGAGACATCATTCCCATACTTTAGTTAGTTCTTTAGATGTGATTTGATCACATTTAAAATAATTGGGGGTGTGGGAGCGAGGCTCCAGTGGGAGGGGACACACTATACTTACAGCTGATTTACAGTGTTGTACAGTATAAAGCAACACAACATTGTAAAGCAATTATTCTCTAATTAAAAACAAAAATAACTAACACAAAGTTTTTACCTAGTAAGTACAACATCTGGACTTCCTCAATGACTATTTCTATTGATTTTTTCCCCTGTGTATAAATGATACTTACTTATTTCTCATAAATGTTTTACTGAAAACCAAATGTCTCAAGGAGAAGGCAATGGCACCCCACTCCAGTACTCCTGCCTGGAAAATCCCATGGATGGAGGAGCCTGGTAGGCTGAAGTCCATGGGATCGCTAAGAGTCGGACACGACTGAGCGACTTCACTTTCACTTTTTCACTTTCATGCATTGGAGAAGGAAATGGCAACCCACTCCAGTGTTCTTGCCTGGAGAATCCCAGGGGCAGGAGAGCCTGGTGGGCTGACGTCTATGGGGTCACACAGAGTCGGACACGACTCAAGTGACTTAGCAGCAGCAGCAGCAAACGTCTCAAATAATAATACGGGGCAGCTCTGCGAAGTAGATTCTGCTGCCTCCTTGAGGTTTATCATTTTGGTGCTTCTTAAACTTGTTATTTGTTTGTTCTGTGGTTTTTAAAAATAATTCCAAATAAATTTTCAATGTCAGGCTTTTTCAAAGCCCCTATGGATACCTCATTCCTCAGCTTTTCTTTTTAAGCTTTGTGGTTAGTCTATTATGTGTATCAACATTTCAGGCAGCTGTGATGTTGAAACATTCAGCAAATGCTCTTCCCTCGGTCCCCAAGGTGGTTAGCTCTGGGCAAGTTTGTGTGAAGTTAAAGAGCCTTGCCAGTGGTCTTCCAGGGAACCCCTAGCAAATAGATCAAATAATGACGTTTCTTTGGGAATAAGATCTCTTCTGCTCCCCCACCCCCAGATGGCGCTAGTGGTAAAGAACCCTCCTGCCAAGGCAGGAGACTTAAGAGACACCATCCATCCCTGGGTGAGGAAGATACTCTGGAGGAGGACATGGCAACCCATGCCAGTATTCTTGCCTGGAGAATCCCACGGTCAGAGGAGCCTGGCGGGCTAAGGTCCATAGGGTCGCAAAGAATCCGACACGACTGCGACTTAGGACGCAGTCACGCACGGTATTAGAAACGCAGGCTTTATTTTTAAGGCTGCCACAGAACTGGGGAGTGGGGAGTGGGATTAAGATAAGTTAAAATGCTGCAAAGTTCATTGCTGTTACCAGGTTTGGCTCTTTTTCTTTACTAAATGTTCCTTGGATACATCGTTACCATTTGTGCCAGGCTTTTTTGGTCGCTTTTATGCAAGGACAAATTTTTGGAGGGTCTTACTGTATGATTTTTGCTAAAATTACCTTAATTTGCTCTCATTTTTTTTTCACTCTTTCATATTTATTAAATACCTCCCACAGCAAGACACTGTTTTAAGTGGCCTGAGCTTACAGCCTGTTCTTCCTTGGGGCTCACATATTATTAATACATAACCACAGTAATAAAATAGTGGTGGCTGGTGTAGAGTGTCCAGTATCTTTCTGTGAAGTGTATAGGTGCTATTGGTTCACTTCAGCAGTCAACAATAACATATTGAATGCTTCCTATGTGCCCAGCATTGCTGACTTTCTAGGAAAACTTTTGTTCTACTCTCATATCAATCTCTTATAGTGTGCGCCTCCAGAAGGAAGGTTATGCTTTACTGGAAGCACTTACATCTGTTTTACTCCTCCTTTCTCTCCTTCCCCCTCTCCCAAATCACGTTGAAGAAGAGTACCTTAATATAGATAAATCAGTGCCTCATAGACAAAATAATATGGTTATGACTGAAGAGGAAGTTCCTGTCTTTCAAAATGGAAGATGTTCTTTCTTTTTGGTTTAGTAAAGGATTTAAAGTTAAAAAGTAAGAGTGATAGGGCTTCTCCGGTGGCTCAGTGGCTAAGAATCCACCTGCCAGTCTTCCCTGATCCAGGAAGACCCTTCATCACACAGAGCATCCAGGCCTATGCTCCACACAAAAGAAGCCACCGCAGTGAGAAGCCCACTAGAGAGAAGCAACTGGAGAAAAGCCCGAGCAGCAATGAAGAGCCAGCATAGCAAACAATAAATAAATAAATAAAATTACATATAAAAAAAATTAAAGGCCATGAAAGTCCAATGAGAACCTGTATGAAAGAGGTTCCCTGAAACTTCTCAGTCACACGCTATATTCCTTTGACCTTTTCCTTTCAACTCTAACCCAGCCCACAGATTTGTCTTCTAAACAAGTATTATCAGTTGCATGTTTTAGATATTAAATCATTCCAGGGATGGAGAGGGAGCCCCCTGCAGTGGAAGCGCAGATTCTTAACCACTGGACCACCAGGGAAGCCCCACAAGGCATTTCTTTAGTACTTTTTTCATTCATTATTCAACTTTTCATGTGTACGTTATGTTATGAAGTATTTTCTTCGAAGTCAAAGAAAAGGTCTTTGAATACTTTCCCTATTATGTTTAACATGCTGAAGATGTCTTTTATATATAAATCAAATTCACATACACACACACAAACACGATTTACAATTGGCTTATATGATTGTGGAGACATGTCCAAAATCTTTAGGTTCAGCTGGCAGACTGGACCCCATCTCCAAAAACAGTCACACTCTGAGGTATTGACTGGGGATAGGGCTTCAGCATACAAATTTAAAGGGAGCGCAATTCATCCTATAACAGTGACCAATAGATATTTATTGGAAAAAAATCCTTCTCCTATGTATAATCTGAGCATGTGATGTCTCTGTTTCTCCTTTGCCTCTTGTAATAGGCACGATCAGTTTTTTTTTCATGTCTTACTTCAGGAAACTAAATGTTAGTTCAGGTACTGTCGAAGCTTGGGTGGGGTTGCATGGGAACCACATTTGCCCTGATGCATTCATATCTGAACTTTGACACGTTACATCCTTTGCTGGAATGGATTTGGAAAAGAAAAGAGGTGACCTTATAATTAATCGAGCAGGGTGGAGGAGACACAGAAGCAAGCAAGGAGTGGCCCAGCCCCGGGCGGTTCCTCCCTGGTTTTTCCCCCAAAGCAGGACTTAATTTAGTTAGTCCCTGCTCTCCAGAGGTAGTCTCAGCTCAGCAGACTGCGAGTGGGACAGAAACACACCCCTGTCTTCATTCTTCTTCTCAAATGAGGACAGCAGAAACCTAGCTTGCTGAGAATACCATAGTACCAACATGTATCCTAGGAGACTAGCAAGCAAAGAAAGCTGGTCACATTTGGACAACGAAATTTTCAAAGAATATGTTAGCAGATGGAAGATCAAAGAATATATGTGAAAAAGTGGAAATAACCTGAAAATGAGAAAGGAACATTCTGGAGCAGAAGGGTGTGGGATAAAATATATAGAAAAGGATTGGGAATGCTGGGAGAACATAAATTTAAAAAATTCCCTACACACCAGAACAAATTTTTTCCTTAGCTGTACTGAGTACTTGTCGTTTAGTCACTAAGTTGTGTCCAACTCTTTGTGACCCCATGGACTGCAGCATGCCAGGCTTCCCTGTCCTTCACTATCTCCCAGAATTTGCTCAAACTCCTGTCCATTGAGTCGGTGATGCCATCCAACCATTCATCCTTTGTCGTCCCTTTCTCTTCCTGCCCTCAATCTTTCCCAGCATCAGGGTCTTTACCAGTGAGTTGGCTCTTCGCATCAGGTGGCCAAAGTGTTGGAGCTTCAGCTTCAGCATCAGTCCTTCCAATGAATATTCAGGATTGACTTCCTTTAGGATTGACTGATTCGACCTCCTTGCTGTCCAAGAGACTCTCAAGAGTCTTCTCCAGTACCACAGTTTAAAGCATCAGTTCTTCAGTGATCAGCCTTCTTTATGGTCCACCTCTCACATCTGTACATGACTAATGGAAAAACCATGGCTTTGACTATAAGGACCTTTGTCAGCAAAGTCATGTCTCTGCTTTTGAATACGCTGTCTAGATTTGTCATAGCTTTTCTTCCCAGGAGCAAATGTCTTTTGATTTTGTGGCTGCAGTCACTGTCTGCAGTGATTTTGGAGCCCAGGAAAATGCAATCTGTCACTGTATCCAGGTTCAATACATGTAATGTAGGGACTTCTCTGGCAGTCCAGTGGTTAAAACTTTGCCTCCCAATGCAGGGGTTGCAGGTTTGATTGGGAGACTAAGATGCCACATGCTGCATGGCCAAAAACAAGCAAACAAAAAATACTTGTTGTGTAGATCAGCACCCCTCCCTAGCCTAGGCATTACTATGTTTTCATTGCACAGTCAATATTTTACTGGATATGCAGCTAAATCATTCTTACTTCTTACCCACCTCCATTCTCATTTTTCTTTTAGATCCACAGGATTAGAAGATGTTCAACAAAATCCCACAGGTAATGAATTTTATCTACTAAAATCAAAGGGCCAGAGTAAAAGATCGTTGGCTGAAGAGAATGAAGGTGTATTTCTGGGATTTTAGAAAAGGAGAGAGAAGTAGACGGGGATAGTGGTGGGCTCTGACATCTTACAAAGGGAAGAAGTGGAGAAAAATTTAGAATCAGAAAATTCAAAGTAGGAGGAAAGAAGGAAGAGATACATACCAGAGGGCTTATGATAAGCAGACTCTACAAAGTTTCTTTCTTCATTATTTATTTCTTCATTTTCGGCTGTGCTGGGTCTTTGTTGCTGGGCAAGGCTTTCTCTAGTTTTGGGGAGGGCAGGCTCCTCTCTGTTGTGGTGCAAAGGCTTCTTATTGTGGCTTCTCTTGTTGTGGGGTACAGGCCCTAGGCACGCAGGCTTCAGTAGTTGTCACACAGGCTTAGTTGCTCTGAGGCATGTGGGATCTTCCTGGACAGAGGACTGAACCCGTGTCCCCTGCATTGGCAGGCAGTTTCTCATCCACTGTGTCACCAGGGAAGTCCTCTTCATTTATTCATTTTCAGTCCCTTTGTTTTGACATGTTATAAAGTACCTTACTCCTACATTACAGCTCAGAATGAATTATTTTTTGCTTTTGGCAGTCATTTGTCTTTTAGAGTGATTTAAATTGATCTATATGCCTTTTATATTTTGATACCATATCCAGAGATCTGCATTTATTTGTGCAGTTTCTGTATGATGTCTTATTCTAGGAGTCAGCACCGTTTTTCTGTAAACGATGAGGTATAAATAATACAGGCTTTGCATGCCACATAGTCTCTTAATAATCCTTCAGATCTACTACAGCACAAAATAGCCACTGATAATGTGTAAGCAAATGAATATTACTGTGTTCCAATAAAACTTTATTTGGAAAACCTGTGAAAGGCTGGATATGAACAGCAGGCCAGTTTGTCAACTCCTGTTTTATTTCTTCTGCCTTAATTAAGAACTCCCTTTAATGTTGTTTGTAGAATGCATCTTCTGGCAATAAATTCTCTCAGCTTTTGTTTGTCTGAAAAAAACCTCTTTTCCCCCTTCCTTATTTAAAGATACATTTGCTGAGTACAGAATCCCCACCCCCTCTCCCTTCTTTTGATGCTTTAAAGATGTCAGTCCATTGTCTTCTGGATAGTTATGTTTTTCAAGAAGAGTTTGCTGTAATTCTGACCTTTGTTTTTTTAATATGCAATACATATATATATATTTTTTTTTTTTTTTTTCTTTCTCCGCTTTGGCCACCTGCAGGACTCCCTATTTATCTCTGGTTTAGAGAAGTTTGGACATGATGGGTTAGGTGTGTTTTATTTGGCATTTATCTTGCTGTGATTCTTGGATTTAGTATTTGATGCTTTTCATTACTTTTGGAAAACTGATCTGTTATCTCTTCAAACATTTCTTCTGCTTGTTTTTTTCCTCTTCCCCTAGGATTCTAATAACATGTACATTAAACGATTTGATATTGTCCCACAGTGCTTGGATACTCTGTTCAATTTGTTTGTCCTCTTTTTTTTCTTGATGTTTCAGTTTGGGTAATTCCTATTGACTCATTTCAAGAGTAGAAATTGATTTATTATTTCCTCAGCTCTGGCAGGTTTACTAATGAGCCTTTAAGAAGAGTTGCTCATCTCTGATACCATAGTTTTTATTTTCAGTATTTTTATCTTTTATCACTTATGTCTTTCTTTTAGAATCCCCTATCTGTTCATAGATGCTGTCCACATTTATCATTAGATCTTTTTAAAAATTACTTATTTTTTTGGCTGCACTGGATCTTAGTGTGGCACGTGGGATCCAGTCCCCTGACCAGCGATGGAACCCAGTTCTCTTGTGTTGGGAGCTCAGAGTCCTAGCCACTGGACCACCAGGAAGTCCTTACCATTAGATCTTTTATGAAATTTCTCCTAGCCATTTTAACTTCCCTCTTTGATATTACTAACACACAGATCACCTCTGAACCTGGTTCTGTCAATTGTTTTGTATTTAGAAGGCAGGGGGTTTGTCTTCTTTGTTCTTCTTCTTTTGATAGATTGTATAATTTTTAAAAATATTTATTATTTTTATTTATTTGTTTGACCAGGTCTTAGTTGGCCAGGTCTTAGTTGTGGTATGTGGAATTTAGTTCCCTGAGCAGGGATCGAACCCAGGTCCTGTGCATTAGGAGCACAGAGTATTAACTCCTGGACCATCAAGGAAGTCCAGATCATATAACTCTTGATTGAATGCCAGACATCTTGTGTAGAATAGGAGAGATTTAGGTAAATACTATTTGTGCCTCTTCCCAGGCAGTTTAGCTTGGTGGATGGAACCGTCTAGTTAAAAGGTGAGGTGGAATTAGGTTTTGCTATTGCCAAGATTACTTCTAGGGCACCGTAATTTTCAAATTCCTCTTATGGTGTCTTAGGCTTAGGGTGGGGTCTGAAATGATGGAAAGATTTCTCAATGTTTGTTCTCCACCCTCAATTCTCAACATTCTTTATACGCCTTGTAGGCTTATACAGAAGTAGTTTCTCTCCTTGTTCTTGCTCCTCTGCCAGTGGCGGATGCTACTACTCATTACTTGGTGCTTAGATAGCTTTTATATACCCGGGCCCTGGACAATGAGGTTTCTCAGCATTCCTGCCTACCTCTGCTTTCTGTCTGTGGCAGGTCTTGTGTGGGAAGGATTTTCTTGCCCCTCCTTTGGTTTTAGGAGATCTCTAAAAGCACTGGCAGGACTTCCCTGGTGGTCCAGTGGTTAAGAATCTGCTTGCCAATGCAGGGGCAAACAGCATTCGATCCATGATCTGGAAAGTAACATGCTATGTGCCTCAGAGCAACTGGGCCTGTGTGCCACGACCACTGAAGCCTGGGTGCCCTGGAACATGAGCTCTGCAACGAGAGAAGTCACCACAATGAGCCCTTGCTTGCCACAACTAGAGAAAACCCGCATGCGGCAATGAAGACCCAGTGTAGCCAAAAATGAATAACATACATATATACATACATGCATAATGAATGAAAACACTGGCACAGAACTCTCCACTGAGGACTGTTTCTTTTCCCTCCCCAGGGTAGATTTTTTTTCCCCCTTATTCCTTCTATTGGCAACAGTGGCTTTTTGCTGTTCCTCCTCAGAGGCTTAAGACTTTTGAGAGAGGAGTAAGGGGAGCTGGCCCTTTCAGGCGGGGATAGATAATGTTGTCCTCTATGCCTATACTACTCAGTGAGCCTTACTTTACTCTGTCATCCTCACTTAGTGTTTCTTGTGAGCACCTGGTCAAAGTCTGGGGAAAGAATCTGTGAGTAATTACAAGTTCCCTTCCTTCTTTGGCACACACAGAATTTTCTTGGGAGTTACTCAAGCCCACAGTTCAGTTCAGGTCAGTCACTTAGTCGTGTCTGACTCTTTGGGACCCATGGACTGCAGCACGCCAGGCCTCCCTGTCCATCACCAATTCCCAGAGTTTACTCAAACTCATGTCCATTGAATCGGTGATGCCATCCAACCATCTCATCCTCTTTCGTCCCCTTCTCCTCCCCAATTCAGTCTTTCCCAGCATCAGGGTCTTTTCAAATGATCAGTTCTTTGCATCAGGTGGCCAAAGTATGGGAGTTTCAGCTTCAACATCAGTCCTTCCAATGAATATTCAGGACTGATTTCCTTTCTTGTTGGATCTCCTTGCAGTCCAAGGGACTCTCAAGAGTCTTCTCCAACAGCACAGTTCAAAAGCATCAATTCTTCAGTGCTCAGCTTTCTTTATAGTCCAACTCTCACATCTGTACATGACTACTGGAAAAACTATAGCTTTAATTAAACGGACCTTTGTTGGCAAAGTAATGTCTCTGCTTTTCAATATGCTATCTAGGTTGGTTATAGCTTTTCTTCCAAGAAGCAAGCATCTCTTAACTTCATGGCTGTAGTCACCATCTGCAGTGATTTTGGAGCCCTCCAAATTAAAGTCTGTCACTGTTTCCACTGTTTCTCCATCTATTTGCTGTGAAGTGATGGGACCAGATGCCATGATTTTAGTTTTCTGAATGCTGAATTTTAAGCCAACTTTTTCACTCTCCTCTTTCACTTTCATCAAGAGGCTCTTTAGTTCTTCACTTTTTGCCATAAGGGTGGTGTTATCATCTGCATATCTGAGCTTATTGATATTTCTCCCGGCAATCTTGATTCCAGGTTGTGCTTCTTCCAGCCCAGCATTTCTCATGATGTACTCTGCATGTAAGTTAAATAAGCAGGGTGACAATATACAGCCTTGGCATACTCCTTTTCCTATTTGGAACCAGTCTGTTGTTCCATGTCCAGTTCTAACTGCTGCTTCCTGACCTGCATATAGGTTTCTCAAGAGGCAGGTCAGGTGGTATGGTATTCCCATCTCTTTCAGGATTTTCCACAGTGTATTGTGATCCACACAGTCAAAGGTTTTGGCATAGTGTTTACTAAATGCCGAACACTGTTCTATATGCTTTCATTTATTAATGCATGTAATCCTCACAACAGTACTACAAAGTGTGTATTACTGCTATCCTTATTTCACCGTTAAGGAATCAAAGCAACACAGAAGAGAAGTAAATTGCCAAAGATTACACAGCTGGTAAATGGGATGATTTGAATCAAAGATGGTCTATAGCCCAGGCCTAAGTATATACTCACCATGTATTATAATATAATTAAAATGTAAATACTGAATTTCTGGAATTTGGAAGGCAAGAATTCCTCTAATTTCATTATTACAAATTGTATTTACTTAATTTTCTTGTAGTATTGTTTTAAATTTCAATTATAATCTTACTTTTTTAGTTTATTTTTACATCCTTTTGATCTATTACTAGATATCACAGATCCTTTTCTGATTTGGAATGAGTCTGTTGTTCCATGTCCAATTCTAACTGTTGCTTCCTGCCCTGCATATAGGTTTCTCAAGAGGCAGGTCAGGTGGTCTGGTAGTCCCATCTCTTTCAGCATTTTCCACAGTTTATTATGATCCACACAGTCAAAGGCTTTGGCACAGTCAATAAAGCAGAAGTAGATGTTTTTCTGGAACTCTCTTGATTTTTCGATGATCCAGCGGATGTTGGCAATTTGATCTCTGGTTCCTTTTCTAAATCTGGCTTGAACATCTGGAAGTTCATGATTTATGTACTGCTGAAGCCTGGCTTGGAGAATTTTGAGCATTACTTTACTAGCGTGTGAGATGAGTGCAATTGTGCGGTAGTTTGAGCATTCTTTGGCATTGCCTTTCTTTGGGATTGGAATGAAAACTGACCTTTTCCAGTCCTGTGGCCACTGCTGAGTTTTCCAAATTTGCTGGCATATTGAGTGCAGCACTTTCACAGCATCATCTTTCAGGATTTGAAATAGCTCAACTGGAATTCCATCACCTCCACTAGCTTTGTTCATAGTGATGCTTTCTAAGGCCCACTTGACTTTGCATTCCAGGATGTCTGGCTCCATGTGAGTGATCACACCATCATGGTTATCTGGGTCATGAAGATTTTTTTTGTGTAGTTCTTGTGTGTATTTTTGCCACATCTTAACGTCTTTTGCTTCTGTTAGGTTCATACAATTTTTGTCCTTTATTGTACCCATTTTTGCTTAAAATGCTCCCTTGGTATCTAATTTTCTTGAAGAGATCTCTAGTCTTTCCCATTCTATTGTTTTCCTCTATTTCTTTGCACTGATCACTGAAGAAGGCTTTCTTATCTCTCCTTGCTATTCTTTGGAACTCTGCATTCAAAGGGGTATATCTTTCCTTTTCTCCTTTGCTTTTCACTTCTCTTCTTTTCATAGCTATTTGTAAGACCTCCTCAGACAACCATTTTGCCCTTTTGCATTTCTTTTTCTTGGGGATGGTCTTGATCCCTGCCACCTGTACAGTGTCACAAACCTCCATCCATAGTTCTTCAGGCACTCTGTCTATCAGATCTAATCCCTTGAATCTATTCCTCACTTCCACTGTATAATTATAAGGGATTTGATTTAGGTCATACCTGAATGGTCTAGTGGTTTTCCCTACTTTCTTCAATTTAAGTCTGAATTTGGCAATAAGGAGTTCATGGTCTGAGCCACAGTCAGCTCCTGGTCTTGTTTTTGCTGCCTGTATAGAGCTTCTCCGTCTTTGGCTGCAAAGAATATAATCAATCTGATTTTAGTTTTGACCATCTGGTGATGTCCATGTGTAGAGTCTTCTCTTGTGTTGTTGAAAGAAGGTGTTTGCTATGACCAGTATGTTCTCTTGGCAAAATTCTATTAGCCTTTGCTCTGCTTCATTCTGTACTCCAAGGCCAAATTTGCCTGTTACTCCAGGTGTTTCTTGACTTCCTACTTTTGCATTCCAGTCCCCTATAAAGAAAAGGACATCTTTTTTGGGTTCTAAAAGGTCTTGTAGGTCTTCATAGAACCGTTCAACTTCAGCTTCTTCAGCGTTACTAGTTGGGGCATAGGCTTGAATCACCGTGATTTTGAATGGTTTGCCTTGGAAATGAACAGAGATCATTCTGTCGTTTTTGAGATTGCATCCATATACTGCATTTCGGACTCTTTTATTTACTATGATGGCTACTCCATTTCTTCTAAGGGATTCTTGCCCACAGTAGTAGATGTAATGGTCATCTGAGTTAAATTCACCCATTCCAGTCCATTTTAGTTCTCTGATTCCTAAAATGTCGATGTTCACTCTTGCCATGTTCTGTGATCAGGGAGATGACACTCAAGCCCACATAGGCCTTTAATAGTTAATGTGAGTGAGTGAGTGAGTGAAAAGTCACTCAGTTGTGTCTGACTGTCTGCGACCCCATGGACTACACAATCCATGGAATTCTCCAGGCCAGAATACTGGAGTAGGTAGCCTTTTCCTTCTCCAGGGGATCTTCCCAACCCAGGAATTGAACCCAGGTCTCCTGCATTGCACACAGATTCTTTACCAGCTGAGCCACAAGGGAAGCCCAAGAATACTGGAGTGAGTAGCCTATCCCTTCTCCAGCAGATCTTCCTGACCTAGGAATCAAACCAGGGTCTCCTGAATTGCAGAAGGATTCTTTACCAACTGAGCTACCAGGGACAGTTTATTACAAAACTTCAGCTGGTCCAAAATCTGGCTGCCAGTGCAGGGGACATGGGTTCAGTTTCTGGCCCAGGAAGATTCCACATGCTGCAGACATACTAAATCTGGATGCCCAACTACTGAAGCCCTCACGTCTTGGAGTCCATGCTCTCCAGCAAGGGAGGGCAAAGCCATGAGAAGCCAGGCACTGCACCAAAGAATGGCTCCCAATCACTAGAAGTAGACCAGATTACATGCACAGCAATGAAGGCCCAGTGCAGCCAAAAATAAATAAATACATAAAATGAAAATAAAAACGTTTAGCTGTATTATTCTTACTGCTTCTATGATGGCTCCAGTCCTTCCCATGTACTGACACAGATGAAACATCCCATCTTTGCTCTGGAGGAACTGTGCCTCCTTAGGTTTCAGGCTGTTTAGTTGATGTAACTCTGACTCAGCTCTCTGATTCAACTTTTTGGTTCAAGAGAAGCTGTGATCTTGCAGTTTGTCTTGCTTTTCATCACTGGCATTTTTGCAACCATAGAGGAAGTGGAAATTTCTAAAAATTAATTGTCTTGTTATTTCCTCCCCTCACCCCTTCAATTAATATTACAAATGATTCTCTTTGTCACAAAAGCATTATTTTAAATAGCTGAACTGTATTAATTTATATTACTATGGCAATGTTTTCAACCAAACTCATATTATTGGGCATTATAATAGACTTCATATTTTTTCCCCCAGCATCTTTACCCCAACCCTCTTCTTTCTTTAGAGAGTTTCTCCTCTCAAAGTCCATGTGGTTCGATGGGGCTATCAATCACAGTAAGCCATAATGCTGGTCTCAGAATGACCCAAGAACTCCCTATCATGGTATAAGTAAGCAAGTAAGTAAGTTCAGTTGTGTCTGACTCTTTTGCAACCCCATGGACTGAAGCCCACCAGGCTCCTCTGTCCATGGAATTCTCCAGGCAAGAATACTTGGGTGGGTAGCCATTCCCTTCTCCAGGGGATCTTCCTGACCCAGATACTGAGCCTACGTCTCCTGCATTGCAGCCATATTCTTTACTATTAGTGCCACTTGGGAAGCCCTATCATAGTATCCTGGCTACAATAGTTGATTCAGAAATGAGTGTGTGAAACTCAAGGAACAAAATCTTTCTTTAGAAATTTATATAACTTAGATGAAAATTTTTGTCCACTAAAATCCTAGAGCTGAAGGAATATGGATTGAGGACATGCAGTTGCCATCTTCCTCATCACTTAAAGGAAATCCTCTGTGTGGCAGGAGATGAGCAAATAAGATGGAAAAATTGGGGGTGGGGGAAATGAATCCTGGCAGCATCGAGGCTCCAATCCCAGGCCATAAAGTTTTCAGAGTTTCTCTGGTTCAGTTCTTTCTTTTATTTGTTTATTTTTCTGGGTCTTAGTTGCTCAGGATCTTTGATCTTTATTACTGCTTGCAGGTTGGACTATAAAGAAAGTTGAGAGCCGAAGAATTGATGCTTTTGAACTGTGGCATTGGAGAAGACTCTTGAGAGTCCCTTGGACTGCAAGGAGATCCAACAAGTCCATCCTAAAGGAAATCAGTCCTGAATATTCATTGGAAGGACTGATGTTGAAGCTGAAAACTCCCATACTTTGGCCACCTGATGTGAAAAACTGATTTATTTGAAAAGACTCTGATGCTTGGAAAGATTGAAGGCAGGAGGAGAAAGAGACAACAGAGTATGAGATGGTTGGATGGCATCTCCGACTCAGTGGACATGAATTTGAGTGAACTCTGGGAGTTGGTGATGGATAGAGGTCGCACACGACTGAGCAACTTCACTTTCACTTTTCAGTTTCATGCATTGGAGGAGGAAATGGCAACCCACTCCAGTATTCTTGCGTGGAGAATCCCAGGGACAGGGGAGCCTGGTGGGCTGCCGTCTATGGGGTCGCACAGAGTTGGACAAGACTGAAGCGACTTAGCAGCAGGAGCAGCAGCAGAGGCCTGACGTGCTGCAGTCTATGGGGTCACAGAGTTGGACACGACTGAGCGACTAAACTGAACTGAACTGAACTGAACTACTGCTTGCAAGATCTTTAGTTACTGCATCTGGGATCTAGTTCCCTGAGCAGAGATTGAACCTGGCCCTGTGCATTGGGAGCATGGAGTCTTAGCCATTTGACCACCAGGGAAGTTCTCATTCTTTCTTTATGTCTGAAAAGTGTAAGTGTGAGTTTCTCAGTCATGTCTAACTCTTGGTGACCCAATGGACCATAGCTTGCCAGGCTACTCTGTCCATGGATTTTTCCAGGCAAGAATACTGGAGTGGGTAGCCATTCCCTTCTCCCAGGAATATTCCCAATCCCAGGATTGAACCTGTGTCCCCCGCATTGCAGGCAGATTTTTTACCATCTGAACCACCAGGAAAACCCTTTTTTTATGTCTTATTCTCCCCAATTATTAAAAACTCTTTTTTGTTTAAGTAGGCTTGATTCAGGTTGGTCACTTGTGTTAGAAAGTATCCTAACTAATTTATACTTTAGGTGGCTTTCAAGTCTTGCCATTGTAAAGAGCACTGGGAAGAAACTCAGTGGATATATTTTCTGCATACGTGCCTGCTCTAGTTTCCCATAAAAATATGTTCCGAGAATAAGTCATTGGGTCAAAGAATATGCAAATCAGTGAGGCTCTTGACCAGTATTGTGAAATTGCTCTCTGAAAGATTGTCCAGTTTATATTTTCTCTATGGTGGATATAGTTTCCTATTTTCATACAGTCATGATAATCATGAATAGTATTAAAAAAAAAATCCACCATTAGGTAAACGCCTACTGCTTTGAATTGATACTGCTCCTGTGTTTCCAAATACGTCTTAATAGAATAATAAGAACAGGAAAAAAAAAAGATCAAATGTGAATGGGAATTTGGAAAGAAATCAGAAGGAAAGGGAAGGACCTCAAATGTGTTCTGAGAGGTTTACCGCTGTGAATACATCAACCCTGGTTTTTCCCCTAAACAGGTTTTTGAAACTGGCTGAGCCAGTATGAATGTTTCAGGGAGAAATAAATTTTAAGACATGAATAGAAGCCCTACCCTGGTATACCACCTCTGCCCGAGGCCCCAAAAGGTGATTGGCTGTGGCATCCTCATTGCTCCACATCCTACCTGGGGGGTAGCATATATATGCTACAGGGGGTGAGCCAACCTCTGGCTCCTGCTCCTAAGGACTCTGTCACCCACAAAGATGTGGGCTCAGCTCCTTCTAGGAATATTAGCCCTGTTGCCAGCCTCGGCAGGAAAATTTCTCCCGTAAGTGCTTGGTGTGTCAGGGTTGATTTAGGGCAGGTGGTGTCTTCGTCCATCTTTCTAAGACATAACTACAGTGGGCAGGAGATAACTTTTGGTTTATTTTAATGCCCTTTCATCTTTTTCTTTCTTTGGTTTTATTTCTCCTTTACCCAGAGAGAAAAGCTAAGATGCCAAGAAGAGACTTTAAAAAATATGATAATATCAAAATATAGTAGCCTCCCACTGCCCTGATCTCTGTTGTTCTGGTTGTTCAGTTCTTGTTGCTTTTTATGTCTGAAAAGGGAAAGTGTGAGTCACTCAGTCATGTCCGACTCTTTGTGACCCCATGGACTGCAGCACTCCAGGCTTCCCTGTCCTTCATCATCTCCTGGAGCTTGCTCAAACTCATGTCTGTTGAGTTGGTGATGCCATCCAACCATCTCAACCTCTCCTCTTCCTGCCCTCAATCTTTCCCAACATCAGGGTCTTTTCCATTGGGTTGGCTCTTGGCATCAGTTGGCCAAAATATTGGAGCTTCAGCTTCAGCATCAGTCCTTCCAATGAATATTCTGGATTGATTTCTTTTAAGATTGACTTCCTTTAGGATTGACTGGTTTGATCTGCTTGCAGATCCCAAATGGAACTTACTTCTCCTTGGTACCCTGGGCCTAGGTTCTCCATGGTGGCCTATGGTAGGGGCGGGGGGAAGGGTGTGAGTATAAGGCTGAGTTATTTGTTATTTTTCTCCTTCTCCCTTATAGAAAATAAGGGTCATAATGGCAGGTGCTTTGTCTCTTTAATTCATTGCTACATGCTGAGTACTCAGGAGAGGGATTAATTAATTTTTCATTGAAGAGATGAGTCATTACTCCCCTGAAATCCTTTTGCTTCTTTAGTAGAAGTATAGTTCTGATAGCTTAAATGGTAAAGAATCCACCTGCAACGCAGGAAACCTACGTACGATCCCTGGGTCGGGAGGATCCCCTGGAGAAGGGCATGGCTACCCACTCCAGTATTCTTTCCTGGAGAATCCCATGGACAGAGGAGCCTGGTGGGCTACAGTCATGGGGTTGCAAAGAGCCAGAGAGACAGTTAGTGACCAACACTTTTTCCCTTTCTTTAGTAGAAACTATCTGGTGGCATTGCCAGCCCTTCTTAAGTTCCCCTCTACTCAGAGGGTTTGCTTGGATCTGAGTCCTGGGTACGACAATGTAAAATTCACTGTTACTCTGGAGACCAAGGGCAAGACTCACACATTGCTGCAACAGTTTGGGCTAAAGACGAGACACTTACACTGCTCGTCCTTTTTGGTAAGTACAGGCCTAGCCCAACTCTCGTCCTCAGTTTTCCTATTCTCCTCCCCGGATGCACTATAATTTGTCTTTAAGTATGTTTTTTGTTATCTTACTTTTTGCCATGGCTTCTAAACTCATCTCTCATCAACTTCAATTCCTGGCCATAACTTCTGATATTATTCTCTGGAAACATTTTTTTCTTTCTTTAAAAAAAATTTTTTTTTTTAATTACAGAAATGTATGATAACACATTTACAGGTGACTTGGAAAATACAGAACAAAGTTACATAGAGTTCCACTAAATATTACAATTATTTTTTTAAGTAGATAAATTAAGATTTTTACTTGGAGTTTTAATATCAGACTTCTGGCAACTTTTTCATGGCTCCAACCTTGCCACCTCCATCAACTCATTCCTTTCCTTTTACTCTCTTTCTCTTGAGTTAAGACTAGCTGGTTCTGTCCTTCCCCCACCACACCCCCAGTCTCCTGCTCCTCTCCAGAGCTCTCCCCTGTCTTGGCCAGGTACCACTTCCTTCTGGTGGCACAGAAGAAGTAGCCACCGTCCGGGTGAGAGGAATTGGACATAATGTCTACTTTGAGGAGAAGAAAAAGGTTCTGATTCAGAGGCAGCAGAATGGCATCTTTATACAAACTGACAAACCTGTCTACAGCCCAGGGCAGGAAGGTAAGAGGCACACAGGTGGGATGAGACAAAAGCCAGGGAGTATCTTCACACATTCTTAGAGGGGCTTTGCAGATTGGTGGTAGCCCCATGGACCAAGGAAAGAGATGGAGGGATGGAGGAAGCCTGGAGGGATAAACGGTTATAGATGCTGCATGCAGGCAGTGCTGTACAAGCAAGAGTAGTGGGTGGAGCTGCTACTGTGTGTGTGTGTAAAACAAAATACAGGGAATTCCCTGGCAGTCTAGTGGTTAAGACTCTGCATTCTCACTACGGTGGGTCCAGGTTCAATCCCTGGCTGGAGAACTAAGATCCTACAAGACCCACTGCATGGCCAAAAAATTCCCAGTAAATAAGTAAAACAAAATACAGATTTCTCCTGGAAAGGAATTTGGTGGGTGTAACTGAATCGCTTGGTCTCATAGCAAGCTGCCTGTGTAAGAATCAGAAAACAGTCAAGGGCATTTGGCCCAAGCCCTAGGATTTATATTTGCTCCCTCTTCTTTGAAGCAGATTCCATCCTGAACTTTCAAAGTCAGGAGCCGTGACTGTTGGGGTGTTAGCTGTCTCTCAGACTCGGTTTTATTTCAAAAGTAAAACCTGGTAGGATTTTGCTGACTCAGAAGTATGTATGAGGAAGCAAAAAGGTGGAAAAAAGAAAGATTCTGAGGTGGGGGGTGGAAAGCTCTTTTGCTAATGACGCCCATTTCCTTCTAGTGCATTTCCGTATTGTCACCCTCACCAGCGCCTTTGTTCCAGTGAACGACCAGGTAAGAGTTTCACTGGGAAGAAGGACCTGGGAAGGGAACGCAGGAGGGCAGACTGGAGCACGAGGGAGGAGAGACTCCTTCCAGGGGAGGAGGCCCTTTAGAAGCAGAACACTTGTGGGTTCTACAGTCAGGGAGCTAGTCCAAATCTCCCAGCCCCCATCTGCCTGAAAGCAGGCAGCGGCATCTTGCTCTCAGGTTTGACATCTGAAAGCATCAGTTAGGTTAACATTCTTAAGAGATGGTTCCATTTGCCTCTGTTAAGAGCTTTTTCAAACGTCAAGACGTTCCCTCCAGGAGTGACACCTAGTGGCTCTGCAGTTCAAATACAAAGAAGTAATTCAGGAATACTTTTAACAAAAGGAAGAAATAAGGATCTTTTTTTTCTTCTTCTTCTTCTTTTTTTTTTTTTACTACGAGGCAAGGTAATTTATAGCATAGACAATTTTCTTAAGGCAACGTTCTGTGCCAAAGGTAAAAATGCGGTAACATTTGGCGAATACTTAAATTTTCCTCGAACAATTGGATCACTAGAATCACAAGTCATATGATTTGGTTTGCTCTGAACTTAGCACTGTGTCATTTCTACACATGTTTGAAATACTGGGTTGGCCCAAAAGTTCGTTCGGATTTTACATGCCATCTTACGAACTTTTGGCCCAACCCAATACCTCTCAGACACCCCCAGCTGCCTTCTTTCTCCTTCAGTCACAGCCCATGTGTTCAAATGAAAAATTTAAAGATAGTCATGGAGAAAGCATTGCTTATATTTCCATCTCTATGTTCCCAGACTGCTGTTTCCTTTCCTGATGTACAGGGAAGCTATAAGTTTATTGTTGATCAGTAGCCTCCTCCAACTACTACTTTCTTTCCTGATTTAGAATTGATTTTTTAGTTTCTCCTTCCTATCGCCTGTATTCTTTCCTTATCACTTTGGTATAATATTAAGTTTTTGTTTAGTCGTTCAGTCATGTCCGACTCTTTGTGATCCCATGGACTGTAGCCCACCAGGCTCCTCTGTCCATGGGATTCCCTAGGCAAGAATACTGGAGTGGGTTGCCATTTCCTTCTCCAGGGGATCTTCCCGACACAAGGATGAATCCCAATATTCTGTTTGGCGTGGATTCTTTACCACTGAGCACCTTGGAAGTTTTTATTCTAGAGCTGGGATGAGGGTCAGTTCAGTTCAGTTGATTAGTTGTGTCTGACTCTTTGCAACCTCATGGACTGCAGCATGCCAGGCTTCCCTGTCCGTCACCAACCAGACGAAAGGGTCAAAGTGTGGCCACAGCTAGAGTTATTTTAGACTCTACTGCCCCCTGGATGTTGATCTCATTAGCTACCCCTCTTACATTGTCTTGCCTCTGTTCAAATTGTGCTGAACTATAAGTACTCTGATTTCTGTACTTCTGTGCTCTCTTTCTGTTGTCAAATTACTCTTTTTTCCACATACCATTTCTCTAGTCAGCCCCCGCTCCAAGTTGTAACTTGGAGCCCTGAAAATCTGAAACACTGAATTTGGAACTCCAAATGAAACATGCAATTAACTAAAAGTGTTTTACTAAGAAATGGAGTGGTAGGACTCCCCTGGTGGTTCAGCGGCTAAGACTTCACGGTTCCAATGCAGGGGGGCCCAGGTTCAATCCCTGGTCAGGGAACTAGATCCCACATGTGGCAACTAAGAGTTTGAATGCTGTAGTTATAGATCCCACATGCTATAGCTAAAGATTCCCACATGCTATAACTAAGACATGGCACAGACAAATAACTTTTTTTTTTTTTAAAAAAAGAAGGGGAGTTACAAAAACTGTGAGTTTACAGAGTTCAATATTTCATCCTCAAGCAACAAAAGTATACATGCTAGTAACTGATTGTATCTAGCTTTGTTGCTTACCTAATTATTCAGAAACTTCAGGTAGCTTCCAATGAAAATGCTACCTTTCTGGTTGAACACTTACTGGTGTCCAAAGCTGCTTCTTGAGTCTTTAAAAAAATGATTTTGTTCTCGAAGGAACTGTTTTTTCACCCCCTAGGATTTATAGCAATGGCAGTAATCTCGATGACACTTGCCTTCTTATCATGTATATAGCCTGGTTTGTGCATGTCCTATTTTTCTCTTTAGGAAGAGGGGCAGAATGTCCCCCCACCATACCCCCCAGCCCCAAATGTACCACTTGGGCATGTGGATTCTTTTGAGCTGAAGGCTGGGTTCACCAAGAAAAGAGCTGTTACTGAGATAACTTTTTTCCTTCCAGTCTTATTGAGATGTAATTGACGTACAGCAATGTATAAGCTTAAGGTGTACAGCACAATGATCTGACTTATATACATCATGAAACAATGACCATAGTAAGTCTAGTGAACATCTGTCATCTCATATGAGAACCTGCCTGCTATGTAGGAGTCACAGGTTTGATGCCTGGGTCAGGAAGATCCTTTGGAGGAGGGAGTGGCAACCCACTCCAGTATTCTTGCCTGGAAAATCCCGTGGACCAAAGAGCCAGGCAGGCTATAGTCCATGGGGTTGCGAAAGAGTTGGACATGACTTAGTCACTAAACAACACTCATCTTATATAGATACAAAATTAAAGAAATAGAAGACAATGTTTTTTCCTTGTGATGAGTAGTCCCATTTAAAAAATTTTGCTTGTGTTCCCCTTACCTGAGGAGACATCTCCAATAAAATATTACCAAGACCAATGTCAAAGAATTTACTGCTTGTATTCTCTTCTAGAAGTTTTATGGTTTCAGTTCAATTGTTTAGTAACATATTGGTTAGACTCGATGTGGTGTTTTTTTTTTTTTTTTTTTTTGTAGTTGATTTTTAGTCTCATAGTGTTATGGTTGAATAAGATTCTTGATATGATTTCAGTTTTCTTAAGTTTACTGACTCTTTTTGTATTCCATCATGTGTCTATCATGTTACAATATTCCATTTGCACTTGAAAAGAATGAATATTCTGGTTTGGGATGAAATACTCTATATTATATAGAATGTTCATTGTGCCTAATAAATTGCCAAAGGCTGTTGTTTACTTACTGAGTTTCTCTCTGAATGCCTTGTCCTCTGATGTACATGGGGTGTTAAAGTCCCCCACTATTGTTGTGTTACTGTTAATTTCTCCCTTTATGTCTGTTAATGTTTGCTTTCTTTAGGTGCCTGTATCTTTTAAAAAGAATATCTTAAAGAAAATATTATTATAACACCTGAGGAAATTAACAAAAATTATTTAATATTTTTCATATAATATTAATTTGTGTTTTCCAACTAACACATTTTTTTTTCCCAAACTAAGCTCTGATCAGATTCATGCATTATATTTGGTTGTTACATTTAAAAATGTTCTCATATTCTAAACTAATCCCCCTTATTTTCTTATTAGTTTGACTTTTTTGAGAGAGAGAGCGATGATGTCAGGCTAGATGACTTATAGAATGTTTCCATTACGGAATGTGATATTTACTTTTGAGGAAGCCTGGGTGGCAGGGCTTCCCAGGTGACGCTAGTGGTTAAAAAAAAAAAACAAACCCACCTGTCAATGTAGTAGGCAAAAGAGATGCAAGTTGATTCCTGAGTTGGGAAGATCCCCTGCAGAAGGGAATGGCTACCCACTCCAGTATTCTTGCCTGGAGAATCCCATGGACAGAGGAGCCTGGCGGGCTATGGTCCATAGCGTCTCACAGAGTTGAATACAACTGAAGCAACTTAGCATAGCAGCGTAGTTGTCTTATGGAATATCCAATAGTCTTGATTTGCCTGATTATTTCTTACTGTGTAATATAACTTGTTCTTTTATCTTCTGAAGGCAGTTCTGAAGTCTTAATTAGGTTTAAACTAAACTTTTGGTTAAAATATTTGGTTATAAAGATAGGTAATGTTGGGAACCTCAAATATATCTCTTCAGGAGGTACATAATGTCAGCTTGTCCCATTATTAGTGATAGTGAGTTTGATTACTTAGTTAGGGTGATGGCAGACTAATTTCTCCAGTGTTAAGGTGTGTCCTTTTTTTTTTTAAATTAACGAGTAATTTGAGGTGACACTTTGACACCTAGCACAAGGACTCATTCTCCAATTAAACCTAGTGGTTTTTGTGTCCATTTCCTTGAGGAAATGACACATGATCCTTTGATTGAGCTATTTCAAACATTTTTTTAAAATAAATTATTTTGCATTGCTTGAAAGTAAGATTCTTGCCCACTGGTGTTCAGAAAGTAGAGGAGGAGGCTAGGAGATAGTTGGCTCCCAAGAAGAGGTTCAAATATGAGGGAGTCTCCAGAGAATGAGATGGTGGATAGCATCGCCATGATTTGATGGACATGAATTTCAGCAAACTCCAGGAGACAGTGAAGGATGAGGGAGCCTCATGTGCTGCAGTCCATGGGGTCACAAAGAGTCGGACACAAGTTAGTGACTGAACAACCACCACCACTACCAGATACTAATACTTTCTTTTAGGACTTGTTGTGAAAAAACTCAGTCACAGAGCATTGAAGGGTGCTGAGGGTCAGAAGTTCCATTTCTTCAAAGTTTTTGGAGACTGGCAATCCCTTCAGGAAAGCTCTTCTTTCTCCTCTCCTAACCAGTAAGCCTTTGCCCTGTTGTTACTCTTACCAAGGCACGAAAGAGCCATTTAGAAAGGAAGGGGTAGGCAACAGAGAAAGAGAGAAGCCTTTGTGAACTTTTTGCTTTCAGCAAGCCTACCCTTATTGCTAGCTCTGCTTTAACCCTTATCATCTGGTTTTCCTTTTCAGTACTCCATTGTGGAACTGCAGGTAAGTAGAAGTTTCTTTCTTTTTTGCTGTCCTCTATGGAGAAGGTGGTTGGTGCTAAGCCCCAAAGCCGGCAACAACTGTGGGATCTTGGCCCAGAGCCTGAGACTTTGCATTGGCCCCAAGTGCCCCGATTCCACCTAAGCTGTGCATGTTCTCCTGCCTCTGCCCACCCCGCCCCTCAACCTCTGTAAATAAGGACAGCAACCTCTATAGTGACGAACCTCCCTATTCTGATTCCTGCAACTTCTCTGTGCTGTGTCAGTCCAGCAGAGCTTGGTTCTGTACTCCTCTTAGTCTTTGGGATGGCTAATATCACAGACAGCCACTGAACATGACAAGGATACCTGTGAGAAGTGTTAAGAAAGAGGCAAGAATTCCCCACAATACCCTCTCCATTTTTCCATCAAATTAGCTCTCTTTCAGGTATCTTACAGTCAGTCTTTCAGAGTTACCTGTCTTAAGGGACCAAGAATTAGCATTCTTTGTAAAGAACATCTTACATAAACAATGTTATCCTGGATAACATTCTGAAACTGGATAACATTTTAAAGAACCTAGTCTAACTATTTGAATCCACCGAGGGTTCTTTTCTTCCTGGATGCAGACCACAGGGGCTATGAACAGTGGGTGGGATTCTTTACTCGCTTTTTGCTTCTTTACCTGCTTTCTGCAGCACAGGGTGGGAATCAAAGAGGCAGGCGTGTCATGAGATTTCTTTTTCTTGGGCACAGGATCCAAATAACAATAGGATTGCACAGTGGCTGAACGTGGTGCCCAAGCAAGGCATCGTAGACCTGTCCTTCCAGCTGGCACCAGAAGCAACGCTGGGCACCTACAGTGTGGCCGTGGCTGATGGCAAGACCTTCGGGACCTTCAGTGTGGAAGAATATGGTAGGTGGGAGAATTGGTAGGTCAGAGTGTTGGACTTGATCTTGTGTAAAAACCAGCAAAGGTCAAGTGAAACTTACTATGGAACTAGGTCAAAGATGGCAGAAGAGTTTACTTCCAGTGGAGCCTCATCACCAATCCAATGGACATGAACTTGGGCAAACTCTGGGAGATGAGGGACAGGGAAGCCTGGAGTACTGCAGTCCATGGGGCTGCAAAGAGTCAGACATGACTTGGTGACTGAACAACAACAACAAGATACACTCATTGTAACACATTAGCATAAGCTAAGTGACACACCCACTAGCGCCATGACAGTTCCCAGGCTGACCATCAGAGATAAGAAAGTGGGCTGTGAACCAGCCTGCAAATCTCCATCTCTTCCCCAAAATAGTTGGATTACTCTTCCTGCTCATTAGCCTATGAAATTTTTGCTGTTGTTTAGTTGCTAAGTCATGTCCAACTATTTGGTGACCCCATGGACTGTAGCCCTCCAGGCTCCTCTGTCGGTGGGATTTCCCAGGTAAGAATACTGGAGTGGGTTGCCATTTCTTTCTCCAGGGGATGTTGCTGACCAAGGGATCAAACCAGCATCTCCTGCATTGGTAGGTGGATTCTTTACTGCTGAGCCACCAGGGAAGCCCAGCCTATGAAATTACCTAGTCCATACAAACTAACCATCCCATATTTTCATGCCTCTCCCCTTCTGAGATGGCTCACACTCTGTCTGTAGTATGTGTTTCTTTTTAAATAAATCTAATTCTTACTTAAAAAAGGGGGGGGGGTTATTTATTCATTTTGGTGCTAAATCAGTAACTTTGGGAGGATTTTACCTTAATAATGCCCTGTTAATTTAATTAGCTGGGCTTCCTAGGTGGCCCTAGTCGTAAAGAATCCTCCTACCAATACAGGAGTCCTGGGTTCCATCTCTGGATCAGGAAGATCTCCTGAAGTAGGAAATGGTACCCCACTCCAGTATATTCTTGCCTGGAAAATTCCAAGGACAGAGAAATCTACAGTTCACGGGGCTGCAAAGAGTTGAACGTGATTGAGCAATTTAATTAGATAATTATTATCACTGTTTTATACCCCTCTGTTCACTACCTGTGTAGTCAAACTTTCTTCCTCTTCATTTTCCATCTCTCTTTCCACTCTTTCCAGTGCTGCCTAAGTTTAAAGTGGAAGTGGTGGAACCCAAAGAGTTATCAGTGGCGGAAGACTCTTTCTTAGTGAAAGTTTGTTGTAGGTAAGAATCAAGCTCTGGATCCATTGAGGATGAAAGCTATATTGAGAGATGTTGTGATCGAGTGTTACCAGGAGAGGATTGTGGAGGTAGTGGTTAAATCTTGTGATGTTTTATGTGGCTCAGAGTCACAAGTTCGGCAAAAACACACTTTTAAAAAAAACTGTTTCTTATGTGGACCATTTTTTAAAAAGTCTTTATTGACATTTGTTACAATATTGCTTCTATTTTATGTTTTGGTTTTTTGGCCATGAAGCATGTGGGATCTTAGTTCCTGGACCAGGGATTTAATCCGCATCCTCTGCATGGGAAAGTGAAGTCTTAACCACTGAACCACCAGGGAAATCCCAGGGACACATTATCTAACTGCATTTTTGTGCTTACTTGCCTCTGCTTTCTCAGCTGGCATTATTGGTTTAGAGTCTACTTTGTGCAGAGCACAGTATTGAATCCCATGGGAAGTAGGAGTAAGGAAAAAGAAAGACACTGTTGTCCTTTGGGTGGTATTTATTGTGCAATGGCAATACTCTAAAGCTTTGAGTAAAGCAGAGATGTGAATGAGAGCTGGAGAAAGGTGGGACTGTCAAAGCGCTTTCAGAGATGGGCATGCGGAAGAAAGGAAAATGTTTAGGGGAGGAGGGCCTGGATCACAGGTGGACTTGCCCCTCTCTGATTCCTCGTGTTTTTCTGGGTTAGGTACACCTATGGAAAGCCCATGCAAGGAGTAGCACACGTATCAGTGTGTCAAAAGCCATATACTTACCGGTATCCGGATCCAGAACGGGAACATTTACCTGACAGATGCAAGAAAGTCTCTGGACAGGTGAGTAAAACAGGATGTAGGAAAGGAACCTTATTCTTATGTCCTAAAGAGTAAGTAAGCACCAATATAGAAAAGTGGTTAAAAACACCCAGAGTAGAAATAATTTCATGTGATTAGTACCTCATTCCTAAAGAACACAGAAGTCTTTTTATCCCCTCAAAGATAAAGCTCTTTTAGAATCTGCCTTGGGATCAAGAGATTAACCTAAACCCTTGGAAGATACAATTTTCCTGTTCTGAAGGTGGTTCTTTTCTCCTTCTCATATCTTGGAACTTCCAAGTCATGTATGGGTGTATGCTTCATGTTGTGGAATACTTTTCTATCTTAAAGATGGAGAAACTGGGAATTTCCTGGTGGTCCAGTGGTTAGAACTCCATGCTTTCATTGCCAAAGGCCCAGGTTCAATCTCCAGTTGGGGAACTAAGATCCCATAAGCCATGTGGCACACACACACACAAAATTGAGAAACTGAAGTATAGAGATAAGAAATAATTTTCTTCTACAGGACATCATGAGTTAGAAGTAGAGATTAGGGTCTTCCCTGGTGGTCCAGTGGTTAAGAATTTGCCTTCCAATGCAGAGTATGTGGGTTCAATCCCTGATCAGGGAACTAGAGATTCCACATGCTGCTCAGCAGCTAAGCCTGGGAGCTGTAACTATTGAAACCCTGCACCACAACTAGAGAGCCCGTGTGCCCTGGAGCCTGTATAATCACAACAGATAGCCTGTGCGCTGCAATGAAAGATCTCCTATGTCACACCTAAGGCCAGTGCAGCCAAGTAAATAAATAAATTTAAAAAGAAGTAGAGATTAGGTTATTCACCCTCTTTCTTCCCCCCTCTCTCTCTCTGATTGCCTCACTAGATTGACAAAGCAGGATGCATTTCAACTTCTGTGGCCATGTCCATGTTCAACCTCACTGGGTATTTTTACAGACAAGACATCAATATCATGGCTACTGTGGTGGAGGAAGGGACAGGTAAGTGGGATGCTCCTCGGTTCATTAAGAAAAGGGAAAGGAAAAGAGTTGGCCAAGAGAGAGACCCTGTATAGTCAAAGCTATGGTTTTTCCCGTAGTCATGTGTGGATGTGAAAGTTGGACCATAAAGAAGGCTGAGTGCCAAAGAATTGATGATTTCAAACGGTGGTGCTGGAGAAGACTCTTGAGAGTCCCTTGGACTGCAAGGAGATCAAACCAATTGATCCTAAAGAAAATCAACCTTGAATATTCATTGAAAGGACTGATGCTGAAGCTGCAATACTTTTGCCACCTGATTCAAAGAACCAACTCATTGGAAAAGCCCCTGATGCTGGGGAAGATTGAGGGCGAGGAGAAGGGGGTTGACAGGATGAGATGGTTGGATGGCATCACTTACTCAATGGACATGAGTTTGAGCAAACTCCCGGAGTTAGTGAAGGACAGGGAAGCTTGGCATGCTGCAGTCTATGGGGTCTCAAAGAGTCGGACATGATTTAGTGACTGAACAACAACAACAACTCAGACGACTCAAGACTCGCCTTCATCAGTGCTTAGAAGGGACTCCGTTCTAAGTTCACAGTCAATGGGAAATGTCAGATTTCATCTGCTATCCATTCCCTACTTCCCCAAAAGTTTGGGAAGGAGGAGTTGGTTTAGATCTTTGGTCAGAATGATAGTCATCTTCTCACTTCCTGTGGCACCATCCTTTCAGGTAGTCTTATGTTAAACATGAAGATGAGGATGTTAGGTATTTAGATCATCATACACCTGGTTTCCCTCTGCAGGAGTGGAGGCCAACACCACTCGGGATATATACATTTCTTCACAAATGGGATCCATGACCTTTGAAGACACCAATGATTATTATTACCCCAATTTCCCCTTCAGTGGAAAGGTATGTTGAAACTCATCTCTGCTCAGACAAAAAACGCTTAACCACCCTGTCAACTCCTTCCTGAACACATATTAACTTAGCATTTTTCTAAGTACTCTGTATGTATTCACTTTAATCTGTACAACAGTCCTGAGTTAGACATTATTATTGGCCCCATTTGACAGACAAAAAGGCTGAGACACAGAGAGGTTAGTGAGGTTAGGTGATTTTCCCAAGGTTATACAGCTCGTAAGTGGTAATTATGGTCGGAGCTGGGCAGCCTGCCTCTAGAGCGACAGTCCCCAACCTTTTTTGCATCAGGGACCACTTGTGGAAGATGTTGGGGGGATGGTTTTAGGATGATTCAAGTGCATTACATTTATTGTGCACTTTGTTTCTATTATTAGTACATCAGCTCTACTTCAGATCAGCAGGCGTTAGATCCTGGAGGTTGGAGACCCCTGCTCTAGAGTATGTGCTTAATTCCTGGCACTGTGTGTCCTTAATCTCACATGAGATGTGCCTAAAATACTAATGTGACTTCAATGACCCTCCGAATGCCAGGGGTTCACCTCCTCCTGTGTCAGTCTTTGAATTTTAGAGCTGCAAGTTACCTGGTGAGATCCTCAAGTCTGAGTTTCTGCATCTAGGCAAGGTTAATATCAAACTTCCTGCCACAGCGAGCCACTGATGGCTCCTTAAGCATCGTCTTTAGAGATTTAAAAAATTGAAGTGTCTTCTCTCTGATTCCTAGCATTCCACCCCTCTCTCTAGCTTATCTTCTTCACTTCCCAAGTAATTGTTGAACACTATAGTATTGTACATATTCAGATCTGTTATTCCTTGGTCATCTCTTCTTTAGACCAAGAGTAGATCCAGACTGTCTTAGAGCCTAAGGATTATACAATTTAGGAGTGGAAGAGGATGCTCTGTAGGAAAATGAAAGCAAAAAAATATACAGAGTTTTGGCAGTGGGGTATGAAAATGAGGGGCCCTGATGTGGCGTGCTGCGATTCATGAGGTCGCAAAGAGTCGGACACGACTGAGCGACTGATCTGATCTGATCTGATGTTTCCTAAGCCATGTGGCAAATCTACTTCTTTTTTGATCATTCATTTGTTTTTTTAGCATTTTATTTTGTATTGGGGTATAGCTGATTAAAAGTGTTGTGATAATTTCAGATGAACAGCAAAGGGACTCAGGCATACATATACATGTATCCATTTTCCCCCAAAGCCCCTTCCCATCCACTGTTACATTATGCTGCCACATAACATTGAACAGAGTTCTCTGTGCTATACAGTAGGTTCTTGTTGGTTATCCATTCTAGATATAGCAGAGTGTACATGTGCATTCCAAACTCCCTAACTATTCCTTCCCCACCACAACCTTAAGCTGTGAGCCTCCAAGTCTGTGAGCCTCTGTTTTGTAAGTAGTTCGTTTGTGTCATTTCATTTTAGAGTCCACATATAAGGGATGTTATATGATATTTCTCCTTCTCTGTCTGACTTACTTTACTCAGCATGACAATATCTAGGTCTATCCTATGTGTGGCCAGTCTACTTCTGCTCCAGGTCAAGCTACTTCTGTATGTTTCTCAATTCCTCGTAGATCCTCATTTCCGACTCTTCGCATCACATTTATCTTCTTCTGGACTCTTCCTGAAATGTCTCCTTAGAATTTTGAACATACTCCAAAACTTACTCTAATGACCTTCACCCCTCAGATAAGAGTTAAGGGCCACGATGGCTCCCTCCTCAAGCATCATTCAGTGTATCTGGTGATTCATGGAGAAAATGGAGACATCAACCAGATCCTAACTACTGACAACAATGGCCTCGCTGCCTTCAATCTAGACACGGCTAATTGGAACGGGAAAAGTGTTTCTCTGGAGGTAAGCACTGGGAGTTCCCCTTTCCAGCACAGACCATCTGAAGGAAAACTTCAGAATGTCCTTGTTTCTCTCTCTGCCCTCCCGGTAAGTCCATCACCCCACTTAGTTACCAGTTCTGCCCTCCCCTCGATAGAAAGTTTTTCTTAGACACCACCATTTAAAATTCTCATCAAATAGATGACCCTTCAGATTAAAAAAAAAAATTGCTATTTCTATTAATTCATTTTATAACTTAACTGCCTCTCTATCTGGTTCTCTATTTGAAATCAGATTAGGGAGGAAAAAATGGTTCAGAATCATCTTCTTCCTCTTACTCCCCCTTTCCTTCTTCTTATTACTCATAAAAACAGCAAAGAGAATTCTAGATTTTGCACAACTTGAAAGGTTATTTGTACCACTTATCAATTGCTGCTTCACAAACAACTGCAGGGTAATTCCCTGGCTATCCCGTGGTTCGGACATGCTTTCACTGCTGAGGGTGACGGGTTCAATCCCTGATCTGGGAACTAAGAAACCAAAACAAAAAAAACCAAACTACAGAACTTCAGTGTTACACAACAGGAAGTATTTACTGGTCTTGTATCTGGGTAGTCTGATGGCGTCTCTGCCCATCTTGGTGGAGTTCCTTATGTCTGTGGACCAGGTGACTGTAGGCTTGTACTCCACAAGTCTCATGATCTGCGGAGACAGTACAGGTATACCAATGGTTCAGTGGGTAAAGAGTCCACCTGCAATGCAGAAGACACAGGGATGTAGGTTCGATCTCTGGGTCAGGAAGATTCCCCTGGAGGAGGATATAGCATCCCACTTCAGTATTCTTGCCTGAAAAATCCCATGGACAGAGAAGCCTTGGCGGGCTACAGTCCACAGGGTCTCAAAGAATTGGACATGACTGAGTGACTAAGCACATACCCATTCTCATGGCAGTGAAGAGATGCAAAAGCAAAAGACATGCAAGGACTTTTCTGAGCCTCTACTTAGCTCACATATTTGAATATCCATTCCCCAAAACAAGTCACCTGGTGGGTCCACAGTTAGACCAAAAGGGTCTATGATTCCCTGGTAGAGGATGTTGCTATGGGGAAGGAGGAAGAATTATAGCCCATAAGCAAATATGTACTATTTCTGTTGTGACTAATTTGCCTATTTCTGTACTCTAGGCATCACTCAATCACTCCTCTTAGAAACGATTATTTTCAGTCTTTTTTTGTATGTGTGACTGTTGGGCATGTAGGATCTAGTTCCCTGACCGGGGATCAAACCCATGCCCCCTGCATTGGAAGCATGAAGTCCTAACCACTGGACCACCAGGGTAGCCTGATATTGATTGATTGCTTTTCAGTCTTATTATCCTCTGTATCTAGTTTTCTTAGATTTGAGATACATTCTTTAATCTCTTAGTCAAACTTGTCTCTCCTTTGCATCAGTGTGTGAAGGTATATTATCGACAATTTTCTATTACCTGACAGCTATATATCAGCCCTTACTTTATACCCTGACATACCAAAATGTTGCTGCAAGTCACCACTATTATGGAGTCCTCAAACATTCTTGGTTGGACCTCTAGCGAAATATCTACACGCCACTGTTAGGGAGTACAGATTTGAGAATCACAACAGCCCTACCGGGTTGATATAGTTGGGGTACATGCCTTTAAAGGTCTTTTTTTTCTCTCTCTCTCTTTCTCAGGGAAGGTTCCAGTTGGTAGAAACACATGATCCAAAGCAAGTGCCTCGTTACTACCAAAATGCCTACCTGCACCTGCAGCCCTTCTACAACCCGACTCGCAGCTTCCTTGGCATCCGTCGACTGAGTGGCATCTTGGAATGTGGCCGGCCCCAGGAAGTGCTGGTGGATTACCACATCGATCCGGCTGATGCAAAGCCTGACCAGGAAATCACCTTCTCCTACTATGTGAGACTGGGAGATGGGGACTGGAAGGAAAGGGAATAAGGACAGTGAGTCAGAGCAAGTGAACAGTCTGGATAGATATAAGACAGGACTTCCCTGGTGGTCCAATGGTTAAGACTGCTCTGCCAATGCAGGGAGTGCAGGTTCAGTCCCTGGGTGGGGGACTAAGATCCCACAGGCTGTGCAGTACAGCCAAAAGAGTTTTGTAGAAAGCTGTAATGCAAGCCATATAGGTAATTTCTAAATCTTTATTTGCCACATTAAAAAATTAAAAGAACAGGGGAAACTAACTTTTAAAGGATATTTTATCTAACCCAACATATGGTCATTTCCACATGAAATCAACATAAAAAATCATTAATTAATATTTTACATTTTTTTGTTTCAACCGTGTAGCAAAGTATGCATTAGAAATTCAAAGTATGTATCTTATACTTAAAGGAGTTTGGACAAGTCACATTTCAAGGAATCCAGGAGTCATATGCGGAGAAGGCAATGGCACCCCACTCCAGTACTCTTGCCTGGAAAATCTTATGGACAGAGGAGCCTGGTAGGCTGCAGTCCATGGGGTCACTAAGAGTCGGATACGACTGAGCGACTTCACTTTCACTTTTCACTTTCATGCATTGGAAAAGGAAATGGCAACCCACTCCAGTGTTCTTGCCTGGAGAATCCCAGGGACAGGGGAGCCCGATGGGCTGCCGTCTCTGGGGTCGCACAGAGTCAGACACGACTGAAGCGACTTATCAGCAGCAGCAGCAGGAGTCATATGTGCCCAGTGGCTACCATGTTGATATAGGTATAGAAGATGGGAGGACATAGGTAATAAGGAGATTTTGAACAGGAGTCCAGGGAAATTGTGTGAGGAAATAATACTAGGAATTAATGAGAAAATGTTGCTGACAAGGGCTGAAAGGGAGCTGGGTGGGTGGATGGGAGGGAGACTGAGGAGAGGATGTGGACTCAGAATAAATTTCCTTATGTGTTTCATTGGTCAGTGTTTTAAAATAGATAATATAGGGTTAACTTTGATAGCAACTTTGCTGGAGAAATATGATTACAACTTGTGGTCTGGAAAAAATGTATAAAGACAAGCAGTTTGGTGCCTTGCCTGGTGGTCCAGTGGTTAAGAATCTGAGCTTCCACTGCAAGGGGCATGGGTTTGATCCCTGGTCAGGGAAGTAAGATCCTGCATGCCCTGCTGTGCGGCCAAAAAAACCCCCCAAAACAAAAAGAAAAACCAAGACTAACAGTTTTACTGGTCACCCTGAGTCCAACTCCCCAGGAAGTCCTCAAGAACTGGACTCCTGTGAACCTTGGGTTTGATGGTCCAGAGTTTTTTATTCCCTTATCATCTTCTTAAAGTCTCTGAAAGACTTTCTCCCCCTAAATCATTTCAGTGTCTCCATCAATCTAAAACAATCATCCAAATGACAAAATGAGGAGGGGTGGGTGGGAAATAATAAGGCAGAGTTATAATATATGTACTGAGTTCAGGACAGAAGTGTGGGAGGCTTACGAGAAAAGTGGAATTGGAGCAGATCAGTGCGGACTTGACTGAAGCCTGAGGAGCTGGCCTACTTAGAAACCATTGCACGGAGTTCATTTTCAGGGGAGAGTGAACAGGAAGGGAGAGATAAAAAGAGATTTCTTGCCAGAAAGTCAAATGTCAGAGGACTCAAGACAGTTTAAGATGTATTCATTTCCACTGAATTCTTTAAAAAATTTTTTATTTATATATAGTTGATCTACAATGTGTTAGTTTCAAGTATTCAATTACACACACACACATATGTATATATATTCTTTTTCAGATTCTCTTCCCTTAGAGGTTATTACAGAGTATTGAGTAGAGTTCCCTATGCTATACAGTAGGTCCTTGTTGCTTATTTATTTTATATATAGTAGTGTGTATATATTAATCCCAAATTTCCAATTTATCCCCAACCCCCCCACCTTTAACTTCCACTGAATTTTGAATTGAGTGATAATTTTTTTTAAGTTGTAAAAACAGAAACAGACTCACAGAAATAGGGAACAGATTTGTGGTTGCCAAGGGGGAAGAGACTTGTGGGAGGGATAGATTGGGTGTTTGGGATTAGCAGATCCAAACTATTACATATAGAATGGATAAACAACAAGGTCCTATTGTACAGCACAGGGAACTATATCCAATCTCCTGGGATAACCATAATGGAAAAGAATATTAAAAAAAGAATGTATATATGTGTATAACTGAGTCACTCGGCTGTCCAGCAGAGATTGGCACAACATTATAAATCAACTGTACTTCAGTAGAAAAAAAATGTTTTTTAAAAAAGGTCGTAAGGATGGATTTTAGTGGACATTATGTTACAGGGATCATAAAAGAATAAAACCTAGAGATCTTCAAGAAATGGTGTCAGCTATCTGTTGTGAAGAATGGTTTCTGGTTCCAAAGCCATGGTGGCCTGTGTCTCCTCCCACCCCCCCCCCCCCGGTCCTTTGCAGACCCCCAACTGGAGGAAGAGTCATCAGGATTCTGGGTACCATCCAACATTTGACAAACTGAAGGATGCTCCACAAAGTACTTACCTGGACTCTTGAACTATGAAAGAAGCCTCTCCTTACAGAGAGATGTAAGGATTGGACCAAGGCTAAACTCCTCTAACTTCTATGTTGTTGATGATTTTTATTTTTTCTCTTTAGTTAATAGGGAAAGGAAATTTGGAGATGGAGGGGCAGAAACACCTGAAGTCCAGGATGAAAGGTGAGTGTTCATGAATCTCTTGGGAGACTTAAACTTTAACTTTCCAGTTGAATTGGTTTATAATGCTTTTCAGATCTCCTTTGTGGTAGTTTCCTTCTACTTTTTTGTATATTCATTCTATTAATTTTTGAGAGTTTGATATTGAAACTCCAACTGAAAATCTTCATTTATCTACTTAAAAATACTTGCAATATATAGTGGAACTACATGTAACTTCATTCTGTGTTTTCCAAGTCTCCTGTAAATTTACATTACATTTGTAATGTAAAATTGTTTTTACATTAATTCAACAAACAAAAAAGAAAGAAAGAAAAAAAAAGAGAGACAAGAAAAAACTTTAAACTTCTAGAAAACAGTTCTTATACTAGAAGCAAGAGCAGGAGTAGCAAGAACAGAACAATAACCACAGATCAGAAAAATGAGGAACAACTTGCCCGTGGCTGGCTCAGGGAGAAGTGCAGACACAGGTTGGATGTCATTGGTACACATAAGAGCGTGTACTCTTATGCCTGAAGATCCCCTCTTCTCTTTCAGGACTGAAAGGCTCCTTCTCTCTCCCACTGGTCTTCAACTCTAGATTAGCCCCTGATCCTTCCCTGGTGGTCTACGCTGTTTTTCCCAATGGAGGTGTCATAGCAGACAAAATCCAGTTCTCAGTGGAGATGTGCTTTGACAATCAGGTAAAATGGCAGTTAAGGCGGTTGAAGGAAAGGTCTGGGCAGAGAGAGGGAGCTTGTGTATCCTGGGCGTGGAGGGAGATAAGACAAGGCCACTAGGGAAGGCAGGGGATAATGTTGAAGCTGGATGTCATGTTCTGTATCTTTAGCATGGTTTGTTGAACTGTCTCTCCTTCTTCTTTTAAAAGGTCATGCTGGGAAGTCACATGTTCTGTAGATCTATTCCATAAATTCTCTTTCTACTTTCTGTCTTTTAAACTTCCTGTATTATTCTACTGTGCTGCTTACTTTTTCCAACTGTATCACAAGACACTGCTTCTAAAGGGCAAGACTTTACAAAGAAAAATCAGTATAAAAGTGAAGGACTCGGGGGAATTCTCTGGCAGTCCACTGGTTGAGACTTCATCTTCCAATGCTGGGGGTTTGGGTTCAATCCCTGGTCAAGGAGTTAAAATCCCACATTCTTCATGGCCAAAAAAACAAAATATTAAACAGAAGCAATATTGTAACAAATTCAATAAAGACTTTAAAAATAATCCACATCAAAAAAAAAAAAAAAAAGACAAAGTGACCCTTAAAAAAAAAGTGAAGGAGTGGGCTAGGGACCGTACTTAGGGCATATGGCTGATGACTGTTTCTCTTCCTCTCTAGCCTGACCTGATCCCCATGTTGTCCTTTTCTCTACCCCAGGTTTCCCTTGGCTTCTCACCTTCCCAGCAGCTTCCAGGAGCAGATGTGGACCTCCAGCTGCGGGCAGCCCCTGGGTCCCTGTGTGCAGTCCGGGCCGTGGATGAGAGTGTCTTGCTGCTTAGACCAGAGAGCGAACTGAGCAATAGCTCGGTGAGTGGTCTGCTGACATGGCAGGGGTCGACAGAGAAGATAGACTGGCTGCATCAGGATAAGAGATGGATTCCAGGGAGCAGGAAAGAGAGTCTCAGGGAAACAGTGCCTCACACAAGGGGGAGGCAAAGCTGGTGTGGACATGAAGGTAGAAATGATGATATGGGAAATTCCTGGAAATCCAGTGTTTAGGACTCAGGGCTTTCACTCCTAGGTCCCAGGTTCAATCCCTGGTCAGGGAGCTAAGATCCTGCCAGCTGCTTGGCATGCCCCAGCCCCCGAAAAACACGATATGAGAAGGGCATGGTTAATATGATCATAGGGATCAGAAAAGATGAAATAAGGAGATAAAGATCAGATTATGAGAAAAGATGAACTAGAGGAAGGGACTTAGGATGAAAGAAATTCTGGAGTAATGAAGACAAAGAATACAAAGACAGTAAACTGTGCCACAGAATCTGAGAGAAGTGATTTCACTGTGTCAATATTTCATTTGCTTAAGAAAAAAAGATTAATTTCCTTTCCTGTCTTTTCTCAGGTCTATGGGATGTTCCCATTCTGGTACAATCACTACCCCTATCAGGTGGCTGAATACGATGAGTGTCCAGGGTTTGATGGTTGGAACGTTCCACAGCCCCTTATTCAGCCAGTGCTCGAGGAGCGTTGGAACAATCGTCTTGTCATGTGGAGGCCTTGGATCTCTGAAAAAACAGACCTTTTCAGTTTGTTCCAGGTGGATGTTCTTACCCATTTTGTTCTCATAGAAACAATGGTGGTGGGAGGGGGAAAGGAAAGTCCATATCGACAAAAGCATGTGGGCTCAGGTGGGCACTGACAGGGGCAAAATCTTGAAAGAAACTCCTGGTGGGCAAGGAGCCTCTCTTGGTTCTTATGCTTGAAGAAGTTTCCCACATGTGAGGCTATATACCTATCCTCTCTCTGGGGTCTGCAAACATTGACTTCCATGGGATCAGTACAGAAGGAACACACACACACACACACACACACACACACACACACACACACAAAGAAAGGTAGACCAGAAGTCTCCTATTACGAAAGATTTTGCATTTATTTTATCAGCAAAGTTTTGGAATGCTTTGGCCCATGTCTGGCCATTGATTCTCTGAGGTCCAGAAGCAGGTCTTGTTCAATCTTTTTGTTCTCTCTAATACTTTATCCTTCAATATATTTTTGAGCCTGATCCACTCAATATATTTTTATTTAATTGATCAAGCTGATATGGTCTCTGCCCTCAGAAAATTCATTTCAAATCAAATAATAAGGATACAGTGACTAATATTCGGAAGAAGTATTAAACATATCGAACAATGAAGTAAGTGGAATACTACTATTTAGCCAAAAAAAGAATGAAATCTTGTCACTTGCAACAACCTGGATGGACCTTGAGGGCATTATGCTAAGTGAAATAAGTCAGATGGAGAAAGACAAACCTTGTATGATCTCACTTATACTTGGAATTTAAAAACAACAGTTAACAACAGACTCGTAGATACAGGAAAGAGACTGTAGTTGCCAGAGATGGGAGACAGGGGACGGGCAACATGGGTAAATGTGTTCAAAGGTGCACGCTTCCAGTTGTGAAATGAACAAGTCTTGGGAATGTAGTGTACAGCATAGTGACTGTAGCTAGTGATACTGTACGTGGTTGTTTAGTTGCTCAGCCGTCCAACTCTTTTACAACCCTGTGGACTGTAGCCCGCCAGGCTCTTCTGTCATGGGATTTCCCAGGCAAGAATGCTAAAGTGGGGTGCCATTTCCTTCTCCAGGGTGTCTTCCTGACCCAGGGATCAAACTCCTCCATTGCAGGTGGATTCTTTACCTCTGAGCCCCTGGAGAAACCCAATGATACCGTGTAGCATACTTGAAAGTTGCTAAGAGAATAGATCTTAAAAGTCCTCATCACAAGAAAATAATTTTTTGTAATTATATATGGTAATGGATGTTAACTAGACTTATTGTGACGATCATTCTGCAGAAACGTATGCATATGTGTGTATATACATATGCATAATACATACATATATATATATATATAAATACAATGAAATAAGTTTTCACTGAGAGACTTTCATGCTGGCTGGAATAGAAGTGAACCAGTCTTGGTGGTTGGTATAGGTCTCACAATTAGTAGGCAAAGAATGTGTTGGTTCAACCCTTTGAGGGTGAAATTTCTAAGCAGTAGCCCTTGTAGTAAGGGAGAGGACCCCCTCTAACACTTCATTCTCTGGTCCCTTTGGTGCCTATCAGAACATGGGCCTGAAAATACTGTCCAATGCCAAAATCAAGAGGCCAATAGATTGCAGTCACCAGAATTTAAGATACAGCCATACGATGGCTGAAGGTAAGCTGCCTCTGATTCACTGAAATATTTAGAATCATGGAACTCTGAAAGCTCCCTCTTTGCCTCCTCTTCTTGCTCTGAGCCTCTAGCCAGGATGATAATGGATTGTGGGTTATAGATGCAGGCAGTTTCCCCAAGGATTTCACTCTCTTTCTATGGGGAGGGCTTTTGAAGCCTGAAGTTCTTATCTATTCATTCTCTGGGCAAACATCCCCACCTGTCACTTTCCCCAATAGCCTTGTGACTAGTCAGTTCCTCAGTGGTCCTTCCACCTCATCTATGACTTGCATGTTTTCCGCTTCCCTCTGAATGTCTTCCCTCTACTTTGACTTATTGCGTGACACAATTGAGTGACACCTCTGCTTTTTCCCTTATTCCTGGTCTCCTTAGCAGTGAATGAAGCTCGTCCAATGGCTTTCAAGCCAGCTCCATTCCAGCCAGTTCAGCCGGAAGAGTCTCAGGTTCGCCAGTACTTTCCAGAGACTTGGCTGTGGGATCTGTTTCCTGTTGGGTAAGTGATACCTCAAAGGTATAACAAGATTATATATATACAGTGTGGAGTCAGGAGAGAGCCCAGACTCAGATAATTGTTTTAAATTAATTAATTTGACTGTACTGGGTCTTAGTTGTGGCATGTGGGCCCTTTAGTTGCAAAATGTGGGATCTAGTTCCCTGACCAGGGATCAAAACCAGACTACCTGCATTTCGAGCTAGACTTTTAGCCACTGGACCACCAGGGAAATCCCAGACTCAGATAATTTCTAATGAACCCAAGTCTCAAGCCAGAGAATAGTAAGGAAAGATAAGAAAGCCTTCTTAAGTGAACAATGCAAAGAAATGGAGGAAAGCAATAGAATGGGAAAGACTAGAGATCTCTTCAAGAAAACTGGAGATACCAAGGGAACATTTCACACAAAGATGGGCACAATAAAGGACAGAAAGAGCAAGGACCTAACAGAAGCAGAAGAGATAAAGCAGAGGTGGCAAGAATAAACAGAAGTCTCAAGCCAAGAAGGTTTAATGGAAATATGAGAACGTTTTTCTTCCTCTGGATTCTTAAACAATTGTAAACGATCATTCAAAACAAATCCACACATCTTCACATTTGTGCAGTGCAGACAGGGCAGGGCCACACCAACAGAAAGGCACATCTTGATGTTAGTTTGGTTTGTGCTCACTCCTTTCCTGCTTGTCCTGACAAACCATAAGGATGAATATTCTCACAGATTCGGAGGGCACTGGGCTGTCTTACAGATATGTTTACACACATACCGCCTCCCCCAATCCTCAGACACACACTTTTCCCATACTTGTACAGCCTCACCTGAAGACTCACAGTCTGAGATTCACTTAGGCCTCCAGTCCAGTTGCTTCCCTCCCACCCCACCCGCCATGCACAAGAGCAACAAAATATTCATTTCTGCAGGCGAATTTGTAGCTGAATTCTTGTGTTCTCACAGCTACTCGGGAGAGGAGTCTGTCCACATCACGGTTCCTGACACCATCACCACGTGGAAGGCCATGACTTTCTGCACCTCCCAGTCCAAGGGTTTTGGCCTCTCACCCACCGTTGGAGTGACTGCCTTCAAGCCGTTCTTTGTTGATCTGACGCTCCCTTACTCAGTGGTTCGTGGTGAATCCTTCCGTCTGACTGCCACCATCTTCAATTACCTGAAGAAGTGCATCAGGGTAAGAGCTGGGGATGTAGGAAGCAGGTATCAGCCCCTACACTGGAGGCATACCCATCTCCCCAGAGAAGAAGATGAGACATCAGTGTCTTGGCCCTCCCATCTTCCTAACCTTCTGTGCATTGTCTGCTTTACTCATATCCTTTATTATTTTTTAAAACTTATTTTAGTTAATAGATTTATTTTGGCTGTGCTGGGTCTTTGTTGCCACTTGGCCTCTCTCTGGGAGGCTTTCTCTAGTTGCAGTGAGTGGGGGCTACTCTTCATTGTGGTACGCGAGCTTCTCATTGTGGTGGCCACTCTTGTTTCGGAGCACAGGCTCCACGCGGGCTTTAGTAGTTGTAGCATGAGGGCTCGGTGGTTGTGGCTCCTGGGCTCTAGAGCACAGGTTTGTGGTGCATGACCTCAGTGGCCCCTCAGCACGTGGGATCTTCCCAGACTAGCGATCGAACCTGTATCTGCTGCATTGGCAGGCAGATTCTTAACTGCTGGACCACCAGAGAAGTCCTACTCATATCCTTTGTCTTTCAAATATCCTCTTTAGGTTCAGACTAACCTAGCTAAGTCAGAGGAGTACCGAGTGGAAACGCAGACAGCCACTCGGGCCTCCACCTGTCTGTGTGCTGACGAAGCAAAATCCTATCACTGGAACATCACGGCTGTCAAACTGGGTAAGAGCAGGACGTGGCAGGTAGGCAAGGAGAGAACAGAGGTTAAGAATACTACCCTTTCCTCTGCTACATTTGCTTTGTTTTCTCCTTCCTCTATGTATATTTGCCTCTATTTTTCTCCCTCTTAAGTCTAGGTTATAAATAAATGAGCAAATATTCTTTGATAGATGACTCCAAATTATCCACATTGGACTATTTCAAGTGTGAAAGGGTGAGCTTTTAAAATTTATACCAAGGACTTCCCTGGTGGTCCAGTGGGTAAGGCTCCACACTCCCAATGACCAAGTTCAATCCCTGGTCTGGGAACTAGATCCCACATGATGCAGCTGAGTTCACATGCCACAACTAAAAAAATACCCCGTGTGTCCTTCCTGTCACAACGAAGAAGATCAAAGATCCCAGGTGTGGCAACTAAGACCCAGTGCAACCAAATAAATAAATATTTTAAAAATATATTTATGCCAGGACAAGGGATATAGTTTCATGTTACTAGTCAGACACTAACTATGGGTCAGGCATTATCCTAACTGTGTTACATTAATTAGCTCATTTAATCATCATAATTTGGGCTTCCCTCATGGTGCAGTGCGGAGAAGGCAATGGCACCCCACTCCGGTACTCTTGCCTGCAAAATCCCATGGAAGGAGGAGCCTGGTGGGCTGCAGTCCATGCTAAGGGTTGGACACGACTGAGCGACTTCACTTTGACTTTTCACTTTCCTGCACTGGAGAAGGAAATGGCAACCCACTCCAGTGTTCTTGCCTGGAGAATCCCAGGGACGGGGGAGCCTGGTGGGCTGCCATCTATAGGGTCGCACAGAGTCGGACACGACTGAAGTGACTTAGCAGCATGGTGCAGTGGTAAAGAATCAATCTGCCAGTGCAGGAGACACAAGAGACCCAAGTTCTACCGCTGGGTTGGGAAGATCCCCTGGAGAAGGAAATGGCAACCCACTGTAGTATTCTTGCCTGAAAAATTCCATGGACAGAGGAGCCTGGTGGGCTATAGTCCATGGGATCCCAAAGAGTTGACTGGTCGAGTGCACATGTGGGCACACACACACACATACAATCATCACAATAATCCTTTCAGATGTCATTTGCTCTCAGATTAAATCCTTGCAACTAAAATTGTGATCAATGGGTGAATTAGTGATCTACTGCTGCTTAACAAATTACCCTAAAATTTAGCAGCCTTAAAGAACATTTATTATCACAGTTTCTGTAGGTCAGTGATTGGTATGGTTTAGCTGAGTGCCTCTTGCCCAAGGCCTCTCATGAAGTTCAGCCAGGGCTGTGTTCTCCTCCAAAGATTTGCCCAGGAGAGAACTTTCATCTACAGTTATTCCAGAGCCTCTGATCCTCATGGGCTGTTAGACTGAAGGCTGCAGTTCTTGGCCTCAGGTGTTGGTTGGTGGGCTCCCTCTGTTTCCTAACCCATGGCTCTTCTCACCCGACTGCCTCCTGACATGACAACTGGCTTCGTCCACAGTGAGTGTCTCAAGGGGAAAAGGGAACCCAAGACAGAGCTACAGTCTTTTTTTGGCTGTGCTGGATCTTCATTGCAGCTTGCAGACTAAGTTGCTCTGCAGCATGTGGGAACTGAATTCTCCAGCCAGGGATCGAATCCACGTCTCCTGCACTGGAAGGTGGATTTACAATCACTGGATCACCAAGGAAGTCCCTACAGTCTTTTTTTAACCAATCTCAGAAGTGACATCTCACTGCTTCTGCTCTATCCTCTTCTTTAGAAGTGAATCACTAAATCCAGCCCACAAGCAAGGGGAGAAGATGACAGAGCAGTGTAAATATCAGGATGCAGGGGTTGTCAGGGCCCCTTAGAGGCTGCCTAACACGCTAGACCAGTATCAGTGACTCCTGGAAGCTTGTTGGAGCTGCAGACTGTGGGCCACACCCCAGATCCACTGATGCAGAGCTCTTATTGTAACAAACCAGAGCTGCAGGTGACTTGCATGTATCAAGTTTAAGAAGCAACAGTCTAGTGGGGAAGAGACCTCATTGGTACCTGTGCCAATGGGGCCAATATCTTCCTTTCTCCCTCTTTCTTCTCAGGTCATGTAAACTTCACTATCAGCACAAAGATTCTGAACAGCAATGAACTCTGTGGGGGCCAGAAGGCGTTTGTTCCCCTAAAGGGTGGGAGTGACACACTCATCAAACCAGTTCTGGTCAAGGTGAGTTTTCTGCGGGTCTAGCTTCAGAGGCAAAGGCAGCTACCAAGCCAGGGATGTTCAGCATGTGTCCGACCACATCAGTGAGTCTGTTGCAGCATTCTAAGTCCAGCTGCCATCAGGTAGCTCACCTTTATCCTTCCCTGAGCCATTTCTGCTCTTAAATACTTGATAAACCCGTACCGATGGCCTATGAAAGTGTCTAATATAGTACCTATACTTTTTTTTTTTTTAAGAAAGAAATGGAAAATTTTATTCAAGCCAGATTTGAGGATTATACCCTGGAAAGAGCTTCTCAGAAAGCCCTGAGAACTGTCCTGCACTTTGGAAGTCAAGGCACAGTTGCATGAGTTTTCTTTGAGACAGAAGACTGTATATCAAATGATACATTATTGACAATTTACATAATCTGGATATAAGGGTCATCATAGTGGGTCATGTGACCCCTTATAAGATTAAGAAGGAATGTTATCTTTTTTTAAAAAATTGGAGTATAATTGCTTTACAACGTTGTGTTAGTTTCTGCTGTACAGCAACATGATTCAGCTGTATGTATACATATATCCCCTCCCTCCTACTCCTCCCTCCCACTCCTCTGATACTTGGTACTTTGGAGACATTCAATGAATGTTAGTTTCTCCTATGAAAATCCCTATGTCAGCATTAGCTGCGTCACATCACTATGAATTCCATTGCCCATCCTGTCTCCTAGAAGTGTCCCAAACTTGTCTTTAGCTCTAGCCCAGAAAGAATCTTACTGAGAGGCCCCTCCCTGGGTTGAAAAGGAGTCCTTCTGAATGTCAAAGAGAAGCTCTGTTCTCTCCAGTTGTGAGCGAAGCCCTCAGGGCACAAGCAGGGCCTCTTTTTCCCATTTCCCTTCCCTTTCTTATCCCTCCAGGGCCACCTGCCCTGATACTCATCTAGTTTTTCTCACCCATCCTTGTCTCTTTTCCTGTCAGCCGGAAGGAGTCCTTGTGGAGAAGACACACAGCTCACTGCTGTGCCCAAAAGGTGGGTGAACACAGAGAGGGGTTGATGTGAGAATTCCCTTAGCAATAGATTTTCTTAGGCAAAAGGAGGAATCTACAGGACAAGAAAAAAATAGGAGAGTCTAGGGGTGCCCTTCCCAGGGGAGCCAACTAGCAGAGAGGCAGGAAAAGAAGAGAAATCGTACAGCACATTATGATGCTGGCTGGAATTTATTTTTTGCAAAGACCGCTATGAATAGTAATAAAAAAATCTACCTCCAACCCACAGAAAGCAGTGGTTACAGAAAACCCCGGGTGATGGCAAGTTTTTCTATGGTTTGGGCTCAAGAAGCCCCACTACTTCCACCTTTCTAGTGTTTTACCCTTTCTCTGTCCCTGACAGGAAAAGTGGCTTCAGAATCTATCTCCCTGGAGGTCCCTGTGGATGTTGTTCCTGATTCAGCCAGGGCTTATGTTGCTGTTCTGGGTAAGCAACCAGAGATTCTTGGCTCAAAAAGGAAAAAGTGGGGCCAGCAGCTATCAAGGTGTGGTGTGAGTTGAAGCCTATGGACCTACCTGAAGGAAGGTGTGGTAGACTGGAAGAGATGAAGGAAGAAGAGCTTATTTTATAAACTGAGCACATACAGTTTGGATGCAGTACGGATGGGATTATATAGACATATACCCAGTTAAAAACAGGAATGAGGGACTTTCCCAGTGGTCCAGTGGTTAAGACAGCATGCATCCACTGCAGGGGGCCTGGGTCTGATCCCTGGTTAGGGAACTAAGATCCCACATGCCGTAAGCCAGGACCCAAAAAATAGAGAAACAAAGACAAAAAACAGAAAAGAGACTGGGAAGAGGAAGTTAAAGCTCATTAAGTTTTATATGTATTTAGGTTTAAGTCTATAAACTGAGTAGAAGGGAGACAAAATGTTTGTGGTAACCATTTAAGAATAATAACTTTACCCATTTGAATATAATTTTGGGAAGATTCAACCATGTTTAAAAGGGTATGCCACTTCTTTGGGCAAGAAGAGGGAGCAAGTAGGAAAACATGAGCTTGAAAATTGTAAAATTGTATCAAACTGATTTAGGATCTCAGTTATGCCATTTAATAGCCATGTGACTTTGGATAAGTTAGTGAACGATTTTGGTCCCTCTTTTCCCTTCTGTAAGAAAGGGTTAATAACCTACCTCTCAGGATTGGTGTAAAGATTAAATATAATATAATATCAAGTTCCCAGCACAGTATCTAGCACATAGTAGAAGGCTATATGTGTTATTCTTTCTTTACTCTTACCCCCTACCCAGATCCCTTCCAGGTTAAAATGTCCATTTTTTTCTGCATTTGATTCTAATATAGCACTCACCATCCTGAATTATAACTCACTATCTTTTTGTGTCTTCCACACTGCATTGAGGACTCCTTGAGGCTAAGGGTCCTGTCTATTTATTTACTTAAATTTTTTTATTATTTATGTTTTGGCTGCCCTGGATCCTCGTTCCTGCACGAGCTTTCTCTTACTCTCTAGGTGTGGTGCACAGGCTTCTCAGTGTGGTGGATTCTCTTGTTGCGGAGCACGGGCTCTAGGGTGCCCGGGCTTCAGTAGTTGTGGTGCATGGTCTTAGCTGCCTCGTGGCATGTGGAATCTTCCCATATCAGGGGGATCGATTCCCCACATTGGAAGGTGATTCTTTTTTTTTTTTAAGTGGAGGATAATTGCTTTACAACATTGTGTTGGTTTCTACCATACAAAATGTGAATCAGTCAAAACTAGGCATATGTCCCCTCCTTCTTGAACCTCCCTCCCATCCCCTACCCCATCCGACCGCTCTAGATTGTCAGAGCACCTGCTTGAGCTCCCTGTGTTATAAATCAACTTCCCACTAGCTCTCTGTTTTACATATGGTAATGTATATGTTTCAATGGCAGGCAGATTCTTAACCACTGAACCACCGGGGAAGTCCCAAAGGCCATGTCTTTTTCATTTTTGTTCTTGGAGCAGTTCTTGCAGTTGACATTCAGGACATATTTATACATTCAAATTGAGCTCAATGACTGAAATGAAGATGTTCATGAATCACTTACATCAGGCTTCCTGGGTTGTGAAGTATATGGAGGGGTTGGGGAATTTAACGTGGAAAAGCGTGCCAGGAGGATGTGTGTGTCTGAGTGAGACGTGGTGATTCGAAGGGTGATGTAGTTATACGCAGTGGAGGCGCTTAGAGACTGAGACTAAGAATTGCAGGTTTTGGTACATCCCTCATCAGCGTTTTAAAGCCTTGCACTCCTTCAGGTGGCCTATGTATCTGTCTGTGTACTCTAGTACCTTGTACATACCTAATGTTATAGTACTATGTTATAATTGCTTATAATAAGTTAGAATAGTGATGTAGGGACTTGCCAGGTGGTCCAGCAGCCAAGACTCAGAGCTCCTAATGTAGGGGGCCCAAGTTTGATCCCTTGTCAGGGAACTAGATCCCAAGAACTGTGGGACTTCCCTGGTGGTCCAGTGGGTAAGAATCCACCTTCAGTGCAGGGAAAGTGAAATGTGAAAGTGAAATGTGAAATGTGAAAGGATTCTACCAGAATCCTAGAATGGATAGCCTTTCCCTTCTCCAGGGTATCTTCCCAAACCAGGGATGGAACCCAGGTCTCCTGCATTGTAGGCAGATTCTTTACCAGCTGAGCCACAAGGAAAGCCCAAAAATACTGCAGTGGATAGCCTCTCCCTTCTCCAGGGGATCTTCCTGACCCAGGAATCGAACCAGAGTCTCCTGCATTGCAGGCAGATTCTTTACCAACTGAGCTGTCAGGGAATGTGGGTTCAATCCCTGGTCAGAGAACTAAAATCCCACATGTCTCTGGGCAACTAAGCCCACATGCCACAACCAAAGCATAGCCAAAAAAAAGAAAGAAGAAAAAAAAGCCAAAACAAAAGAATTGCAGTGTATTGTAATTGCTTGCCCCACTGACTATGGGCTCTTCGAGGTAGAGACTGTTGTCCCTGGGGTCACAGAGTAATGACTCACAAAATGCTAAGTAATATGTGTTTTTTGGAGGGCTTCTCAAGTGGTGCTAGTGGTAAAGAACCCGCCTGCCAATGCTGGAGACATAAGAGATGTGGGTTCCATCCTTGGGTAGAGAAGATCCCCTAGAAGAGGGCATGGCAACCCACTCCAGTATTCTTGCCTGGAAAAATCCCATGAACAGAGGAGCCTGGTGGGCTACAGTCCATGGGTTCTCAAAGAGTCAGACATGACTAAAGCGACTTGGCACACATGTATTCATTGAATGATAACTCTTCAGGGTCCCTGCTTCTCCCACCATCTTCTCTCCCTCTCCTTTTGGACCCCAGGAGACATCATGGGCACAGCCCTGCAGAACCTGGACAACTTGGTGCAGATGCCAAGGGGCTGTGGGGAGCAGAACATGGTCTTGTTCGCACCTATCATTTACGTCCTGCAGTACCTGGAGAAGACAGAGCTGCTGACGGAGGAAATCTGGTCTCGAGCAGTGGGCTTCCTGAAGCTGGGTGAGCTGGCTCACCCTTTCTTCTTGGACACTTGCTTTGGGGCCTATGGTTGGGTTATTAAGACACAGGGAATTTTGGTATCTGAAGTGTCCCTTATCCTTGCAAGCCATGGGAGTGTTTTGTGAAGTTATCGCTCTCCTCTAAAACCACATCTGGCTTCCCAGGGTACCAGAGGGAACTGATGTACAAACACAGTAATGGCTCCTACAGTGCCTTTGGGGAGCAAGATGGAAATGGAAACACATGGTAATGTTGCCCAATTCCCAGTGAGTTCTGCTCCTCAGAGCATAATTCCAGAACCCTTTGGAATTATTCCTCTATCCTCCCCTGCACCCCATTCTTGCTTTCTATCCTTTACCACTTAAACATATTTTAAAAATAAATTTTATTTTTTTATTTATGGCCGTGTTGGGTTTCTGTTGCTCTGTGGGCATTCTCTAGTTTTGGTGTGTGGGGTTTCTCTTGTTGTGGTGTGTGGGTTTCTCTTGTGAAGCACAGGCTCTAGGTGTGGGCTCAGCAGCTGTGGTACATGGGCCTTAGTTGCACTGTGGCATGAGGAATCTTCCTGGACCAGGGATGGAACCCATGTCCCCTGCATTGGCAAGTGGATTCTTATCTGCTGTGCCACCAGGGAAGTCCTCCTCTATCACTTTAATACTATTTATTTCAGCTTCATGTATGGTCAAACCCCTTACCCTTCTCCCCCACCTTGAACCTACCAGTTCTTGTCCCCACGAAGGCCAAGTAAGGCCTCCCTTTTCCAGGCTTACTATGGCATTATGTTTCCTCAACTCCTCTTCTGGAACCACACACCAGAACAAGCTGTAGAACTGTCACACACCCTGGAGGAGGAAATGGCAACCCACTCTAGTATTCTTGCCTGGAGAATCCCATGGACAGTGGAGCCTTGTGGGCTATAGTCCATGGGGTGGTGAAGAGTCGGACACTACTGAATCAACTTAACACATTGAACCCTCACCTAGAAATCTGCCTTAATGTGCATTTCCCTCTTTACCATATAGGCTGACAGCCTTTGTCACCAAATGCTTTGGCCAGGCTCGGCAATTCATCTTCATTGACGACAAGAACATCCAGGATGCTCTTGAGTGGATGGCAGGAAACCAGCTCTCCAGTGGCTGCTACGACAACGTGGGAAAGCTCCTTCAAACATCTATGAAGGTGCGGCCCTGCCCAGGGACCTGGAGTCCCTGAGAAGAACTTGACCTCTGATTGCACAGAATCAAGAGAGTGCTGGCCCGGGGTTTGGTTCTTTAGGTCTCTGGCCTGGCTAAGGGGTGACCTTGGTCAATATTTTTAGCCAGTCTGAGCCTGAGCTTCCATGTCTGTAAAATGAGAGAATATACTAGGATATGGTTCTCAAAGTGCGGTCCCCAGGTTCAGCAGTACCGGCACCACCTGAGAACTTGTTTGAAATGCTAATTCCAGCTCTCACCCCAGACCTAGTCAGAGGACTCTGGGGGATGTGGGCCAGCATTTGTATTTTAATGTAGCCCTCTGGGTGATTCAAACACTTGCTAAAGTTTGAGGACCACTGGACTAGAAGGTCTCTGAGCATTTTACGAACTCCCTAAGTATGAAGCAAAGCCATTTGCTCTGGTGGGGATTCCTAGGCAGCCCAGTGCCTTTTTTTTTTTTTTTAAATAATTTTGCTATTAAAAAAAAGTAATTATTTGTTTATTTTGGCTGGGCTGGATTTTTGCTGCAGCACAGGCTCAGTAGTCCTACACACAGGTTTAGTTGCCCCAGGGTATGTGGGATCTTAGTTACCCAACCAGGGATCAAACTCACATCCACTGCATTGGAAGACAGATTCTTAATCCACCAGGGAAGTCCCCAGCCCAGTGTTTATTGTAAGGGGTCTACTCCCTTCCAGGCACTATGTACTCCGTTTATTTGATGTTTAATGTTTGTTGTTGTTTAGTTGCTTAGTCGTGTCTGACTCTTTATGACCCCATGGACTGCAACCCTGCCAGGCTCCTCTATCCATGGGATTTCCCATGGGTTGCCATTTCCTTTTCTGGGGGATCTTTCTGACCCAGGGATCGAACCCGTGTCTCTTGCATCTCCTGTTTTGGCAGGCAGATTCTTTACCACTGAGCCACCTGGAAAGCCCATTTAATGTTTACAACAAATCAATATGCTAAGTCCTAGCATGGGGCTTCCCAGGTGGCTCAGTGGGTAAAGAATCCACCTGTGATGCAGGAGATGTGAGTTTGATTCCTGGGTTGGGAAGATCCCCTGGAGAGCATGGCAACCCACTCTAGTATTCGTGTCTAGAGAATCTCATGGACAGAGGAACCTGGTGGGGCATAGTCCATAGAGTCACAAAGTGTTGGACACGACTTAAACGACTGAGCACACACACACAAGTCCTGGCATACCATTTTTAATTCCATTTTACAGATGAAGAAACTAGGTGCAGGGGTTAAGTAAAGTGCCCGAGGTGATTGTTTGTGGGCGCAGGACTGTCATTTGAACCCCAGCAGTTGGACTCCAGGGGCATTGCTCGCCTCCATTCACTGCAATGCCTGACCCCTCCCAACACAGGGTGAGGTGCTGGGGTGTGAGTAGCTCTTGTTCGATTCAGAACAGATCCAGTGAAAGAAAGACCGAACCAACTTTCCTGGAGGGATCATTATTGCTATTCCAGGCCCTGGATTAAAAATCTTGAGTGTTGAAAACAAAATCTTTGTATGATTCATTAGTATTCCTTATGCAAGGTCCTTGCAGTGTCCCCCATATGTATAGTACAAGCCTGGATGTGACTAGAACAAGATTCTAGAGGTTTTTCCTCCTCCTATCTTACCAGAGCTGGGCAGTCTGTCAAGAAACACATCATTCGTCTTGTCAAGTTTGGTGGTTTGGTCCTTAGCGGGAACTCTGGACTTCAACTCCTTGGGCTCAAATCCCAGCCCTTCAGCTTATTAGTTGTGTATTCTTGAACAAACTATTTCACCTTTTTAAGTGTTTGTTCTTTTATCTATTGAACAAAGATCATAATTTAGATTATATATTTTTTTAAAGAAAAGACTAATATTCTTCTGTGAACGTCATTAATCAAGGACAGGTGTCACCGAATGTCTCCTGGAAAAGAGGCTGGGCTTTGTGCCACTTGAGGAGAACATTCATCTGGGGAAGCTCAGATTCAGTAAAAACCTGAGAATAAGAAATTCTCAGATTCTTCGTATCCCCTGCTTCCTTCTTTAAAAAAAAAAAATCTGTTATGCTTCGTAACCACTTCTCTTGGGTTTCCTAAATACCCACTCAGAGCTGAAGACCTCATGTTACTTCTTGAAGGTTACTTGAAGGTCACTGTTGGAGGCTGTGAGTCACTGAAGTCCCTCCAGTCCTCCTCCCCGCGCCCACCCACTGTCTGTCCTGGAGTCTTGAGGTCGAGTCAGCCTGTGGAAAGGAGCACTTTTTATTTTAATTCAAAAATTGAGGAGTGGAATGGGGTGGGAGGTGGGACAGAGGTTCAACAGGGAGGGAACATATGTATACCTATGACTGATTCATGTTGATGTATGGCAGAAACTAACACAATATTGTTAAGCAATTATCCTTCAGGTAAAAAATAATAATAAATAAAAAAATTTGTTTTAATTGGAAGATAATTGCTTTACAGTGTTGTGTTAGCTTTTGCTGTACAACAGTGGGAATTAGGTACGTCTCCTCCCTCTTGAGCCTTCCTTCTACCTCCCTCCCACCCTCCCACCCCCATCTCACTCCTTTAGGTCATCACAGAGCACTGAGCTGAGCTCCCTGTGCTATACAGCAGCTTCCCACTAGTTATGTATTTTACACAAACTAGTGTATTATATGTCAATGCTACTCTCCCAATTCATCCCACCCTTCCCCTGCCCCTGTGTCCACATGTCCATTCCCTGCATCTGCTAATTCATCTGTTCAGAGGGGACACCTTTTTGTAGTTTGTAGTTTGCACACAATTTTTGCACGTGCTGGCTGCAGCCTTGACTTCCTGTCTCCCTTTCTCCTTCCAGGGTGGAGTTGATGATGAGGTCTCCTTGACTGCCTACATTACAGCTGCATTGTTGGAAATGGGCAAGACCATAGATGTGAGTTTCTCTAGCGCCTCCCCTTGACACTCTCTGGATCATGCCTATTTCTAGAGAAAGTTAGCTAGTTTTGTCCCTCTCCAGCCAATAAAGGACAGAAATGATAGGGACCTAACAGAAGCAGAAGATATTAAGAAGAGGTGGCAAGAATACACAGAAGAACTATACAAAAAAGATCTTCATGACCCAGATAATCACGATGGTGTGATCACTCACCTAGAACTAGACATCCTGGAATGTGAAGTCAAGTGCACCTTAGGAAGCATCACTATGAACAAAGCTAGTGGAGGTGATGGAATTCCAGTTGAACTATTCCAAATCCTGAAAGATGATGCTGTGAAAGTGCTGCATTCAATATGCCAGCAAATTTGGAAAATTCAGCAGTGGCCAAGGGACTGGAAAAGCTCAGTTTTCATTCCAATCCCAAAGAAAGGCAATGCCAAAGAATGCTCAAACTACCGCACAATTGCACTCATCTCACACACTAGTAAAGTGATGCTAAAATAAAAATATATTACATTTTATACTTGAAAATAACATAAAAGACAAGTTGTAAGGGATTATACAAACAATAATAGCAGGTATCTTGAAGTGATGTGGTATAGTGGGTGTTTCCTCCAGTCTCTACTTTCTAAAATTTCTAAACTATTATTTGGAAATTGTATTACTGTTTTACTTTAACAACTAAATGACAGCCACTCTTTACCAGATACTTATTATGTGCCAGGTACTTCATTGCTTTTTCTCATTAGAACCTCACACTAATCTGTGAGATAAATCCTATTTATTCACAATTTACAGATGAGGAAAGGAGGATTGAAAGAGGTTAAGAAACTTGCCCAAGGGCACAGAGCTCCTAAGCAGAAGAATCAGGATGAGACCCAGACAAGTGATTTAAGACCAGAACAGTTGTGCTATTTGCTACATGACAAATGCTTGGATGCCCCTTGTTTAAATGTCAAAAAGGAGAGACACTTCTAGCTTCCTGGAGAGTCTAGATAAACCTATACATCTGGGGAGACACCGAGGACCCTCAGCTCGCCTACCACACTTCACAGGTCTTGAACTGAGAACAAAACGTCTTTTCTCCAGATCTCTACATTTACATGATGTGAACAAATGAGACAGTTTTGCAAAGCAAACCCCATTTGCCCGTACGGGGTTGAAAGGTCCACTCCTCCACTTTTCCCTGAACTTTCACATCTGAACCGATGTGAAACAAGGGTACTTTTTAAAGAGGAAGCAGGAAACTCAGTGGTTCAACTTTGGCAAGCACAAGAATTTGTCAGCAAAGCTTGGGTTATGCTTAGGGACCTCCAACTTTGGAAACACAGACTTTCCTTTCTGATAGGCCTGTAATGTTCCTATGCATCTTCCTTATTAAATTATGTCTTTTCACTGAAAAATAAAATAAAATAAAATAAAATTCTCCAAGCCAGGCTTCAGCAATACATGAACCGTGAACTTCCAGATGTTCAAGCTGGTTTTAGAAAAAGCAGAGGAACCAGAGATCAAATTGCCAACATCCACTGGACCATTGAAAAAGCAAAAGAGTTCCAGAAAAACATCTATTTCTGCTTTATTGACTATGCCAAAGCCTATGACTGTGTGGATCACAATAAACTGTGGAAAATTCTGCAAGAGATGGGAATACCAGACCACCTGACCTGCCTCTTGAGAAACCTGTATACAAGTCGGGAAGCAACAGTTAGAACTTTTGCTTGGAACATGCAACAACAGACTGGTTCCAAATTAGGAAAGGAGTAGGTCAAGGCTGTATATTGTCACCCTGTTTATTTAACTTATATGCAGAGTACATCATGAGAAATGCTGGGCTGGAGGAAGCATAAGCTGGAATCAAGATTGCCGGGAGAAATATCAATAACCTCAGATATGCAAATGACACCACCCTTAGGGCAGAAAGTGAAGAAGAACTAAAGAGCCTCTTGATGAAAGTGAAAGAGGAGCATGAAAAAGTTGGCTTAAAGCTCAACATTCAGAAAACGAAGATCATGGCATCCGGTCCCATCACTTCATGGCATATAGATGGGGAAACAGTGGAAACAGTGGCTAACTTTATTTTTCTGGGCTCCAAAATTACTGCAGATGGTGATTGCAGTCATGAAATTAAAAGACACTTACTCCTTGGAAGGAAAGTTATGACCAACCTAGACAGCATATTAAAAAGCTGTCATGAAAAGAGACATTACTTTGTCAACAAAGGTCAGTCTAGTCAAGGCTATGGTTTTTCCAGTGGTCATGTATGGATGTGAGAGTTGGACTATAAAGAATACTGAGTGCTGAATAATTGATGCTTTTGAACTGTGGTGTTGGAGAAGACTCTTGAGAGTCCCTTTGACTGCAAGGAGATCCAACTAGTCCATCCTAAAGGAGATCAGTCCTGTGTGTTCTTTGGAAGGAATGATGCTAAAGCTGAAACTCCAGTACTTTGGCCACCTGAAGCGAAGAGCTGACTCATTTGAAAAGACCCTGATGCTGGGGAAGATTGAGGGCAGGAGGAGAAGGGGACGACAGAGGATGAGATGGTTGGATGGCATCACTGACTCAATGGACATGGGTTTGGGTGGACTCTGGGGGTTGGTGATGGACAGGGAGGCCTGGCTTGCTGTGGTGTATGGGGTTGCAAAGAGTCAGACACGACTGAGTGACTGAACTCAGAACCGAGAGCCTTTTAAACTGAAAGGAGGGTATGGTGACTTCCTTATCACCTCCACTTTTTAAAGGAATGCCTTCTAAATTCAGTTCTTTATCTTTACCTTCCAGGACCCAATGGTGAGTCAGGGGCTGCAGTGTGTCAAGAGTTCTGTTTCCTCTACCACCAACCTGTACACACAGGCCCTCCTTGCTTATACGTTCTCTCTGGCTGGAAACATGAACATCAGAAACATTCTTCTTGAAAAGCTAGATCAACAGGCTATTGTCTCAGGTATGTTGGCCATGTTAGCTTTTGCTTTGTTTTTTGCCACACTGCATAGTATGCAGAACTTCCCAGACCAGGGATCAAACCCACTTGGATGCCAGGGAAGTCCTTTTTATTTTTTGTCATGATGTGTGGCTTGCAGGATCTTAGTTCCCTGACCAGGGATCGAACCCAGGTCTAAAACAGTGAACCCAGGTCTAAAAAGCTCTGAGTCCCAACCACTGGACTCCCACGGAAGTTCCAGTTTTTTTGAAATTGTGAAAAGATGTGAAAAATTTCCCTAGTCTCTGTAGTCGCGCACATGTTCAGTTCTAGGATTCATTTTAGTAAAAGTTAAGTCATAAAATCACTACTAAGAGGTTTGTGGGAAAACCCCTGAAAGTCCTCAAAGAGCATGTTATATTTTTAACATGAAGAGAAAATAGATGGTAGAAGCAGGTCAGAAAATGTACTGGCATTGGAGAATCCCTAGTTTAACAGTTCTTTGGTGTAAAGCTACTGAGGCTGATGGGGTAAGATGAACTTAGAGATTTCTCGAGGTCCTTCTCAAACTTTGGATGTATTTAAGAATAATTTGCAATATTCTGGGAATTTGCTATTGGTCCAGTGGCTAAGACTCAGCACTTTTACTACTCTAAGATCCCTAAGATCCTGCAAGCCCTGTGGCATGGCCAAAAAAAATTAGATATTCTAACAGATCTTGTAAATAAAATATTAATGCTCTTTATTTAATATTATACTTCCAGGCATAAATTTAATCTCAGCTTTCATTTATACAAGTGTCATTGCTGAATTGTCCTCTCATCAGGGCTCTGGGTAGATATTTGGCCTGTGTATAAGCAACTCCAGTCCTGGAACGGGGGTCTCAGACAGTGGGTGGAGTTATACCTGCTCAGGTATATATCAACTTAATGTAATCATATTTTGCTCATTATCTTGCATTGTAGGCTCACATGTTTTCTTTTGTTCTTCCACTTAGATTACCTCCTTTGGGCTATGTATTTATTATCTCTGAACTTATATATTTATATTAAAAATTTATTTTTTGGCTGTGTCAGGTCTTAGTTGCAGTATGCAGGATTTTTCGTTGAGGCTCACGGACTCTCTAGTTGCAATGTGGGCTTAGTTGCTCTGTGGCATGTAGGACCTTAGTTCCCTGACCAGGAATCGAACATTTGTCCCCAGTGTTGCAAGGCATATTCATAACAACTGGACCACCAGCGAAGTCCCTAAACTTATATTTAATAAGACTTCTAGCTTCCACTCCTCATTTCCACTTGTTGTTCTTTATCTTCAAGTTACCGTTGTGGCTGTCACAGAAATGGGATTTGACCTCATCATCTACTTGCTTGCTCTCATTAGCATTTCTTCTGTGGTTTCTCAGCATTTTTATGCATATTCTCCCATATGTTATCATTTCTGGAGGCATTTATTGATGCTCCCAGCTTCACCCAAGGGAATTCTGTGTGGGTGTACACACATGCACACACAGACACAAATTCTTGCATATACATTATGGCCAATAAGTCAGAAGATTTGAGAAATATTTTTTTCTGACTGATGATTACTTTTTGGTTGTTACTTTCTCTGATTTGGGGCTTCCCAGGTGGCTCAGCAGTGAAGAATCCACCTGCCAGTGAAGGAGATGTGGGTTCGATCCCTGGGTGGGGAAGAGCCCCTCAAAAAGGAAATGGCAACCCATTACAGTATTCTTGCCTGAAGAATTCCATGGACAGAGGAGCCTGGTGGGCTACAGTCCACAGGGTCACACAGAGTCAGACATGACTGAAGCAACTTGTCACACTTGGTGCACACACATTTACAAAGTGAAAATAGGAAAGTCATTTCCTTCCAAGACTTTCCTAATCATGCGTTTTTCTCCATAGGAGAGTCCACTCACTGGAGCCAGAAACCTGCTCCGACTTCAGATACCAGCCCTTGGTCTCAGCCTGAGGCTGTGGATGTGGAACTCACGGCCTATGTATTACTGACCTTGCTTAGCAAAGATGACCTGACTCAAAAGGAGCTAGGCAAGGCCACCAGCATAGTGGCTTGGTTGACCAAGCAGCAAAATGCATATGGGGGCTTCTCTTCCACTCAGGTAAATAGCTTGTTCTTATGCCATTTATCAGGTAGGATTGGATCCCACATGGAGAGAGAGGAAAAACGATCACCCTTGCCCTCTAGGTCTGGGGACTAATCATTCTACAGCAAGGGAGAAAATCATGTTTGAAAAAGACATAGAAGGATTCATAAAATTAGGTCATATGAGCACATAAATAGTACTATACGTATTTAAGTCTTACTTTGTAGAGTATGAAACATCACAAGATCCATGTTTTACATGTAAAGAGGACATGTATAATTATGGCTAAATTTACATAGTCACAAATTGGAAAGCCAGTTATGGGGTCTGTAAGCATAAAGGCATGACTTTATGGGCATACCTCCTTCTATTTCAAGTATTGGAAATCTGGTAAGACATAGTCTTTAAAAAGTTTACAATCTAGAAGGAAAGCTAGGAAAAGTTGTATATACTACAAAGTAGGATCTGTCTTATTCCCAGATGATGAAAAGATTGTCACATGGCATAATGGTTAAGGGGCTTCCCAGGTGGCTCAGATGGTAAAGAATTCGCCTGCAGTGCAGGAGACCTGGGCTCAATCTCTGGGTTGTGAAGATCCCCTGAAGAAGGGAATGGCAACCCACTCCAGTATTCTTGCCTGGAGAATCTCATGGACAGAGGAGCCTAGCGGGCTTGAGTCCATGGGGTGGCAAAGAGTCAGACATGATTGAATTACTAACACATACACACACAGACACACAATGGCTAAGAAGGCTTGTCCTTCAAGGATGGATTTTCCAAGGATCCCCTGATACCCTGTGTCACAGAAGATCTTTATGCAATTAAATAACTTGGAAGAACATGCAGTTTTTAGGGCTATCAAGCTACTGCTGTTTCCTCCCCAAATAAGGAGACTGCAAAACAGATATTAAACAATGATCCACTCACTCCTAATAATAACCTGTTCGGAAGCTAGGCTTCATTGCTGAGTATAAATACATGAAATTAAACCTGACAACCTATGATGTCTGATAATAACTTGATGGTGATTTTCTATGCAGGTAAGATGTGATTTCTATGTGAGCTTTCCCAGCATGGCTAAATGTGGATCTTAGAGTCTTAGAGGAGGTATCATTCAAACTAGCAAACACTAATCAGGTGTCTAGGCTTGAGGGTTGTTGAAAGTTACTTCCAGTGGCTCACAAAACAGTAAGTACATGCCTATTGTTGTCAGGACACCGTGGTGGCTCTCCAAGCTCTCGCCAAGTATGCCACCACTGCCTACGTGCCGTCGGAGCAAGTCAACCTGGCAGTGAAATCCGCTCAGAATTTCCAGCACACCTTCAATGTTCAAGCTGCCAACCGTCTGGTGTTCCAGCAGGAGATGTTGCCCCATATCCCTGGGGTGTACACCTTGGAGGCCTCAGGCAAGGGCTGTATTTATGCGCAGGTAAGCAGAGCTCTGGGCTTCCCAGGTGGCTCAGTGGTAAACTATCCACCTGAAATGCAAGAGACACGGGTTCAATCCCTGGGTTGGGAAAATCCCTAGAAGAAGGGAATGGCAACCAACTTCAGTATTCTTGCCTGGAAAATCCCATGGACAGGGAAGCTTGGTGGGTGACAGTCCCTGGGGCCGCAGATCAGGCACAACTGAGAGACAAAGCTGAGCTCCAGCAGGATTAGTGTGAGTTGGGGAGGAGAGTCTGAGAGTATCTCAACCTCCAGCAGAATCTTCTCTATCTTATTTGCAAGGAAAACCATACAATCTTTAAAATTCTCCCCAACTCTGATTTCTCCAACTGTTTTTTGTTTCCTCCAACTAGACGGTGCTGAGATATAATATCCTCCCTCCGAAAAGTCTGGAGGCCTTTAGTCTTAGTGTGAAAACAACGGGATCTCAGTGTAAGCAACATACTTCACTTGGATCCTTGGTGCTGACGATCCAAACCAGGTGAGGAGAGCAGAGAGGGGTTGGGGGACATCTAGAATAGGGTGGCTGAGCTGGAGTGTGTGTGTGTGTGTGTGTATTGTGAACACACAGGGTGCTGAGAGGGAAGACAATGGGCTGACACAGGTTTGCTTCTTTCTGCCCTCAGTTATGTGGGGAGTCGCAGCTCTTCCAATATGGCTATTGTGGAGGTCAAGATGCTTTCTGGATTCAGTCCTGTGGAGGGCACCAATCAGTTAGTAAGTTGCTTCTGTTTTCTAGTTTTGAAGGGAGACTAATGGTCATAGCTTTTAATTATCATTAAAAACTGGTGAGTTGGGCATGATGGTTTATACACGCAACTAACTCATGATTATAGTTTCTAAATGGGCTACAAAGATACATTGAGTATATGAGATTGAGGGCAGGTGGAGAAGACGGCAACAGAGGATGAGATGGTTGGATGGCATTGTCAACTCGATGGACATGAGTTTGAGAAAGCTCTTGGAGATGGTGAAGGAGAGGGAAGCCTGGTGTGCTGCAGTCCATGGGATTGCAAAGAGTCATACATGACTGAGTGACTGAACATAAATAGTCTGATATGTTTAGTTATATCAAACTGATATGCCAGTTACTGTCTTGGTTCCTTTTTCTTATGTTTTTCCACATTAAGAAAACATATATTGCTTTTGTAACCATGGCAGAGCTTTGCAAGATGACCTTAGAGATAAGAAAGGCTCTGGCTCTCAGTCTCTCTCTTTTTTTCCATCCTTTCTTATTCAGCTTCTCCAGCAACCACTGGTGAAGAAGGTTGAATCTGAAATTGACACACTCAACATCTACTTGGAAGAGGTATGGGGTCAGGAACTGATTGCTGTGTGTCTTTTCACTCCCCTTCTAATGTACATGTACTAGTGTCACACACATGAGTTTGAGCAACCTGAGAGGGTAAGTGTTCACAACCACTTTGGAGTAAGCCTTGTGTAGTTTCTTTTGGAACAACTCTGGTGAGTGAACAACTTTGGGGCTTCCCTTGTGGCTCAGATGGTAAAGAGTCTGCCTGCAATGCAGGAGAACTGAGTTTGATCCCTGGATTGGGAAGATCCCTTGAAGAAGGGAATGGCAACCTACTCCAGTATTCCCGCCTGAAGAATTCCATGGACAGAGGAGCCTGGGATCACAAAGAGTTGGACATGATTGAGAAACTAACATACACACACACTGGTTAGTGTATCAGGAACAACCCTGAAATCATGATGCTGTAGTTTAAATGATGTTTTCATACACACCTTCCCCGAGTCTCACATACCACCCCTCCTTCTATATAAGGAGACTGAGGCTGAAGTGATCGAGTAGGTGTGCTTCTCAACTCAACCTTTTTGTCAGGAGTCAAGGTGGGAGTTGAGCCTGGGGATACTAATTTCCACAACACCATTCCTAAGACTGCAGTGGCCAGATGGTCTGTGTACCAAGCCAGATTTGTCAGTCAGCTTCTAACTCGAGACATCAAGTCTAATGGTCTAAAAGCCAATCATGATTATATCTGTGACTATTTCCTTTTTTCTGTGTATCTTTTCCCCTTTTCTCTTTACCAATATCATCAGAGGGCAATCTTATTCACGTTTAACAAAAGTTACTTTTGGCTTTCTTTCTCTTCTCTGTTGTTCTTTGTTATTTGATTATTTGCTTTTGGTGCTCTGTTTAATTAATTTCTTCCTTTTTAAAAATTATTATTATTTTTGGGCCCAAGACTTGAGGGATTTTAGTTCCTGGACCAGGGATTGAACCTGGGTCCATGTAGTGAAAGCACTGTGTTGTAATCACCAGACCACCAGGGAACTCCTTCTTTGTTTTGGGCTGAAGACAGGAGAAAAGGATATTTTCTGTCATTCCTTTTCTAACTTCTTAAGTTGAATGCTAAACTTGTTTATTTTTAATCTCTCATTTTCTGATTAATTTAAACTATAAATTTCCCTCTAAGTATATTCTTTATCCAACAATTTTTGACATGTATTGTTTTCTTTAATGACTTACTTTATATTTTAATTTTTTGAAAATTCATGGGATATTTAAAGCCACTTTTTTGTTACTAATTTCTAAGTTGCACTATGGTCTGAGATCATGATAGTGAGCTTCTAAAATGCATTGGGTTGTTTTTTTTTTTTGTTATCTAATATGTGGTCTGTTTTTGGAAATGTTCATTGTGTGCTACAAAAGAATATCCAGGTCCTTTCTCTTGGGTCGGGAAGACCCTCTGGAGAAGGAAATGGCAACCCACTCCAGTACTCTTGCTTGGAAAATTCCATGGGTGGAGGAGCCTGGTAGGCTGCGGTCCTTGGGGTCGCAAAGAGTCGGACATGACTGAGTGACATCACTTTCTCTTTTTCTTTCTCTTCTCTTGGGCATGGATTTATCTAGATCTAAAAGTCCAAAATGATTATTTCTGTTGTTCATGCCTTTGTTATCCCTGCTTATTTTTTCTGCTCCATCTATCAGTTTTTGGAAATTTGTCAAAATTTGTAATTACAGTGGTTGATTGGTCCTTTATCCATTTAGCTATGCTATTCTGTCAGTCATTTCTTGATATATTTTTTGATTATATAATTAAGGTTGTATGTTTTATGAACATATCTTTTTAAATTTCCTTTTTATTAGTATATACTGTCCTTCATTTACATTATATATATCTATATATATTTCTTTGCCTTAGATTTCTACACACATGTGCACTTTTTTTCCTTTGCCTTAGATTCTGTCTGATCAGATATTAAGTCTGCTATCCCAGCTTTCTTTTGGTGTATATTAGTCATTTGCTTTAAATCTTTATGATAACTAAATGATTGATGAGAGCAGTGGTTCCAAAGATGTTTTTTCAGGACCCCTCTATACTCTTAAATGATCTCAAAGAGCTGATGATAGTGTGGGTTACATCTGTTTATCTTATTAGAAAAGATAATGTCTTATCTTATTAGAAACTAAAAATGATAAAAACATTAAAATATTTATTAGGCTATTTAAAAACAATAGTAATAAGCTCACAACATTTTAATATAACATTTCATGAAAAATGTATTTCCCAAAACAACAAAAAAATTAGTGAGACTAGCAGATTGTTTTACATTTTTGCTTTAATATCTAGCTTAATCAGAGAGAGTGAAATTCTCCGGTCTGCTTTGGCATTCAATCTGTCGAAATATCACACATCAAGTAGTCCCCTTCCACTAGTACAGTGAAAGAGAATGAGAATGGAAAAAAGTGAATACTGTCTTAGTATTAGCCCTGGGATTTCTTTGGAAGGAATGATACTAAAGCTGAAACTCCAGTACTTTGGCCACCTGATGTGAAGAGTTGACTCATCGGAAAAGACTCTGATGCTGGGAGGGATTGGGGGCAGGAGGAGAAGGGGACAACAGAGGATGAGATGGCTGGATGAGAGAGTGACTCGATGGACGTGAGTCTCAGTGAACTCCGGAAGTTGGTGATGGACAGGGAGGCCTGGCGTGCTGCAATTCATGGGATCGAAAAGAGTCGGACACGACTGAGTGACTGAACTGAACTGATTATTCCCAAAATAATTCTGCTTTCACAAATTGCCAGATAGTCTTGGGCATTCCTGAGAATTCCCAGACCATGTTTTTAGAAGCCCTGTACCCACTCCAAGAGAAGGCAATGGCAACCCACTCCAATAGTCTTGCCTGGAAGATCCCATGGATGGAGGAGACCGTTAGGTTACAGTCCATGGGGTCGCGCAGAGTCAGACACAACTGAGTGACTTCACTTTCACTTTTCACTTTCATGCATTGGAGGAGGAAATGGCAACCCACTCCAGTATTCTTGCTTGGAGAATCCCAGGGACAGAGGAGCCTGGTGGGCTGCCGTCTATGGAGTTGCACAGAGTTGGACACAACTGAAGCGACTTAGCAGCAGCAGCAGTACCCACTCCAGTATTCTTGCCTGGAGAATCCCATGGACAGAGGAGCCTGGCAGTCTACAGTCCATGAGGTCTTGAAGAGTCAGACAGAACTGAATGAATAAGGACACAGAACATACCTAAAAAAATCTCTTTCAAAATTTCTTCCACTTCAGCATTTATAACTTCACGTCTAAATTTATAACATAAATCTTATTTTTTCTATTAGAGTAATTTATGCAATTGTCTTGAACTCTCCATTCATTTATTTAACAAACAGTTTTTGAGTGATCAACATATACCAGATACTCTTCAACATGATAGAGATGTGGCAATAAAAGTCATAGACATGACTCCTGTCCTCATGGAGCTGATATTCTAATGGAGAGACAAATAATATGCAAATTAAAAAATACATATATATGCACAAACATACATATTTAGGAATAGTTTTAATAGTCATTAGTGCTATGTAGGAGTGTGGTGGGGCTAAGCCAGGATATGACTTTTATTTTATTTTATATATTTGCCTGCACTGGGTCTTAGTTGTGGCACTCAGGATCTTTGAACTTCATTGTGGCATGCAGGATCTTTAGTTTCGGCATGTGAGCTCTTAGTTGCGGCATGTGGGATCTACTTCCCTGACCAGGGATCAAACCCAGGCCCCATGCATTGGGAGCTCAGAGTCTTAGCCACTGGACCACCAGAGAAGTCCAGTGTGACTGTTTTAAAGTCAGGTGGCCAAGAAAGGCCTCTGTGAGGAGATGTCATTGGATCAGAGAGCTGAATGAAGAGAGAAAACCAATCGTGTATATAAAGCTGTTTAAGGATAATGGAAGCTTCTGTTCCTTTGGCCACTGCACTTAATTTAGTAGAGGAGCTGTAGCTTAGACCAGACCAAGAGTGGACCCATTTTACAGAAGGACCAGGAAACTGTAAGATGCTGAGAAGAAAGCCAGAAAGACAGCAGGAGGCAGTTTTGGGAGTGGCAAGAAGCAGAAGTAGAAGGGTTTCAGGAAATCTGTGTGAAGACAGCAAGAGTCTTTCTTTTTTTTTTTCCATTTTTTAATTTATTTTAATTGGAGGCTAATTACAATATTGTGGTGGTTTTTGCCATACATTCACATGAATCAGCCATGGGTGTACATGTGTTCCCCATCCTGAACCCCCCTCCCACCTCCCTCCCCATCCCATCTCTCAGCATCATCCCAGTGCACCAGCCGTGAGCACCCTGTCTCATGCATTGAACCTGGACTGGGGATCTATTTCACATATGATAATATACATGTTTCAATGCTATTCTCTGAAATCATCCCACCCTCGCCTTCTCCCACAGAGTCTAAAAGTCTGTTCTTTACATCTGTGCCTTTTTCAGCAAGAGTTTTTCAGTCTCCACATTGCAGAGATGTTATTTTCACTTTTGTTTTAATGGGATGTTTGTCTGTCTTATAGCTCGGGAAGGAAACTCAGACCTATACCTTCACCATCAGCCAAAGTGTGTTGGTCACCAACCTCAAACCAGCAACCATCAAAGTCTATGACTACTACCTGCCAGGTGAGGGCCCAGATTTACCTGCATCTCCTGACATATTTCTGCCTCCTTTTTCATGATCTCTCTCTTAATTTTCCAAATACTCTTTTCCAAGCCAAGTGCACATCATTATCTGATCTCCTAACACACTTTGATTCAGTTATATGCCACTTTTAAAAAGTCTTCTGAACTAGACATATTTTATACAATGTGGTCCATAGACCAAAAGAACAGTATTCTCTAATGACTAACCATTCTTAATATGTTTGCTTAGATGAATAATTTACTGCAAGCATGCAAATATTAGTCATTGAAAACGTGCTGTATTCTGAATATGCTCATAACCTATAGAAATCTTTTGGAAAGGGTTAAAGCGGTAACTTTTGTTCTAAATGGATTTTTTTTTAACAGTAGCTTTTAAAATTTATTTATTTTAATTAACTTATTTTATTTTTGGTTCTACTGGGTCTTCATTACTGTGTGTGGGCTTTTTATAGGTGCAGCGAGCAGGGGCTACTCTTTGTTGTGGTGTGTGGGCTTCGTATTGCGGTGGCTTCTCTTCTTGTGGAGCTTGGGCTGTGGAGCGCCGGCTCAGTGGTTGTGGCCTACCGGCTCAGTTGCTCTTTGGCATGTGGGATCTTCCTGGACCAGGGATTGAACCCGTGTCTCCTGAACTGGCAGGCGGATTCTTCTTATCCACTGTACCACCAAGGGAGTCCTAAACCGATAACTTTTATGTAGTTTCTCTCTGAATGTGTGAGGTCTGCAATATAATGATGTATGTTGTTTAATTTTACAGATGAACAGGCAACAATTCAGTATTCTGATTCCTGTGAATGAGGTAAGCCCAAAAGAGAGAAGGGTGGGCTTTGGGGATTGGGTGGTAATATTTAAAATTTCGGAGAAGGCAATGGCACCCCACTCCAGAACTCTTGCCTGGAAAATCCCATGGACGGAAGGAGCCTGTTAGGCTGCAATCCATGGGGTCGCTAAGAGTCGGACACGACTGAGTGACTTCACTTTCACTTTTCACTTTCATGCATTGGAGAAGGAAATGGCAGCCCACTCCAGTGTTCTTGCCTGGAGAATCCCAGGGACGGGGGAGCCTGGTGGGCTGCCGTCTATGGGGTCGCACAGAGTCACACACGACTGAAGCGACTTAGCATAGTATAGCATAGCATTTAAAAGTTAAGGAGTACTTCTGAGTTACTAGTATTATCTTTTGGAAGCTTATATTTGATAAAAATAAACTTTCCTTTTTTGTCCTGAATTCTTTTATTTAAAAAAATTGAGGTATAGTTGTACACTATGTCCTGAACTCCTGGAAAAAAGAGTAATCATCTCTATCGTTCACACCAGAAAAAGTTAATAGTGGTAGTTGTATGAAGGGGTTCTATGTGATTTTTAAAACCACTGGTTTTTTATTTTTCCTAGCTGAAAAATTTTCTAATTATTAATTATATATCTTTTTATATAAAAATACTAAAGCAAAAGTAAAGATGACTTGATTCTACTTCCCTGAGATAACACTCTTACTAATAATCCCATCCCGTGTTTTGAGAGATTCTTTTTTTTTTCCTAGACAGAAAAAAGCTCCTCTATAACTGTGAAGACTTTCTGAGTATCATGATATCTTCTGTTTTTGTCTTTCCCCCAGGAGAGAAGTTGGAAAGAGACTAAAGAAATCCTCCATGATGTTGTTGAACAGCATTCTTCTGTCTCTGAAAGCAGAACTCATTCAGTCAAACAATTTGATTTCTCTTCTCAAGAAATAAAATGCAACCAAGTTAAATGAAGATTGAGTTGACTCTGTGGGGTGATTAATGACTTGGGCAGCATTCCACCTAGCAAGCAGAAGGATGCGCCAAGGCATTGTTGTTGTTGTTCAGTCGCTAAGTCCTGTCCGATTCTTTGCGACCCCATGGACTGCAGCACCCCAGGCTCCTCTGTTCTCTGATATCTCCCAGAATTTGCTCAGATTCATGTCCACTGAGTCGGTGATGCTGTCTAATCATCTCATCCTCTGCTGCCCTCTTCTTCTCTTGCCCTCAGTCTTTCCCAGCATCAGGGTTTTTCCCCTGTGAGTCAGCTCTTTGCATCAGGTGGCCAAAGTTATTGGAGCCTCAGCTTCAGCCTCAGCCCTTCCAATGAATATTCAGAGCTGTACAAAAGGAAATTAGCAAAAGAAAGGATTATTTTTGGGCCAGGACATCTTCTTTTAGGGAGAGAATGACAAGGGTTTTACCACATAGATGGATGGAGAGGGCCCACGTGGCAGATGATCTCATTGGTGGTGAGCAGAAAACTCTGGAATAGTTGATTAAGATTACATTCTGGGGGAAGGTCAAGACTGCAAGTAGGTCAGGTATTACATTTAGGGTTGGTATCAGGAGCTTTAGCACAAGTGATACCATTTTGGGCCTGTGGTTATTCTCTTTAACAGTCTGACTAGTGAGTGGGTAATGGATGTGCAGATCTGAACCTCAGCTACTTTCTATGGCTTCACAGGTGCAGAGGTGCCAGAATAAAGTGCTGGGGAAGATGGCCTAGGAATCACCACACACAGGAGGAATTGTACAGGAAAGCTCCTTGGGGTAGGATCATTGGTTTAACCATAATGTTGAGCCATCTGGGAGTCTCCAGAAAGGAGATGATGGTAGAGGTGTTCCAGGGAACACAAAAATGTCTTCCTGGAGTTTAAATCTAAGGGAAGATGTGATTTAGGTATTTGGGAATAGACTAAAAAGATTCTTTTTTCTTCTCTTTGAAAAGAAAATTTGTGCACTTGACTGCATATTTCCATGGATACCAAAGGTTCTGTTTAAATCTGATGATTATTCTTTAACAAAAACTCACATTATAGTTTCTTCTTTAAAACTTTTGACCCAGACTTCACCAAGAATCGAGTTAAGTATTCAGAGAGCAATCCAAAGAGAATCGTAATTAAGGGCTTGCATTCAGCCAGTTGTCACTGCAGGGCAAACAGTGATCAATAACAAGAAAAGTGGCTGCCAGAGTTCCCTTACTTAGTGGCTTTGCTTTTGTTCAGCCTTTTCCCATTTGGGTTACCTGTCACAGGGTGATCTTCCTTGGGGAAATGTTTTTGTTTTGGAAACAAGTTTGGAGGCAATGGGAATAGCAGTGGAAGATAAATGATATTTAAACAGAGAAGATTCTCAAGGTAATTACACCCTTTTACCCTGGCTCTCCACACTCTGATCTTGCTCCTCTAGGTCAGAAACTCTGACCAAAGAATCAGGGAAAAGTAAGTCCATGATGTAGAGATATTTCCCTAAACCCAAAGGAATAAACTGTTTGTTCCTTATCTCCACCACCCTAGAGGTTGCTCTGCTCCTCCTAGGAGTTCTCAAAGTGAGAGAAGATGGAGAATGTATCCCAGAAGGCCATCTCTAATCCTGCCTTACCCTTTGGTATCGTGGGAAGAGAACAGAGAACCCTAAAGAAGGCAGTCATGGGACTTCCCTGGTGGTCCAGTGGGTAACATTCTGCACTCCCAGTGTAGGAGGCCCAGGTTCAATTGCTGGTCAGGGAACTGGATCCCACATGTAACAACTAAAGATTAAAGATCCTAAGTGCCGCAACAAAGACTTGCACAACCATATAAATATAAATAAATAAATATTAAAAAAAAAAAAAAAGGAAATCGTGAATGCTCCTCCTACCCAATGAAAGTTCCAGCCCCCTACTTTTGGGTCTGTAGTTCCTGCCAAAACTTCTCCTTTTTTGCAATGGACAGATGCAGTGGTCTTCAAGATTTAGGAAGTTATGTCTGGGCAAAAAAACCCAAATCAAATGATTATAAGAACAATTCTTGTATCTTTTGGATGGAAAGAATTATCTCATGATTTAGGACCATCAACTATATTGAATGAAGAGAGGTTCATGAGAAAATTCACGTCATTCAACTTATTGAAATATAAACATTTGTGCATATTTGAGAAGCAAGGTGATTTTAAGGATTAAATAGCTTTGCCTGGAGAATCCCAGGGACAGAGGAGCCTAGTGGGCTGCCGTCTATGGGATCGCACAGAGTCAGACCTGACTGAAGCGACTTAGCAGCAGCAGCAGCAGCATTAAAGTGATAGGGAACTTTCCTGGTGGTCTACTGGCTAAGACTCCAATGCAGGGAGCCTGGGTGTGATCCTTGGTCAGGGAACTAAATCCCACATGCCACAACTAACAGTCTATATCCTGCAGCTAAAGATCCTGCATGCTACAATGCAGACCCAGAACAGCCAGATAAATAACATTTTTTAAAAAAGTGACAGTGTTCTAGTATATATGGTTAAATATTCAATACATGCCTTTATTAATATGCCAGGTACTTTGCCTGTCCTGGGAATACAAAGATAAACGAGGAGCTCACGGACTAGTGGAACGAGAAAACAAACACATTAACAGTTGTGATACAGTGTGACAAAAAATAACGATAGAACAAGTACACAAAGCTATGGGAGTAGAGAGGAGAGGTGCCTTCCCAGGCCAAGGTGATGGGGTGTCAGGAAAGACTTCTTCAGATTGGTGCCTGAGCTGGATGAGCAACAAGCAGAAAAAGAGGGAGCAAGTTTGGGCAAAGTGAGTAAAGTGAAGTGAAGTGTTAGTTGCTCAGTCACGTGCGACGCTTTGCGACCCCATGGGCTGTAGCCCGTCAAGCTCCTCCGTCCATGGGCTTTTCCAGGCAAGGATACTGGCATGGGTTGCCATTTCCTTCTTCTGGGGATCTTCCTGACCCAGGGATGGAACTCGAGTTTCCTGCGCTGTAGGCAGTTTCTTTACCATCTGAGCCACCAGGGAAGCTTGGGCTACATATGAAAGACAAAGGAGGAGAAGAAAGCATGGTATTTCACCGGAGTAGTTCAGTGTCCTCCTGTGTGGTATATTTGTGTGTGTGTGTGTGTGTAAGTAGTAAGAGGTTAGGTCAAGAATTGCTTTTTAGAACGATCATTCTAGCAACAGAGTAAAGAATGGAGGAGAGAATGGTAAAGCTGGGACTTCCCTGGTGGTCCAGGGGTTAAGACCCTGCACTTCCAATGCAGAGGGCAAAAGTTCAGATCCTGGTGGGGGAACTAAGATCTCACACGCCTCAAGGCTCAGCCAAAAAAAATAAAACAAAAAGAGTAAAACTGAAGTCCTCAAAATCATTTAGGAGGCAATACAGCAGTCCAGGTAAGAACTGGTAAACTGCCAGTGGGGGTGAAGAGGAGGGGACTTATTCAAAAGTTACTCACTGAGGAGACAGCCTCAGGAAGACACAGGGATATCAAAGACAAAATATACCAGGCAATTAAGCAAATGGTTTTATTCAGGCTGTTGCAATGGAGAACATGTTCATTAACGAAGACAGTCTCATGGGAAAGAAAAGGGACCTGAGATTTTACAGAAGGAAAACTTAGGGCGTCGTGTATGGAACTTACTGCAGTCATGAGACTTTTCAGAGAATATACAAGAGTAGTATGATTCTTTGCTTTGAGCTGTTTTCCTTGACACCAAAGGTTTTGGGGTTTGGAAAACAAAAGGATGGTAGGATTTCTTAACTGGCTTATTTTCCAGGAACACAGGCTCAGATAAAACTTGATCCTGTCAGTGACTGATTGGATGTAAGACAAGAGAGTCATGGAAGTGTCTGGGAAGCTATCAGGATGCTAAACTGTAAGAGGAAAATCTTTTCCTCTACCCTCTTAGATTCAGTGACTGGGGCCTGGGAATAAATTGGCAAAAGATAGATTAACAGGAGAAAAGGCTTATTTCGTGTTCACGTCATTGTTTGAATGGAAAAAAAAAAAAGGAAAACCCAAAGAAGCAGTCAAGCCTAATTTAAGAGAAATGACAAAACAAAGGAAAAGGGATTTAGGCTTCTAGGGGTTGTCGATGGTGGGATGGTAAATATACAGGCAAAAAGGACTAGGAGATGAGGGTTATTTTAGTAAGGTTTTTTTATGAAGATGAAAGTCAATGCCACTTAAAAATATTTATTTGGTTGTGCCAGGTCTTAGTTGTGGCATGCAGAATTTTCACTGTGGCATCCGAGATCTTTAATTGCGGTATACAAACTGTTACTTTCAGCATGTAAGATCTAGTTCCCTGACCAGGGATTGAACCCAGGCCTCCTGCATTGGGAGCTCGGAGTTTTAGCCACTGGACAACCAGGGAAGATCCAACCTTTCCAAATTTTTGCATAGGAATTACTCATAGAATTTCTCAGTACATGGTCATCATCTTGAATATGCAAGAATGTATCCTGTGACAAAGCCCCTCATCAGTGCAATCCTCCCATATTAGTGGTCTTGAGTCTATGGGGTCGCACAGAGTCGGACACGACTGAAGCGACTTAGCAGCAGCTCTGTACTATTTTTCAGTTTTTAGGAGATGTGATTTAGACTGTTTTCTGAATCCTGGATAAAGTTCATGAACTGCTGACCATTGGCAGAAGATAGAATTATAGTTTATTTAGAATTAAAAATGTCTTTAGAATCATCTAGTAACTAAAAAAATGAAGAAACAGACACAAAGAACAGAATTCTTTATTATATCCAAGACTAGCTGAATAGGAGACCTGAGGGCTGTGGAAACTGAACAGGCTGTAGTATCACAGAAAATCTAATGTGCTAATGAGTCTCCCTAACAATGGGCTTTCTGCAGTGTGTGGAAGGTGGAGATGATTTGAAACAAAGGACAAGATACCTTGGCTCCTTTAAAAAACCAAAAAACAAAAACAGAAAAACTGTTTCTCTGGAGAAATTCTGGACAAATGTTCAGAGAGGGTCTCTTACCCTGGGGATGAGGAATTTCTTTAATTAGGTCTCAGTTTTGTTCCCCAGGAAGGACGCACCAGTTCATGTTCTCTGAGACTGTGGCTCCACCCTCTGGGAGATCCTTCTATGCTAATTTCCTCTTCGGCCTCATCTGAAGAGAGCATCGGACCACTGAGCAGGTTTACATCACCTGCAGAAGCTGAAGTCCAGGAGTCATTATCCAATCCCAAATACTCACAGATTTCTTTTTTTTAAATTGAATTTTTATTTTCTATTGGGATATAGTTGACTTACTCCCAAGTTTCTTAATTCATGGTCATGGTTTCAAAATTTAGGTGGCTTCCTAATCTTCTTAAAAATTAAAAAAAATTTTTTTCTTTTTTTTGTGGTATAGTTGCTTTATAAGTTATGTTAGTTTTTGCTGTACAACCACATGAATATATATATACACACACACACACACACACATATCCCCTCCCTCTGGAACGTCCCTCCCACCCCCCTTCTTATCTTTTTATTCTTGTTAGCTCTATATGTCAATAGTCGTATCTGTATTTCTTTTTTCTAAGACTTACCTCTTGGGACTTCCCTGGTGGTCCAGTGATTAAGACTCCATGCTCCCTATGCAGGGGGCACAGGTTGAATCTCTGGTCAGCAAACTATGATCTCACATACTGCACAGATCAGATCAGTCGCTCAGTCGTGTCCGACTCTTTGCGACACCATGAATCGCAGCACGCCAGGCCTCCCTGTCCATCACCAACTCCCGGAGTTCACTCAGACTCACGTCCATCGAGTCAGTGATGCCATCCAGCCATCTCATCCTCTGTCGTCCCCTTCTCCTCTTGCCCCCAATCCCTCCCAGCATCAGAGTCTTTTCCAATGAGTCAACTCTTCACATGAGGTGGCCAAAGTACTGGAGTTTCAGCTTTAGCATCATTCCTTCCAAAGAAATCCCAGGGCTGATCTCCTTCAGAATGGACTGGTTGGATCTCCCTGCAGTCCAAGGGACTCTCAAGAGTCTTCTCCAACACCACAGTTCAAAAGCATCAATTCTTTGGTGCTCAGCCTTCTTCACAGTCCAGCTCTCACAGCCATACATGACCACTGGAAAAACCATAGCCTTGACTAGACGAACCTTTGTTGGCAAAGTAATGTCTCTGCTTTTCAATATGCTATCTAGGTTGGTCATAACTTTCCTTCCAGGGAGTAAGCGTCTTTTAATTTCATGGCTGCAGTCACCATCTGTAGTGATTTTGGAGCCCAGAAAAATAAAGTCTGACACTGTTTCCACTGTTTCCCCATCTATTTCCCATGAAGTGATGGGACTGGATGCCATGATCTTCGTTTTCTGAATGTTGAGCTTTAAGCCAACTTTTCCACTCTCCACTTTCACTTTCATCAAGAGGCTTTTTAGTTCCTCTTTACTTTCTGCCATAAGCGTGGTGTCATCTGCATATCTGAGGTTATTGAGATTTCTCCCGGCAATCTTGATTCCAGCTTGTGTTTCTTCCAGTCCAGCCTTTCTCATGATGTACTCTGCATAGAAGTTAAATAAACAGGATGACAATATACAGCCTTGACGAACTCCTTTTCCTATTTGGAACCAGTCTATTGTTCCATGTCCAGTTCTAACTGTTGCTTCCTGACCTGCATACAAATTTCTCAAGAGGCAGATCAGGTGGTCTGGTATTTCCATCTCTTGAAGAATTTTTCACAGTTTATTGTGATCCACACAGTCAAAGGCTTTGGCATAGTCAATAAAGCAGAAATAGATGCTTTTCTGGAACTCTCTTGCTTTTTCCATGGTCCAGCGGATGTTGGAATTTGATCTCTGGTTCCTCTGCCTTTTCTAAAACCAGCTTGAACATCAGGAAGTTCACAGTTCACATATTGCTGAAGCCTGACTTGGAGAATTTTGAGCATTACTTTACTAGCGTGTGAGATGAGTGCAATTGTGTGGTAGTTTGAGCATTCTTTGGCATTGCCTTTCTTTGGGATTGGAATGAAAACTGACCTTTTCCAGTCCTGTGGCCACTGCTGAGTTTTCCACATTTGCTGGCATATTGAGTGCAGCACTTTCACAGCATCATCTTTCAGGATTTGGAATAGCTCAACTGGAATTCCATCACCTCCACTAGCTTTGTTCGTAGTGATGCTTTCTAAGGCCCACTTGACTTCACATTCCAGGATGTCTGGCTCTAGGTCAGTGATCATACCATCGTGATTATCTGGGTCGTGAAGATCTTTTTTGTACAGTTCTTCTGTGTATTCTTGCCATCTCTTCTTAATATCTTCTGCTTCTGTTAGGTCCATACCATTTCTGTCTTTTATCAAGCCCATCTTTGCATTAAATGTTCCTTTGGTATCTCTGATTTTCTTGAAGAGATCCCTAGTCTTTCTCATTCTGTTGTTTTCCTCTATTTCTTTGCATTGATTGCTGAAGAAGGCTTTCTTATCTCTTCTTGCTATTCTTTGGAACTCTGCATTCAGGGGTCATGGTGGAGAGATCTGACAGAATGTGGTCCACTGGAGAAGCAAACGGCAAACCACTTCAGTATTCTTGCCTTGAGAACCCCATGAACAGTATGAAAAGGCAAAATGATAGGATACTGAAAGAGAAACTCCCCAGGTCAGTAGGTGCCCAATATGCTACTGGAGATCAGTGGAGAAATAACTCCAGAAAGAATGAAGGGATGGAGCCAAAGCAAAAACAGTACCCAGCTGTGGATGTGACTGGTGATAGAAGCAAGGTCCGATGCTGTAAAGAGCAATATTGCATAGGAACCTGGAATGTCAGGTCCATGAATCAAGGCAAATTGAAAGTGGTCAAACAAGAGATGGCAAGAGTGAATGTTGACATTCTAGGAATCAGCGAACTGAAATGGACTGGAATGGGTGAATTTAACTCAGATGACCATTATATCTACTACTGCGGGCAGGAATCCCTCAGAAGAAATGGAGTGGCCATCATGGTCAACAAAAGAGTCCAAAATGCAGTACTTGGATGCAATCTCAAAAACGACAGAATGATCTCTGTCTGTTTCCAGGGCAAACCATTCAATATCACAGTAATACAAGTCTATGCCCCAACGAGTAACGCTGAAGAAGCTGAAGTTGAACGGTTCTATGAAGACCTACAAGACCTTTTAGAACTAACAGCCAAAAAAGATGTCCTTTTCATTATAGGGGACTGGAATGCAAAAGTAGGAAGTCAAGAAACACCTGGAGTAACAGGCAAATTTGGCCTTGGAATACGGAATGAAGCAGGGCAAAGACTAATAGAGTTTTGCCAAGAAAATGTACTGGTCATAACAAACACCCTCTTCCAACAACACAAGAGAAGACTCTACACATGGACATCACCAGATGGTCAACACCGAAATCAGATTGATTATATTCTTTGCAGCCAAAGATGGAGAAGCTCTATACAGGCAGCAAAAACAAGACCAGGAGCTGACTGTGGCTCAGACCATGAACTCCTTATTGCCAAATTCAGACTTAAATTGAAGAAAGTAGGGAAAACCACTAGACCATTCAGGTATGATCTAAATCAAATCCCTTATAATTATACAGTGGAAGTGAGAAATAGATTTAAGGGCCTAGATCTGATAGATAGAGTGCCTGATGAACTATGGAATGAGGTTCATGACATTGTACAGGAAACAGGGATCAAGACCATTCCCACATACTGCAGTGTGGCCAAAAAAAATAAAAAACTTACCTCTTAATTGTGGATGCTTCAGGACTCTAAGCTTTGGTAGGAAGTTACACCCTAAGCCATTTTCCCCCCTAATGCTTTAGTAAATTTTGTCTAATGGCTTAATCCTTTAATATTTCTAATGTAAGAATTTGCTGTGCAATACATTAATCCATCCTGAAGTTTTGACAACTAATGGGACTACCATAACTTGATTTGACCTTTGCCATAAAGCTAAGACTGAATCAGCTTTTATTATTCAAAAGCTTTTCCACACAATTGCCTCTTCCAATCCCATAACCCACTTTCTGCACTTTTTCCCTTTTCACTCCTGATTGACAAAAATGGCCAGTTCTTTGCTATGATCATCTCTCGTAGATCCTATTCGAATTCCGTCAAATGCAATAACCGATATACACTACTGACATTCTATTTTCTAATGTCTTCTAGAACTATAATATCATCAAACCCATTATCTGGCTTTAAGTTATTACAGATAAAATAATATATTTTCCCAGACTTTCAGTCTCCAATAAATTTCATCATCACCTGCTGACTGGTCCTGAAGCTAAAGTTACATATTTTAGGAATTTAATGAGAAAATCACCTTATTCCTAGTGCTATTGAGTCAGGATTGATTAGGTAAAGTTGTCAAGATAACTTCAAAGCTGAATGATTGAAGTAGAAGCAGGGCTTCCCTGGCTACTCAGTGGTAAAGAATTAGTCTGCCGAAGCAAGAGACACAGGTTTGATCCCTGGTCTGGGAGGATCCCACATGCCACACAGAGCAACTAAGCCCGGGCGCCACAACTATTGAGCCCGGGAGCTACAACTACTGAGTCCACGCGCTGCAACTACTGAAGCCTGAAGGCTCTAGGGCCTGAGCTCCACAAGAGAAGCCACCACAATGAGAAGCCTGTGCACAACTAGAGTAGCCCCCATTCTCTGCAATTAGATAAAAGCTTGAGCAGCAACAAAGACCCAGCATAAATAAACATATTTTTAAAAGATACAAAACTATTTAAAAAAAAAAGGTAAAAGCATTGACTCCTCATTTTACATGCCCATGGAAGGGTGGATAGGGCCTCGGCTCCAGGTGCTCTTTATTCCAGGACCCAAGGTGACTGAACAGCTGCTCTATTTATTGATTTATTGGTATACATTGTAGCAGAGGAGAGGAGAGCATGAGATTAGCGGTGTGCACTGGCTCTTGAGGCTCCTGCCCAGAAAGGATGCACGTTGCATCCACTCACATTGCATTGGCCAGAGCAAGTCACAAGTATCCAACTTCCAATGGATGGGGAAGTACAAGCCTATCAATTGCCCCAAAGAAGAACTGATCTGGAACCCTTGTGACACGTCTTCAAGGCTGCCTCATATGTTAAAAACATACGAGATTTAGAATTTGGTATGAGAGTCTGTGTTCAAACTAATATTTATGTTACCACGAACAAATCATTCAGCATATCAGCATTGGTAACCTCATCTATAAAAATGGAGAAAACAGTCCTCAATTCAGTGAATGCCTGGAAGGAACAACCAAGACATCACATGTAAAATCGCTTAGCCCAGTATCAGTTTCCCTCTTTTCTTCCATTCACTGCCCAGATATAACGTATCATTTGGTTTTAGTACATTCCATAAAGAAAAATTTGTACCTGTTTGTTGGCTGCTGCAATTCACAGGAGTAATTTCCTTTGACCATACCATATTATAAGCTTTTTGAGAACAGGGGCAATTTTTTGGGTAAAATTTTGGTTAATGAACTAATTTTTATCTCTACTAGGGACTGCCGTCTATGGGGTCACACAGAGTCGGACACGACTGAAGTGACTTAGCAGTAGGTCTTTGTTGTGGTGAACTGGGGCTACTTCTCATTATGGTGCCTGGGCTTCTCATTGCAGTGGCTTCTCTTGTTACAGAGCACTAGTCTAAAGTGTGTGCTCAGTAGTTGTGGCGCATGGTCTTAGTTGCTCTTTGGCACGTGGGATCTTCCCAGACCAGGGATCGAACATGTGTCCCCTGCATTGGCAGGTGGATTCTTAATCCCTGGACCATCAGGGAAGTCCCAGGGCAATGCTTTATAGTTCTTCTGTATCTCTTATATTGCCTAGTACAGTGTTGAAAACATTATTTGGGCCACATATATTGATTATTTTCTCCTGCAAAGTGTCTGACTTCTAGGGAACTGGGTTAACTCACAAATGAATCTTTCAATAAATTTCAATTTACTCTCCTAGAACTTGTTGCTTTTGTTTTACAGCCCTTTCCAATTGATTATTTTGTTTTATACTTAAAATATCATGGGAACACAAAGGAGATATTATACTCATTTACAGCTAAAGAATAAACATTGGGGATATTTCCTGAGTTCACCCTACAGTTCACCTTTTGGCACAAGGAACCTTAGAGGTTTACAACCCAAGAAACCAATGACATGATTTGGGCTGTGGTTGCTGAGGCAGAGGACAGCCAGTAAATCAATTATGCACTGCTTCTTTGCAGTGGTTCTATCCGGCTCTCTCTAAGGACTTCCAAGAAGCCAGACCAGAGACAGAGCTGGAGTGCAGGCTCATTAAAGCAACCTCCAAATCTAGATAAGACACTTCTGACCAGAAACCAATAGACTGTCAGATATTTTTTTCAGCAAAGATGGATTTATTCTGGATTAGCCCAGAATTGCAGTTCGGGGTCTGCAATCATGATGAGCCAAGTGCAGGTCCTTGCACATCAAGGAAAGGAGAACACTTTTACAGAGAGAAGAAAGTTGGGAGGGCTATAATAAACAGAGTCCATGGGTTTTCATTGGCCAAGTCCTTGCCAGGAAAGAAAGAATCTTTCTTCTTCCTGTTGGGCTCTGCTGTGACCGCAGGGTGTGAGGTCTCCCCATCCTTGTCTCCCAGCTGTATTTATTTGTGGTTTCTGATTATTAATTTTTTATAATCCTGTAATCATGATCTCTCAGGATCAATGTGAAAATTAAATGGGTAATAAGTAAAAATCATCTGGCATAGTTAGTTAATATAAATGCTTGTCAAGGTTAGTTTGATTGAGATAAAATGCCAGTTTGATTGAGATAAAACTCTATGAGATATTCCCTCTGATTCCTTCATATTCTGACAAAACTTTATCTCAAATATTATTTTTCTCTTTTTTTGTAGGAAGGGCAGCTCTTTTGGAGACCAGATGGGAATTTCATATCTTTGAGTATGCATAGTCTTTTTATAGAGACTGCCTTACACTCTGTGTGTGTCTGTGCTCAGTTGTGTCCAACTCTTAGTGACTCCATGGATTATAGCCTGTTAGGCTCCTCTATGCATGGAATTTTCCAGGCAAGAATACTGGAGTTGGTTGCCATTTCCTACTTCAGAGGATCTTCCCGATCCAGGGATTGAACCCATATCTCTTGTGTCTCCTGCACTGGTAGGCAGATTCTTTACCACTAGTACCACTTGGGAATCCTGCCTTACACTCTAGTTGATTGTTCAGTTGTTCAGTCATGTCCAACTCTTGGTGATGCCATGAACTGCAGCATGGCAGGGTTCCCTGTCCTTTACCATCTCCTGGAGTTTGCTCAAACTCATGTCCATTGAATCAGTGATCCATCCAACCATCTCATCCTCTGTCAACCCATTCTCCTCCTCCCCTCAATCTTTCCAAGCATCAGGGTCCTTTCTAATGAGTAAGCTCTTTGCATCAGGTATCCAAAGTATTGGAGCTTCAGCTTCAGTTTTTCCAATGAATGTTTAGGATTGATTTCCTTAAGGATTGACTGACTCGACCTCTTTGCAGTCCAAGGGACTCTCAAGAGTCTTCTCCAGCACCACAATTCGAAAACAGCAATTCTTTGGTGATCAGCCTTCTTTATGGTCCAACTCGCATATAGCTACATGACTACAAGAAAAACCTTAGCTTGGACTGTATGGACCTTTGTCAGCAATGTAATCAACTCTAGCTGATAATTAATAATAAAATAACAATCAATCTTTTTTGAGTACTTACCAAGGACAATCAATGGGCTAAATGAATACTATGCATTACCCAATTTTCACAACAATGTTGGTAGGCCCCCTCATTCTACAGATAAGGAGAACGAGACTTCCAGTGGTTGTATTACATGCCCAGGACCATGTAAGTGACAAAACTGGTAAGTAGCAGAATCAGGATCCAAATCCAGATCTCATAGTTCATGCCCTTAACCACCGACTTAATATGTATACCTGACTTTATTTCCTAATTATATTGTTATTTGAAAATGAATGAATATTCTTATTCATTTTAATACATCAATAACATATAGCACAATGCCTTAAAGTAAATAATTAAATCACAGGAAATATTTACTAATTCTTTAAAGGGTGTTATATTTGTGTAAAGAATTTTAGATTCAGGTATATGAATTCAGGGTTTATAAGTGAGACATCTGAAGATTATTAGAATATGCCACTACAGGAAATTCCCTGGCAGTCCAGTTGGTTATGACTTGGTAACTGTGGCCCAGGTTCAATCCCTGGTCAGGGAACTAAGATCCCATGAGGTGTGTGGTGCAGCCAATAAAGAGAAAAAAGCAACACTATCAAAAGTGTGTATTCTGTTGATAGTAATTATCTTTCTATGGGAAGTATAGCTTAACTTTAGTTAACTAGGGTCCACAGGAGATGTGTTTTCTGTGTGTGTGTGTGTGGAAGTGAGTGGGATTGGTGGGTGTGTGTATGGAGGGTTAGAAAGGCAGAGAGAAAGAGAAAAAAATTAAAAAGATAGGAAAAGAACTATAAAACTGCAAGGCTTAGATAAGAAGTCATCTAAAACTAAGGGCTTTTTAAAAAAAATCATTTTTCTACTTTACCATGAATAAGAGATGACATTTTACATGCCACCCTTGCACTTACTCATCTCTGTTAGGAGACCTAAGGTTATTTCTACTTCTGGCTTTCAGAATTAATCTAGCCACTTAGCAAAATATGAGTGCAACCTCCATGGATAGCAATTTTGCAATAGTTACTAAAATATAAAATATGCATACAGTTTGACCTAACAACTGCACTTTAAGAAATTAATCTTAAAAAAGAAAGAAAGAAATTCATCTTAGGGACTTTCCTGGTGGTCCAATGGCTGACTCCACACTCCCAATGCCAGGGGCCTGGGTTCGATCCCTGGTCAGGGAACTAGATCCCACAGGCTGCAACCAAGAGTTTGCCACAATTAAAGATTCCACATGCCGCAACTAAAAAAAAAAAAATCTCGCATGCAGCAACTAAGATGGAAGATTCCACATGCTGCAAGATCAGCCAAATAAATAAATATATATTAAAAGAAGAAAGAAATTCATTTTACAGTTATGCTTTATCTATGTGTACTGATACATGTTTAAGGAAATTATTACAAATAGCAAAAATGTCTATCAAAATATTACAAATAGCAAAAATGTCTATCAATGTATCTATATTATAGAATGACAAATATATTCAATGTAGCGACACAAGGGAATAAAATGCAATCATTAAATTAGAATATGGCAGCTCCATGCAGGCTGTTATAGAATAACCTCCAAGGTCTATTCTTAGGCCCCAAACCTTGGAGGTGCCTTTGTTTCTTTTTTTTTCTCACATCCCACATCCATTACATCAGTAAATCCTACTGGCCCTAGCTTTAAAATATATCTGATACGGGAGCACTTTTCATCATTTTTACTCTTGTTACTCAAGTCTACTGCAAATTCCTCCTCACTAATCCTCATCCTTGTATCTCAAGCCTGTTCTTATCCTGGCAGCCAGAGCCATCCTGTTATAAACCAGGGAATTCCCTGATGTTCCAATGGTTAGGACTTCCTCTCTCACTGCCAGAGGCCCAGGTTCAATCTCTGATTAGGGAACTAAGAACCCACAAGCCTCGAAGCATGGCCAAAAAAACCCCAGTAAGTCAGATCATATTACTCCTCTACTAAATCCTTCCAACATTTCTCAGCGGGAGTAAAAGCAGAACAGGTTTTACAATCATTACTTGTTTCCTCTCTCCCTCCCTACCTCCTCCCTGGCATGCTCACGCTTCTTTACACCTCCAACCCCATCTCCCATTCCTTTCCTCCTGCCTCATTCTGGTCCAGACACACTGTGCTTGCTATTCCTGTATCAGAGGAAAAAGCTTCCTGGCTGGGTCTGAAAATTAAACTGACAAAGATAGGTTAACAGAAGAAAGTGTCAGTCGCTCAGTCGTATACGACTCTTTAGGACCCCATAGACTGTAGCCTACCAGGCTCCTCTTTCCATAAGGATTCTCCAGGCAAGAATACTGGAGTGGGTTGCCATTTCCTACTCCAAAGCATACACATTTATTGAATATAATTTTGATGTGACCAGGGAGCCTTCATAAGGAAATGGAGACCTGTAGAAATGGTTAAACTCAAGCACTTTTATGCTAGGTTTGATGAAGAATGAACAGTCAAGGAGATCTGAAAGAAATCTGACAGGTCAAAGAGTATGAGAGGAATGTTGTCAACAGCGGGAAACTCAACGAGACCTGTATGTTAGGCTGTTTCTGGCCTCCCTGATTTCAGAGGTAAGGATGCCCCTTTCCTCCAGGTATAAGGAGAGGACCTCTCAGGTAAGAGTTTATAACTTGTTTCAAGGGAGAAGGGCAGGGAGAAGGTCACTCTGACCTTGTTTCTGCTGTTTTCTCAGAAGCCTTCAGCTTAAAATATTCAATATGCCAAGGTGTCTGGAGCCAATGGTAAAGAATCTGCCTGCCAATGCAGGAGATTTAAGAGACAAGGGTTCGATCCCTAATTGGGGAGATCCCCTGGAGTAGGAAATGGCAACCCACTCCAGTATTCTTACCTGGAAAATTCCATGGACAGAGGAGCCCGGCAGTTGGGGTGGCAAAGAGTTGGACACAACTGAGAACGTATGCATACAAGGTGTCATATTTTGCAGTATCGTGTCTGCCTCATTCTTTAACACACTGGCACATGATGCCTCTGACTGGAACAAATATGCACATGGCTGCCTCTCTTCCTTCCTTCTCTCTCTCTCTCTTTTTTTTTTCAGTTCAGTCCAGTTCAGTCCAGTCGCTCAGTCATGTCCGACTCTTTGCAACCCCATGGACTGAAGCATGCCAGGCCTCCCTGTCCACCCCCAACTCCCAGAGTTTATTTATTTAGCTGCACTAGGTCTTAGTCGTTGGATTTGGGCATGCATTTTAGTTACGGGCATGCGAACTCTTAGTTGCTGCATGTGGGATCTAGTTCCCTGACTAGGGATCAAACTCAGACCCCCTGCACTGAGCGTGTTGCCGCTGGAACACCAAGGAAGTCCCATCTCTGTTTTTAAGTACTGCCTTCCCTGTGAGGTCTTCCCAGTCAACTGTATTTAGATTCTATCCCCACCTCCAAGTTCTCCCAATCTCTTTCCATTTAAGATTTTTCCTCTATTGTATTTGTCATCATTAACATTCCATATATTTTATATTTAGTTTCTCGTTTTTCTCCCCCACCAGAAAGCAAACTCCATGAAGATAAGGATTCTTGTCTGTTTTGTCTACTAATAGACACACATGAGAGAAAAAAGTTACTGTCTTAAGGTAGGTCCTCAAACTATTTTTGAAGAATACCAAATATATTAGAGGTATTAGATGTAGGCTATGAACTAAAGAGAAGAGCTGAGGTCAATTCCAAGGTGTCTTTGCTAGACATCAGGGATTGCTGCTTCCTGAGCTGAGGAAGTCTGAGAGAGGAATAGGCTTGCTGCACTTGTTGGGTGCTCTGCCATCCCCATCTCTAGAATGCAGGGAGGAAAACTCCGGCAGGGAGCTTAGGTGAGGAGACCTATTCTCCCTGACTTTGCCAACTCTAACAGTTTCTTTTTCTTTCATTCTTTTTAATTTTTGTTTTAATTGTGGAAAAGTCACATGATATAAAGCATACTGTGCACAACTGTACACTTCAGTGGCACTAAGTACATTCACACAGTTGTGTAACTCTCACCATCATCCGTCTCCCCCTGGCATCTACCACTTTTTTTAAAATTTAATTGAAGGATAATTACTTTACAATATTGTGTTGGTTTCTGCCAAGGATAATTACTTTACAATATTGTGTTGGTTTCTGCCATATGTACATCAAAATGAATTAGCCATAGGTATACATATGTCCCCGACTTCTTGAACCTCCCTCCCTCCCCATCCCACCCCTCTAGGTTGTTACAGAGCCCTAGTTTGAGTTCCCCGAGTCATATAGCAAATTCCCATACCAATGTTCTTTCTGATTCTATGAATTTGACTATGCTAGGTGTCTTGTATAAATGGAATTAAACAGTATTTGTCTGCATCTAATGTATACTGAAATGCATTTTTAAGATTATATGTCCTACAAACAGATTGCACCTTTTTTTTTTCTTTATTCGGATTTACGTCTGTATAAACGAGCTATTCCCTAGTAGCTCAGACGGTAAAGCGTCTGTCTACAATGCAGGAGACCCAGGTTCGATCCCTGGGTCGGGAAGATCCCCTGGAGAAGGAAATGGCAACCCACTCCAGGACTCTTGCCTGGAAAATCCCATGGATGGAGGAGCCTGGTAGGCTACAGTCCGTGGGGTTGCAAAGAGTTGGACACGACTGAGCAATGTCACTTTCACTTTCCCAGTTGTCAAAAACCAAACAAACAAAAAAATGATCCAAAAACTAGAAATAACAGGAAGAGGTTCCTAGGTGTTCTTTCAGTTTGATGCTGAACTTGTGCCTTGCAACGATTTCCTGTTGATTGAATTACTTTACAACCCTGAAGAGGCAGAGATGAACTCAAACCTCAAATAGTTCCTGTCCAGTAGTGAAAAAGATAATCTTTAAATATGGTTTATGGTCGGATACGACATTAACCAATTTTATATCCAACTCAGCAATCTTCTCTAACATTCCTTTATCAAATTACCTTTAAAGATCCAATTTCTCAAATTCACTTTTCAAGAGAAAAAATTTTTTGATGTGGACCATTTTAAAAGTCTTTACTGAATTTGTTACAATATTGCATCTGTTTTATGTTTTGTTTTTTTTGGTTGTGAGGCATGTGGGATCTTAGTCCCCTGACCAGGGAATGAACCCACATCTGCTGTGTTGGAAGGCAGTCTTAACCAATGGACTGCCAGGGAAGTCCCTCAAATGCATTTTGAACTGATTTTAGTATCTTACTGATTCTTTCATTAATTAACAAGTTATACACAATCTTTGACAGATGTTCATTTTATTTTTGTATGAGAGTTATGATTCTACTTTTTTGAAAATATACTTGAATGGCATTTTCACAGAACTGAAAAGCTGCCACTCTAAATAATTCCTGAGCACTTTCTCATTGATTAGCTCAAGCATGTGATACGATAAAATTTCTAGTTGTTAGCAAACAAAGAGTAAAGAAGTTGGCAACTAGCTGGACTTTTAGGCAGCAGGAAACGTAGAAGATTAGCTTCTGCTTTTTGAAATACCAGTTAGCTTATGTGTTCACGTTCCATTGCTGCTGTAACAACAATTTGTCACAAGCTTAGTGGTTGCAAACAACACAAATTTATTATATTACAGTTCTGTAGATCAGAAGTGGGACATGCATCTCACTAGGTGAAAACCAAGGTGTTATCAGGAGGCTTTTCAGGATGCTCTAGGGAAGAATCCATCCCCTTGTTTGTTTGGATTTTTTTTTCAGCTTCTAGAGGCTTCCTGTATTGCTCAGCACATGGGCCCCTTCCATCTTCAAAGCCACCAATGGCAGGATGCATCTTTCTCCCATCACATCTCTCAATCTGTCTCTTCTGCCTCCCACTTATCATTTTAAAGAACTCATAATTACAATGGGCTCCTCCAGATAACGTAGGATAATCTTCCTATGTTAAGGTCAGGTGATTAGACACTGTCAATCAATAAAATAATGCAGGAGGCTGCAAATAAAAGTTCATTTGGGGGCTTCCCTGGTGGTCTAGTGGTTAAGAATCTGCCTTGCAATGCAAGGGACACCAGTTCAATCTCTGGCCTGGGATGATCCCATTTGCTCTGGGGTAACTAAGTCTGTGTGTCACAACTACTGAGACTGTGTACCTCCAGCCTGTGCTCTGCAACGACAAGCCATTGCAAGGAAAGGGTTGTGCACCACGACTAGAGAGTAGCCCCCGATTTACCACTTAAAATTGAGGGGCTTGAGTAAGTCTCTGTGTGAGTGCGGGCGCGCTTTAGAAATACTTTGTTGTTCAGTTGCTAAATTGTGTCAGACTCTTTGTGACCCATGGATTGCAGCACACCAGGCTTCCCTGTCCTTCACTCTCTCCCAGAGTTTGCTCAGATTCATGTCGATTGAGTCAGTGATGCCATCCAACCATCTCATTTTCTGCTGCCCTCTTCTCCTTTTGCCTTCAATCTTTCCCAGCATCAGGGTCTTTTCCAGTGAGTCGGCTCTTCACATGAGGTGGCCAAAGTACTGGAGCTTCAGCTTCAGCATCAGTCCTTCCAATGAATATTCAGGGTTGATTTCCTTTAAGATTGACTGGTTTTGTTGTAGGAAGGCTCCCCACACCCCCCCCACCCCCCCCAGGGCCCCAAGAGCGGGCTTTTGTCTAACACTGGGAAAAGAATTGTCCGAGGAGACATGTGCTGACAAAGCAAGAGACTTTATTGGAAGAAGGCACCCAGGAGGACAGCAGCAGGGTAAGTGAACCCAAGAGAACTGCTCTACCACATGGCTCGAAGTCTTGGGTTTTATGGTGATGGGATTAGTTTCCGGGTTGTCTTTGGCCAATCATTCTGACTCAGAGTCCTTCCTGGTGGCGCACGCATCGCTTAGCCAAGATGGATGCTAGCGAGAGGGATTCTCGGAAGTGAATCAAAAGGTCTCCTTTTGACCTTTCCCGAACTCTTCCGGTTGGTGGTGGCTTATTTGTTCCATATTCCTTATCAGGACCTCCTGTCGTAAAACAACTCATGCGAATGGTTACTAGAGAGCCTGGCCAGGTGGGCGGTTTCAGTCAGTGTGCTTCCCCTTAAACAGTTTGATCTCCTTGCAATCCAAGGGGCTCTAAAGAGTCTTCTCCAGCACCACAATTTGAAAACAATTCTTTGGCACTCAGCCTTCCTTATGGTCTAACCCTCACAACCATACATGACTACTGGAAAAAACATACTTTTGACTATACTTTGTGAGTAAAGTGATGTCCTTGCTTTTTAATATGCTGTCTAGGTTTGTCATAGCTTTCCTTCTAAGGAGCAAGTGTCTTTTAATTTCATAGCTGCAGTCACCATCTACAGTGATTTTGGAGCCCAAGAAATTAAATCTGTTACTGCTTCCACTTTTACCCCCATCTATTTGCCATGAAGTGATGGGACCAGATGTTTAGTTATTTGAATGTTGAGTTTTAAGCAAATATAGGAGTCTATAAATCTTTTTAATCTTCATTTTCTCCCAACTAGACCTTGAAGTGGCATATAGAATCATGGTGGAATAAAATCGGTTAAAGTAAAGGTTATGGGAGGGAGGTGGGAGGGGGGTTCAGGATGGGGAACACATGTACACCTGTGGTGGATTCATGTCAATGTATGGCAAAACCACTATAATATTGTAAAGTAATTAGCCTATTAAGGAGCCTCCAATTAAATACATTTACATTAAAAAAATAAATCAAAGCACTAAAAAAAAAGTAAAGGTTATGTTTTTTCCCCTACTTCTTTCCCATCCACATTTGCATAAAAATGTGATCACACAAGCTTACTTACTTGGTTATTTGTAAATACTTGACACTAACACCTCTCTTGCTTCACAATTTATTGCAAATTGCTAGGTTTAGAAGAGAAGCCTGAAAAATTCAGTGGCTATGCAAAATTATATTCCTTTCTATTTGTTTTAGTTGCTGCCAAATGGTTGATTTCCTTCAAATCCTGATCTTTCTTTATTCAGACAAGTTTTGCAGGGGGAGGGCTTCAATTTCTACACACCAGGTAGAATGCATTTCCTTTTCACCTATTTAGGTTAATGGCCTTCAGTGTTATGCAGAGTAAAGAAATTATTTGGCCTCTATTCAGAAGACTATTTGGTTTGAAAAAGAAAAGGCTAATTTCAGCATAATCATTAAATGAAAATGAGACAGTTTAGCACAAATTCAAAAAAACAAAAGGAAAGAAAGGAGTCAGTTGAGGATTTTCTAGGGATCACAGTGTTTTGCTCTGTTGAGGTTGAGGTAAGCATTTCAGTAGCAGTTCCCAAGCTGATTGAGTCTTTGATGAGGATTTTATGGGTGGAGGTTTCTCTAATACTTCACTTTGCTGTTAATACATTTCTTTTTTTAAGCGGAATTTGTCTTTGGAAAATTGGCTAGGCTTATGACCCTGGAAGTCTGGTCTGTCTTGGAGAGAGAAATGAACTTGAAAATAATTACTGTGACATGCGGGATACAAGTGTTTAACATATGAAAATTAAACTAAAGGCCCATAATCAATATGGCAGGCTCTGTGACGAGTATTTGTAGCCTAGACTTATACCAGAGATTCAACAAAATTATATAACATCACTACCTTATTCCCTAACATAATCTAAACGTATAACTTTTAAATGTATAACTTATACAGAGGGGTCCAGGAAAAAGAAAAAAAATGTTTAGGGATGGAATAAAATTATATGCAAAGGTAGTGATTCTGTTCTACTTCTGTGTGTGCGTGCTAAGTCGCTTCAGTCATGTTCAACTCTGTGCGACCCCACGGACTGTAGCCTGCCAGACTCCTCTGTCCATGGGAGTCTCCTGGCAAGAACTACTGGAGTGGATTGCCATGCCCTCCTCCAGGGGATCTAATGGCTTTGGAATAGCCAGGTACCCTCTAAGTACGAAATCCCACAGGTTATTGGAAAAATGAGTGCATGCACTCTGGCATCTGCATTCGTCTCCTTGGGATATATTACAGGCCTTCTTTAAACACTTCACAGTGATAAAACTGCCATGGAAACATGAATAACGTTTCTCGACCTGAATGTCTTAGAATCTAAAAACTGTCTATAGATAGAACTTTTTCATTGGTGCCAGGAAATTCAGCTTAGGCTCAATCTATTCATTCTAAGCCTCCGCAAGAGACCTTTAAACTTCTCAGGCATGCCAAAAATCTAGGTTTGAATTAAATGACTAACGCTTTACCTAGTTTCTACCACCAGTTCTTTGCCAGAATCTTTTCGATTCATCCTCAGCCAAAGCTGTTACCCATCCTGACAACATAGCCTTTCACCTCCTCACACCTCATGTCTTTGCTTTTCCAGTCCTTTGGCTGCCCTCCTTTTTCTTCCCTCACATACTTGTCTGACTGGTTTCTAGAAGCTTGGCTGAGATTTCTCTCTGACATAAATCTGGCTACCACAAATTAAGCACACCCCCCCCCCCCCCCCCGCAAACACACTTCTCAATGCAAATCTAAATAGATCTAATTTATAAACAAAGAGAATACTTCTATTTTCTTTACAAAAATAAATCACGTCTTGGCTTTTAAAGGAGAGAATGAAGAGCTAGTTGACAGAAAAATAACTGACTAGAACGGTGATTAGGAAAAGATAGAAGGTTAAAAAAAATAGCTACTCAACTATGATAACATCAGAAATAGCATAAATTTCGTTATTTATCCGCAAGGCAGCCCTGGCTCGATCCGTACAGGTTAATGAGTTATCTTTGTTCTGTGCTCTGATGTAATTTAAGCCTCCAAAACCGGACTGCACTTAGTAGGTGCTCTAGAAATATGTGTTGAGTGTTCAAAGGCTAAGAGAATTAAAAACTGATTTTTAAAAAAGTGACAAAAGCCACAGCTTCATCAAATGTTTAGCCTTCCCAAACAGCCCCATTGTTCTACTCTCTTTATACTCCTGCCTTCTCCCTTGTTTTTGTCGTTCTTTCACATACACATTTAAATCTAAGAATAGAGACGAACACCAAACCCTGAAATAACAGACTTAAACACGTTATTCAAAGCAAGTTATATTAGGCGGAAGCTTTTGAAGGAATGTCAACTCCTAACGGGTTCACTGTTTGCCGTACAGCTTTTCCCGCCTTCTCCGAGTGGAGGTGAGGGGTGCGGAATTAAACCATCAACATTCTCTCCCCTTTGCCTCAATTTTTTTTTTCCTGTCCTTTTCTCTCCTTTCCTCGGCTTTATTTCCTTCCCCCGTCTACCGTTTCTCTAGGGTCCTTGCTTGGCTTTCTCCCGCTCAGCCTGTTGGTCCCTTTGATCCTTTCTTTCTATCCCTTATTCCCAGAAGCTCCAGAAAATACCTTCTTTTTCTCTCTTCTTCACGTCACTTCCCTCCCTTCTCCCATCTCCCTCTCCTTTTCTGAGAGGTGAGTTTCCCCCGCTAGAGGCCACCACTTTCTCGGTTTCTTCCCTCCCACCGACGAGCAGCGCTCGGAGAGAAAGAAGGGAAAAAAAGAGGAGAAAGAGCGAGAGAGGGGGAAAAAAAACCCCGAGGCCTAGAGCGCGGAGGCCCGGCAGCGGCGTCGTCATGGCAACGGGCGCCGGCAGGAAACGAGGGACGCGCGGGAGGGAGGGGGGAGGCCACGGAGGGGAGGGGGAGGGACGGGGGAGGGGTCCGGCTGCCCCGGAAGCACCTCCCCGCCAGCCCCCTCCTCCAGCCGGGCCCACAGCCCCCGGCCTGCCGCCCCCACCCTCTCCGCCCGGCAGGAAGTGACAGGCCCCGGAGCGAGCCCCGGAGGCCTGGCGGAGCCGCGGCCGGCCCGCACCCGGAGCGGCGGGAGGGGCGGGGAGCCGCGGCCGCGCCGGGCGCCTCCCACCCCGCCCTCGGCGCCCCCGCCCCTCCAGGAAGGGGAGGAGGCGAGGGGAGCCCGCCGCGGAGGCCGAGCGCGCCCCCCACCCGGCCCGGCGCCCGGGGACCCCGGCACGTGAGGTGGACGCCCCCCACCCCCTATCCCGGGAGCGCCCGGGTGCGGAGCCAGGCGCGGAGGTAAGCGGGCGGCCGCGGCGGGGCAGGGGCAGGACCTCCGGGGGCTTGGCCGCGCGGGGATGTTTCTGCAGCCGCCGCGGGCTGTGGAACGCCCCAGGTACCTCCCCCGGCGTCTTTCCCTGCCTACCTCTGGCGCTCGCCCTGCGGTCCTTCGCTCTGCTGCCCGAGCCTCTCGCTCTTCTATTCATTTTCACACAGAGAGCTGTGCTCACTGCTGTCCGTCCGTCACCCTAGTTGCTCCTGACCGCTCCTTCTCTCATTCATTTTCCCTCCTCTGACTTTGGCTTTCCCATCCAAGCGTGCCGTCTAGTTCTCTCCCTGCTTTTTTCTGGTCCCCTGGGTCCCTCAGCCTCCCAGTTCCTCGATTTCTGTCTCCCTCCTGCCTGTCTCCCCGCTATCAGTAAGCACACTTCTCCGCTCACTTGGGGTCGGTTCACTCCTGGCACCACCGCTCCGTGAGCCCCCCTTCTCCCGGTGGGGTTGACTCCTCTTGGGAACTCGTTCTCATCAAGGTTCTAGATACAAGGACCCCTGGGGGCGTCTACTCCTATTCTTCAGATGGCTTCGATTTCTGTGGCACAGTCTCCCCCGAACCCACCCCCTTCTCCTTCCCCCCTTCCTATCTATGCCCCATCTTTCCTGGGAGGCAAGAGTTTCATGCTTGGGGAAATTGATTTTCTCCAACTCTTGGCTCAGGAGGCCCGGAACCTGGTCCACTTCATTATCTTCCTCTAGCTCCTTGCCAAAGATCTACTCCAGCCCAGCCCCACAACCCCCAAATACTATATTTCAGGATGACCCCAGTTTCGTGATTCAGGGGACCTCTATGGTTCAGCTTTTCATGCTTTCTCTTCCAGTTAAATTCTGAAAATTTAAATTGACTGTGCCTCCCAGACTTTCTGTTGTCTTCATTTTCTGTATTTGATTTTACAGCCCCGAAGCTGAGCACAAATGAATAGACTTATGTGCCTGGGATCCAGGAATCCTGGTTTTGATGACAGTTTCTCCTGGTTTTGTTTAAGACTTTAAACTGGTCTCTTTCCACCTCTTTTCTGTTTCACAACCTGAAAAATTATTAAGACTTCCATTTTGGGGGGAGATGGGGATCATATAGTTTATTAGCCTTTTCATCTACGAAGGGAATTCATGTCTCCTCTAGCTAGTAAAGGGGGTCTCCTCCCTCTGAGTCCAGTGAACTAGGTCCCATCCTCTATACAACTATGCCGTGCTGCCTCTAATGCTTACCCACTTTTTTTCCTCCGCATGCTGATAATGAGGATTCATGGGTCTGTATCTGTTTAGTGCTTTGATATTTTGGCAAAAGATGTGGGGTGAAGATAGGCTAGACTTGAAGCCAGTGTGATTTCTCCTGTATACTTCATGGGTTATATCCATGTTTGCAATGACATTTGCTCTTACTGGACAACTAATTCTTGGAGGATAAGGATGCAATCAGATTATAACTGGGAATGGACCCATAAGAAATCTCCCCAACTCTAATTTCCAAGGCCAAGCAGTTTGATTTTATTTAGTTTCTTTGTTTTGGATGGTATCATTAAAATGGATTCACCTGAGTGAAACTATCGGCACACCTTAGCAGATATTCTGATTTGTTGTTTACATTCCTAAACCAAATTGTGCTGTGCTGACCTGATATTTCCAATGGCTCCTCCATGCCTCAAAAGTAGAGAAAAAATAGCAAAAGAAGGGGACGAAGAAAAGAAAGAACCAAAGAAACTTATTGTCATTTAACGCTGCTTTGATGGCATGTTTCTTCTTCCTTCTCATCTGTTTCTTTGCTGTGTTCTTAGCAATGTTTTCATGTGTTCTTTGCAAATTTTAGAGTAGACCCCAGAGGATAAATTCTGGTTACTTCAGTGGGCGAAAACATTGAATCTTACTTTCTTGAAGCTTTGATTGCTGTCTTTACTATGTTTAATACCTTTAAGTCATTTGTTACAATGATGTGTTATATTTACTTGGGAATTCTCTGCATCCAGGGGAACTGAGGTGGAAGAAGATAAAGTACCATGGCCAAGGTGTTACTAGTAGCCCCAGCTCCAGCCAGGCAGCTCTTTGGGTGAGATGGGCTATAGTCTAGCTCTTCTGCCTCCCAGTTTTATGACTTTTTATGTTGCTTTGGTCCTTTCTGTACCATAAGCCCCTCCTCCATAAAATGAAGACAATGGGTACTCGAAGTGAGTGACACGGCCTTAACCACAGATTGTTTTTGGTTTGAAGATCTGTGTCCTAGTGTAAAGATTTGATACTTAACTAGGACTACTTGCTTAACCTCTGAAAACCTCATTTCCACAATTGTAAAGTGAAGATAATTATATTTACCGTAAAGCACTGATAAATAATGGCGGTGAAGGCCTAGCCCAGTGAGAGGAGGCGCCCAGTGACTTCTCAGTACATGGTGCCATTGTTAAGGTGAGGCTGATAGTGATGTTGCATGTGAGATAAAAATGAGGAAACAGTAAGTTTTAAATGGGATGATTTTAAACTGTTCAAAGGTGTGATGGGGATATAAAATAGCCTTACTCTTATAAGGAACCATCTTACATTCAGGCCATTTTCTATTTAATGACAGCCAGGAGGAAATAGGTTAAAGTTGTGTTTTTTGAGACATCGCTTAGTTTCAAAAGATGGTGGGGAAGATACGGTTATAAGTGTATTGAAGATTTGATCATTATTAAAACAGAGCAATCATGGCTTCTGGAAGAAAAGGAAGGTTCTTAGGTAACTTGAATAAATAATAACATGAAATAGTCACTGGAGATCAGGTGTACATTTTAACCCGTTGCTTCTTCCATCTAGGTCTGGAGTCAGAGTGCCAGCCGTGGGGACCCTGGACCTCTATCATGGAGACTGAGAGTGAACAGAACTCCAACTCCACCAATGGGAGTTCTGGCTCTGGGGGCAGCTCTCGGCCCCAGATCGCTCAAATGTCACTGTATGAACGGCAGGCTGTGCAGGTGAGGCTCAGCACTGAGGGGCTGTGAGCATTGGCTTGGGGTGGGCAAGGATGCAGGAAGATAATCACCCTTGGTTTCTTTCCAGCAGACTGGGCAAGTACGATCAGGTGATGACAAAGGTCACTTGCAGGTCTGAGAACCTTTGGGGTTTACAACAGTTTGAGCAAGCAGGCAGAACGAGATATCAGTCTTTAAGGTTTTTATATCATTTAGTTCATGTTGCTAGATCTCACTAACCATTTCTCTTCAAGGATTGTCAGGTTTTTATTTTTGGGTCTTTCTTGAAAATCACCCTGGGTAGTGGAAGTTAAGAACCTCAACTATTTCGGCTCCTGGAAAGAAAAAAAAGGAATGTAGTTTTGGCTTTGAAGTTAACACCAAAACTGAATTACTGATACTGTCTTTATAAACACCTGTTAGCATTATACTGTAGATGTTTAAAAATTCCAGTTACTTGAAAATTTTACCTGATACAGACTTTCATAGTCACTGTTTATTTTATTTTTCATCATTTTCAACCCTTTAGAGCCCTGTCGGGCTTCCTAGGTGGCTCAGTGGTAAAGAATCAGCCTTCCAGTGCAGGAGATGCAAGAGACGCGGGTTTGATCCCTGGGTTGATCCCCTGGAGAAGGAAATAGCAGCCCACTCCAGTATTCTTGCCTGGAGAATTCCATGGACAGGGGAGCCTGGCAGGTTGTAATTCATGGGGTCGAAAAGAGTTGGACACGACTGAGCACGCACACAGGCAGGGCTCTATCACCTTTACTGTGTCCCTAGAATATGGTCTTTTATTTTCTTCTCTTTACATTAATCAACATTCCATTTATTTTCAGCCAGTTTAGTCCTAATTCGTTGTTATATCAGATATTTCCAGATTCCATTTTGGGAAATACAAGTTCATGTGAGATTATACTGCTGTATTTTTCAATTAATTGTGTCCCTACTTTTTAAGGACTACATGAACTCACTGGTTCTAATATAAAAATGGACATATCAGATGTTGACAGGCTAACCAGATACCTATCTTTTCCTTTGTTTCTCTCTTCCCCATGTGTCCCTTTCCCAGGATCCCAGTGATTTCCACAGTATAGGTGTTAGGAGTGGTTCATCCCAAGTGGAATGATTCCCTTCTGTTTCTCCCTAGGCTCTGCAGGCACTGCAGCGTCAGCCCAACGCGGCTCAGTATTTCCACCAGTTCATGCTCCAGCAGCAGCTCAGCAATGCCCAGCTGCATAGCCTGGCTGCCGTCCAGCAGGTGAGAGGTCAGCAGCCAGCTGGCCCAGGAGGGAGGGGAAAGGCAGTACAGGTGGGTCGGAACACACCACACCCGCCGCTGAGCCAGGCTGGGAACAGTGTCCCGTGCCTCCTGTCCTTTTGCAGGAGGATGAGTGGACCTCAGCGTGTGGGCTCACAGTAAGAACCGTGGGAGAACTGTCTTTTAGAGGTAGCACGGCTGTGTGCTAGCCCTGCACTGTCCAGTGTAGTAGCCGTTAGCCACAGGCAGCTGTTGAGCACTTAAAATACAGCTAGTCTCTAGGACTTCCCTGGTGGTCTAGTGGTTGAGAATCTGCCTTGTAGTGCAAGAGACGAGGGTTCAACCCCTGGTCAGGGAAGTAAGATATCATACGCCTTGCAGCAGCTAAGCCCATGCTGTAGTTTACTGATACCACACGCCACCACGAGAGAGTCTGGGCTGCAATGAAAGATCCCACGGGACGCAATGAGGACTATGAGTACCGCAACTAAGACGGGACCCAGCCAAATATTTTAGAAAATCCGTCTCCTTAAAAAAAAAAAAAAACCCAACAAATGCAGCTAGTCCAGATGGAGATATGGGAGAAGATTTTGGATTTCAGAGACTTTTTAGTTCGAAAAAGCTCAGAAGTTCGTTTATGTTGGTATGTGTTAAAATGAGACAGATCAGCTTAAATAAAGTAAATTTTTAAAGTTTACTTCTCCTGTTTCTTTTTACTCTTTGAAAAAGTTCATATTAGAAAATGATATAGGTGGCTCACCTTACATTTGTATTGATCAGGCAGCTCTGGGCTGGACGTAGCAGTGACTTCTGATGTGACCTGACCAAAGGTTCTTCCAGCTAAAAGAAAGCAGGAGAAAGAGCAAGGGCTGCCAACTGCTCAGGGCGGGTTATGTGGGAGTCGTGGGGTTAGCATACGCAGTAATATGAGGGTGATTGACATAGTGAACATACTTGTCCTTGCTCCACAGTAGAGGCTCACTGCTCTTACCTGAAATCTCAGTTATATTTTGTGCCTGTGATTTGTTCCTGGAAGATTCAGAGCCTTTGCCTTCGTTGTCTCTGTTCTCTCTTGTCGTCTTTGCCCTCTAACAGGCTACAATTGCTGCCAGTCGGCAGGCCAGCTCCCCAAACACCAGCACTGCACAGCAGCAGACCACCACCACCCAGGCCTCCGTGAGTACTGCCTGTCCCCACCGAGGGGCTTTCCTCCCTGGGTCTGTGTCTTTCAGTTAAATTCTTGGGTTTGCCAACATTCAGATTTTTCTGTAAGATATTTCAGGAAACCTGAGTACACTTTTTGGCCAACCCAATACTTTGTGCCATTGATCTGAGAGTGTTTATTTCACCATTGATGGTATTTACTGATCGTGCGTAGAGAATATCAGTAAAAGGGAGAGTAACCAGCATGGATCTGTAGAGGTGTCTTAAGGAGGAAGAAAATCCTGGGCAGGAGGAATCAAAGGGTCCCAAAGGCTAATCGTTGGATTCTTGACTGAGAAGTAGAATCTATTCCATTTCGTCCTTTGCTCCTCAGCTCTTACACTGGTGATTAGGGCCTGGTTTCTGTACTTTGCTGATAGCCTTTAGAGGCCAGGATAACAGGTGTGGATGGTAAGGTGTTCATTTCCTCCTGACTCTGTGAAAGTGAGATACTCTGCTTTTGCTGGTGTCACTCTGAGTTTGTCAGTCATGTGTATTTCCTTGTGTCTCTTCCCCCATCCTTAGTCCTGGTTCCCTTCTGTACCACACAGATCAATCTGGCCACCACATCGGCTGCCCAGCTCATCAGCCGGTCCCAGAGTGTGAGCTCTCCCAGTGCTACCACTTTGACCCAGTCTGTGCTACTGGGGAACACCACCTCCCCACCCCTCAACCAGTCCCAGGCCCAGATGTATCTACGGGTAAGCCACAGCCACCATTGTCCCAGGGACATAATTGTTCTCTGACTTGTTGAGTGAAAGCCTTTTTTTTTCTGGCTGCACTGTGCACCTTTTGGGATGTTAGTTCCCCAACTAGGGATTGAACCCAGGCTCAAGTCTTAACCACTGGACCATCAGGGAATTTCCCAGAGTGAAAGCTGTTTTATGTCATCATGGTTGAAAGTGAAAGTTGCTCAGTTGTATCCAACTTTTAGTGATCCCATGGGCTATACAGTCCATGGAATTCTCCAGGCCAGAATACTGGAGTGGGTAGCCTTTCCCTTCTCCAGGGGATCTTCCCAACCCAGGGATCAAACCCAGGTCTCCCGCACTGCAGGCGGATTCTTTACCAGCTGACCCACAAGGGAAGTCCGTGTCATCATGGTTACCCAGATGTTTTAGGACAAGCGGATCTGCTTCCTATGCCTGACTTACCTCTAGATGTGACGCTCAGTGTTCACAGGTAGCTTACAAACAATTGAGATCCTAAGTTAGAAGATTTCACCTCAGTTTTAAAGAAATTTGCACCAGATATAGTCTAATCTTTAAAGCCATGGCTCACTTGCACAAATCCTAAGTGTTACCTCTTGGCCTGTCTGCTTAGTATATATAAACCCTTGTTCCCAACTCATTGTCTCAGCCTTTTTGATGTTTGATTCTTTGTTGTCAGTGTATAGTTTATACACGTTCCAGGTTTTCTTCGGACGATTCATCACACGTGGAGGATGAGGGTCTCCTGGGTTGGTGTGGAAAGGGGCAGGGCCTAGCGGTTTCGTATCTTCTGTTTATTTTGTCTTGTGGTCCTTCCCTTCCGTTTCTTCTGTCTCTCTCCCCTTTCTCTTGTTCTGTTTCCTCTGCTCTTCATCCTCTCCTTGCCAGCCACAGCTGGGAAACCTATTGCAGGTAAACCGGACCCTGGGCCGGAATGTGCCTCTAGCCTCCCAACTCATCCTGATGCCTAACGGGGCAGTGGCTGCAGTCCAGCAGGAGGCGCCATCTGCTCAGTCTCCTGGAGTCCACACAGATGCTGATCAGGTCAGTGGTGACCACTTGACCTGCGGACGGGCCCTGGGGAGGGCGAATGGAGTGGCCTTGGACCAGGGATCACCCTTCCACCCCATTACAACTTTTCAGAATTCTTCCCCCTACCCCACCCTCAATTTCTGTAGAACTTGAATCCCTTACACCTTTTTAGTTATTTGAATTAGGAAGGGAAGTAGGCTTAACTGAAAACAGCCCTGGGGATATGGGAAGCCACCTCCTTTTTTTAAAAAAAAACTTTTTATTTTATATTAGAGTATAGCTGATAATGGTGTGGTAATTTCAGGTGGACGGCAGAGGGACTCAGCCATACGTGTATGTGTATCCATTTTCCCTCCAAACTCCCCTTATCCAGGGAAGCTTTATTCTTAATATAGGACCGGTGTCCCTGCCCTCCTTTTAGCTCTCCATAGCTGTTTTATTCAGAAAGTCCTAGTTCCTTGTCCTTGCAGTACTCTCTGGAAGATAAGGGGTGGTGGAGGGAATTCTGGTAAGACAGACATCAAGCTGAGTTGCTGGCAGAACACTTGATTTCTTCTCTATGAGTTACTATAGCTTTCAACCTTTAGCAGTCTGTTTCACTCAAAGGTGTTCCCAGTATAATCTTCCTCACCAGTGTGTTTTCTGTGCCTTATCTCAAACAAAAATATATATATAGAGAGAGCAGTGTTTTAGCTTCTTTTGCATGGCATACAAACTAGGGTCTCATGGTACTTATTTCATTCTTTTAGTTTTTATCAGTCAGCAAGTGAACACTGAGCTTTCCATTTCAGTAAACTTGAGCAGGTTCTGAAAGGATGGGTGGCATTTGATTTGGAGTAGCATGAACACTAGAGAGAGAGAATAGCATGTGTCAAAGCCTGACTACTCAGATATGTGACTGTGAGTTGAAGATGAGTGAATAAAGTGGAGACAATAAGCTTGTGGCAGGAAAGGGCATCGTTAAGGACAAATCTGAAAGCCACGTGACTTTGTAGGTAGGAGTGGCACTGCTGACTTGAGCAGCAGATTAAGAGAGTCAGGAAACTACTTGAGAAAGACTGATTTCGGAGCCTGTGCCTGGAGAAGGAAGAGAAATGAGGGAACCTGCTGAGAAACTGTTGGGGTCAGTTACAGATACAGCCTTTGGTTTAGACTACAGCAGTAGTGGTGGCGTCAGGATGAGGTAGAACCTGCTTCCATAGCAGTTCTTTCACTTAAACATCTGTTCATCAGATGTTTGTGTGTTGGTCTGTGGATGGACAGAGTAGTGGTTGAAAGTGTAAATCTTCGTTAGGGTCAGTTCCAACTCTGACTTACTGTGACCCCTGCAAATGGCCCAACATCTTCTTGCCACAATTTCTTTGTCTATTAAATAGCCGTTATAAAATACTTGTCCCAGGGTATGTTGTGAGGACTCAGTGAGTTGATGTGTCTGAGTGTTTGAACAGTGCCTGGACACAGTGAGTGTTTAAGAGTTTGGTTCTCTTTGTGATCACACAGGCGACATTCCTCAGCCTTGAATGTAGGAACAGGAGAGGAGGGTGAAGCTGGGCTTGGGGAGGGGGTTCAGGCTTGCCGGTGGGAGGGAGCCAGCAGAGGAGAGGTGAATGAAGGGACAGGAAAGAATTGAGGAGGAGGGAATGAGATCCTGAGCCTAGTGAGCCTTTGATAGGAGGAAGGAGAGAAGGTGGCCGGGGTGAGGGGAGAACGATGGGGGCTGACGGAGGTACAGGGCCAGGTTTCGCGGTGGGACCAGAGGTGGTGGTATCATCTCTGTGGGAGTGAACAGTGAGAGGGGAAAGAGGAAGTGGTTCAGAGGCAGGGAGAGGAGGAAAGTTTTAAATAGCCATGACGGGAAGGAAGCTGATGAGAAGAATCTTCGTAATTGCCAGGTAATATGTACGTGGCCCAGTACCCAGTCCTGATGATTTTTGTAAATCTCTCTCAAAAGCTGTTATTTCTCTACTTTACTATTGTCTGAATTCGGGTTCTTTTTATTTTTCACCTGAATTACTCTACTAGTTTCCTAACTGGCCTCTTAATTTCAGCCTTATTTGCTTCTGTCTCTAATCCTCTCCCATATTACTATCAGGATAAGTTTTTTTAATAAGAAGATATACATTGTTACTTTTTAAAAAAAACTTTATATTTTGTATCGGAGTACAGCTTATTAACATTTGTTGTGATAATTTCAGGTGAGCAGCAGAGGGACTCAGCCATTCACATACATATATCCATTCTCTCACAAACTCCCCTAACATTTTTAATTGTACCTCTGGCCTACAGAATTTGATGAATCATAATAATCCTTGACTCGTGGCATCCTCTCATCAATGGTTCATTCATGGTCCACTTTTTAAAACATTTACTCTGTAAGTTTTAATCATGTAATAAGCCAGCCCCAGCTCCAGATGGAGCTCCACTGCCTGCCCCTACTCATCCATGGTGACATTCATTCTGATTCATCCTTCCCTGAAACCCTTTTTGTACATAGCTTTACTGCCTTTACTATATTTCTAAAATGTTCTTTTTAATATGGAACATTTCAAACATTTATAAAAACAAAGAAATATGAATCTGTATGTGCTTAATCATCCAACTTAAGCATTTATTGACATGTGGTCAATTTCTCCAGGCCCTTTCCCTTCATCTGTGGATTATTTAGAAGCAAGTTCCAGATACCATGTGGATATATATATATAAAAAATATAAATTTGTATTTAAATCTATAAGGTACTTACCTTGTATATAATCCTTTGGGGAATACCTTCATTAAATGACTTATTGTCAAAATCCATCTGTATTGTTGCATGTCATTGTACTTTGTTTTGATTTCCATGTAATATTCCACTGTGTGAATATACTAGAGTTCATTCATCCTCTCTTCTGATGGTGGCCATTTGGTTGGTTTTTAGGCTTTTGTTAGGATGACTCGTGCTGCTGTGACCATTCTTACACATGCCTCCCATTGTCTACAGTGAGCACTTCTCTTGTGGGACTCCTGGGTTAGAGCATGTGTGAATATTTCAACTTCAGGACAAAATGCCAAACTGTTTTCCAGAGTGGCTGTGCTCAAAGAATGGTTTTGACAATAGAGTTGATCGTGGTCTTTCTGATGAGTATTCTTCAGTGGCTTCCTGTGATTCATTAAGAGCTTGTCATCCCTTCTCTCCGTTGATACACTGGACCACTTGTGGTCTGTCAGGCACTGTGCTCGGTGCTGGGAATTTCTCATTTTAACATTCCAAGCCCTTCAAGATCTGGCCTCTTTCTAGCCTCAGCCTACCTGCATAGCTTCATTTCTTGCCACTCCCTCCAGCCTTCCCCAAACATAATGAAATATTTATCATTTCCAAAAACACGGTGCTCTTTCTTGGCTCAGTGGTCTTGCATTGTTGTTACCTGTGTCTTCAAACCCTGTTGGTTCTCAGCTCAGACATCGCCTGTGTTAGCATGTCTTCCCTCATGCGCTTTGTCTGAGTTACTACTCTTCCTCCTCTGCACTCCCCTAGCACTGGGTGCATATCTGTGCATGGTGTAACTTGGTTTTCTTGTCTTCTCGAGTAGAAAGTACTCATTAAAAGCAGGGGCTTGTGTCTTTCATCTCTGCATTCCCAGTATCCAGTGCAGTAGTTGGTAGATGTTGAATGAATGGGGAAGAAAGGGAAAGTCTGAGACATCTTGAAGGAATAAAATAACTGAACTTGATGACAGATTTTGTAGAGAATGAAGGAGACTGAGAATCAGATATGACTTGAGAGCCCCTCTCTGGGAAGACCTTCTCTGTGTGTACAGGTGAGGGTACAGCTGAGGGGGCCGTGGAATATCTGTAGCTGTCGTCACTGCTTCTGACTCAGTCATGGTAGTCTTTCACTTTAGTGCCCTTGCTCCCCAAGTTTCTCAATCTGCCTTTTGCTTCCTATCTTTCAGGTGCAGAACTTGGCCGTCAGGAACCAGCAGGCCTCTGCCCAAGGACCCCAAATGCAAGGCTCTGCCCAGAAGGCCATCCCTCCTGGGGCCTCCCCTGTCTCCAGCCTCTCCCAGGCCTCTAGCCAGGCCCTTGCGGTGGCTCAGGCTTCCTCTGGGGCCTCAGGCCAGTCCCTCAACCTCAGTCAAGCTGGTGGAGGCAGTGGGACTAGCATCCCAGGGTCCATGGGTCCTGGAGGAGGCGGCCAGGCTCCTGGGGGCTTGGGGCAGTTACCTTCCTCAGGAATGGGTGGTGGTGGGAGCTGCCCCAGGAAGGGCACTGGAGTGGTGCAGCCCTTGCCTGCAGCCCAGGCAGTGACCGTGAGTCAGGGCAGCCAGACAGAAGCAGAAAGCGCAGCAGCCAAGAAAGCAGAAGCAGACGGAACTGGTCAGCAGAACGTGGGCATGAATCTCACCCGGACCGCCACTCCTGCTCCCAGCCAGACCCTCATTAGCTCAGGTACTCTGTCTCTTCCCATAATGTTCTTATTCCCTCGGGGCTAGCTTGAAGTCTTCAGGGTCCGTGTCTTTGCCCTTCTTGCTCGTTTTGGTCCTGAAATAGTGAAAGGAAAGAATCACATCAGCCTTGTTTGTATTAGTCCAGGAGACAGGATGACAGGTAGCAGAGAGGGATCTTGTCTGTTTCTGCCAGGCAGCAGTCAGTTTACAAGTTGCCTTGTCCTCTCCTTCTTAGGTCCTGACTTCTTCAATTTACTCCCTTTACCCTTTCATTCACTAGGGTCTTTTCTTTCTTTTTTTAAAATTTGGTTGTTCTGAGTCTTAGTTGTAGCACGTAACTAAGTGCTTCAGTCTTCATTGTAGCATTTGGTTCTTCATTGCTGTGCACAGGCTTCTCTGTAGTTGTGGTGCACAGTCTTAATTGTCCCAAGCATGTGGGATCGATCAGACCCCTGTTCCCTGCATTGGAAGGTGGAATCTTAACTACTAGACCACTGGGGAAGTTCCCACTCAGTTCTTTTTGAATAGCTTGCTGTGTTCTAGGGAGGGTACTGGAATACATCATTGAAAAACAGACTCTTCTGCACATGGAGCTTGCAATTTATCGTAAGGGATGAGTTCTCTTCCTCACACATTTACTGTTGGTCAGTTGGCAGTGTAGAGCAAAGACTGTGTGCCTTCGAGTACTTAGGGTGAGGGAATAGAGCCCTGCTTTAATACAGTCCAACTTGTGATCATCTGTATTGATGGTAAGGATTAAAAAGAATAAATAATAGTGATAACCCAGGGTAGTGCTTGCTTTCAGGCTGTGGATAGAGTTAGATGTGGATACCCTATCTGGTAGTGTTTATTTTGCTTCCTTGTTTCTAGTACTTTAAGTGTTGTATATTTGAGTAATGTACTCCCCATATTTAAGAGTTACTTATCATTTGTTTTCCTAACACCTAGTATGGCACTTTACAAACTATGGCACTTGTAATATCAAAGTGCTTTCATGTCACATATAGTTTCTGGGCACTCTGGTAGGGTGTGAAGCAGGGGAGATCCCATCTCCAGTTTACAGTGGAGGGAACTGGGTCAAGTCCAAGCCCACAGCGGCTGACTCTTAAAACTTCTCATGGGTGGTGACCTAAACTGATGAATCGTGGAGACCCGAGGCAATCATGGGAAGATGTTGGTAGCTTTACCTCTGTGGATATTTATTCTTTCAGTGACTGTTAAGTGTTTCTTGTGTATCAGGACCTGGGCTGGGTTCTAGGCATGTAAAAACGAATGAAATGTGGACTTGGCGCTTGAGGAGAAGAATCTAACCATGAAGATTAGATTGGGCTTGCCATTGTCCTTGCTGAGTGCCAAGTAATAGGATTTAAATAAAGCAAAAAAAGAGAAAAAAGAGTTAGATAAATGCAGGAAATTAGTGAGGACTGTTACATGCTTGAGCAAAGGTGGTCTTTGCCTGACATCTTTAAGGCTGGAGATGGTTGGTAACGTCTGACTCAGAAGAAAGAGTGTAAACCAGGTGGCCTGTCAGGCCCCTCCAGCTCGCTTTCCATTCGTAGTTTGAGTCTACAACTAGGTTCACCTTGGAAAGCTGCTTTGACTGGCGCCTTTGATGATGTTGCTCATGTCTGCTCTCCCTTCCTTTTGTGTCTCTGGGGGCTCGTTCCCGCAGCCACCTACACGCAGATCCAGCCCCACTCCCTGATTCAGCAGCAGCAGCAGATCCACCTCCAGCAGAAGCAGGTGGTGATCCAGCAGCAGATCGCCATCCACCACCAGCAGCAGTTCCCGCACCGCCAGTCCCAGCTTCTGCACACAGCCACGCACCTCCAGCTGGCCCAGCAGCAGCAGCAGCAGCAGCAGCAACAGCAGGCCACCACCCTCACTGCCCCGCAGCCTCCGCCGGGTCCCCCGACCCAGCCGGTCCCGCCGTCCCCATCCCAGCAGCCAGCCCAGACCCTGGTCGTCCAGCCCATGCTGCAGTCTTCACCGCTGTCCCTGCCGCCGGACCCCGCCCCCAAGCCCCCTATTCCCATCCAGTCCAAACCGCCGGCAGCCCCCCTCAAGCCCCCTCAGCTAGGGGCTGCCAAGATGTCTGCCGCCCAGCAGCCCCCACCCCACATCCCTGTGCAGGTGGTGGGCACCCGGCAGCCAGGTACAGCCCAGGCCCAGGCTTTGGGGCTGGCCCAGCTGGCAGCTGCAGTCCCCACTTCCCGGGGGATGCCAGGCACAGTGCCGCCAGGCCAGGCCCACTTGGCCTCCTCGCCGCCTTCATCCCAGGCCCCCGGTGCGCTGCAGGAGTGCCCACCCACGTTGGCCTCAGGGATGACCCTGGCCCCTGTGCAGGGGACGGCGCATGTGGTGAAGGGAGGGGCGACCACCTCCTCACCGGTGGTCGCGCAGGTCCCTGCCGCCTTCTACATGCAGTCTGTGCACCTGCCGGTGAGTGTTGCCCCATGATTGTGAGCACACGTCATCCTCAGGGGGACCTGAGCTTAATTTCGGAAGGGAATAAAGGGTTGAGGAGGTTAGGATATTAGTGCTTCTTTTGTAAGAGAGAGTTTTAATGGAAGGTTAAGATCCTGGCATGTATTCAGTCTTTCATAAGAGACATCAACGTATATAATACCTGAATGTCGTACTCCTACATGAAATTCTGTATTTTTGGATCTATACTAAGTTATATTAAGATACAGCTTTAACCACCAAAATCAGTCTTTAAAGAAACAGCAATTCTCAGTTGGGCTGTGATGAAGCCGGGTCTCCAGGTCTAGGTCAGGACTAAATGATGTTGTATGTTCTTTTGTCTTGATGTAGAAATTACACTTGTTGGGAATGACCAGAAATTTTACTGTACCATGGGATATACACACACTGGGGAATCTAGAACTAAGACAATTTTCTTGGACAGTATGGGAGTAATTGCGTTTCATCATTATCCTTTGCTCATAAATCTTGTTTTCCTTCCTGTTCTTCACTTTATAGGGCAAACCCCAGACACTGGCTGTAAAGCGCAAGGCTGAGTCTGAGGAGGAGCGAGATGATGTCTCCACACTGAGTTCAATGATTCCCGCGAAGACATCGCCAGTGGTAGAGAGCCCAAAGGCCATGGAGGAGAAGGGTGGTCTTGGAGGTGAGGAATGGACTTCTGCAGGACTGCCGAGTGCACAGAAATGAGAGGAAAGCTCTGAGTGAGTTAAGAGTTTAGTCTGATTCATTAGAATGTGGGCCTGAACTTGGTGGAGAGCTGGACACAGGGAAGCCAGGATGATTGATCAAAGAGGAAGATGTGCTACTGTGGACGATCAGGCTGGCTTGGCTCATCATTGGATCATTTAGGTCATCCCCTCCCTGTTCCTTAATCTCGTGTTTATTTTCTAGAGAAAGCTGAGCCAGTGACCAGCGCGAACACTAACACCCTGAGCAGTGACATTGTAGCTTTGGCTCCTGCCCCATCAGCGCCCCCTCCTTCGCTGGCCATGGTGTCCAGACAGATGGGTGACTCCAAGCCCCCCCAGGCCATTGTGAAGCCCCAGATCCTCACTCACATCATTGAAGGCTTCGTTATCCAGGAAGGAGCAGAGCCTTTCCCGGTGAGGGCAGGGCCAGAAGGTGGGGCTTTCACATGGGGACTTGGTCTGTTGGGCTGTCTTTTCAAACTCCAGAGACTCAGAAGGCTCAGAACTATTTAATTATTAGAGAACGGTTCAGTTCTGTTGTTTGTAGGATTAGCTATGAAGAAGGAAGGGAAAAGAAGAAGAAAGACTATGTAGACCAGGAACTGAAAATAGTGGGGAGAGGAGAAGCAAAGGAAAAAAGTGACCTTTAAGGCTGTCATGGTTGTTTTTTATTTGTTTGTTTTTGGGCCCCTTTGTATAGCATTCGGGCATTGTACAGCATTTGGGATCCTAGTTCCCTGACCAGGTACTAACCCGGGCCCCCTGCATTGGGAGCTTGGAGTCTCAACCACTAGACCACCAGGGAAGTCTCTAATTAGGTTGTTTCATAGTGAAGAAAATTGTGGTGGAGAAGTTGAGAGACTTTTCTGGATACCATGAGTTGCAGAAGCAGGACTTAGAACACAGGTCTCTTGCTTCCAAGTGTGTTCCCTGCAGTTTAGGAAGGAAAAGGACAAGATAGGGAGCTGGGGTAGGAGGCCCTTCTCCAGCAGCTAATCTGAAAAAAGCCAGTTAGAGACTCTAGATTGCTATATTGAAAATGGTTCTGTCTGCGTGACTTTGCCATTAACTCTGAGATCGAGGCAAAGACATGGTGGTGAGAAGTGGTGGGGAAAGCTATAGAAAGGAGTTAGGCTAATATAACTCACCTTTTTCTGGAACAGGTGGGCTGTTCTCAGTTATTGAAAGAGTCTGAGAAGCCCCTGCAGACTGGCCTCACCACAGGACTGAATGAGAATCAGTCGGGTGGTCCCTTGGGTGGGGACAGCCCATCTGCTGGTGAGTATTCATTTAGAGACCCATCTAGGAATGAGGCTGATGGAGATGTGTTTGAGGACTTAGCGTAAAATAGCAATTAGCTCTTTCAAGTGGGAATTATGTGAAGTCCATCTACATCAGTATACCTAGAATCACACAGAAGTTGTTCCCATAGGGTTAAGGGGAATTTTATCAAGCTGATCTGTTGGATTATTTACTATAAGGATATATTTTTCAAAGGATAATATGAAATAGGCTGTTTCTTAATTTCCAGTTCTCCTTATTTTAGATTCTGTGATATATGTTAAGGAGTCTTGTTTACATTTCCCCTCTCCTGCTTTTGAAAACTTCTGTGTCTGTGTGTGTGGGGAGGTGGGGTGGGGAGGGAGAAATCTCATATCTTTCCAGGCATTAGTAATTAGTTCCTCTCTCCTGTGGAAAAGTGCAGTCAAATCTGAGACTACGAATTATGAAGAAATTAGTCATTTAAAATGGAGATCATCTGGCTTAAGGTTAGGAAGACTGTGATGTCTTGAGGGACAGGTCTTTATGGTTTTGGATTTTGAACTTTGTTTTCGGGATTCTCAGTTAGGCTGAGTAGGTCTTTGAGGGGAACGCTGAGAGTAATTAGAGTCCAGTGCTGGGCCTGAGGGTGGCCTGAGCGGCAGCAGGAACCCATGCAGCCCTGCAGCGCTGCCTTGTTTTCAGAGCTAGATAAGAAGGCAAACCTCCTCAAGTGCGAGTACTGTGGGAAGTACGCCCCCGCCGAGCAATTCCGCGGCTCCAAGAGATTCTGCTCCATGACTTGTGCTAAGAGGTACAGTAGGCTCCCGTCTCGCCCTCCTCCCTCGGACACCCCTTCCCCAGGATCCGCTCGAGACCCAGAGCTAACGTCTCCTTCACCTTCATTCTCTTCTCCAAATTGGCCCCTAAAATCCTAGTTCACATGTAGAGCAGAGGAGCAAGGTGGTCTTGCATAGCAGCACCCCTGACCTCGTGTATGTTCCCTGACCCACAGGTATAATGTGAGCTGTAGCCACCAATTCCGGCTGAAGAGGAAAAAAATGAAAGAATTTCAGGAAGCCAACTATGCCCGTGTTCGCAGGCGCGGACCCCGCCGCAGCTCCTCGGACATCGCCCGTGCCAAGATCCAGGGCAAGCGCCACCGAGTAAGCCATCATTGTGGGGCGCGATGCTGCAAACCGGGCCTGTTTCCTTCTCTCCCCCGCAGAGCAGCTCGTTTCCCCTGGGAAAAAAAAAGTGTGAGACCAGAACTCTGGTTTCACATGGATCACATCGCTCCAGATTCCGAAATCCTTATCTTTTTGTCTCTTCTCATCTGATTTACCTGTTGTTTCTGTTAATCCTTACCTCTTGTTAGAGGAGGGAAAATCTAGGGGAGTTGTTGGCAGAAGAAGGGAACCAAGAGAGGGACACAGTTCACACTTGAAAGGCACTTGAGAGCAGACTAGTGACTTGGGGCATTTGCATATGAAGTACAGAGTACTTTACTTGTGCTGGGATTAGTTTTTCCTCTGTGCCTCAAACCTAGGATGGGGGGAGAGAGGGAGATCTCATGACACTTATGATCTCATTGTTTTTCCTGTAGGGTCAAGAGGACTCTAGCCGGGGTTCAGATAATTCCAGTTACGATGAAGCACTCTCTCCAACATCTCCTGGGCCTTTATCCGTGAGAGCAGGGCATGGAGAACGTGATCTGGGGAATCCCAACACAGCTCCACCCACCCCAGAATTACATGGCATCAACCCTGTGTTCCTATCCAGTAATCCTAGCCGCTGGAGCGTAGAGGAAGTCTATGAGTTCATTGCTTCTCTACAAGGTATCAAGGGCCTGTCTGCCAGAACCTGGGTCATCTGTATTGCTTTGTTTTCCTATGGTTTTTTTGAGGCCATCCCACAGGGCTTTGTAGATGGAAATGTAGAGGCCTAAGTATGGTATGATGAAGGTCCCCCAGAGAAGGAAATGGCAATGTACTCCACTGTTCTTGCCTGGAGAATCCCGTGGACAGAGGAGCCTGGTGGGCTATGGTCCATGGGGTCAGATGGGACTGAGCATGTATACACGCACGCACTTGACAAGGGATAGTTTTCTCCAGAAAGGAAAACCATCCTACCCTTCTCGCTATTTTGTCTGAATTTTGGGCCCTTAGAGATGGCATGAACGCTGATTTTCTTGGCAGTGTCAAAGAAAACACTGTATTTTGCTCTCTCCTTTCCCTTCCTCAAGTTATCTGAGTTGAACAGCTTAGTTGGTGGAACACCTTAGTTCTTTTATCTTGGCTCTTTTTTTAAAAAAATAGCTAGTTGCTCTGGTTTCATTTTGCTTCCATATCTTGACATCTTGGGCCACTGTATCACTGGATTTAGGACAAGTACTTTTGGTGCTACCATGTAGCTTCTCATACATACCCCACCGTTTCCTCCTAGGCTGCCAAGAGATTGCAGAAGAGTTTCGTTCCCAGGAGATCGATGGACAGGCCCTCTTATTACTTAAAGAGGAACATCTCATGAGTGCCATGAACATCAAGCTGGGTCCTGCCCTCAAGATCTGTGCTAAGATAAATGTCCTCAAGGAGACCTAAGGTGGCCCTCTTGCACAAACCAGCCTAAGGCAGACACTCCCCACCGTCCAGGTTATAACCTGGTGCCAGCAGAGACTCCATGAGGAAGACAGAGCTGTGCTGTCTTCTGCAGGAGGGGATCACCGAGACAGGGAAGAACCGTGCAAGAACTGGTCGCTGGTGCTACATGGTGGCAGCTTTGACGTTTCTCTGGGTTTTATTTTTTAAATCTTCTCAATTCTCACCTACCCTAATCCAATCTTTGTGAAAGAGGCAGTCTAGAGAACTAGGACTGCTCAGCCTTATCCCGGAGTGGAGTGTCTAGCCAGGGTCTGAATTCTCCAGGAGGAGGAGGAGGAATGTACAGTGTGGTGAGACAAGAAAATGGGTGGACTGTAGGTGTGCCTCGGCAGTGGTGGCGGGGCTTGTGTGACACAAGTAGGAAAACCTGGTCCTCCCTCTTCCCTCCGGCTCCTCCCGACTGTAGCTGTGGCCCAGACTCCTGTTGTCACTCCCTTAGTGTTGGGTATTTTCTCCTGCATCCTCACTGGCCAGTGTAGGGACTGGGTTGCCATCATTCTGATTTGCTGCAGAAACTAAAAGTATTGGGTACATATGTGGCTGTCGTCATTCTTTTTGCACCCCCCTGCTCCCTTCCAATTTGTTGTCTTCTACTCTACTTTTCTTTCCATTCCAACTCTGCTCTGTCCTATAGCTTTATAAAGCAGGAGCGCGTGGGGCTGAGGTCAGGAGTAGAAGGACCTGCCTTGAGCGCTATTCCTTATACAACAAAAATATTAAATATTTTTTTTCCTCCTCAGTAAAAGGATGAAAATTGGTCTCGGTTGTCTCTTAATTCATCATTCCAGTGTAGCTACTGGCTTCTTCCACACAAATGACTAGGCCGACATTTTTTTTTTAATCTTTTAAGTTTTTGTACAAAAAATGTATATATATTTTTCGCATTTTTAAAACAGAGTATGGGGGAGGGATGCAAACAAGTAACAGAAAAATGCTTTTATAACATCATTTTCCCTGCTTAGAAAAGAAAAAATACCATTCCAATAGTATCTAAAAGTCCAAAGATGAAATAATTTCATTTTCTTTCCTAAAGGCTAAAAAAGCCCCCTGCTTATTGATTCCGTCCTCATGTGGCCAGGGGAGCCACGTTCCTCTTCAGTGGCCCAGGCTCCCTGTCACACAAAGATCAGGCCAGGTTTCTGGGCACATGGCCTAAATGGAAGGGCGGAAGCATCAGAGGTTTAAGCCCCTCTCCCCATGGAGATAGGCTGGGCAAGAAGACACATCCCTGAGCCAGAAGCAAGGACAGGTGTGGCAGGAGCCTGCACCCAGGGCCGAAGATGGCAGAGCCCTGCATGTCCCACTTCTGCTTCCATTCCCTTTCCAGGAGATAGGAGGGCACCAAAAAAACCCCAAATGCCTGTGAAGGAAAGTGCAACATGTTTAGAAATACTGGTAGAGGGAACATTTTAGGAGTTAGAAAAGCTCTGCCAGCTTTGACTGCAAGTGGGAGAAGCAAGCCGCCAAGGATATCCCACTACAAGGTAAACAGACTTCGCGCTTCTGGAACCCTGGTGGCACAGGAGGTCCATTTCAGTGTCCCTTCCAATGGACTGCACTTCTGGATTAGGTATATTAGCTGCAGATGGACCAGTAACCAAGATGACGACCCAGGGCCCAGTTCCAGCTGTGAGGTCACTCCAGTGCCAGCCAATGTTTGGTACCTTGTAATCCTGGGAAATTTCACAGTTTCCATCCTGACCCGAGGTGGGAGAAGTAAGTGTACAACCTCTCCAGGCTGAGACCAAATGGCAGTCCTTGTGACCAAATAATCACTGCAGAACAGTTCCCAGCAGCAAGTTCCATCCAGACTCTCATGGAGACTACTGTAGGGCAGAGTAACAGCATGAAAGCAATCAAACCTATAAATAATGTTTCTTGGTTTGTTTTTTTAATTAAATCCAGTGTCTCAAAAACTTATGAAAATGTGTTTAAAAAAGAGAGGGAGCCTGCCGCACCCTTTTGCTCACAGTAACTCCTCTACTTGTACTTTCTGGTATGAAGACAGTGCAACAGCCTCTACTGTGATTGGCCCTATTATCTCTGTCCTGCAGCTGTATCTCTGAGGAGGGAAAACCAAACAGGGAACAAAGAGAAAGGCATTTCTTCTACTGACAGGTGGATGCAAACCAAAAGCAAACCAGAAAGCAAGAGTAAGACTGAGGGTGAGATGAGAGACTGCTTCAGAAATCTGCCGGAGGACGCTTTGGTTTGGGGGCTGAAGAAGCTGGACATCTAAAGTGCAATCACATTGGTAACAAGTGATCATCCCTTTCTTCTGACTCCTCCCCCAGCTGATCATCCCCCACACCACGATAGGCAGCAGGCACATTTCGGGGTTTAGAGCGGCATACAAAGTCACAGCCATCCTATAGAGAGAAGAACAAAAGTGATCATGTGAAATCAGCAACTTTCAGGTGGGCACAGTGTTTATGGTCTGAGAAGGTGGCAAGAACTAGTTTTCTCCAGGGATAATGAAGAGAAAACCCCAAAGCTCCAGTGATTGGCCTAAACTGAATTTGGGGAAACACGCTCTCCTCATGTAGGCCCCCAAATAGCTGGATCAGATTCATAAATCTAAGCAACAGTACCGTTCTTCCAGTCAGTCTGGAAGATCAGACATTAAGGTGCTATGTTGCTTATTACCCTGTATTGGGGCAACCAGTTGTCTTGGTTTGCTGGAAGTTGGGGTGGTTTTAGCACCCAAAAGTCCTGTGTCTCAGGAAACCCTCGGTCTGGGCAAACCAGGACGGATGGTTGGTCATCTGCTTTGTCTCCCAGCTGCCCTGTTACTTACTGCTACCAGGTTTCCAAGATCCTGCCAGAAGGCCAAGTGAGGAAACTGCTCCATTCCTTTGGCTCCTACCACCAGTCGCTGGTACAGGAACCCCCCGATGATATAGACTGCGACCAGTGATGCAAGCCTGTGAGGGAGAAAGACATCCATACTCAAAAACTGAGAATCAGTAAAGCTCATTGTTACCTGTTTCCTAAGCTCTGTTCCATAAAAATGGAAAAACAAAAAAGGAATAGTCAGTTGAAAAAAAAAAGGGGCCGGTAGAGCCTGAGAAAACCAGTTAGAGTGCTGCCTGCCTGAGAAAACCTTTGGATCAGAAAAAAGCAAGACAGTGTGTGACTCATTTAGGGTTGAGAACAGTCACCATTAGATAAACAGTCCAATTTCTTTAAAAGTTCTAATAATCTAATAATGGGAGAGTAATAAAAACTGTCTAGTCTTCCAGTAGGGAAAAAACCCTATCTCCAAATGCATATATTTATTGGGGATAAAACATTAAGTCTCATTTTTTTTAAACTTGCAGAGTTTAAAGAGGATATTCACAGACTTCTTTCCCCTCCAATTATAATATAGCATACAAATGCACACACGCTATTTGGACCCATATACTTCCAAGTGATTGATGAGTTAAAAAAAAAGGCTTGGACTGATAAAGGAAGAAGGACTCACGTGACAAGTAAGATAGAACCCACGCTAAGGTGGGAGATCTCTGGGGAACACGCCAGGCTGCTGTCCATCTCAAAGAGGTAGAAACAATCTTGGACTTTGCCTCGCTCCTCAGACACAGGGTTAAAGTTGTCCTGACGATAAGAGGACAGACACAACATTTATGTGGTAAGGTGTTTGCTTCTGACGCTTGTCTGAAAAGGAGCACAAACCCACAAAACCCCCCTAAACATTTGCTTCCTCCTGGTTTAAGAACTTATTTTCCATGTATGATGGAAGATGGACGCCTATGACTCAGGGAAAAACTGAACTTCTGGTTTTTTAAATTTTTTGGCTGCTACCAAATGGCATGTGGGATCTTAGTTCCCCAACCAGGGGTCGAACTCATGTCCCCTGTACTGGAAGTGGGGAGTCTTAACCACCGGACTGCCAGGGAAGTCCCTGGATGTCTGGTTTTCTCTCATCCACCCCAGTTATCTCATTCCCTCTGGACATTCTGTCCCACCTCAGGTCAGTCCTTTCATCTCCTCTCTAGGCTCCCAGGCCCCGGGGTGCCTCACCGCTAGGGTGTGTCGATTGCAGGAGATCATCACCACTGCCCGCCGCTGCTCCCTGCCACAGTGGTTGTCATATTCATCACCCCCTTTATAGATCAGCATGATCCAATTACCTGAGGATGGACAAGGGAAAAGGAGCTTTGGGGTGGGGGAAAAGCAGAGACAGACCTGGGCACTGTGGAAGCATGGAACCAAGTTCAGTGAAGTTGGTTTTAGTTAACCCCGCAGGATGAGCTCTGGTATACCAGAAATACCAACTAAAACCCACCCCTTTATAACAGCTTGTGTTCCCTTGTTAGGACAACTAAGAACCACATATGCATACAAGAATAATCTTGATTTCCCACACTAAAGGTAGGCAACTGATAGTGCAAATACAATTATGATCCGTACTTAGTCATGACTCACATTTTCTGAACACCTGCTAACATCAAGAGGCTCCATTCAATTACTGGGTGGCAAGGGAAAGCCTAAGATCTTAACCACAGATAAATTCAAAGTGGATGACTTTGAAGACTGGGGACACTTTTCCTTCTTCAGTATTTACTTGTTCAAATTTCTTTTGCAAAATATCATTTGATTAATAATCATGCGAGGTGACCAAGGTAAGGATTCTGCTTCCAATTTTGCATATGAGAAAACAAAAAGTCAAATGATTTTTCAAAGTCACAGGATAAGTAAATATGAGCTGGATCAAAAATCTAGTCTTCTGACCCCAGCCCCAAACTCTTGACCTTGTTTTTTATTATGTTATTTACAGCAACAACAATCTGCACTTATTAATCTACTTAAGGGTACAAAATAAACCATAGTTGTTCACATAGTCCTTTCCAGCAATGATTTTATGATTTTTGAGAAATATTATCAACATAACTCAAGTTGGTGGGGAGACTTTTATAGACTGACTGGCTTTCAAAAAAGCTTAATCTCACTTTAACACAAACATATAAATGTCCTGAGCCTTGGTTGTGGAGTGGTGGTGGAGCTGGGTGTTCTGTGGTTTGCAGGTATCTCAGGTGAGCTGAACCACACACACCCATATGATACAGCCTGGTTAGGGCTGAGACATATAGGGTTATCAGAGGGATTCAGTAAGCTGATCAACAGTGAGACTCTTACTTCCATTGAAGATCTGAGTCTCGTTGAATCTCCCAACTACCGTCTCCTTCCCGTTACTTTTGTTGATCTGCACCAGGCCTGCCCCAGAGGAGTGGTTGCCAGCTTCTCGGCACACCCGGAACACATAGCTGTACATGTCTGGGCTCTGGCCCACGGTGCTCTCAAAGCTGAAAGCAGAAATGCAGAGAGGAGGAAGAGGACAGTTAGAGCTGTCAGCCTTAGAAAGAGCAGCCTCTGTTCAAACAACGGTGTGTTCAACTTATTTATCAAACATCATGGCTAAATATCCTAGTGAATAATATCTTTTGCATTGTGAGGTTAACTGTGACCCAGACAGACTAACTGTTGATGATGACTGATGAAAATACAGCCTCCAAGACAGCTAGTATTCTAGATATTTCTAGAAAAACTGTTCTAGACTACGCTAAAGTATTAGTCAGTACCTCCCTGTGAATAAGGGTGTACGTTTATGATATATATCCTAGTTCCTTAAAGATTATCTTCAGATTTATATATCTGAAGATTATTGACACTTATGGTGATATGTTATTGTTGTTGTTTAGTCATGTTTAACCCAGGGATCAAACTCAGGTTTCTTGCATTGCAGGCAGATTCTTGACCATCTGGGCCACCAGGAAAGCCCCCTTCACTTTCATTTTCAGTGTCCGACTCTTTGTGACCCCATGGACTGTATTCTTCAGGCTCCTCTGTCCATAAGATTCTCCAGGCAGGAATACTGGAGTAGGTTGCCATTTCCTTCTCCAGAGGTTCTTGCCAACCCAGGGGCTGAACCTGCATCTTCTGCTTGGCAGGCAGATTCTTTACCATTGAACCATCTTGGGAAGCCCTTACAATGATATACTGAAGTCACTCAGTCGTGTCCGACTCTTTGCGACCCCATGGACTGTAGCCTACCAGGCTCCTCCATCCATGGTATTTTCCAGGCAAGAATACTGGAGTGGGTCGCCATTTCCTTCTCCAGGATCTTCCTGACCCAGGGATTAAACCCAGGTCTCCCGCATTGTAGGCAGACGCTTTACCGTCTGAGCCACGATGATGTAGTAGTAGGCCTAAATATGTTCATCTTATACTTCTGAATATCAAGCTGGTCTCTTGGGTCCAATCTTACAAACAGCTACTCTTCTGCATAAAGTACCTGCACATCCCTGCTGAACACTGGGCTAAGCACGTGCTCTCCATCATAGAGGAACGTGAGACAGCATGGCCAAATAAGGCCAATATTGTTAAAGTACAGATTAGAACCATCTCTCAGAGGAGGTTATGATACATGTATCCCCTCTATATTCAGTAGTAATATAAAAAAAAATTAATACAGTTAGTAAGAGGAGATTCTTTAATAAAGCTGTTTTCTCAAGGCCTTTAAGTTTCTTCTCATTTACCTTTTGTTAAATAGCGGTGTCAGCCTCTTCAGGAGAGCCAACTCTTTCTCTGATTCTTTACCCTTTTCTCCCACCAGGTCGCATGTTTTCTCTTCTGTCTGCCAAGATTCTCTGACTGCCACAGAGAAGAGCAGCAGCAGCAGAAGGCCAGTCCTCCAGGAGCTGTGGAGGGGGGACATCCTTTTGGGACAAGGAGTGTGTGTTTCGGGGAAAGAGGGAGAGGATCGGGGAAAGAAATAGAGCACATGAATGTGTAATAAATGAATAACACTTTTTTTTTAAACCTGTTAATCTTCCACCCACCACCTATTACTTTATACTAGCCAGTTTTCTTCATTATGATGATGCTGGGCTTTATTTTCTTGTCTCTATTTCAAGTTTTTTTCCCCATTATCTAATATACAGGATTGGATGCTTAAGTCAGGTTTCTTTTTCTTTTCAAAACTTTTATTATCTTTTAAAAAATAATTTCATTTATTTTTGGCTGTGCTGGGTTTTCACTGCTGCATGGACTTCTCTCTAGTTGCAGCAAGCAGGGGTTATTCTCTAGTTGTGGTGCGTAGGCTTCTCATTGCAGTGGCTTCTCTTGTTGAGGAGCACATGTTCTAGGGCTTGTGGGGTTCAGTAGTTGCACCTCCTGGCCTCTAGAGCACAGGCTCAGCTGTCGTGGCACATGGGATCAGTTGCTCCAGGGCATGGGGGAATCTTCCTGGACCACAAATAGAACCTGTGTCTCCTGCACTGGCAAGTGGATTCTTTATCACTGAGCAACTAGGGAAATCTTAGGACATATTTTAAAAGACTCTTCCTATGCGACTCCCTCACCTGACACCACTCTCATTTCCTGTCCTTACTGTGCTCCTTTCATGTGCAATCGACAAAGTGGACAGCAGAGTTAGTGTAGACAGGCAGTTGTTGAGATTTCTGCAATGTGTGCATAAAACAAGAATATATTTTTGGTCCTAGAAATTGTCAGAAGAATCAATCAATGGCTTAGAAAATACTTAAGTGTCACCAATGAAGAGTATTTTGATCTTGTTGAACAGTAAGATTCTTTGGCACCCGCAACAAATAGTACCTTTCAATATTTCTGTGCCAAAGCACCTGCGTCAGGAAACCCATACATCTACACACACATACACACACATACACATATACATATAATATATATTATAATAATAATATCTACCTATCACCTGTGTCAGGAAACCCATACATCTATACATATACACACACACACATACATACACACACACATTATCTATCACTTGTATCAGGAAACCCAAACACACACACACACTAATATCTACCTATCACCTGTGTCAGGAAACCCATACAACTACACACACACACACACACACACACAGATATTAGTATCTACCTATCACCTGTGTCAGGAAACCCATACATCTACACACACACATACACACACACATATTAATATCTGTGTCAGAAAACCCATACATCTGTATATATATATATACACACACATATACTAATAGTTATCTATCACCTGTGTCAAGAAACTATATAAATCAGTCACTTTCAGTCTAATTCATAGGTAAGTCCTTCAGAACATAACTGTAGGGCTGAGAAAAGGGAAAGCAGAGAACATAAAAGAATTACTTATGACAGCCTGATGGAGATATCCTTGTCTCCACCATTTGGTGAGAAGTTAGGTTGAAATGTCTCATTATTTAAAGTTTAATACTAGTTCATTAATACTATTTAAATCCTCCCCCTAAGATAATACTTGAATTACAATGAACACTTGATAAGTGTTTCAACTTGCTAGTTGAAAGTTATTAAGTTATTAAGAAAGATGTAAAACAGAGAAAGAGACCTAACTACTTTGGGCCCTAAGTCCTTGTTTTAATATTCAGAAGCATCTAACAATCTTTGTTCATACTTATCACAAAAATGATAAAGAGATTAACATAACCACAGCACCTAAGATTTGACATCTATCTGTTCTGTCTCATCTCTAAAAAAAATCATTCAACCATTTATAAATGATAGGATGAACAAACTTCATGAGGTCCAGATCAGTGGTCTGAGTAAGTATTCTAAACCCACTTCAAGCCATGAAATTCAAGAGTTTCTTGATTTCTAGTAAGTATAACTGTCTTCCTACATTCCAGTTGCTGATAACTCTTGAGAATCACCAAGTCACTTTACAATTAACACACCCAATTCATACGATGCTTGAACTGTTTTAGGCATGGAAACATGTGGCTCTGTTTTCCAAACTCATTTTCTTTTCTCTAATCTCATCTGTACACCTATGCACGGACTGTAGTGAAAGTCGCTCAGTCACGGCCGACTCTTTGCGACCCCACGGACTGTAGCCTGCCAGACTCCTCTTTCTATGGAATTCTCCAGGCCAGAATACTGGAGTGGGTAGTCTTTCCCTTCTCCAGGGGATCTTCTCAACCCAGGAATTGAATGGGGGTCTCCCGCATTGCAGGTGGATTCTTTACCAGCTGAGCTACCAGGGAAGCCCGTCAGGCTACTGTGTCCACAGGATTCTCCAACTAAGAATACTGGAATGGGTTGCCACAACCTCCTCCTGGGGAATCTTCCTGACCCAGGGATCGAACCCACATCTCTTATATCTCCTGCACAAGCAGGCAGGTTCTTTACCACAAGCGCCACCTGGGAAGCCCCTTTATATACCCAGGATACACTGATTTACTTTGGTAAGAATTCACTTTGGTATTCATTAATCATCCCTCAGGCCATTGCTGCGTGTTAATTTTATAAAGTATCACCAATTTTCCTGATACAAAGATTCAATTCTTCCAACTTTTTCTCACTTACAATAAAATATTTTCATACTACAAGTCTATAGACTTTGGCTTAAATACTCTTTCAGTTCAGTTGCTCAGTCGTGTCTGACTCTTTGAGACCCCATGAATGGCAGCACGCCAGGCCTCCCTGTCCATCACCAACTCCCGGAGTTCACTCAAACTCATGTCCATCGAGTCGGTGATGCCATCCAGCCATCTCATCCTCTGTTGTCCCCTTCTCCTCCTGCCCCCAATCCCTCCCAGCATCAGGGTCTTTTCCAATGAGTAAACTCTTCCCATGAGATGGCCAAAGTACTGGAGTTGCAGCTTTAGCATCAGTCCTTCCAAAGAACACCCAGGACTGATCTCCTTCAGAATGGACTGGTTGGATCTCCTTGCAGTCCAAGGGACTCTCAAGAGTCTTCTCCAACACCACAGTTCAAAAGCATAAATTCTTTGGCAAGTCCTCTAATTCTTCTTCATGCTGGTCCACTGATTCCATTGATTCTATTTAAAACTTAAAATAAGCAGAATTTAATAGGTACCTGAATAAATTTTCTCCACTATCCTAAACATACTTTTTTTTTTTGATGTCTGATCTTACTTATTTGTTACCCTGAGACCATCTCGTTTTTTTTTTTTTTTTAATAGAACATCTGATTTTTGACTGGACTCAAGACTCAGAGGTAAGAAGCTCTGAGAAAGGACAGCTTTCATCTCTTAGCAATCTGTTCCTGGAGTCTTTCTTTGGCCCACTTCATTCTCTTGGCCAAAAGTTGAGCATCTTCTGGAGCCTGTTCTTCATTTTTCTTAGTATGCTATTTCTTCTGACAATACACTGACATTCGTGTTGCACAATACTGGAATAACAAGATGCTGAATCTTGGGTGCTCTGGTGCTAGGTTTCTCACCTTCTTTGTTTAGGGGCTATCTCACAGCATACTGGCGGCCACACAGAGAGACCACAGTGGATTCTGCTAGCTCTTCTGCTAACCCCAAGTGATGAGCCACAGTTGTATCAGTGAGGCCAGGAATATTCTTCTCTCTCTTTTACGATGACCAAATTGAGAACACTCAGACTGGCATCCATGTACAGATTTGCACTTTCTCCAATCCTCCTTGGTCTGTAACAGGAATGCCCCTTACTCAGTAGGAGGTGCAGGCTCTGACATGGGTCCAGACACCTCCTTCATGGGGAAACCTTGTTTGCTGGTCCCACCACTGATTCGGACCACACAACTCTTCCATTTTTCACCCAGAGCGTCAATAGCAACTTCTGTGTCCATACGCTTCTCAGAAAAGATACGAAGTTTTTGTTCATCATCCATTTCAATAAGTTTCTGACAACCAGTGGCTGGGAAAGAGATGTTCAGCTTCATCCTGAAGTGGGTCACCATACCTCCAAGGCACCACAAAAACAAAATTACACTTGATGTTCTGTTTCCCACATTCACTAGGGCAACCAATACTTGGGAAGTCATCTCCCTGACTTGGTGTTATCCAAACATCAATTCATTGTAGTAACATTAAGGTATCTGCAGAGAGTAAGTATAGCCAACCCCAAAGTCTGAGCATGCATGTGTCCTAAGTTGCTTCAGTCTTGTTCAACTCTGTGACCCTATGGATGGTGGCCCACCAGGCTCCTCTGTCCATGGAAGTCTCTGGGCAAGAGTACTGGAGTCGTTGCCATGCCCTTCTCCAGGGGATCTTCCCAACCCAGCAATCAAACCCAAGCCTCTTATTAAGTCTCCTGCATTGGTAGGCAGGTTCTCTACCACTAGTACCACGTGAGAAGCCCCCCAAATTTGAGACTCTCTCCCATAAACACATTTAAAGGATCAACAGAAAATACTTAACAGAGCACTTGCTTTTTGCTAGGAATTTAACATACATTAACCAGTTAAGCCTTACCAAACCCTATGAAGCAAATACAATTATTCTTATTCTACAGATGAGAAAACTAGACATAGTAAGTGAGCAGTGTGAACCAGGTAGTCAGGCTCTGAGCTCACTGTCTACACTTAACCACTATATGTACATCTTCTTTCACATTAATTTTTTGGGATGATCAGAGCAGGCTGCCAAAGTTTTGCTTTCTTTTTGACAAAGCAAGAAGGGGAAGTGACCTCTCACAGTTCACAGAATAGAAGGCAGAATGAAGAACCCAGACCTCCAATTCCTGTCTTCCCTAAATTAACTCACTGCTCAACACACAATGCGACCAACTGACTAAAATGAAATGAGGCTCCTTTTATTAGATTGATATTCTTTTTTCCAGGACCAGTTTTCTGGAGGGATGCTCGCACAGAAGGCTGTGTCCTCTGGCTTCAAAGTTAGTTCCTTATCTGTTGACAGTTGAGGATTTCTTTTCCCAAATTAGAACAGACTCTCACACAACTAGGAAAAGAAGAACAGCTAAACACCCTGCAGTAAGCATTAGTTGACTTGAGCTATCTTTTATTTGCTCATTGGTTCAAAAAGATAGGATAAGAATAAACTTATAGTCTTCTCTTTCTTGCTTAAGGTTTGGCTGCATTTGAGCTGCTTCTCTTTGATTCCGTGGTGTATGCGCTAAGAGCTTCATCCAGATTATGTTCATTAATCTTCACAACCCAGAAAAGCAGGTATAATTTCCCCCACTTCACAGATGAGGAAACTGATTCTTATAGAGCTGAAGTTACTTGCTTTAGGTTATACAAGTATTAAAAGGTGTATGAAGTTATTAGTAAGGCAACTGGAATGAATCATGGCATAAAGATATTTTCTGAAAACCTTCTGATAAAAAAAGGAGTGCAACAATGTATCAGTAATGGGATGAATTGGAGAAGGAAATGGCAAGCCACTCCAGTATTCCTGCCAGGAAAACCCCATGGAGAGAGGAGCCTGGCAGGCTACAGCCCAAAGGGTCGGACAAGACTGAGCATCTAAGCAAGCACACACAAAGGAATGAAATCCAAGGGCTGGGGAGTCTCTTTCTAATGTGCTACAATTAAGATTCTCAAGGTGCAAGTTTAAGCAGCAAGGCTTAAAGATTTTGAAGCATCCCTTTCAATTTTCTTGTTCTATAATGATAGATTCATTTTCATTTAGGTTAATGCTAAAAAACTCTCCTTCAATGGGATGACCAATGATGGAGCCAGGAACTGGAAAGAACTTTACATCGCTGGGCCCCTGTACCACTCACTTTCCCCAGTCCTTAAGACTAGCCATGAACATTTTCCGTTTGTCAGTGCAATTTCTACTTTCTTCTCTCTGGCTCATTTTTGATACGGCGGTCCTTATCTCCAGTCTCTAGTAGCTCACACTTCTGGAAGAGTAGCCCTAACTAGCTGACCGCTCAACGTTGAAAGCCTTAGGAAATCAGCTCTATGGACCAAGGGCGGAAGCTCCCTACAAAGAGGAACACAAATCCCTCTATGAGGACTCTTTACACACATTCATCTCCCTCAAACTTCTTCGAGGGCTCCAGACAATCGCGTTGCGTCTAGTCTCCCGACTTTTCAACTACTAAGGGCCATACTCTTTACAAATGATGCCCCGTGACCTCCCTCCACGATGCGGGCCAAAACCCAGTCTACGGGTATGCGGTAACACCTAGAGCGGACTCCAGACTTAGCGATCTTCCTTTCCGTGCCTTCCAAACACTTAAATCCCTTCTCCAGTCTTGGAGATCCTTTCTCCCTCACTCCCTTGGGGATTCTGTGACTCCCCAACCTCACACCTTCGTTTTTCTGCCCTCGGCCTCCTTATGTGGAGTTTTGGGCTAAAACCCGGGTCAAGCGAGACTTAAAAAGATCCCGGACCCCGTCACAGCCACGAGGGGGGAGCACTCTCCAGCCCCTCCTCCTCCACGCCCCTCATACTCACATGTCACGTGCAAAGAGAGCAGGCAAAGCTCAGAATCCCCGGCCCAGTAGCTGCCCGTCGCTGGGAGACAGGGCCAGCGAGGGGCCGGCCACAGACCCGGGTCCCAGAGCTCGTGGCGGAGCCAGCGTCCCTCCTAGCGACTAGCTGAGCGCCACTCTGGGAACCGGAAACAGGAAGCTCTGGGCGGCCTCTGGCAACTGCTCCTCCCACTAGACCCCGCGGCATGTGACCGCAGAACCATTTGGCCCCTTTCCCCTTTCCGGCCTTTCAGATCATCCCGGACGCTGATTGGCCAGGGTCGTGGGCGTTAGGCTCCTCCTCTACCGTAACAACTCCAATCCCTATCGAGAGTTGCAAGTTTAGTTCCACCTTTTCGGGTTGCCTTTCTACTAACGGGGGTCCCAGAGTCCCACCTCCTGGCCTCTTCGGCTCCGGCCCCCAGTCACGCGGGGTCACGCGCGGTCACGCTCCCTGGTAGGTTGGACGGAGGGGGCACGTGAGAGCGGTGGCGGCCCGAGAGGGCGGTGGCGGAAGCGGAAGTGCGGGGCGGAGCCTGCCCCCCAGGCCGCGGCGGGAGTTGTAGTTCTCGCGCGCGACCACATCTCTCTTGTGCTGGCTCAGAACGTTTACCGCCTGAGGGGGACGCTGATTCGCCGTGTGCAGGCCGCGAGTTGCTTGGTGTCCCAAGTCGGCACTTAGAAGATAGTGGAGAGCGATGACTGGGTCGTCATCCTGACTTTGTTAACGTCACTTTACGTCCTGTCTACGGTTTAGTACCCTAAAGTGTGATATATTCGACTTGTTTATTCGAAGTGTTACTATTCGACTTAACCTTGTCACCCCTGTGGCATTTTGTGTGATGAACACTGTAACCAATTCTGACCCGAGCAACTCCGTTTCGGTCTTTGCGTCTTGGCCGAGAGCCTTTGCGGTGTCCCTCAGGTCTGACGTCTTAGCCGCGTGTTGAAGCCCTACCCGTAGTGAGAACTCGGTTCAGATCACCAGTGACTCTGGGACTCACCCTCTTGAGAAGGAATTCCTTCGTCCTTCGAGTGCCCGCTGGTTGCTCCTATCATCTTCAGGCTGGCTTCCTTCTGCTCGGATTCCTCCGTTGCATTTGCCTCCCTCCGTTTTGGCGGATGGGGACTAGATTTTGAGTTATACTCGGCGGAGCTTGAACAGCGTTTTGAATGAAATAAAAGAAGCCAACACTTGCGTAGCCCCGCGGTGCCTGGCACTGTTGGAAGTGCTTTAGACGAGAATGAATTCACCTCCAAGCTCACCTTAATGAGGAAGTACCTTATCCCAATCTTACAGATGAATAAATTAAAGGCGATGGAGGTTAATTGACTTAACCTTGGGCTCCCCAGCTCTTGTGGAGTTAGCATTCAGTTTTCATCGTTTAGGGGTAAATTAGTTGTGTGCTGCTGCTGCTAAGTCGCTTCAGTCGTGTCCGACTCTGTGCGACCCCATAGATGGCAGCCCACCAGGCTCCCCTGTCCCTGGGATTCTCCAGGCAAGAACACTGGAGTGGGTTGCCATTTCCTTCTCCAAATTAGTTGTATACGTGTATAGAATCCATCCTGAGTTTGTTTTTAATTAACTGGGGCATTCAGTTCAGGCTAGGTGGCGTATTTGGGTTGGGTTTGGATGTGTCTTTTAAAAAATATTGAAAGATGAGTTGCTTTCTGGTAATAAAAGTAACTTGTAATCAGAAAACACAGTACTATTAATCAAAAATCCATAAAGTTACCACGAGGTTGTGTATTTCCTTCATGAGGGTTATTCCTTTCCTCTTTAAAAAAAAAAAAAAAAAAAACTCAAGTATTTCTTCATATCATGAAATTTACAAATACATTTTTAAATGGTTGTATAATTAGCTGCATGGATTGCCAGTCATTTAAGTCATTTCTATTGATTTGACCTTTTCAATTTATTCAAGTTTGGGGGATACAGCAGGGAAAAAAAGCAAAAATCCCCTTTACAATGAACTTTAATTCTAAAATTGATGTTCATTTGTTGGTCATTTCAGAAGTCTTCCTCTTGGTCATTTCCCAGAGTAGTGTTGGGCTGGAGGGAGAAAAGTGTACATGTGGGAGGTGGAGAAAGGTACTGAAATGCAACTGAGTAGGGCTTCCCAGTCCCCACTCCAGTACTCTTGCCTGGAAAATCCCATGGAAGGAGGAGCCTGGTGGGCTGCAGTCCATGGGGTCGCTGAGAGTCGGACAGGACTGAGCGACTTCACTTTGACTTTTCACTTTCATGCATTGGAGAAGGAAATGGCAACCCACTCCAGTGTTCTTGCCTGGAGAATCCCAGGAACGGCGGAGCCTGGTGGGCTGCCGTCTATGGGGTCACACAGAGTCGGACATGACTGAAGTGACTTAGCAGCAGCAGCAGCAGTGGCAGCAGCAGTGGCAGCACCATCAGCAGCAGCAGGGCTTCCCAGTAAAGAATCCGCCTGCCAATGCAGAGGACATGGGTTCAATCCCCAGTTGGTAAGATCCTCTGAGAAGGAAATGGCAACCCACTCTGATATTCTTACCTGGGAAATCCCATGGACAGAGGAGCCTGGCAGACTACAGTCTATGGGATTGCAAAAGAGCTGGACAGAACTTAGAAACTAAACAACAACAAAAGTGGAATAATTTCTTCTTCAGGAGTGGGGGCAAGGGATAACTTCCTTTTCCATCCAGTTGCAAATGACCTGGGTCACTCCCTGCTTCTTGGGCTCAGGGGCCTTTCTGGGAGCCATCTGTCAGAACTGATCTCAAGGATCTTGTCAGAGGTACAAGTTGAAGTTAGAGGTTATTTTTTGCCTTCCTGCTCTGGGCCTGTAGCTCTTCATTAGCAAGGATGCTCCCCACACTGCACCACATCCATCCTCTCCTCCCACACGCAAAGTAATGGGGTCTACTAATGGGATCTAATAAACTAGTTTACTTTGTTTAGAAAGTGGTTTTATTCACATATACACATGACTATACATAGATTACTAATAATAACCTACTTAATAGCACAGGAAGCTCTATTCAGCACTCTGTAATTACTTATATATGCAGATGACAACACCCTTATGGCAGAAAGGGAAGAATGACTAAAGAGCCTCTTGAAAGTTGAAAGAGGAGAGTGAAAAAGTTGGCTTAAAGCTCAACATTCAGAAAACTGAGATCATGGCATCCGGTCCCATCACTTCATGGAAAATAGATGGGGAAACAATGGAAACAGTGGCTGACTTTATTTTTTGGGCTCCAAAATCACTGCAGGTGGTGAGTGCAGCCATGAAATTAAAAGACGCTTATGAAGCAACTGACAAACAACTAATCTCAAAAATATACAAGCAACTCCTACACCTCAATTCCAGAAAAATAAATGACCCAATCAAAAAATGGGCCAAAGAACTAAATAGACATTTCTCCAAAGAAGACATACAGATGGCTAACAAACACATGAAAAGATGCTCAACATCACTCATTATCAGAGAAATGCAAATCAAAACTACTATGAGGTACCATTTCACGCCAGTCAGAATGGCTGTGATCCAAAAGTCTACAAGCAATAAATGCTGGAGAGGGTGTGGAGAAAAGGGAACCCTCTTACACTGTTGGTGGGAATGCAAACTAGCACAGCCACTATGGAGAACAGTGTGGAGATTCCTTAAAAAACTGGAAATAGAACTGCCTTATGATCCAGCAATCCCACTGCTGGGCATACACACTGAGGAAACCAGAAGGGAAAGAGACACGTGTACCCCAATGTTCATCACAGCACTGTTTATAATAGCCAGGACGTGGAAGCAACCTAGATGTCCATCAGCAGATGAATGGATAAGAAAGCTGTGGTACATATACACAATGGAGTATTACTCAGCCATTAAAAAGAATTCATTTGAATCAGTTCTAATGAGATGGATGAAACTGGAGCCTATTATACAGAGTGAAGTAAGCCAGAAAGAAAGACACCAATACAGTATACTAACATATATATATATGGAATTTAGAAAGATGGTAACAATAACCCTGTATACGAGATAGCAAAAGAGACACTGATGTATAGAACAGTCTTATGGACTCTGTGGGAGAGGGAGAGGGTGGGAAAATTTGGGAGAATGGCATTGAAACATGTATACTATCATGTATGAGATGAGTCGCCAGTCCAGGTTTGATGCACGATACTGGGTGCTTGGGGCTGGTGCACTGGGACGACCCAGAGGGATGGTATGAGGAGAGAGGAGGGTTCAGGATGGGGAACACATGTATACCTGTGGCGGATTCATTTCGATATTTGGCAAAACCAATACAATATTGTAAAGTTTAAAAATAAAATTAAAAAATAAGTAAATAAATAAATATACTGTGGCAGGAAAATAAATAAATAAATAAAAGACGCTTGTTCCTTGGAAGGAAAGTTATGACCAACCTAGACAGCATATGAAAAAGCAGAGACATTACTTTGCCAACAAAGGTCCGTCTAGTCAAGGCTATGGTTTTTCCAGTGGTCATGTATGGATGTGAGAGTTGGACTATAAACAAAGCTGAGCACCAAAAAATTGATGCTTTTGGACTGTGGTGTTGGAGAAGACTCTTGAGAGTCCCTTGGACTGCAAGGAGATCCAAGCAGTCCATCCTAAAGGAGATCAGTCCTGGGTGTTCAGTGGAAGGACTGATGTCAAAGCTGAAACTCCAATACTTTGGCCACCTGATGCTGACTCATTTGAAAAGACCCTGATGCTGGGAAAGACTGAAGGCAGGAGGGGAAGGGGACAACAGAAGATGAGATGGTTGGATGGCATCACTGACTCTATGGACATGAGTTTGGGTGAACTCCGGGAGTTGGTGATGTACAGGGAGGCCTGGCGTGCTGTGGTTCATGGGGTCGAAAAGAGTCGGACACGACTGAGCGACTGAACTAAAGTGAACTGATCTGAATGACCTATATGGGAAAAGAATCTAAAAAAAAGTGGATATATGTGTATGTATAACTGACACTTTGCTATACAGCCGAAACTAACACAACATTGTAAATCAACAATACTCTGGTAAAAAGTATTAAGAAAGTGATTCCAGGAGGTTCTTAAAATCAAATGCTAAGGATGCCTCTTCTTTCCTATATGCAGAAAAGGGAAGGATGCTTGAAAGAGCTAGGTATTCTGAATCCTTCCTTCAATTCATTGCTTTGAGGTCGTGTGTATATGTCAATAGAACTGCTTTCTAAACAAAGTAAATTGAGATGGGAACTTCATTGGGAATGCCTTTTTTTAAGCTCTCAACTGGTTTGTTCTGTATGAATTCTGTGTAATGGATTTTTCTATGGTTTCACTATCAAATATACTCTATTATATTTTCTGATCTGTTCAGCGATCTTTCAAAATTTGTTTGGTAGCTTCTCAGTCCCATTATACATCATGTATTTAATTTGCCCTCTTGAACCAGATTTTGATCTTGAACTTTTATTGGTGCTATCCTTTTAAAAATGATCATATTTAACATATTTCAAGAACTAAATATATAATTTTCAATTTTAATATAACTTAAAATTTTTAGAAGAGATGCAAGAATAGTACAAAGAACTCTTGCATAGACTACCAGATTCACCAAGTGTTTACATGTTGCCCCATTTGCTTTGTTAGTCTCTCTCGTGCTTTTCCATCCTCCCTACACACACAGGCATACACGTTTATTTTGAACAATATGAGGGTAGGTTCCCCTTTACCACTAAGTATTACTGCTAAGTACATCAGTGTGTATTTCCTAAGAATAAAGACATTCTTATATTAGTACAGTATAATTATCAAAATTAGGATCTATAGCACTTTTTTCCCTTTCCCAACCATGGAAACCAAGTCAGAGTGACACATTGCAATTAGTTGTCATTTTTCTTTATCATATTTGACCTTGACATTTTGAAAAGTACAGGTCACTTATTTTGTAGAATGTCTCTCATTTTGGTTTGGTCTGATGTTGCCTCATGATTTAGGTATGCATTGCTTGATAGGACTAAGAGAGAAATATTGTGTCACACTCAGGATCCCATCAGAAGACAGACACCACATAAGGGATTTTAAAGGAAAAATTTTGTGTAAAGAATTGTTTCTTAGTAAAAAATAATTACTAAAAGGGGTGAGAGAGGACTGTAATAGTTGTGCAGAAGTCAGAACTACAAAATATAGCTACAGCCTTGAGGGCTGAAATTGAGTTAACAAGAAAGCGACTTAGAAACCTAAGGTAAGTGCTACCTTGCCAACCACATGGGAGAGATTCAGACCTTTGAAAAAAGAGTGTGGTTCCTGCCACAGGAATTTGCAGGTGACTGATGATATGACAGAAAAATTGCCAGAGGGCTTGGGTCACTAGGTGAACTGTCAGTGGGAGCCTCTTTATGATGGCTTCTTTGTCCTTTTGACTGGTCCCTGTAATTTTTTGAGCAGTTTTTTTACTTTTGGGTATATAGATGTTCCATGTGGGTCTTGAACTTTTCTTACCCTAGTATCAGTCATATCTCAAAGGGGGCCTGGTTCCTTTTAGTGGAGAAGGGTATTGAGAAACTGAGATCTGATTACAGTGCATGTTTATTGTTACTTGTGATCATTGCTTTTGCCTTTCTCAGAAGACAGGAAATCTATATATCTTGCCAAAGGTGAGAAATCATCACCAATTATATTCAGTATATTTATATGTTTGCTCATACATGAGAAAAATACAGGAAGTAGTTTTATAGCTGGTAAAGAAAGTCTACTAATTAGAGTTCAATATTTGTTTAAAGCTTTATTTTTTGTTGTTGCAGTAAAATGTATAAATCATGAAATTCACAACTGTTAAGTATATAATTCAGTGAATCTTGATAAGTGCATCACAACTATCAGTTCAGTTCAGTTGCTCAGTTGTGTCTGACTCTTTGAGATCCCATGAATTGCAGCACGCCAGGCCTCCCTGTCCGTCACCAACTCCCGGAGTTTACTCAAACTCATGTCCATTGAGTCGGTGATGCCATCCAGCCATCTCATCCTCTGTCGTCCCCTTCTTGTCCTGCCCCCTATCCCTCCCAGCATCAGAGTCTTTTCCAATGAGTCAACTCTTCACATGAGGTGGCCAAAGTATTGAAGTTCCAGCTTTAGCATCAGTCCTTCCAAAGAACACCCAGGACTGATCTCCTTCAGAATGGACTGGTTGGATCTCCTTGCAGTCCAAGGGACTCTCAAGAGTCTTCTCCAACACCACAGTCCAAAACCATCAATTCTTTGGCGCTCAGCTTTCTTCACAGTCCAACTCTCATATCCATACATGACTACTAGAAAAACTATAACACCCTCTAATCCAGATTTAGAAAAATTTCATCACCCAAGATAATTTCTTCATGCCCCTTTCCAGTCATTTCTCCTAGGCCTAGAGGCTCTGAAATTTTTACCATAGATTAATTTTGTCTATTCCAGAATTTCATATAAAATTGAATTATATATTGGGTTGGCCGAAAGGTTCATTTGTTTTTTTTCTGTAAGATGGCTCTAGTAGCACTTCAGTTCAGTTGCTCAGTCGTGTCCGACTCTTTGTGACCCCATGAATTGCACCATGCCAGGCCTCCCTGTCCATCACCAACTCCTGGAGTTCACCCAAACTCATGTGCATCGAGTTGGTGATGCCATCCAGCCAACTCATCCTCTGTCATCCCCTTCTCCTCTTGCCCGCAATCTCTCCCAGCATCAGGGTCTTTTCCAATGAGTCAGCTCTTCACATGAGGTGGCCAAAGTATTGGAGTTTCAGCCTGAGCATCAGTCCTTCCAATGAATACCCAGGACTGGTCTCCTTTAGGATGGACTGGCTGGATCTGCTTGCAGTTCAATGGACTTGCAAGAGTCTTCTCCAGCACCACAGTTGAAAAGCATCAATTCTTCAGCGCTAAGCTTTCTTCACAGTCCAACTCTCACATCCATACATGACCACTGGAAAAACCATAGCCTTGACTAGACAGACCTGTGTTCTCAAAGTAATATCTCTGCTTTTTAATATGCTATCTAGGTCATAACTCGGAGAAGGCAATGGAACCCCACTCCAGCACTCTTGCCTGGAAAATCCCATGGATGGAGGAGCCTGGTGGGCTGCAGTCCATGGGGTCGCTAGGAGTCGGACATGACTGAGCAACTTCACTTTCACTCTTTACTTTCATGCACTGGAGAAGGAAATGGCAACCCACTCCAGTGTTCTTGCCTGGAGAATACGAGGGACGGGGGAGCCTGGTGGGCTGCTGTCTCTGGGGTCGCACAGAGTCAGACACGACTGAAGCGACTTAGCAGCAGCAGCAGCAGTAGCAGGTCATAACTTTCCTTCCAAGGAGTAAGCGTCTTTTAATTTCATGGCTGCAGTCACCATCTGCAGTGATTTTGGAGCCCAGAAAAATAAAGTCTGACGCTGTTTCCACCGTTTCCCCATCTATTTCCCATGCAGTGATGGGACCAGATGCCATGATCTTCGTTTTCTGAATGTTGAACTTTAAGCCAACTTTTTCACACTCCTCTTTAACTTTCATCAAGAGGCTTTTTAGTTCCTCTTCACTTTTTGCCATAAGGGTGGTGTCATCTGCATATCTGAGGTTATTGATATTTCTCCCGGCAATCTTGATTCCGGCTTGTGCTTCTTACAGCCCAGCGTTTCTCATGATGTACTCTGCATAGAAGTTAAATAAACAGGCTGACAATATACAGCCTTGATGTACTCCTTTTCCTATTTGGAACCAGTCTGTTGTTCCATGTCCAGTTCTAACTGTTGCTTCCTGACCTGCATATAGGTTTATCAAGAGGCAGATCAGGTGGTCTGGTATTCTCATCTCTTTCAGCATTTTCCAGTTTATTGTGATCCACATAGTCAAAGGCTTTGGCATAGTCAATAAAACAGAAATAGGTGTTTTCCTGGAACTCTCTTGCTTTTTCCATGATCCAGCAGATATTTGCAATTTGATCTCTTGTTCCTCTGCCTTTTCTAAAACCAGCTTGAACATCTGGAAGTTTACAGTTCACTTATTGCTGAAGCCTGGCTTGGAGAATTTTGAGCATTACTTTGCTAGCATGTGAGATGAGTGCAATTGTGTGGTAGTCTGAGCATTCTTTGGCATTGCTTTTCTTTGGGATTGGGATGAAAACTGACCTTTTCCAGTCCTGTGGCCACTGCTGAGTTTTCCAAATGTGCTGGCATATTGAGTGCAGCACTTTCACAACATCATCTTTTAGGATTTGAAATAACTGGAATTCCATCACCTCCACTAGTTTTGTTTATAATGATGCTTCCTAAGGCCCACTTGACTTCACATTCCAAAATGTCTGGCTCTAGGTGAGTGATCACACCATCATGGTTATCTGGGTCATGAAGATATTTTTTGTATAGTTCTTCTGTGTATTCTTGCCACCTCTTCTTAATATCTTCTGCTTCTGTTAGGTCCCTACCATTTCTGTCCTTTATTGAGCCCATCTTTGCATGAAATGTTCCCTTGGTATCTCTAATTTTCTTGAAGAGATCTTTGGTCTTTCCCATTCTATTGTTTCCCTCTATTTCTTTGCATTGATCACTGGTGGAGGCTTTCTTATCTCTCCTTGCTATTCTTTGGAAGTCTGCATTCAAATGGGTATATCTTTCTTTTTCTCCTTTGGCTTTAGTTTCTCTTCTTTTCTCAGCTATTTGTAAGGCCTTGTCAGAAAACCACTTTGCCTTTTTGCATTTCTTTTTCTTGGGGATGATCTTGATCAGTGCCTCCTGTACAATATCATGAACCTCCGTGTCTATCAGATCTCTTCCTTTGAATCTGTCCCTTCCACTGTATAATCATAAGGGATTTGATTTAGGTCATACCTGAATGGTCTAGTGGTTTTCCCTACTTTCTTCAATTTAAGCCAATTTTAAATTAATTTTTTTTTTTGTATAATTGAGTCAAGGTCAGTTTTTTTCCCATGTTGATATATAGGTCTTCCAGTAACATTTGTTGACTTTTCTTTCTCCTTAAGTTGCTTTGTACATTTGTTGAAAATCAGTTGACTGTATAAATGTGGTTCTATTGCTAGACTTAATTCTGTTCCATTGATCTTCTTGTTTATTATTATGCCAACAATACGCTGTCTTGATTCTTCTAATTTTATAAGTCTTGAAGTAAGCTAGTGTAAATCTTCCTTTTATTTCAAGATACAGAAATATAATAGAATTCTATATCACCAAACTACTATTTAATAGAAAAATCTGTAATCACTTTTAAAAATCCAGATGTATATCAGAATTATCTTGGAATTTTTTTGAAAAATACAAATGCCCAGGTATTATAGCTTTTTCCCTCCAAAACTCCAGATATGTTTCTAACGAGCAGCCATGTTTAAAAACAACAGGACTATATGATGATCTTTATTTTTATCTAGCTTGTTTCACTTTTTTTATTTCATATTCAGTAATCCCATTTTAGTTTATGTTTTCCAGTTTCTCCATCTATTTTTTTTTTATGTTCTTTCTCAAGACTTTATGAAGCATAGTAGAAAAGCTTTTGTATACATATATATAAATAGTATGTATAAGATATATTTTAGAAAATTTATGAATTTTTGCCTAACTAAAAAATTTATGATATTTTGATTCCACTTACTTGACTTAGTATGAATAGAATGGTAGATGTCTAATTAAAAAAATATATGCAAGAAGCAACAAAGGTTTACTGTATAGTACAGGGAACTATAGTCAATCTCTTGTAATAAGCTGTAGTGGAAAGTAATCTTAAAAATAATATATGTGTATATGTTTAATTGAATCACCTTGCTCTGCACCTGAAGCATTATAAGTCAACTATACTTCAATAAAATATATATATTAAGGAAAAAAAGTTTATCAGTCAATAATCTTATCAAAGAACCAAATTTTGGTTTTGTTAATTTTTCTATTGATTGGTTTTTAAAATTTCTATTGCTTGGTTTCTATTGCTGCTTGATTTCAGATTTTAAAATTCTGACCTTTCTTCTGCTTACTTTGGTTTTAATTTGCCCTTCTTTTTCTATTTTCTTAAACTTGATTATTTATTTAAAGTCTTTCTGCTTCTGTATTCACTTATAGCTTTAGAATTCCCTCTAAGCCTCTGTTTTAGCTGTGTTCTACAAATTTTCCTATTGTGTTTTTATAATAATTAATATTTTCAAAATTTGACCCATGTATTATTTAGAAATACGTGCATTTTTTTTTTTTTTTTTAGATGTACAAAAAGTCACCTTAATTACTCTGTGCTGTGGATAGTTGCTCAGTTGTGTCTGGCTCTTTTTGACTCCATGGACTGTAGCCCTCTGTCCATGGAGATTCTCCAGGCAAGAATACTGGAGTGGATAGCCATTCCCTTCTCCAGGGGATCTTCCCAACTCAGGGACTGAACCCAGGTCTCCCACATTGCAAGCAGATCCTTTGCTGTCTGAGCCACTAGGGAAGCCCAAGAATACTGGGGTGCCTATTCCTTCTCCAGGGGACCTTCCTGACCCAGGAATTGAACTGGGGTCTTTTGCATTACAGGCAGATTTTTTTACCAGCTGAGCTATCCAGGAAGCCCATGATTGGCATATATCATTGTGTAAATTTAAGGTGTGCAACCTGATGATTTGATACATATTTATGTTGTGAAATGATTACCACAGTAAAGTTAATTTCTAAATCAGTCAGCTCACATACTTACCTTTATTTTTTTATGACAGGAATAACATTTAAGATTTACTCTCAGCAAATTTGAAGTATACAATACAGTGTTGTTAGGTATAGCCACTATATTGTACTTTAAATCTCTAGAATTTATTCATCTTGTAACTGGAAGCTTGTACCTTTTGACCAACATCTCTCCATTTCTCCTTCCCTGGTCCCTGACAGCCACTGTTATACTTTCTCTTTCTATGAGTTCGGGGTCTATCCATGTTGTCACAAGTAGCAGAATTTCCTTCTCTTGTTTTATGGCTGAATGATATAAAGATCTTCATGACCCAGATAACCATGATGGTGTGATCACTCACCTAGAGCCAGACATCCTGGAATGTGAAGTCAAGTGGGCCTTAGGAAGCATCACTATGAACAAAGCTAGTGGAGGTGATGGAATTCCAGTTGAGTTATTTCAAATCCTAAAAGATGATGCTGTGAAAGTGCTGCACTCAATATGCCAGCACATTTGGAAAACTCAGCAGTGGCCACAGGACTGGAAAAGATCAGTTTTCATCCCAATCCCAAAGAAAAGCAATGCCAAAGAATGCTCAGACTACCATACAATTGCACTCATCTCACATGCTAGCAAAGTAATGCTCAAAATTCTCCAAGCCAGGCTTCAGCAATAAGTGAACTGTAAACTTCCAGATGTTCAAGCTGGTTTTAGAAAAGGCAGAGGAACCAGAGATCAAATTGCCAATATCTGCTGGATCATGGAAAAAGCAAGAGAGTTCCAGAAAAACATCTATTTCTGTTTTATTGACTATGCCAAAACCTTTGACTGTGTGGATCACAATAAACTGGAGAATTCTGAAAGAGATGGGAATACGAGACCACCTAACCTGCCTCTTAAGAAACCTGTATGCAGATCAGGAAGCAACAGTTAGAACAGTTAGAACAGACTGGTTCCAAATAGGAAAAGGAGTACGTCAAGGCTGTATATTGTCAGCCTGTTTATTTAACTTCTATGCAGAGTACATCATGAGAAACGCTGGGCTGGAGGAAGCACAAGCTGGAATCAAGATTGCCAGGAGAAATATCAATAACCTCAGATGTGCAGATGACACCACCCTTATGGCAGAAAGGGAAGAAGAACTAAAGAGCATCTTGATGAAAGTGAAAGAGGAGAGTGAAAAAGTTGGCTTAAATTCAACATTCAGAAAAGTAAGATCATGGCATCTAGTCCTATCACTTCATGGCAAATAGATGGGGAAACAGTGGAAACAGTTTAGTCAATTGAACTGAACTGAACATACATGCATACATACGTATATGTATATATAAATGTGAGACAGATATATGTCTTACATTTTCTTTAACCATTCATTAATTGATGGACACATGTTATTGCCATGTCTTAACTATGAAAAATGATGCTGCAGTGAACATGGAGGCACAGTATCTCTTTGAGAATGTGACTTAATTTCCCTTGGATATGTCCCCAGAAATGGAATTTCTGGATCATATGGTAGTTTTATTTTTAAGTTTTTGAGGAACCTCCATACTGTTTTTCGTAGTGGCTGAACCAATAGTGTTATTCTGTTACCTTACTAAAAATATCATTCTGTTGTCTTTCTCTTTTTTGGTTTCTGATGAAAATTCAGCTACCATTCATGTCATTGTTATCCTTTGTTAATGTGTTATTTTAGTCTGACTGCTTGCAACCTTTTCTCTTTATCCTTGGTTTTCAGCAGTTTTATCACATTATTCTTTATGTGTGATATTCCTTTTATCCTCATTGGGATTCATTTTCTCATAGCTGTTAAGTTTTGCACTATATTTGGGGATTATTTGACCATTAATTCTTCAAATTCTTGTGCTTCTCTATTATATTTCTCCTGTATTTCTAGAACCTTATAAATATAGCACTTACATTACACTACTTGACATTATCCTACAGGTCACTAAAACTCTGGGAACTCAAGAGAAGTTCATTTCTTCTTCTTTTCTTCATATTAGATAATTCTTAGCAATAGATCTTCACATTCACTGACTTTTTCTTTTGTTCTCTCAAATTTGCTGTTAATCTCATTTAAAAAAAATGTTAAAGTAAAAATTTGTGGATTTTTTTTCTGTTTTAGAATATTCACTTGGTTCTATTTTATAGTTTCTACTTCTCTGCTGAACTTCTTCAAAGTTTCAAAGATAGTAGAAAGCATTCCTTTATACCCTTCACCCCACTCCCCCAATGTCAACATTTAAATAATCATGGTACATTTGTCAAAGCCAAGAAATAAACATTGCTACATTATTATTAACTAACTCCAGGTTTTCTTTGAATCTCACCAGTTTTCCATTATTATTTTTTTTCCTACTCCAGGATGTAACCCATTTACATTTAGTTTTTTACATTTGCATTTAGTTTTCCTTATTTTGTAGTTTTCTCTGGTGTTTTATGTGTTATGACCTTGATGAATTTGAAGAGTAGTGATTAGATATTCAGAATACTTCTCTTCATGGGAAATAGATGGGGAAACAGTGGAAACAATGTCAGACTTTATTTTTTTGGGCTCCAAAATCACTGCAGATGGTGATTGCAGCCATGAAATTAAAAGACACCTACTCCTCAGAAGGAAAGTTATGACCAACCTAGATAGCATATTGAAAAGCAGAGACATTACTTTGCCAACAAAGGTCCATCTAGTCAAGGCTATGGTTTTTCCAGTGATCAGGTATGGATGTGAGAGTTGGACTGTGAAGAAAGCTGAGCCCGAAGAATTGATGCTTTTGAACTGTGGTGTTAGGGAAGACTCTTGAGAGTCCCTTGGACTGCAAGGAGATCCAACCAGGACATTCTAAAGGAGATCAGTCCTGGGTGTTCATTGGAAGGACTGATGCTAAAGCTGAAACTCCAATACTTTGGCCACCTGATGCGAAGAGCTGACTCATTGGAAAAGACCCTGATGCTGGGAGGGATTGGGGGCGGGAGGAGAAGGGGACGGCAGAGGATGAGATGGCTGGATGGCATCACGACTCGATGGACGTGAGTTTGAGTAAACTCTAGGAGTTGGTGATGGACAGGGAGGCCTGGTGTGCTGCGATTCATGTGGTTGCAAAGAGTCGGACATGACTGAGCGACTGAACTGAACTGAACTGAGAATACTTCTCAGACTGTAGTGATTTGATTATTTTTCATGTTTGTCTGATGTTAAGGGTTTTGGTGAAATATACTTTAGTGATTAGGTGTCTTTCTCATTGCATCATGTTCAGGTACATGATATCAACAAGACATCTCTAATGGTTCACACTTTTAACCCTGTTCATGGGTTTCAGTTGTATATGCCAGGTTTCTCTGACATAAAATTACTGTATTTCACATCCATACCTTATTATTCAGAAGTGAGTCGCTAAGTCTTGCCAATGCTCAAGGGGAGAAGGAATAAATTGCACATCATGAGGCAGGAATATCTCCATATATTGTTTGGAATCTCTGTAAGGAAAGTTTTAACTTCTCCCCCATTTATGTATTTATTCAGTTATTTATTTAAATCAGTACAGATTTAGAGGAGTAACAGCATGATGGCAGAGAAGGAGAGTCCAACCTCTGTCCTTCCCACAAAGAACAACAATTAGACAGGTCTCTACTAACAAAAATTGCTCTGGGTGACCTCAGGAATTCACTTAAGAAGCATTAGCAACACAATAGAGCCAAAAACTTGAGAATAACCATGAAAAAAAAATGGTAGGAAAAACAGTTTCATTTTGCCTGCATCATTCCTTCTTTATGTATATGAAGGAAGTCAACTTCATGTTTATTAATCAACTAATTTCTGACAAAGGAATCAAGTCTGTACAATGGAGAAAGGATAGTCTCTTAAATAAATGATATTGGGAAAACTGGATTGTTTTTGTTGTTAGCTGCTAAGTCATGTCTGACTCTTTACAACCCCATGGACTATAACCTATCAGGCTTCTCTGTCCATGGGATTTCTACATGCAAAGGAATGAAATTGCACCCCCCCCCCCTACACACACACCTTTTTTTTTTTTACACCATGCACAAAAATGACTCAAAATGGATTAAAAAATTAAAAGTAAGATCTGAAACCATGAAACCCCTAGTAGGAAACATAGGGGGAAACCTCCTTGACCTTGGTCTTGGCAATGAGTTTTTTGGAATATACACCAAAAGCACAGGCAACTAAGCCAAAATAAATATGTAGGACTACAGCAAATCTACCTGGAGAGGGAAATGGCAACCCACTCCAGTACTCTTGCCTGGAAAATTCCATGGATGGGTGAGCCTGGGAGGCTACAGTCCATGGGGTCGCAAAGAGTCGGACATGACTGAGTGACTTCACTTTCTTTCTTTCTATAGTTCCTTTTGGAGGAGGAAATGGTAACCCACTCCAGTGTTCTTGCCTGGAGAATCCCATGGACAGAGGGGCCTGGTGGGGCTGTGGTCTATGGCGTTGCAGAGTTGGACACGACTAAGCAACTAACACACACACACACACACACAAAATCAAACTGTTTCTGCAGGGCAAAGAAAAATCAAAATGAATGGAAGTGTAAATTTGTATAATCACTATGAGAAAGAACATTGAGGCCCCTCAAAAAATGAAAAATAGAGCCACCATATGATGCAGCAATCCCACTTCTGGGTATGTATCCAAGAAAAAATCACTATTTCAAAGAGATACCCGCACTATTATGTTCTTTGCAGCATTACTCAAAATGACTGTGATATGGAAACAGCCTTTGTGTCTGGTGATAGATGAATGAATAAAGAAAATGTGAGATGTATGTATAAAAAGGAAAATTATTCAACTTTTAGAAAGAAGGGAATTCTGCCATTCTGCCACAGCATAGATAAACCCAGAGGATATTATCTAAGTAAAACTGTCTGCAGAAAGACCAATCTCACATGATCTCACTATTTGAAACTAAAAAGGTTGAACTCATAGTTACACAGGGTAGAAAGGTTACCAGGGATTGGTGGGTGGAGGAAAATGGGAAATATTGATCAAGGGTATAAACTTTCAGTTATAAGATGAGTAAGTTCTTGAGACCTAATGTATATCATAGTGATGACCGTTTACTTGAAATTTTCTAAGAGAGCAGATTTCAAGTGTTACCACCACTACATAACACACACACACACACACACACATGTTAACTATTGGAGGTGATGGATATTTTTATTAATTTTATTGTAATTATTTCACAATGAATATTTATATCAAAACTTTCACATTGTATATCTTAAATGTATACAATCTTTATTTGTTGAGAATAAATAAAAATAAGTTGCTGTGGATTCATAAATTCTTTTTTTTTAAATTCCTGGGTTATAATGCAATACATCCAATACTTACAATATAATCCAATTAATTTTGTTGCTCTTAATTGTTTCATTTTGGATTTCAGGAGCTTTTCCAGCACTAAAAGACTGAAAGATGCTCCAGGTTCATCTTGTGTATTTTCCATCCTGGGCCTAGAATTAGTCATTTCCTCAAGGAGCCCTGGTTCTTATGTTGCCTTCCTTTTTTCCTTCTTCCTTTTTTTTTTTTAAAAAACATCTTAACCATTTTAAAGTTTGTCGGTTCAGTAGTGTTAAGTATTGTTATGGACTGAATATTTGTGTCGCCTCCCACCCCCAAGTTCATATGCTGAAGGCTTAACCTCCAGTGTGGCTCTATTGGAGAAGGGCCTGTAAGGAAGTAATAATTAAGGTTAATGACTTCATAACAGTGGGGTCCTAATCTGAGCAGCTTAGTGTCCTTATCAGAAGAGACAGTACAGAGCTCCCTTGCTCTCTCTCTTTTGTATACCTGCACAGAGCAAAGGCCATGTGAGACCATAGTGAGAAGGTAGCTGCTGCAACCCAAGGTGGGTGGTCTCACCAGACCCCAGTTCTTCAGGCCTGTTAATTGTGGATTTCCAGTGTCTGTAACAGTGAGAAAATAAATTTCGATTGTTTAAGTCTATGGCATTTTGCCATGACAGCCTAGGCAGACTAATACAAGTATATTCACATTGTTATGTAGCCAATCTCCAGAAGTTTTTCGTGTTGCAAAACTGAAACTCTTAAGCCATTAAACAACAACCCATTTCTCCCCCTCCCCAGTTCCTGGCCACCACCAATCTATTTTCTGTTTGTATGAATTTGAATGTTTTGGATACTTCATACAAGTGGAAAGAATCACAAAGTGTTTGTCTTTTTGCAATCAGTGTATTTCCTTTCTGCCTGCAATGCAGGAGAGGCAGGAGATGTGGGTTCCATCTCTGGGTCAGGAAGATCCTCCCGAGGAGGAAATGGCAACACACTTTTCTTGCCTGGAAAATTCCATGGACAGAGGAGCCTGGCAGGCTATAGTCCCTGAGGTTGCAAAGAGTTGGACAAGAGTGAAGCAGAAACTAAACTAAGGCCTTCGAGGTTTATCCATGTTATGGGATGTGACAGGATTTTCTTCATTTTAAAGACTGAATATTATTTCACTGTATGTGTTTGTTGGGGCCCAGGGTAGACTACCCCCAAATGTGCCTCAGTGGCACATTGATTATTCTCAATTAAAGTTACTTAAGAAATGGCCTATTCAAGAGTGACTCTGTGGCCTTCCTCTCTGTCTCCCTGAAAGCAGGAAGTAAGCCTCTTCTGTGAAAGGAGTGCTTCCCACCTCTGGAGGTACTGATAGAAGTCCACCCTTATCACCAAAGACAGAATTTGGGGCCAAGAATCTCGTATAAACAAACCTTGTTACTTCTTTTATTTATTACCCCAGTGCCCAACTCTGTCTATATTCTTCACTGATTGGTCACTCAAAACCCAAGTTTCTTTGCCTTGTCAGCTCCTCACAAATTTATTGTTTCTTTGTCTGCGAAATATAAAAGCTGCCTGCTTTGGTCACCTCTTAGGTCCCATTTCTATGAATCCTCCATGTTCATGAATTAAAATGTTTTTCTTTCTCCTGTTAATCTGTCGTGTCAATTTTATTATTAGTCCAGCCACAAGTACTCTAGAGGGGTGTGTGTGGGGGATTTCCTCCTCCCCAACATATATATAGACCACATTTTGTTTATGTTGTCTTCCTTTTAAGGGCATCAACATTCATTCTCAAAGGCAGCTCAATTATTGGTGGATCTTTTTGTCCGGTTGTGCTTTGTTTCTTTGTTTGCCCTGGTCAGCACTGCACCACCACTGGTGCACGACCACAGAAGTTCATCTCAGCAGGGACCACAGAGTCTTGTTCTATCTGTGCATCTGGCTCTCGGCCAGGGACTTAGAGGATGAGCTCACATGATGGCTTTTGGACACCTTTCTCTGTGCCACTTTCTCATGTCAGTCACCCTGATCTGCAAATTCCAGGTATGTGAAAGACTGAAGGCAGGAGGAGAAGGGGACGACAGAGGATGAGATGGTTGGATGGCATCACTGACTCAATGGACACTGACTCAATGGACATTGAGTATGAGCAAACTCCAGGAGATGGTGAAGGACCAGAAGCCTGGCGTGCTACAGTCCATGGGGTCTCAAAGAATCAAACATGACTGAGTGACTGAACAACAACAAGCAGCTCAAGACTTGGATCTCTGCCTCCTCAGCTTCATGAGACTCCTGCTCTATTTTAGGATTCATTTTCCTGTTTTGGGCCGGAAAGTGGTCCTCAGCAGAATACCAGAGTGACCTTAGCGCTTACCTTTGTGCGTTGTGTTCTCTCAAGGGTCACAGTGCTGCCTGATCCATCCCTGAAAACAGCTGCCTCATGTATTTTGTCATGTAGAGTGTTTTGGCTGAAGGCCAAGTCCAGTATCACTCTGTCCCGGCCGGAAATAGAATTTTATTAGTTTTTAATTACTATGCTCTCCCTGTTTCTCTTCCCTCGCTTCTGTCTTTATACATTCTGACTTGGTGACCTTATCTATTCCTGGAATTTAAGTTCCCTTTTATTGTCTTTAACTTTTTATTTCAATTTCACCTATTTGAAATAAATTATCGACACCAGTCAATCCTAAAGGAAATCAACACTGAATATTCATCGGAAGGACTGATGCCGAAGCTGAAGCTCCAATACTTTGGCCACCTGATGCAAAGAGCAGACTCTTTGGAAAAGACCCTGATTTGGGGAAAGATTGAAGGCAGGAGGAGAAGAGGGTGACAGAGGATGAGATTGTTGAATGGCATCACTGACTCAGTGGACATGAGTTTAAGCAAACTCTGTGAGATAGTGAAGGACAGGGAAGGCTGGCGTGCTGCAGTCCATGGGGTCGCAAAGAGTTGAACACGACTGGGCAACTGAACAATAGCAGCTGACACCTTACTATGTAGTTACTTAATTTATTCCTCTTTGTGGTGGTCTCAGCATATAAAAATAAGAGAACAAGGAGAGAAAATTAAATGAAATTTCTTGCCTGTGAAGGGTAAAGATTAAATCATACTTGGGAGAACGTTTTGGGGAACACAGAGGCATAACACACTCACAGAACATATATCTGGGCAAGAGCCCATTTCTCCTATAATTCCAGCCACATGCAAACCAACCTCCCATTTCTCTATCTTATACCACTACCCAAAGGTCCAAGGAACAATGAAATCAGTCCCATTTGGCATGCATCTGTTTTCCTTTTATTTATTTTTTCATCTGTTTTCTTAAAAGGGAACGAGCAAATATAAAATCTGAAATAAATTCATAGCTAGGAACCACTCTCATATTTTTATTCCAGTTTCCATAATTGAATTACTGAATTTAAGGGCAACGTTTCCTTGGTCAATAGAATTAGATGAGATAGGGAGTCAATTTAATTTGTACTTAATGAGGATCTAGAGAGTATGGTGAGATTAAATAAATAAAACATAAAAAAATCAGAGTTTAGAATATTAATTTCTATAGGCAGCCCCAGAGTTTGAATCATTTCCTGAAAAATTACTTCTGCTTTTGTCATGCTGGCCCATTTTTTTTTTTTTTTTTTAATAAAACCTTCAAGTTTCCTGCTAGCAGTTTAGAGATTGGGCTGTTTCCTCACTTACCCCTGTCTCTTCACGCTTGTATAATTTTATTCTCTCAACTGAATGTGAAAGATATTAGACGAAGATGACTGACAATGTTACTTATTCCATAATTAAGTCTTCTGCTGCACGCCAAGCTCTGAAGGACGACCGACAGCAGCAAGAAGGTGAGTTAACCGATCAAGTGTGGAAAACTGTCCATAGTCACCGTAGGCTAGGTGAATAAATGAGATGGAGAATACATTTGGAGTAGGGAATGCAGAAAAATAGAGGGTCATTTGGAGAAATGCCTTCAGTTCATTTTGAAGTCCAGAGTTGGAATATGAAAATTTTGTATGTGGTTGAGGATCTGATCTTAGGTTTCAGGTAAATTGTTTTCTAACCCTTCACTTCTATCATCTTATCTATGAAACACAAGCTGGGGCAATTTTGTCTTTATTGCTCCTGAACTAAAGCAAGAAATTTGTTGGGAGAACTTTATCTCTTTGTGAATGTTTGGGGCAACTGTGGACCAGCTGTGCAAATTCTAGGCATCTCTGTTTTTCTGGCTATGAAATGAAGAGAAGGACACCAATAATTTTGCCACAGGGTTATATTAAGATTTTGTCAGAAAAGAAGTTAATTCATATAACTAGGTCTTCCCCACACCCCCGGTGTTGCACCAGAATGGTGACAAGTGTAGAAAGAAGGTATTAAGAGCGTTACAGATACTAGACCCTGTGACTCTGGGAATTTGAAGATGAAACAAACCATTCTTACATGGAACCCCGAGAAAACACTTGCTGAGACAGGCAGATAACTGTGCAAGTGCCAAAATTAATATTTGATTTCATATCTTGGGGAGCAAACTCCCATGAAGTGCATTCTTTAGTGTAGCTCCATAAGGTTTCTCTCTTTTTTGCCTCATAGTCTTACTATTACAAGTTTTAGTGTTGTCCCTTGAAATCACTGCTATAATTTGCTAAATCATTCCACTATACTTAGACATTTAGATTTATTTCTATTACTGTAAATTATAGAGCATTTAATGTTTTATTTGTACTTATTTTTCCTTGTTTGGGGTTATATCTGTGCTAATTTCTAAGGAATAGAAATGTTAAATAAGAAAGAATGTGCATTTTAAAGTTTGTGTATATGATCACACAATTCGTGATAAGTTGAAACTTGACTATAATTTTAATTTCTAGGCAAGTGGTTTTTGTTTGTATCCAGTGGACACTGCACATTCTTATTTATTGCCAGTATGCTTATTCCTACACCAGCTTTCTGGGGTGTTCTGCTTGGTAATGGGAAAATAGGTCAGGAGCATTAAAACAATATTAAAAATCTCTTTACAAAAGTATTGGTGGTGGTTTAGTTGCTAAGACATGTCTGACTCTTGCGACCCCACAGACTGTAGCTCGCCAGGCTCCTCTGTCCATAGGATTCTCCAGGCAAGAATACTGGAGTGGGTTGCCATTTCCTTCTCCAGGAGAAATTTAAAAATCAGTACATGCTTATTATAGGAATTAGAGAAACTATGAGAGCAGATATAATAAAATAAAATCACTAATAATTTTACAACATGGTGATCATCACTATTACTATTTTGACATATTTTTGCCTTTTTATACAGACTTTACTACAAGTACTTCACTAAGAGTCTTTTAATATAAAGTACATTAAAAATATTAAATTTCAGTTAATTTTTTTAACTGAATTGTGGTTGCACATATACAATTTATGCAATTATGTTTTGAACTTTTTTTACACTTAGTGTAATATCTAAAATCAACATTTATTTCATTAAATATTGTTCTATAGTGCAAATGCATTTTTTGTATCACTAAAAAATCAAATGCTTTTGGATTTATCAGTCCAAATAGTTAAAATACACAACTCTCTCATTTTAAGCTATTTTCACTATGAATTTCTTTAAGAAGTTCAAAATACATCCTAGATACCTACATCTACAGTATCATTTACCTAAAATTTAAATTTGAAAGTGAGGCCCAAATAAGCAGAATTATTTTCTCAATTTACAAATTAAAGGTTATCAAATAAAGGAGTCAAAACTAGAACTTAAATGCCTTACTTTATAAATTTCTGCCTTTCACACTATCAGTCCTACACAATCAGATATAGGATCGCTACCATTTTAAAATAAAAAATTGGTGTGAAAAATCTGTTATTTTCCAAATGAAAAAAATACCATTCTTAGGTATACATTGTATACAACAGAGTTAATATGAAGTAATGTCCTATCCTTAAACAAATTATCAACCTAAACTGATCACTCTTCCAATTATGACAGGTTCTAAAGCGCTTGTGAGGTGTCAGTTATTTTATTTTCATTTAAGTTTTATTTATATCAATTTTGAATAAATAATACATCATATGGTTCAAAATTTAAAAAGTATAGAAGAAAATAAAAAGTCTTCCTCCTATCTCTGTCCCCATTGACCGGTTTCCCCTCCCCAAGGCAAGCAACCTTATCAGATGCATGTGTCTATTTTCAGAAATGCCTATTAGCTACACTGTTTCACAAACAGACTGTTTTGTTAACTGTTTCCCTTTATATTCCTTGAAAAATCACTCCATATATATAAAAAAAGCTTGTCTTTGTTTTTTTGTTAGAAATTGCATATTGACTTTATGGCTACGTCAGAATGTATTTGACTCATCTTTTATTGATAGACAGGTTGAATTTAGTCTTTTTCTCCTACAAATATTGTTGCTGAGTGGCCTTAAAAAAATGACATTTTATACATGTGTGAATGTCTGCAGGAAAAATTTCTTGAAGACAAATTGCTGAGTCAAAAGGTAAATTAATGCCTTTGTGATTTGGGGACACAGCCAAACTGCCATCCAAAGAAGTTGTTCCAATTTATATTCTCACCACTAAAGCATGAGACTGTGCAAGCCACAGTTTCAAACAAAATGTATGTTTCACTGGATAAGTAAAATATATTCCTTGATAAAGTTAATGGTGGCCACCCTGAACTTCAGAGCATGGCCCTGACAGATCCAGGAAAGGAAACTTTAAGGCCTGGATTGCAGTTCCAACCAGGCCAAATTGCTTCCAGATCCCAGCTATCCTTCCCTGACCTTTTCCCCTTCAACTTTTATTCTGACTCAGGATATTTTTTTGGATTCTACTCTTGCAGCTTCTTCCTCGAGATCCCCTCGCTCTTACCATGTGGCGATAGCTCTGGGGCTTCTGTCCACCATTCTAGCAAGTATGCTGCTATTGCAGTGGATTCTGTACCGGGGTAAGTGCTAACTTAAACCAAAATTTGTGTATAAAAGCAATATAACATAACAGAAAACTTGAAAAATAGTCCCAGCAAAATAAACCAACATACACAAGAGTATCTCCCAGGCATAGTCTTCTAGTTTTTGAGTACATGCATTTGTGTTAAGTATTTATTCTTTTAACAGGATTTCAGTTAAGTCCTCTAAAATCCCCCTCACCTCACTTTTTTTTTTTTTTTCAATAAGGCTGGATATAGTTCTGATCACAATATGCTTATAATTTTGTGTATTGCTTTTTGGTTTGATATTGTGTCATAAACATTTTCCTACCTACTACCATATTTAGCATGAAAATCAAATTATAATTTTAGTATTGTGTTTAACTTTTCACATGAGATATACTGTAATTTAATTAAGCATATTATAATTTTTCCCATTTAGTGAGCTTTCCCATTTTCTAAAATGAACTTTTCTAGATTTAGTTCTACATCCTTACATATGATGATCCAGAGAGCCTTCGGTTTTTGTTTCACAATCCAGAGTTCTAACTTAGGTTTTTGTTATCTGAGCATGATTGTTAGTGACAGGCTATTGCTATTGTTGTTTTGTGGCTAAGTTGTGTTTGACTCTTTCTGAGACCCTGTGGGCTGTAGCCTGCCAGGTTCCTTTGTCCATGGGATTTCCCAGGCAAGAATACTAGAGTGGATAACCATTTCCTTCTCCAGGGGATCTTCCAAATCCAGGGATCGAACCCAGGTCTCCTGCATTTCAGGTAGATTCTTTACTGAGCCACTAGGGAAGCCCCAAATGACTGGTTGGACGGACTTTATTAATTGGGGTACTAAGGGTTCAGTCTTAGGACCTCTACGTTAGATACAAGTTCAACTTTTGACAGAAGGAGACTCCTAGGCAAGTCAGGAATTTTTCCTTCAGGCTGGATACCATCACAGTTGTATGGAAAAAGCACAAATTATAAGGTGTCGACTTCATAGCTTGATCTCCAGAACCCTATGCTGTTCCCATGCCAGGCCTTCCTACAGAAAGGTTGTCTAAAGGTTGACTACTTTCTCCACTTTTTAACTTCAAATCTGGAATGGATATAAAATCTGCTCTTCAATTATGTATCCACACGTATGCTCACTCGATATAATGGTTCACACTTGCCTATTGTGAGATTGTGTTTATGGTGGGTTTATACAAATATGTCTTGTGGAAATAGAAAATCAATAGAATTTTGGAATTTTCATTGAAATTACCTCGAAAGCGTTTTCAGTTCCCTTTCATTTTCACAAATCTATAGCACAACCATTTTAAAGGAATGAGAGTGTCTGTATATAAAAGAGCTCAGTGAGGAGAATGGCATGACTTTTTGCTTTAGCAGCTGATATCCTTCTCTGTCAGAAAATCTTTTTTTTTTTTTTTAATATCTAGAAAGAATTCTTTCTGATGAAGTATGTCTTTTATCCAATTTTTAGTGAATTTTTAATGCATTTGTGATTGGAAAAAAAAACCCAAACAGCCTTTCATTCTAGATAAGTTTGCTCTTTCTCATTTCTGTCCTTTTCTTTTGCACTATTATGGAGTGTCAGACTGAAGTTGCATATTCTGAAAGATTCTACCTGAGTGAAGCAATGTGCATTATGCAGTTACACAATGTATGCTCTGAGCCTATATAAATAATACAGCAATACATTCATGCAGATACACTGTTATATTACCTGTTTTGTGTATGTCACACGTGCATACTAATGTCTAGCACAAACAAGGGACTCTCTTCCCAGTCCTCAGCCAGCTTGTATCCATTTCCTTCCCTGCCCCTTCACATCCTTGCTTAATAGAATGTTCAGTAGTAGTAATAGACTTGGACATTGTCAGATATTTAATTTGAGACTGTGCATTGTTGTACATTTCTCTAAACCTTAATCTGAAAGGTAGAGGGCAGGAAAGACAGTTTATCCCCCATTTCATTGCCAAGATCAAGTGATCCATAAAGATGTGGCCCAAACCTCTTCTTTTCCAGGTTCCAAGTGTGCTGGCTGTCCTCACTGCCCAGACCACTGGATGGGGTATGGTGACCACTGTTATTACTTTTCAGTGGAAAAAAAGAGCTGGAATTCTAGCCTCGAATTCTGCTTAGCCAAAGACGCGCATCTCCTTATGTTTAAAGACAGCAAGGAAATGGTAAGTGCAAACATTTAGTAAATGTAGGAGGTTTTGTTGGAGAATGCTGTTCAAATGTATCATGTATCCTCTTTTGAGGAGCAAAAGAAATGTTCTTTCCTTTTCCTCCCCCAACAACCCTCATTTATATACCTAGATGCTCCAATTGGTATGTATGCATGTGTGTGTGTGTGCGTTGGAGGTGGCAGGATGGTGAGTATTATGGGGAAGAATTAGACCATAAATACAAGTCTTCTGTTGTGGCTCAGTGGGTAAAGAATCCGCCTGCAATGCCGGAGACCTGGGTTCGATCCCTGGGTTGGGAAGATCCCCTGGATAAGGGAAAGGCTAATTACATAGGGTCTCAAAGATTCAGACATGACTGAGCGACTTTCACTTTCACAAATCTAATAAAAGAAAGCATTAGATCCAGACACATATGAGTCTAACAGTAAAGAGGCACTTTACTCACTTTACAAGTTTCACCAGCTCTCTCTCACCAGTAAGAGCTGGGGGAACTTGGGATGGAGGGAAAGAGAGGTAGCCTGGGGACTTAGTGCCTTCTTCATAATATTTTGCCTTCATTCATTTGAATTCAATAAGTCTAGACTAGGAATCAGTTGGGGTTGTGCTGAGGGCATGAGGAAGAAGCAGTTTCAGAAACTTGAGAAAGAAGGAAGGAAAGTGTGTGTGTGTGTGTGTGTGTGTGTGTGACTTTACACTCCTTGCAGAGTTGAACTGCTGGGCTCCACGTCCTACTGGCATCTCAGATCCTTCCTGTCCACCTAACTGTCAGGAAGTGAGTTCTTTATGAATCCTGGAGCATCTCAAAGTAACACAAGGAGTTGACATCCTGAGGTTACCTGGTACGAAAATCAATCAAATTCTAACCTGTCAACTTAAATAACATATGCAAAGAAAATAAGGAATCCTCCTTAGGTTTTTGTGCTAATTTCATGCTGAGTTTTCTGTTTTGATATTGTTTTACACCTTCCTTTTGGGGGTAGATTCACAGAGAAGAGTTTATTAAGAACTCAACTATATTAAACATCCCTTGGGGTAATTCTGAGAAGCAATGAATTACTCTGAAGCAGTTGGAGAGAACATACGGTCTATAAAGTCTGTAACTTCCTATTTTAAGAGAAGACTCAAGCATCTGGATTCGTGTTATCTCATTCTTTTGAAATTCTGCATTAACTCTAACTTCAAATCAGTGCACTTGTGTGATTTACTTTTCCTTTATCCTTCCATAAACTAGGTGACAGAATGCACTGGGGTGTATTCTTTAGACCTACTGAATCATGGTTTTATGGCACTTTCTGGACCTTTTTGCAGCAACTCCTATTCTCATTCTGATACAACTCCATCTGAGTTCTTAGGCTGAGTGAAATCAATAGCAGAAGTGAGCAGACAGCTTGAAAGACTGTTGAGGAAACACTGATAAACAGAGTAGTGAATCATAATACAAGACAGTGCCCAGGAGAATTGCAGAGAGGCAGCTACCATAATTGCAGTGTGATAATGACGGCTGCAACCCAGGATAGCTGGGAGGTGGGCGTGGCTCTGTTTCTCTGAGGTCCCCTGGAGGAATGTATGAGTGTTAAAGGATTTCATCTTTCCATTCTTTCTCTACTTACTGTAAATCCTGATCTACCATTGAGTAAGCTGAACAGAGTTACACTGGCTGCATTTCCAAAACTGGTTTATTTCCTTTTAAGGACCCTTGATTCAAATCAGTCCTGGAAAGGATATTCTATGCTCTCAGTAGAATATCCCTGAGAGATTGCATAGCAACTAGAGATAAGTCTTATATCTGATTTTCCTGTGGAATTTTGCTTGGTTCTCTGGCCTGATTCTTTTTCTTTCCCTCAGCTTTTGTAAGCTCCTGTAAAACCAACTTGACTTATGTCTAGTCTGTTGATTTTGTTGTACCAGTGTTGTTATTCTTTTATTCTCACGGCAATATTTATATACTAATTTAAGATAAATGCTTGCTTTTCCTAGTATTGCACATGACAAGTTGCTTCAGTTGTGTCCTCCTTTTTGTGACCGTAGGGACTGTAGCCCGCCAGGCTCCATTACCCATGGAATTCTTTGGGCAAGAATACTGCAGTGGGTTGCCATGGCCCTCCTCCAAGGGATCTTCCCAACCCAGGGATTGAACCTGCATCTCTTGGGTCTCTTGGATTGGCAGGCAGATTCTTTACTGCTAGCACTACTTAGGTCTAAACAGCTACCAAAACAGCATAAAAATCTATGAAAACCAAAGTTTTCTGACATTCCAGTGGTGGAGAATACTGCTAGGGAATTAGTTTGCTCTATGCTAGAGGCTCCAAGGCTATCAGAAGTGTCCCTCTTACACTGTTAAATAGTTATCTTTCAGTAAGATATATAACTATAGTCCCCCTCTTAGATCAGTTATAGATAGCCAAGCTTATAAGGAAAATAATAAAAATAGAAACTACCGTGTGTTGAGCACCTGCTATGTGATAGGAATTCAATTCTATTTTATTATTCTTAATCTTCACAGCATATTCTATGAAGTAGAATTCAACCACTCTTTTTCATTGAGTGAATAAAATTCAGAAGAGTTAGTGAGCAAGTCCAAGGCTACAAATCTGACAGAGCCAAACTTTCTTTTCAGAGCCAGATTTTAAACTCCATACCAACCCACCTTTTAAATTCTTACAGAAATACTGTGTTTAACAGCTTTCAGAATCCATCTTGTGCACGCTGAAAAATGAAATCACTTTTTCAGTTGTTTGTCTTCTGGTTCCTTTTCTTTGCTGTACAAATAATGTTTAAAATATTATTTGATTTTGAATCTGGGATGTATATTTTATGGCCCTTGGGATTTAAATATTTTTAAATAGTGAGGTGTTCACTTATTTTTCTTTTTTACTATCCTTAAAATTTATTTACATGAAAATTATATGCTGACGTGTTCACTTATTATCTCTTTTTTGTGCTTGGACTTCAAGATTTATTTTATTTTTGAGAAAACGAAAAAAATTGAAGTTGAATTGTTCTGTTATTTCCTCAATGTTCTGTTTACCTTATGGCAACTACTCTTTCTTGCTCTTCCTGTTCTTTGAATTTATCTTTCAGTTCAGTCATTTCAGTCCCTCAGTCATGTCCGACTCTTTGCAACCCCATGAATCGCAGCACGCTAGGCCTCCCTGTCCATCACCAACTCCCAGAGTTCACTCAGACTCATGTCCATCGAGTCAGTGATGCCATCCAGCCATCTCATCCTCTGTCGTCCCCTTCGCCTCCTGCCCCCAATCCCTTCCAGCGTCAGAGTCTTTTCCAATGAGTCAACTCTTCGCATGAGGTGGCCAAAGTACTGGAGATGCATCTTTAGCATCGTTCCTTCCAAAGAAATCCCAGGGCTGATGTCCTTCAGAATGGATGGGTTGGATCTCCTTGCAGTCCAAGGGACTCTCAAGAGTCTTCTCCAACACCACAGTTCAAAAGCATCAGTTCTTCGGCACTCAGCCTTCTTCACAGTCCAACTCTCACATCCATACATGACTACTGGAAAAACCATAGCCTTGACTAGACGGACGTTTGTTGGCAAAGTAATGTCTCTGCTTTTCAATATGCTATCTAGGTTGGTCGTAACTTTTCTTCCAAGGAGTAAGCGTCTTTTAATTTCATGGCTGCAATCACCATCTGCAGAATTTATCTTTAGATATGTTCAAATTCTTGATTTTTGTTGTTGTTTTTTTCTCCATATAGATAAGTTTATTTTGATTGTTAACTTTTGTTTCTTATAGTTGTTGGTGTGTTATTTTAATATATGCTGACTAAAGAGTTCCCTGTGGAAATACTTTGGTTTCTTTACACCTATCCTGATGCTCCTCCCAGTATAACATCTTTCTTCCTCATTATCATAATTTGAGATTATATCTTCAGACTTTATTGCTTTAACAATCTCTCGTTCAACTTGAACCATCATCCCTGTTAGAGTTTATGACTTTGGGATTGTCCCTATCTTCTCCCTGAAGTTTCAGTATTGACTTTTCTTGTATTTAAGGTTTGAAAGTGAAAGTGAAGTCGCTGAGTCGTGTCCAACTCTTTGCGACCCCATGGACTGTAGCCTACCAGGCTTCTCCGTCCATGGGGTTTTCCAGGCAAGAGTACCAGAGTGGGTTGCCATTTCCTTCTCCAGAGGATGTTCCCAACCCAGGGATCGAACCCAGGTCTCCCACATTGCGGGCAGACTCTTTACCCTCTGAGCCACCAGAGAAGCCATCTAATTATATCGAAGGTTTCCTTCTGTGACTATAAAGACTATGATAACATGGTCACTTATCCCCATAATGTAAAGTAGATTCAGGTAATTAAACAGCTTCATTTCTTTCAGAGAGACATGAGTTTGTTTTTACTAAATTGCTTACTAGCTATGTGAGCTTCAGCAAGTTTCTTAACCTCGTTGACTCTCAATTTCCTCATGTACCAAGTGGAGAAGTTTTTTTCCAGAATCATTACAAGTATTAAGTGAGAAAAATCTATGTGAAATTTTTTTTTAACATAGGAGGAATCACTTCATTTTAGTTTTCCTTCTTTCCATTTTAATTTCCTTGACACTTGAAATAAAGCCCAGATTTGAAATAACTTTTGTTTTTCTTTTCTGTCTCCCAGAGTGTGAAATTTCAGTAAAATATGTATCACAAAGTAAATTATGATTTGTTGAATTGAGTTTTTCCCTTTTGAGGAAATCTGAAATGATATGTTCAAAGATAGAACTAAATGGCTGGAAGCAGATGGTAGATGATAGGAGAATTGTTTTACTTGAGGTCTTTGTAGTCTGGTAATGTGTGTGTGTTTATCACCCTTTCTTCATAACCAAATAAAGCAACCATTATGAACTTCAAGCCAAAGCATATCTTTGGTAGGTAGGTTAGGATACTTCTCACTCCTTTTTTTTTAACTTAAAAAGTGTGGTAAAGCATCAATAACATACAACTTACTATTTTGACAATTTTCAAGTATATAATTAAGTGGAATTACGTATATTCACATCATTGTGCAACTGTGACCACTGTTCATTTCCAGAACCTTTTATATCACCCCAAACAGAAACTCCACACCCAGTAAAGAGTAACTCCCCATAACCCCACCCCCCAGACCCTGGTGACTACTAGTCTAATCTTTTTCTCTCTGAATTTTCCTCTTATGTCCTTTTGTATCTGGCTTATATTATTTCATTGGCTTCTTTTGTTTGGCATGTTTCCAAGGTACATCTGTGCTGTAGCAGGTATCAGAATTTCATTCCTTTTAAAGGCTGAATAATATTCCATTGTATGGATAGGACCACATTTTGTTTATCCATTCATCTGTTGATGGACAGTGTTTTACTATTTTTTTTTCTTTCATAATTGAAATTGTACTGATGGTTTTGAAGATCAGTATTTTGTTGTGTTGTTCAGTCGTGTTTGACTCTTTGTGACCCCATGGACTGTAGCCTGCCAACCTTCCCTGTCCTTTACTATCTCCCAGAGCTTGCTCAAACTCATGTCCATTGAGTCAGTGATGCTATCCAACCATCTCATCCTCTGTCATCCCCTTCTCCTGCCGTCAGTCTTTCCCAGCATCAGGGTCTTTTCCACTGAGTCAGCTCTTTGCATCAGGTGGCCAAAGTATTGGAGCTTCAGCTTCAGCACCAGTCCTTCCAATGAATATTCAGTGTTGATTTCCTTTAGGATTTACCAGTATACAGAAGTTTAAATTTGTGTATAATTCTTAACATTTGTACCAAAAATCTAAAAAAAAACCCATGTAATTGTGATTCATTTCTGAACAATTATCCAAGTTACTCTCCAGTTTAAAATGTGAAGGCAAACTTGTTTTAACAGTATGTTAAGTATGAATGCCTTCAAGTGTTCATACACTGTTATATCATATGTCCCACGGATTCACAATTTGAAAATTCATTAGTAGTGTGTATGATATTAATCTTTCACAGCAGATGAAGAAAGTTACTAGGAAAACTGGACTACCTGAACAAAGATGTTACAGAGTACACAAAATTCTGACAGGGAGAGCAGAGATCAAGGCGTGGTTTTTCTTTTAAGAAACAGTTTCACCAAAACCAACATGGGAATAAAAGTAATTCAAAGTGTCCAAGACATGTTAAACACACAACTGACTCCAGTTTGCCATTTAGTGTGCTTTGTATTGGAGGATGTAAAATCTAGTCCATCTATGCAATGTTAAGCTGATACCCAAGACAATCAAAGCCTCTGTATTCAATATCCCTCTATTTTCTGGTTGTACCAAAAAAAAAACCAACCACTAAATGATTTCACCTCTTAAGGAAAAGCAGTTAGCACTTAAAAAATGGAATAATGTTGAATTTCCTCCTTCTTAAAAATGTTTCCAGAGCTACTCACAATTTTGCATTTACAAAATAGTTGATAAACATATTGCCCTGTATTGTACAAGAAGGGAGAAAGGGACCACTAAGACTGGGCGGTGATTTGAATCAGATTTGGCTTCTTTTATCTCCTGCTTCATCAGAGGCTGGGTTCTCCTCGCTCTTAGTTTCTGTTTTCTGCAGGTAAATCTTGTGTCTTGGTTAGCCTGTTTTCCTCGTGTTCTTTTTTCCCCTTTTGTTTGTGGGGTTTTTTTTTTTTTTTTTGGTCTGAAGATTTATCCTTTCCTGCCGCCATTTTTTGGTTTCCACTCTGATTTCCTCTTTTTTGCAGGAGCAGGTTAGCAGAGAACCACATCTCTTGGGCTCTCCCTTTGTTGCTCCCTGGGTGGAGCCGACCTCCTTCCTGGGCATTGCAGGGAGCAAGAATGTGCCACGTGCCTGTGGGCAGGTGCGCCGTGGAGACTTAGTGAAGCAGGAGTGCGGGTCCTCCTGCCACCCCAATTGGTGGGACCCCAGCGTTTCACTCTTTTAAAGGGAGTGCTCGGTTTACACAGCAAGGCTTACTAACTTTTAGTATTGTGCACATACACAAAATTATAGAGGAAATTCTTATCAATATTAAATTCTAGTAATTTTGTACCCAGTCCAGTTTCCCTTAAATCTCTTTATGTATCTGCATGTTTTTATATGCTAGTAGTCAATGGAGACGGAGAAGGCAATGGCACCCCACTCCAGCATTCTTGCCTGGAAAATCCCATGGACGGAGGAGCCTGGTGGGCTGCAGTCCATGAGGTCGCGAAGAGTCGGACACGACTGAGCGACTTCGCTTTCACTTTTCACTTGCCTGCATTGGAGAAGAAAATGGCAACCCACTCCAGTGTTCTTGCCTGGAGAATCCTAGGGATGGTGGAACCTAGTGGGCTGCCATCTATGGGGTCGCACAGAGTCGGACACGACTGAAGCGACTTAGCAGCAGCAGCAGCAGTCAATGGAGAAGGCGATGGCACCCTATTCTAGTACTCTTGCCTGGAAAATCCCATGGGCGGAGGAGCCTGGTTGGCTGCAGTCCATGGGGTCGCTAACAGTCGGACATGACTGAGCGACTTCACTTTCACTTTTCACTTTCATGCATTGGAGAAGGAAATGGCAACCCACTCCAGTGTTCTTGCATGGAGAATCCCAGGGACGGGGGAGCCTGGTGGGCTGCTGTTATGGGGTCGTACAGAGTCGGACACGACTGAAGCGACTTAGCAGCAGCAGCAGCAGCAGCAGCAACAGCAGTCAGTGCTTACATTCTATAGGATATATTTGAAAAGTCTGAAAACAGAGGATAAAGTTATTTTTAAATAGTATATTTGTTCAACTTTCACGTAATATGCTCAATGTGTGTTTATTCAGCTTTCCAGACACATTTTCAAGTGAAATAACTCTAAATTGAAAACAATAGATCTAAATAATTTTAGACTTTATGGGTGCTCCGTATTGTACTTTTTTTTTTTCAAATTAATAATTACATGTATTGTGATAAGTACTTCACCCGAAAAAGTGTCTGGAGATTGAAGAAAAAATGTAAGTTATTTTATTTGAAAACATAACATACCTATTATTTAAAATTACATATTTACCCTATGTAAATATCTAGGCTTTTTGGATACCATATGTTCATGTTTTGCTTTTGTAATGTAGCATAATTTCATACCTTTTTCCACACGTTAAATGATTACAGATACTTATCTTTTAAAATTCTGTATTATTCTATTTTTGCTTAACTGTTTTCGTATTTCTAGAAAAAAATCTGATTTCCAATTTTTGAGCAGCTACAAGCATATTTATATGAATTATTTCCTTGAGGTTAGTTATTTAGTATATAGTCCCTGAAATTAAGTTAGCCAATCAAAGATATGTCCAATTTAGTAGCTTTGGTATTTTAGTAGTTTATCTCCATATGGACTGAAATATCTTAGCTATATCCTGTAAACCATGTTCATTTTGGCAGTGTAAGGAGTATGTTCTATACCTTAGCAGTATTTTAATTACAATTTAAAAATATTGCCTGCAAAAACATATGTGTGCATGTGTAAGACATAAATATTGACCTTAAAAATAAAATGCAAAGGAAAGAAAAAAATGTATCTGATTTCACTTGTTTGTGTTCTGTCTTCTTCTTGCTTTTAGGTTTTATACTTTTTCCTCTCTAAGGTATAACCAAACATTACTAGTTCTAAAGTGACATAGCACCTCATTGCTCTAGTTCACACCTTCTCTGCAACATAAGCCTTCTGAGGTCACACCCTTGCAATAAACACTCTTGTTTATGCTTTTATGCTGCTTCTACGGTAACGCACACACATCATTCATGAGTCCGTAGAACCCTATAGATAATCGCACTCTGGTTCTAAAAGCTTCTTTCAAGTGGGATGTTATTTTCAAGTGAAAGTGATCCAGTAAACATTTGCCCTGTCCAGCCTCATCAGGGAGAAGTAGTAAGCTGGCAGAATCATGTGACTTAGAATTGTATGGATCTTGAGAGTAGTGATCAAGTGTAGGATTGGAGTTTGTGAGTATTATTGAATCCCAGCTCTTCAGACTCTAATTGAGGTCTGTGTTTATTTATTTATTTAATGAATGAAGTCTATTCATTTCTGTGTTTCATTAGCTGTCATTCCTCCCACTGAAATGCGAGGAAGAAAGAAATGGACAGTTTTTCTTATAATATTATTGGAAGAATGAGGATAAACTCACTTTTTTCCTAATTTAAGTAATCATTTTAAGCAAATTGTTTAAGTACTACACAAAAGGTTTCCAGCTAATCTGGAAATTAGGATGTCATTTCATTTATCCTACCCTTCCTTACACTTCAGACCCTGTCCCCCCACCAGCATACACAATTAAGTACTTGCTGGGAATATAGGGCCATATCCAAGGTGGTAGTTTACTTGTTGCTAAATATATTTATTACACTAGCACCAAATCCTATACAAAATTAGTCTTCTGGGATTTAACCTTTATTTTATTTCATTGTATTTCTAGAGACAATTCCATTAGGATATAAACTCTTTCATTTGCCGGTCAGACTCAACAGAGCAAAGAATCTTATTTCTGTTCTAGTGGGTAGCTTGGGACATGTAAAGAGTATAACCAACTTAACCTTACCATCATCTTTTCCTTAAAAACTGTGTTTATTTTTTCTTGCCATATGCAAGATTGATGAGGACTTGGAGAATGAGAGTTTAGTGGGGAAAAAACAACAATGCAAATACATTGTTGCAAGTTTAATAATAACATAAGTGTTAAATGATGATGTGAAATATGAGTGTGTTCACAGCAGTATTTAGCTTTTTTTTTTTCAAAGTTATTTGAATATATATTTATCTGGTATTTATCTGAATACCTATTTGGTGCTCCATCTAATCAAGGAAGAAGTTGCAGTGGAAGGTAGAGATGTAATAGTTATCTTATCTGTCATGATCTAAGAGTGTAATTATAGGCATGAAGTTCAATTCTAGGAAGTATTGCACTCTGCAACCGACACATCTCTAGAATGAAGGTTTGAAAGAGAGAGTAGTTATTTGGAGTAGGTGGTTGTTTCAGTCTGCTAGGACTGCTATAAACCATAGACAGGGTGGGGGAGCTTAGGCCGCAGACATTTCTTTCTCAGAGTTCTGGAGGCCAAGTCCAAGATCAAGATGCTGGTAGACTTGGTTTCTGGTGAGAAACTTCTTCCTGGCTTGCAGGCAGCTGCCTCTCATGTGGTGGTGAGAGACTGCATGCTAAGTTGCTTTAGTCGTGTCTGACTTTTTGTGACCCTATGGACTATAGCCCGCCAAGCCCCTCTGTCCATGGGATTCTCCAGACAAGAATACTGGAATGGGTTGCCGTGCCCTCCTCCAGGGGATCTTTCTGATCCAGGGATCAAACCCACGTCTCTTATATCTGCTGCATTGGCAGATGGATTCTTTACCACTAAGCCACCTGGGAAGCCTTTTCCTCTTCCTTAAGAGCACTAATCCCATTTTTAGTGTGGGGCCCACCCTGAAGACCTCATCTAAACCTAATTACTGCCCAAAGGCTACTTCCAAATGCCATCACTTTGTGATATCAGAGCTTCAACATAGCAATCTAGGGAGGGGGGGGACACACACATTCAGTTCATAAATAACAGTGATGAGAGACGGTATAAGGAAAAACAGCGTTACCATGACCCTACATCTCTTTTTAACCTTTCTGCATTTTTTCTTACCTTTTTTCATCTTCTGCAACCTCTCATTTAGATCGAGCTCCAAAATCTCCTCAGTCAGGAATTTTACTGGATTGGTCTGAGAAACAGTTCTGGCTGGAGGTGGGAAGATGGATCAGCCTTAAACATCTCAAGGTAAGGGGCTTCAAAAGAGTGCAGAGAGAGAGAGAAGAGAAAAGAAAAGGGGAAAAGAAATTATATGTCTGGGGAAATAGACTAAGGATAATGGATGGAGAGGAGAGGAAAGAAAAAGGAAACAAGGAAGGAAATCAATAGTTGATAAGGGCAAGAAAAAAAAGAGAGGACACTTTAAAGAGGATAATGAGTAATTTTTATTCTGCAGTTTTGGGAGCTGAGAGAAGTGAGGTCTGAATGGCAGAAAGAATTTGCTCATTTTTAATCTTTTCATGCCTTAGAACTTCCTTTACTCTGCACGTCACCTTAAGTGATTGATTTTTTTGGTTCCTTACAGAATTGCTTCAAACAGCTTGGTACAGAATTGTGGTACCATCAGCAAAGGTGGTCTCCTGGCCTCTAGCTGTGAGGTTGATTTTCCGTGGGTCTGTAAGAAGGTCAGACGTTGATGAATGTTCCTTCTGTCCTGTGGCTCCCTAAAAAGAGGGAGATGACCTCTCGTGAGCACACCTTTAGTGAGTGCTGCCCTTCTAGCACGTAAGTTAGATGTGGGATCAATGCCGCCTCCCTGGGACTGATGGCTTCTTGCTGGACTCTCTTTGAGAGAACTTAGATGTTATCTTAACACTTTAAAGAGTGCAGGCAAATTTGTGAAATAGATAAGGTTTGTTTTTAGTATCCCTCTCTCTAGTGACTAAGGTTGTTGGCTTAGTCATCCCCATCATCTCTGTCAAAAATACCTTTAAAATGTTATATTCTGAGCTGAGCTGATGAAATCTGTGCAAATATGTACTATTGCCAGTGTATTACAGGGTTTTTCTGTGTGCTAGTGGGTTGACATGCTACTGCTCCCCGATAATATACTTTTATCCTAACAGTGCCTCTTTGCAGGTAAAACCTGAAATAAGTTGTGGAAGGTGAATGAGAGAGAGCAGGGTGGTGCTTTGTGTCTCAGCTCTTCACACTTCCGTAAAGAACTGGCCTTGACTGAATTTAGTTTTTTCGAAAATGCATAGTTGTGGTTGAATAACCAGTGTGTGACTGTATTTTCCTTGTTATGACTGTGATTTGCACCTTAATTTCACAATGTGAAATGTGGGCATTCTGGTAAAGGCATTATTATAGAGGAAAATTTACAGAAGCAGTTTATGTGGATTGATCTCCCAATTATTTTTGGCACAAATGACTAAAAAATAAGAAAAACATTATTTATCCTTAGTAGGGTTGGGCATAGATGAGAAAGCAAGGTGTTGTTTAGAGATAGAGGAGGGATTAGTAGGACATAATGAAAAATGAAATTAAAGGGAAAGAAGGCACAGCATTGTCAATAGAATCTTGAAATAAAACAACTGCTTATTGTAGGTCAATAAAGCAAAGAGAAAGAAAAGATACAGGAGGGAATGATGAGGAGATTGTAATTCTGTACTGTTGACGACTATGGATTGTGGTGTTTATTTAAATTTCCCTTTTGTATTATTTTTAGGACAAAGACTGTATCTAATCCACCCTTATATCTCGAACACCTAAAATAGTGCTTGCTTGTATCAGTGAATATTCAATGCTTGAATAAAAAAAAATGGAATTTAAAATTTCTTATTCTAGTTGTTTCTATTAGCTCATGAGTTGACTAGAGGAATTGAGCAAGAAACATGGTATATCTGAATCCTCCCTTAAACCTACCCATTTGAGCAGAGGACTAGTTTAATCTAGATATGGTCAACACTACATACATATATTAATATATTTGGGAATAGCACCCTTTATCTGGCACTAAACACATACTGTGTAGAGACCTAATCCTCAGGAAAAAATTAGAAACTATTTAAATATCTATCAATATTAAAATGATTAAATAAATAACCACCTTACTTCCTTTATTTTTTCTTCTGTAGGACAAACTTTTTAAAATGAGTATGTTTTTATCTTTTACCTGTACAACTTGAAAACAATAGTAATTAAGACACAATGAAACCAGTCCGCACCCTCTGACACCACCGTCGAGCTCTAATGTTGGTGCGGTGGCTTGGCCCTGACACTGCATTCAAGGGCTCGCTGGCTGGGGTTTTTCTGAGCTCATCCCAGGTGAAAGGCTAGTTTGGTTCTGTTGCTCTGGAGGAGAGTTAGCACTAGTTATGTAGTCCCACTTGAGCTTTGAGTGACCTGCTTAATGCACCTTCTTCTCTTTTTTCCCCCTTTTAGATCAACTTTCAAAAGTTGCATTTTCTGAGGCTTTCTTTCCAATGCAGGGAATGTGGGTTCAGTCCCTGGTTGAGGAACGAAGATCCCACGTGCCCCACAGCTAAAGCCCGCATGCTACAACTAAGACCCGATGCAGCCAAATAAATTTAAAAAAAAAAAGAAAAAACTTTTTAAAAAGTTGCACCTTCTCTGCCCCCTCAAAACAAGTCCTACTTGTCTTCAAAAGGGCCACATCTTTGGTCACATGGACATAGGGTCAGTGACCTCACTGCACACATTCCAAATTTTGTCATGGATGCCAAGACTGCTCTTAGGCTTTTCTTGTCTTAGCTATAGTGATGTCCCAAGCTGTTTATATGTGATGTCTCTCCAAAGATGGGCTAGAATGTGCTCTCTAGATCCCCAGTAAAGAACTAAAAGTTTTTTTCCCCTTAGTTCTTCCTATTTTCTGCTTAAACAGTTTTTCATGACTTCCAATGCCCTGCATGACTTGTAAGCAAATATTTGCATCTAAGTGCTGCTGGCTGTGACAGGTATGGAATGCTCAACCGCTTTCCTGAAGACTGTTAGTTACACTGGTTCCTTGTATGTATGTGTGTGCTCAGTTGCTCAGTTGTGTCCAGCTCTTTTGTAACTCCATGGACCTGGAGTTCCCTAGGCTCCTCTGTCCAGAGGTTTCTCCAGGCAAGAATACTGGAGTGGGTAGCCATTTCCTTCTTCAGGGGATCTTCCCAACCCAGGGATTGAACCTGTGTCTCCCACATTACAGGTGGATTCTTTACCACTGAGCCACTGGGGCTCCTTCTATATATTTTTCCTTAGAAAATGCCTTGTCCCCTCTTAAGAGCTGTGGGAAGACAGTGGGAAGAGCACTGATGCTGGAGTCAATAAGACCAACTTAAAAATTTCTTTTTTGGCTATTATAAACAGTGCTGCGATGAACATTGGGGTACACGTGTCTCTTTCCCTTCTGGTTTCCTCAGTGTGTATGCCCAGCAGTGGGATTGCTGGATCATAAGGCAGTTCTATTTCCAGTTTTTTAAGGAATCTCCACACTGTTCTCCATAGTGGCTGTACTAGTTTGCATTCCCACCAACAGTGTAAGAGGGTTCCCTTTTCTCCACACCCTCTCCAGCATTTATTATTTGTAGACTTTTGGATCACAGCCATTCTGACTGGTGTGAAATGGTACCTCATAGTGGATGAAACTGGAGCCTATTATACAGAGTGAAGTAAGCCAGAAGGAAAAACATAAATACAGTATACTAACGCATATATATGGAATTTAGAAAGATGGTAACAATAACCCAGTGTACGAGACAGCAAAAGAGACACTGATGTATAGAACAATCTTATGGACTCTGTGGGAGAGGGAGAGGGTGGGAAGATTTGGGAGAATGACATTGAAACATGTAAAATATCATGTAAGAAACGAGTTGCCAGTCCAGGTTCGATACACGATACTGGATGCTTGGGGCTAGTGCACTGGGACGACCCAGAGGGATGGTATGGGGAGGGAGGAGGGAGGAGGGTTCAGGATGGGGAACACATGTACACCTGTGGCGGATTCATTTTGATATTTGGCAAAACTAATACAATTATGTAAAGTTTAAAAATAAAATAAAATTTAAAAAATTTCTTTTTTGATATAGACCATTTTTAAAGTCTTTATTGAATTTGTTACAATATTGCTTCTATTTTATGTTTGGTTTTCTGGCTGTCAGGCATGTGGGAATCTTAGCTTCCCAATCAGAGACTGAACCTGCACCCCCTGCATCGAAAAGTGAAATCTTAACCTCTGGATTGCCAGGGAAGTCCCCAAGAGCAACCTTTCCTCAAATCCTTTTTCAAATAATTGCTGTGTGACTTTAGGCAAAAATGCTTACCTTCTCTGAGCTTATATTGAGCCATTCTATATGATTGCTCTGTCCAAAACAGCCAATCTCCCAGGTCTCTGTGACATCTGCTTGTTTAGTTTCTTCAAAGCTCTTGTCAGTCTTATTTTCTTTATGTGTTACTTCTATCAAATTATTATTTACCGTGTTTTGAAGATGTACATGCGCACAGGATAAAATTTAAAAGTTACAAGACATAGCCATGAAAAGAGTCTCTGCTCCACCTCTGATTGCCAGCTCACCAGTTCCTTGCCCTGGAGAAAAATACTGTTGCCTTGACATTCTTTCTCAGATATAAATTGTTCACAAACAAGCATTTATGTACATGAGTGCACGCGCGCACACACACACACACACACACACACACACACACACACACACGGGCTTCCCAGATGGCTCATTAGTAAAGAATCTGTCTGCTACTGCAAGAGATGCAGGAGACACAGGTTCATTTCCTGGGTCAGGAAGAGCCCCTGGAGCAGTAAATGGCAACCTTTTCCAGTTTTCTTGCCTGGAAAATTCCATGGACAGAAGAACCTAGCCGACTACAGTCTATGGGGTTACAAAGAGTTAGACATGACTGAGCATGCACTCGCAAACACACGCACACACACCTCAAGTTGTAGCATAGTATACACACTGTTCTGAACTGTACTTCCCACCCCCAGTTAACAATATATCTTGAATCTATGTTTATATACTCATTAGAACTGCCTTATTCTTTTTAATGGTGGGACAGAATTCTATTTTATGGATTTAACAATTTATGTAACTGATCTATTAATGGAAGTGCAGATCATTTCCCTTCTTTTGCCTTTACAAACAATGCTGCAATGACTATATTTCTACAGATGTAATTTCTTGCTTTTTGAGTATTTGTAGATTTCCCCAATTGTACATAAATCTGCAGATTTGTACTCTCTCCAGCAATGCATGACAAGTTTCATTTTCCTTTACATCTTTACCAATGCAGTTTTTCATCAAACGTTTTGATCTTTGCTAATTAGAGAGATGAAAAACGGTTTCTCACTGTGGTTTTAATTTGTAGTTCTCTTATTAAGAATTATCTTTTTACGTGCTTACAAGTCATTTGTATTTCCTTTTCTGTGATCTGACAGTTCATAGCCTATATCCTTTTTAAAAAAAGAGATTGGGTGATTGATCTTTTCTTAAATAATGTGTGAGAAAAAGTTCTTTATATACTAAATAAATGAGCCCTTTGTGTGTAATACAGGCTGAAAATATTTTGTCTTAGTTTATAATTTTTCTGTTTATGTCCTTTGAAATCCTTTATTCTCCATTCTAAGATTAAATTAGTTAAAGGAAAATATAAAACAACTGACCTCCAGTGAAAGGCATAATTATAGAAACCCCAGGAATTAATTGGAATTGGCATTGTTGTGTCAAGAAGGATGGAAAATTGGTGCATTTGCTAGAGAAACAGGGAAATGAGCACAGTAGTTACATGTGTGACGGCTCATCCAAGAGGCTTTAAGAATCTGTAAGGTCCAGCACCATAGGTATTCACTGACAGACTTGGGGACTTATCAAATATCTCTAGACTCAGAACAGAGTCAGTAGTGGACAATGCTGTTGAGAGCCTAGAGCAACCTGGGAATATTCTTTGAAGATACAAAATTCTAGATAGAAGCTCACCTATGAATAACTGATTTTTGAGAGTGCAAGAACTTCCCCATTGATGAGAGAAATAGAATATCAGCAAGACTTTTTTTCCTGTGGTCTCAAAATTTTGGCTGAAACCTAAAGCTGAGAATCAGTTCAGTTCAGTTCAGTTCATTTCAGTTGCTCAGTCGTGTCTGACTCTTTGCGACCCCATGAATCACAGCACACCAGGCCTCTCTGTCAATCACCAACACTCAGAGTTCACTCAAACTCATGTCCATCGAGTCGGTGATGCCATCCAGACATCTCATCCTCTGTCATCCCCTTCTTCTGCCCCCAATCCCTCCCAGCATCAGGGTCCTTTCCAATGAGTCAATTCTTCACATGAGGTGGTCAAAGTATTGGAGTTTCAGCTTTAGCATCAGTCCTTCCAAAGAACACCCAGTCCTTCCAAAGAACACTCCTTTAGGATGGACTGGTTGGATCTCCTTGCAGTCCAAGGGACTCTCAAGAGTCTTTTCCAACACCACAGTTCAAAACCATAATTCTTCAGCACTCAGCTTTCTTCACAGTCCAACTCTCACATCCATACATGACCAATGGAAAAACCATAGCCTTGACTAGATGGACCTTTGTTGGCAAAGTAATGTCTCTGCTTTTCAATATGCTATCTAGGTTGGGCACAACTTTCCTTCCAAGGAGTAAGCATCTTTTAATTTCATGGCTGCAATCACCATCTGCAGTGAATTTGGAGCCCCCCAAAATAAAGTCTGACACTGTTTCCACTGTTTTCCCATCTATTTCCCATGAAGTGATGGGACCAGATGCCATGATTTTCGTTTTCTGAATGTTGAGTTTTAAGCCAACTTTTTCACTCTCCTCTTTCACTTTAATCAATTTAGTTCTTCTTCACTTTTTGCCATAAGGGTGGTGTCATCTGCATATCTGAGGTTATTGATATTTCTCCTGGCAATCTTGATTCCAGCTTGTGCTTCTCGCAGCCCAGCATTTCTCATGATGTACTCTGCATAGAAGTTAAATAAGCAGGATGACAATATACAGCCTTGACGTACTCCTTTTCCTATTTGGAACCAGTCTGTTGTTCCATGTCCAGTTCTAACTGTTGCTTCCTGAAGTGCATATAGGCAAGCTGAGAATAGTAGGTGATAAAAAGTCCTGTGTTCCAAAGACAGGTTTTGGACACACCCCATAGGACTTTCTAAATGGGTCTGGGGACAGTTACCCACAGCCCATATAATGAAAAATTCAAAACCAATTACAGAGGCAAATTTTTTGAGGGAATCTGTGGATGATGGGATTGCTGGCATGTTTCCCCTCCTTCAGCCCAGGCCAAGTTGGGGAGGAACTAGGAGGGCCTCTGCTTGCTGGAGGTGGACACAGTCCTTCCCAGTCTGTATGGCTCAGCTCTGGAAATTTGTAGACCCAGGGCTGACTGGAGAGCAAGAGAGTGCTTGTAAGAACTCAACCTAAATGCCCTGTTGTGGATGGCATAGAAACTTCCATCTGAATGTTGCCTGGAGAGGTCTGGTGGTGGGAAGCTACCTGAAATTGCCCCTCATGCCAGGGTAAGGAAGGGCAGATGCAGTGGATGCCAGTTGCAATTTCACCATTTGTTCAGTGGGTATAGGAGCACCCCAGGCCCAGAGGAAACAGAAGAAGTTAATGGGGTTTGAGTTGTCTACAAAGGGACCCCAGGAGAAAGAGGTCCTGTGGAATGTTTGGCCATGAGTGAAGAGGCCCTCCAGAGAGCATATCACCTGTATCAGGAAATGGTGCAGGGCGGAAATTCCTCGGGCGTGTGTCTAGCTGTGTGTGGGATCTCCTGAAACCCACTAGTATCCGGGGATCATATCAGTCTGGGTTCAACAAAAGAAGCAGAACCAGTAGGCGATATATTTAAAAATGTATATATTGCACGGAATTGTTTCAGGCAATTGTGGGGCCAATGAGGCAAGTCCAAAACTCAAAGGGCAGGCTATCAGGAAGGGCAGACTGGGGACACTGCTGTCCCCAGGAGGAATTTCTTCTTCATCAGGGAAACTTCAATTCTGCTTTAAGGCCTGTCAACTGATTGTGGTAATCTCCCTTACTTAAGTCAACTGGTTATAGACTTTGCATGTGTGTGTGTGTGCTGAGTCACTTCAGTTGTGTTCAACTCTTTGCAACTCTATGGACTATAGCCCGGCAGGTTCCTCTGTCCATGGAATTCTACAGGCAAAAATACTGGAGTGGATTGCCATGCCCTCCACCAGGGGATCTTCCTGACTCAGGGATCAAACCTGTGTCTCCAGCATCTCCTGCATTGCCAGGGGGTTCTTTAACACTAATGCCACCTGGGAAGCACACCTTCACAGCAACATCTAGACTAGTGCGATGGACTTCCCTGGCAGTCCAGTGGTTAAGACTGCGCTTCCAGTGCAGGAGGTGAGGATTTAATCCCTGGTTGGGGAACCAAGATCCCACATACTGCAGGGCGCCACCAAAAACAAACAAACAAACAAACAAAAAAAGCAGTGTTTGATTGAATGACTGGGGACTGTTGCCTAGCTGAGATGACATATCACAGGACCATCACAGGTATCAGTCACACAAAGTGATAGCTAGATAACAGAGTACCAGTAAAAAAGACTTTGTTCTTCCAATCCCCAACTCCAGAGGCTAGAGGGCTGCCTCACTTCCCCACTGCTGGTCTGTGAAAACAAGACTCAGAAGCCAGAGGTATGTAGCCAGAAATTTTATAAGACTGATATTTTGTTTTAAATTGAATAAAACTTTTGGTATCAATTTGCACTCAGATATTGTGGATTGACAGAAAGATTTATTTGGTTTCTGCACATGTATAAACTTAGGTTTTTTTTTTTAATTAAATTTCATTTTTTTCTATCACATGACTTTGAGCAAACTCAGGGAAATAATGAAGGACAGGCAAGCCTGGCATGCTGCAGGACATGGGGTCACAAAGAGTTGGAGATGATTTAGAGGTTGAACAACAACTACAATCCTTTCCTTTCTTCCTTCTCTTTCCCATCCACTTTAAAAAGATAGTGCTGATGAATTTACTTTCAGGGCAGCAATGGAGAAGCAGGCATAGAGTCAGACCTATGGACACAGGGGTGGGGGTGGGGCAGAGGAGAGGAAGGAGAGGGTGAGATGTATGGAGAGAGTAACATGAAAATTTACAATACCACATGTGAAATAGAGAGCCAATGAAAATTTGCTGTATGACTCAGGGAACTCAAGCAGGGGCTCTGTGAGAATCTAGAAGGATGGGATGGGAGGGAGGTGGGAGGGAGGTTCAGAAGGGAGGGGACATGGGTGTACCTATGGATGATTCTTGTTGATGTGTGGCAGAAAATGGCAAAATTCTGTAAAGGAATTATCCTTAAATTAAAAAATAAACTAAAAATATAATGAACTAGCTTATCTGAACAAGTTCAGTTTATATACCCAGATTTCGGATTTTTAATAAAACAAACATGTATGATGATCTCTTGTGATTTTAACTGCCCTCTTGTGGTCAAAGTCGATGATTCCCCTGATCTAAGAATTGCTAAAGTACTCCGTCCAAGGTCACTCAGAGGGTATTGAGTTAAAGACTGCTCTTTCAGGTTTTTGTCTGTTTTATTTTTAAATGACCAATCCTGGGTAGAATCTGTTATCCAATCACTTATCTTGTTTCTAGAAAAATTCTTGTGTCGTTTTGACTTTACTCAGATCCCCGAATAGTTCATTTGTGGTGAATCATTCCCTTTGTCACCAGACATTTTCAAACAGAAATCTAGGATCATTTGATTAGTCAGACTGCTTGTACACTGTATTCAGGTCACTGCCAGTTATCAACTCTAGTCCTGGATGACAGCGAGTGAATAAGAACAAAAAACCATAACATTAAGTGGCAAGGAAAGTAAAAGTATCAGCAGTAGCACGTGTCAGTAATGAAGAAAAGAACAAAAGAGGATAAAACAGAAACACATCATATTTTTAATGGAAAGGTGACAGTTGATTACAGAAAATGAAGCTTTCCAAAAATTAAGAGAGAAAGGAGAAGATGCAGGTAGAATCAAGCGCTAATCTTGGTATCATTTTGGAATGGTTCATAGTCACAAGCACTATGTCATTTCACTGTATGGCACAGGGACTTTCCTGGTGGTCCACTGCTTAAGACTCTGCGCTCCCAATGCAGAGGGCCCAGGTTTGATTCCTGGCTGGGGAACTAAGATCCCACATGTCATTCGGATGGCCGAAAGGTAAAAAAAAAAGTGCATCTGGTAGATGGCACAGAATTATCATAAAGCCCCTGATGTAGTGCTAGGTCCCCAGGCTTTTTCTGTCCTTAATAAATAAATGTCATCTAATCCCCTACCCCATTTGGAAAGACAAAAGCCATGCTGTCCATTTTTCTGTTTAAGTGCCTTCTGTGTTGGAAATCTTAGTGTTCTGCAGAGAACACTAGACTGGAAATCAAGAGCTTTTTCACTATTTGCCTGAAACGTAGCAATGAAGTATTTGGAATGTTAGCTAGCTCTTCTGTTCTCCCTCCCAGGCCTACATCCGGCATTCAATATTCCTAAAACTTATTTTCATTAGAGGGCATTTCATCTGAATCGCTTTTTATACTCTGTGTCCTTACGTACATCACGTGGCTGCTGCCAATGCAGCATTTCCTAAAAGAGTGCCTCACCACTGTCTCTGAGATTGGTTGCCAAGCTGACAACCATTTGGTAGGTCTTCAAGCTAACACTTTTTTGAACTGACTAGGAGTTGTTCAGGGAGGGTTTCAAACAACAACCAGAATTCCAGTTCCCTTTTCAAATGACTCACTGACTAAAACACTGAGAGATTAAAGCTGTTTAATGGGAAGGTCAATGGGAAAGCAGCCAAGTTCATACATGAAGAAGGAATGTTGACTGCCTGACAGCTATTGTGTAAAACGCTGTGTCAGACTTGTTTCCCAAGATGGCTGCCCGTCTCCCATCAAACATGATCTTTAAAAACAAAGAAGCAAATGCCTTCATTGAGTATAGCTGATGAACCAAGATCTACACTTATTTGAAGTGTATATAATAATGAACCACAGGCTCTTTTGTCCTTTCCACTCCTCCATCAAGAACTAGAGTCCATTTTCCCTACTCTTCATTCTGGACTGAATATTTATGGCACTTACCTTTCTTTGTCTCCTCATCATTTATTGAATTTGTGTACAGATGTCTTGTAAATTCAGATTTCTTTAGCAACTAGGGATTCCCTGGCGGTCCAGTGGTTTGGACTTGTGCTTTCCCTGCGGGAGCCTGGATTCAATCCACAGTTAGGGAACTAAAATCCTGCAAGCCATGTAGCATGGCCCCAAAAAACCTAACAAAGAACCAAAAAAAAAAAAAAAAAAAAAAAACCCACCAGATTTCTTCAGGATCTATATTTGAAGAGTGGTACTTAAGGAACTTCACCCACAAACCCCATTCACACCTGATTTTGATGCTGAGATCCTAGCGCATCCATAATAAGGTGAGAATTTCTGAGGAGAGGCTAAAAATATTTTGCATGTGGGGGAAAGAAGTGATTTTGTAATCAAATGGAAGATTTAGCAAAATGTGTTTCCAAAGGTGGCTACAACAATTTCTTCATCTACATAGTCTTCTGTAACGTGATCTTACTTCTATTTCATGATAGAGTCTGTTTCACTTTCTCTTGAATACAAGCTGGACCCTGTGATGCTCTTGATCAATTCAATGTAATAAAAGTGATTCTATGTGACTTCTGGGGTTGTTCTATAGTAATGTTTCAGTTTCTGCTTTGTTTCTTGGGAGCACTGAGTTGCCCTGTAACAGGTCCGTTGGAGAAGACACAAGGAGGAACCCTGAGCTACATGGAGAGGGGGCAGACCCCAGCTGTCCAAGAATCCTGGTGGAGCCTTTGGATAAGTCCAGTCCCAGCTCCTATCAGCCTGCAGTTTCATGAGAGACCCCTGGCAGGACCATCTGAAGAACCCCCTGGAGAAGCTCAGTCAATCCATGAAACTGTAAAATACAATAAAATTGTTGCTTTTTAAGCTTATTGAATTTTGGAGTGATTTGTTATGCAACAATACATAAATCAAATAGATAATATTCACTGTAGGATGTGTCCCAATTTCAGAGATGTTAAAGTGTGAAAAATGTGCCCCCCATACGCGCGTGTACGCGCGTGCACACACACACACACACACACACACACAAACACACACACAATCACTACTTCCAGAATGCAATTCTGTGGACCAGTAAGGATAATCTGTGTGCTAGTTACCTTGCTTTGTTATCTTCTTACTCTAAATTTCCGTGATTATTTTATTCCTCTCCTTCTCTCTTCCCTTGCCTAACTTTTAATTTTTTTGCCAAATTTTTTACAATTAATACAGCAGCAGTACTCATATTTTTCTAGACCTCTGCTGCCACCCTGTGGCAGTTTCATTACTGTGCATGAAAAGAGGGCACCTTAGGGCTTCTGCTAAGGTATCAGAGCAGGCACAAGTGAAGCGGAAGCACATTTAAAAAAAAAAGAAAAGAAAAGAAAGAAAAACTGGCAGAACATCCAGGACGGTCTTTTCACTATAATGCTCAGGATCGGAGGCACGAATCTAGTATATGCTATGTATGTGCCTCCAATGTATCAGTATCTATGTTTAAAATCCTTTCAGTTTATGTCTAACCTTACCTAGTAATTCCCCATTCCTCATCTGAGTTCAAACTAAGATGCATAATTAATCACATTAATTGTTGATCCTGCCTTGCCATGAGTGTCAATTATGGCTTTTAATGGACTTGGGAAAAGAATTGCATAGAAAGCTGAACCTATTGATCGTAGACCCATACAGTAAAATGTCTTTGTAGACTTTCATGTTGGTCTAGAACTTGTCAGACTGGTGCAAAGCATTTTGGCTTTCTTTAAGTGGCAAAATGAAAATCACTTTTAAGAAGTAGAATATATTCACAGCCCATTTTCCACAAGAAATAAGGACTACTAATCTCCTTTCCACCTAGTATTACCTCTCTCGCCCATTTCTCTTGCTTGTTACTATCTCAAATTAAATCTGATTATGCTACTAAGAAGGAGGGCCGAGAGGAGCTACTCCATGTTCATCAGGAGGGGCGGCCTTGAGGAGATACCCCATGTCCAAGGTAAGGAGCAGTGGCTGCACTTTGCTGGAGCAGCTGTGAAGAGATACCCCACATCCAAGGTAAGAGAAACCCAAGTAAGATGGTAGGTATTGCGAGAGGGGATCAGAGGGCATACACAATGAAACCATAATCACAGAAAACTAGTCAATTTGATCACACGGACCACAGCCTTGTCTAACTCAGTGAAACTAAGCCATGCCATGTGGGGCCATCCAAGACAGGCGGGTCATGGTGGAGAGGTCTGACAGAATGTGGTCCACTGGAGAAGGGAATGGCAAACCATTTCAGTATTCTTGCCTTGAGAACCCCAAGAACAGTATGAAAAGGCAAAATGATAGGATATTGAAAGAGGAACTCCCCAGGTCAGTAGGTGCCCAATATGCTACTGGAGATCAGGGAGAAATAACTCCAGAAAGAATGAAGGGATGGAGCCAAAGCAAAAACAATACCCAGTTGTGGATGTGACTGGTGATAGAAGCAAGGTCCGATGCTGTAAAGAGCAATATTGCATAGGAACCTGGAATGTCAGGTCCATGAATGAAGGGAAATTGAAAGTGGTCAAACAGGAGATGGCAAGAGTGAACGTTGACATTCTAGGAATCAGTGAACTAAAATGAACTGGAATGGGTGAGTTTAACTCAGATGACTATTATATCTACTACTGTGGGCAGGAATCCCTCAGAAGAAATAGAGTAGCCATCATGGTCAACAAAAGAGTCCAAAATGCAGTACTTGGATGCAATCTCAAAAACGACAGAATGATCTCTGTTCGTTTCCAAGGCAAACCATTCAATATCACAGTAATCCAAGTCTATGCCCCAACCGGTAATGCTGAAGAAGGTGAAGTTGAACAGTTCTATGAAGACCTACAAGACCTTTAAGAACTAACAGCCAAAAAAGATGTCCTTTTCATTATAGGGGACTGGAATGCAAAAGTAGGAAGTCAAGAAACACCTGGAGTAACAGGCAAATTTGGCCTTGGAATACGGAATGAAGCAGGGCAAAGGCTAATAGAGTTTTGCCAAGAAAATGCACTAGTCATAGCGAACACCCTCTTCCAACGACACAAGAGAAGACCCTACACATGGACATCACCAGATGGTCAACACCAAAATCAGATTGATTTTACTCTTTGCAGACAAAGATGGAGAAGCTGTATACAGTCAGCAAAAACAAGACCGGGAGCTGACTGTGGCTCAGATCATGAACTCCTTATTGCCAAATTCAGACTTAAATTGAAGAAAGTAGGGAAAACCACTAGACCATTCAGGTATGACCTAAATCAAATCCCTTATGACTATACAGTGGAAGTGAGAAATGGATTTAAAGGACCAGATATGATAGAGTGCCTGATGAACTATGGACGGAGGTTTGTGACACTGTATAGGGCACAGGGATCAAGACCATCCCCATGGAAAAGAAACTCAAAAAAGCAAAATGGCTGTCTGAGGGGGGTCTTACAAATAGCTGTGAAAAGAAGAGAAGTGACAAGCACAGGAGAAAAGGAAAGATATAAGCATCTGAATGCAGAGTTCCAAAGAACCGCAAGAAGAGATAAGAAAGCCTTCCTCAGCAATCAATGCAAAGAAATAGAGGAAAACAACAGAATGGGAAAGATTAGAGATCTCTTCAAGAAAATCAGAGATACCAAGGGAACATTTCATGGAAAGATGGGCTCGATAAAGGACAGAAATGGTATGGACCTAACAGAAGCAGAAGATATTAAGAAGAGGTGGCAAGAACGCACAGAAGAACTGTACAAAAAAGATCTTCATGACCAAGATAATCATGATGGTGTGATCACTCACCTAGAGCCAGACATCCTGGAATGTGAAGTCAAGTGGGCCTTAGAAAGCATCACTATGAACAAAGCTAGTGGAAGTGATGGAATTCCAGTTGAGCTATTTCAAATCCTGAAAGATGATGCTGTGAAAGTGCTGCACTCAATATGCCAGCACATTTGGAAAACTCAGCAGTGGCCACAGGACTGGAAAAGGTCAGTTTTCATTCCAATCCCAAAGAAAGGCAATGCCAAAGAATGCTCAAACTACCACACAATTGCACTCATCTCACACGCTAGTAAAGTAATGCTCAAAATTCTCCAAGCCAGGCTTCAGCAATACATTAACCATGAACTTCCTGATGTTCAAGCTGGTTTTAGAAAAGGCAGAGGAACCAGAGATCAAATTGCCAACATCCACTGGATCATCGAAAAAGCAAGAGAGTTCCAGAAAAACATCTATTTCTGCTTTATTGACTATGCCAAAGCCTTTGACTGTGTGGATCACAATACACTGTAGAAAATGCTGACAGAGATGGGAATACCAGACCACCTGATCTGCCTCTTGAGAAGCCTGTATGCAGGTCAGGAAGCAACGGTTAGAACTGGACATGGAACAACAGACTGGTTCCAAAGAGGAAAAGGAGTACGTCAAGGCTGTATATTGTCATCCTGCTTATATAACTTATACGCAGAGTACATCATGAGAAACGCTGGACTGGCAGAAGCACAAGCTGGAATCAAGATTGCCGGGAGAAATATCAATAACCTCAGATATGCAGATGACACCACCCTTATGGCAGAAAGTGAAGAGGAACTAAAAAGCCTCTTGATGAAAGTGAAAGAGGAGAATGAAAAAGTTGTCTTAAAGCTCAACATTCAGAAAAGTAAGATCATGGCATCCAGTCCCATCACTTCATGGGAAATAGATGGGGAAACAGTGGAAACAGGGTCAGACTTTATTTTTTGGGGCTCCAAAATTGCTGCAGATGGTGACTGCAGCCATGAAATTAAAAGACACTTACTCCTTGGAAGGAAAGTTATGACCAACCTAGATAGCATATTGAAAAGCAGAGATATTACTTTGCCAACAAAGGTCCGTCTAGTCAAGGCTATGGTTTTTCCAGTGGTCATGTATGGATGTGAGAGTTGGACTGTGAAGGAAACTGAGCACCAAAGAATTGATGCTTTTGAACTGTGGTGTTGGAGAAGACTCTTGAGAGTCCCTTGGACTTCAAGGAGATCCAACCAATCCATCCTAAAGGAGATCAGTCCTGCGTGTTCATTGGAAGGACTGATGCTGCAGCTGAAGCTCCGATACTTTGGCCACCTGATGTGAAGAACTGACTCATTGGAAAAGACCCTGATGCTGGGAAAGATTGAAGATGGGGGGAAGAAGGGGATTACAGAGGTTGAGATGGTTGGATGGCATCACTGACTCAATGGACATGAGTTTGATTAGACTCTGGGAGTTGGTAATGGACACGGAGGCCTGGCGTGCTGCAGTTCATAGGGTCGCAGAGTTGGACACAACTGAGCAACTGAACTGAACTGAACTGAACTGATGCTACTGTCCTCAAATATTTTCTAGTTCTATGTCTATAAAGAGAAGAAAGTAAACAGGCTGATTTAGAGCTTGACAGGCTTGAATCCACTTCTAATTGGATATGAATGACAGGTCTTGCTAAAGGAAGCTAAACTGGCTGTGGCTGAGATTGGGATTAATCAAATATCCAGCATATAACAAATAGAGACTCTTCTAGTAAAGAAATTAGAAAGAAATCTTTCAGACAGTTAGCACTCTTCTCCCCAGTGTATACTTCTGTGTTATTATGTGGCATGAGGAATCTGAGATCAATTGAAAAAAGATATAGATGATTTTGTGTTTAGGAGGACTGGCTTTAGGAACAAAATAAAGACTTGACACTTGGAACATAGACTGTTTACCTGTGTTGCACAGAGCTCTGTACTCAGCAAAGGCTGCTTCATCTGAAAGACACGATGCGGGAAAAGCTTGAGAAATGGGAGCTTCAATGGGACAGGATTTCATGGGGAGGTTTTCACAGATCAGAACTGCACACTTGACTGAAGCAGGATTTGTATCATTGCAGAAATAACAGCTCATTGGGAAAATAGACAAAAATGTGGAGGGATTTCCTCTCTTGATATCATTGAAGGAATCCCCTTCTCTGGGGGAGAAGTGAAGGGCTGCCCACACTGCAGTTGTTCAAGCAAAGTACAGGACCTGGCTAACCGTGGCGTTCATCCTTTCAGTTCTGCTTTGATATTTGCTTCTTTCTCCCTTCATGATATTTTCTCATCTTTCTTTCCAAGTCTGCAACATTCAGCATGTTCCTCTCCACTAATCAGCATAGTACTCACCCTCTATCTTCCAACTAAGTTTTTATTTTCTTTATTCTTAAATTTTTGTTTAAAATTTTTTGCAATACCTCATGGCAGGCGGGATCTTAGGTTCCTGACCAGGAATAGAACCCATGCCTCCTTCAGTGGAAGTGTAGAGTCTTAACCACTGGACCGCCAGGGAAGTCCCCCACTTTTTTTTTTGTTTGGATTGGTCTTCACTGACCATTCAAAGGGTTGTTCTCTTCCTATCTCTAATTTTCTCCTATAAATATCTGTATAATTCTCCCAACTTTTTATTACTTTGCATTGTTGAAGTATCTTTTAAAGAAGATTTATATATCTCTTAATCTGTAAACATTTCTTCATAAAACTCTTAGTCCCTTGGAAATCATTATATTATTGGCAGACTTATGTTGTAGGTAGTTTTTTATAGTAGTTTTATAGGCCAAGGTAGCACGAATAAGGTAATAGAATATGTTGAAAACAAGACTTACTTATACATGTCTGTCACACTCTAATTCCTTTTTATATGGATTGAGGTAACTTAGGGTCTTTGCTGTTGTTGTTTAGTCGCTAAGTTGTGTCTGACTCTTTGCAACCCTATGGACTGTAGCCCAGCAGGCTCCTCTGTCCATGGATAATACCAGACAAGAATACTGGAGCAGGTTGCCATTTCCTTCTCCAACTTAGGGCCTTAGTACTGTGTTACTCACTGGTCTTATAGTAATCATAGACTTTCATGATAGCAGGTTGCAGGTTTCTTACAGGCATGTCTTGTAGAACACAGAAGGAAAAGCTCAGTGTCTGATTGGTTACCTGAAAAAAGACAAGGAGAATAATCCAGAATCAAGGAGTCCTCGCCTCTTTTCCTTTAGCTCCATTCAGTCTTCATCCTTTGAAGAACAGTCCTGTTGGTGGTGGTGTTTAATCTCAAGGCAGCTGTGCTCCCTCACTGCTCTTGTAGGAGGATGGTGATGAAGATTTTAGAGTAGGAACCTGAGGAGTTAGAGAAGAGATCTTAGAGTAATGAAACTTTACCAGACTTTTAAACAATTAAAACAATTCAGGGACTTCCCTGGTGGTCTGACAGCTAAGATTCCACACTCCCAATGCAGGGGGCCCAGATTCCATTCCTGATCAGGGAACTAGATCCCACATGCTGCAACTGAGTTCATTTGCATACTGCAACTAAAGATTCCGCATGCTGCAAGGAAGATGGAAGATCCTGAGTGCTGCAACTAAGACCTGGCACAGCCAAATAAATAAATATTTAGAAAAAAACGGCCCACATTTCTCCATAATGTCCAATATATGTTTCTGCTCGGAGTGAGAGATAATTTTTTCTTTTCTTTTTTTTTTTTTGGAATTTTTTCTTTTTAATTAAAAAAATTCTTTTTTTTGGCCATGCCATTCAGCATGCGGGATCTTGGTTCCCTGATCAGGACAAACCCACATATCTCAGTGGAAGCTCAGAATCCTAACCATTGGACTGCCAGGAAGTGCCCAGAAATTCTTTTTACTGGTGGACTGACTCTATCCGTACTAGTGTTTCTGAATATTTAGAAAACATTTTTCAAAGTATAAACATTCATGTACAAATGTATGTGTACAAATTCATGTACAAAATCAGAGTGGTTTCTTGTGTTGCTAATGAAATTGATTACATTATGATGAAACTAACTATGATTAACACTTCTAGACTGACAACATATCTCTCTGTCTATATCTCTCTATGTATATATCTATCTACTTACCTATCTATCTATTTACCAACATCTAATTTTTGGTATATATTTATGTTCAGGTGAGGTTGGCAAAATCATTGGCCAACTCCTGGGAACACTTCCTACCCTTCATCAGCAACTTTCAACTGAGCTTCTAGATGATGGAGCCTGTTTGTGGAAAAGCATGTCTAGAACTCACATAGAACTCACATTTTACACCTGAGTAAACATGTGTCTTGGGTAAGTTTCTTCACTTATAAAATAGAAATAATAAAACCTATCTTCCTAGAATTGTTATGGAGACTGAATGTCTACCTGAAGCAGACAGAAATACTCATATTCTCATTTCAATACAAATAAATCCATAGTTTCTGAAATGCTCATATTCCCCCACCCACCTTGCTTCTGACACTCCAAATTCCAGGGAAGACTGCAGTGAGGAAAGAGATTTTATAATATTATCTAATGGAACTGGAAGAATGTGCTTTTTAAGGAGGCTTCCCTGATCGCTTTTCTCATATTAGGTACCTCCCAGGTGAAGAGACACAAGTAAAAGTAATGTTCACCTGCCTGTGTCCAGCAAGGCTGCAGGGCTCTTACCTGTTCCACCTAAATCAGGACATTGCTGTTGCTCGCTTCTATCCTGCTCACGTGGTGCGAGTTATCAAGCTGAGGCAAATGAGAGAAATCACCAGTGTTACTGAATAAATGAATGAGGAATTGCGAGATTGTGATTGACAAATATACACTACTGACATTATGTATAAAGTAGATAACTAGTGAGGACATACTGCACAGCACAGGGAGCTCTACTTAATGCACTGTGGTGACCTGAGTGGGAAGGAAACCCAAAAGGGAGTGAATATATATATTTGTGTGTGTGGCTCATTCACTTTGCTGTACAGTAGAAACTAACACAACATTATAAAGCAAGTATAAACAAGTAAATGTTTGTCATTCAGTTGTATCCAACTCTTTGCAACCCCATGGACTGTAGCCCACCAGACTCCTCTGTCCATGGAATTCTCCAAGCAAGAATACTGGAGAGGGTTGCCATTTCCTTCTCCAGGGAAAGAAATTATACTGCAATAAAAATTCATTTAAAAATACTTTTTTTACCTGAAGACTACAGGCAGCCAATATTGTTACCATTCTCTGGACCTTATAGAGCTATCAAGCAAGTCAGGCTTACTCAGCTCAACTAAAAGAAGTTTGACAACTGTGTCTTTCCTCCCAATTTCAGGAACTGTAGCCACCTGAGTACTACAGAGCTCCAAGGAGTGCACTGTTTCTGTACTCACTGAGAAATTCATATTCCCTGAAAGAAAGGGTGTGTTTATCTGAGCTTAGAGGTCCCAGGACCTCTGCACATCATGTCCAGAGGTGCTCTTCAAATCCCCAGAATCCACATGGTGTCCTAGGTTTTGTGAGCAACTAAAAAGCTTTTGTTGTTGTTCAGTTGCTCAGTTGTGTCCAACTCCTTGTGATCCCGTGGACTGTGGCACGCCAGGATTCCCTATCCTTCACCATCTCACAGAGCTTTCTCAAACTCATGTCCACTGAATCAGTGATGCCACCCAACCATCTAGTACTCTGTCACCCCCTTCTCTTCCTGCCTTCTATCTTTCCCAGCATCAGGGTCTTTTCCAAGGAGAAAAGCTGGCCCCTGATTTTAAGGAGCTTGCAAGTGCAGGGATATGTACAGCATCCACTGAAGTCTTTGGCTTGTGGGGCCCAAATAGGCAAACCTAATTTGAGGAACCTTCCCATTTTTACCATCTTTGAGTGGAGGAGTCTCTTTAGAGAACTCTCACTCACCTAGTGATTTGGCAGTAACCAAGCAGGACACTGATTGCCTCTCGTCTGCTCAGAGGCAGGAGGAATATTGGTCTTTCTCCATGGGGACAGCTGTGAAGTCAGGAGAGGCTTCCAGCTGCATAGCCACCTGCAGCCCCCCAGGGGACAAAGTGACACCAGAGAGAGGCTGTTAAGGTAACAAGATGACACATGAGATGGGCAAGTGAGAAAACCTGGAGTGAATCTGAGGTGTTAAAAAGAGACAGATGGAATTGAGAGAGTAGCATTGACATAAACAGACTAACATGTATAAAATGAATTAAAAAGCTTTGCATACAAAGGTCCATATAGTCAAAGCTATGTTTTTCCCAGTAGTCATGTACAGATGTGACAGTTGGACTGTAAAGAAGGCTGAGTGTAGAAGAATTGATGCTTTTGAACTGTGGTGCTGGAGAAGACTCTTGAGAGTCCCTTGGACTGCAAGGAGATTCAACCAGTCAATCCTAAAGGAAATCAATCCTGAATATTTTACTGAAAGGACTGATGCTGAAGCTGAAGCTCCAATACTTTGGCCACCTGATGTGAACAGCTAACTCATTTGAAAAGACCCTGATGCTGGGAAAGATTGAAGGCAGAAGGAGAAGGGGATGACAGAGGATGAGATGGTTGGATGACGTCACCTGCTGGGAGCCACCATGGGAGATCCCACCCATGACAAGGTCATGTGGAAGAGACCTGACAGGCAAGGCGGATCAGGACTCGAGGGACTCCCTGGACCTGCTCGAGCATCTACCCTGAAACCAAAATCTGTCTGTCTAGTGTTTACTATATTATGTTTTTCACCAACTCTTCTGACATTAGCAAGGGGCTATCCCCGACCACCTTTCTCTGAAGAAAATCAACTTAGGGCTCTAATTAATAAGTCTCCTGGGCATGAAAGGAGTATTTCAATTCAAATCCCTCTGATTAGCATTCTAGCTTACTTGACAGGTTTATCCATACTCTTACAACTAACGCACATGATTATTCACAGCTTCCCAACCATGAAAGGCATGGGAAGCCTAAACATTCTAAAAGTCCTAATGAGCATAGAGTCCTTTAAGGGATGAAAAATTATTAGAATAGTATTGGTAAAGGGCTTCATTATTTGGCCAATGCTTGCCACCAAGTTCCCGTATCCCTTATCCATTATGCACCTGGGAGTGCATTAGTTAATGTAGTTGGAGTAAGAAAAACAAGTAGTAGGCTTGGTATTAACCACATCAGACCTTTGAGCTAATAAGTTCTTTCTTTGTTGTGACCCACTGCTCCTTTGCTCTGTGAGAATGTAACTTTATTTAGTACTTTCTGAGGCTGGGAGAAATAAAGAAAAAACAAAACACTTTAGGGAAAACAAGTTCTCTGGCTGATCAACCTTTATCAGAAAAGAGTCATGAAATATTAACAGGCCACAGGGCCAGACATAACATAAGACCTTTGTTTATGAAAAGGTATACAGAAAATATCCTGGTTTCAATAAAGGTAAAATTGATGGAATGTTGAACTGACACTGTATCTTTCACTTTGAGAAATGTGTAACTCAGAGTATAAAAGTTCTTTTTTGAAAATAAAGCTGTGGATCCCACTTCACCAGAGCTCTGGTCTCCGTGTCTTTCTTTCTCTTTCTCCCTTTTTTTCAGGCTGAATCCATGGAGCACAGAGGCCCTCTGAGTTCACTTTTTCCCTGGGCTTCTAAGACCTGATCAGGAAGGCGCTCTGCATCTTCACCCCACCAAGAGGGCACCTGAGGCCTCCGTGAACAGAGCAAGTCCCGTGTCAGGGGCTTTACTGGCTTTCTGTGTAAACCAAGGAATTTCAGCCTCTTTCTCTCTCCCTTAGTCTTTCTCTTTAGTTTTTATTTTTATTTTTGACCCCGGACCACCAGGTCCCAGTCCATTATTAGATCCGTGTCATCTCTCTCACTGACGCTGTTCATCCTGAGAGTTCCCCTGGATCCTGCTGGGGCTGGACCCTGGCAGTCACCCACTCAGGGGACATGACTTCACTATCTCTCCAGGAGGTATGCTGCAGTCCATGGGCTGCAAAGAGTCAGACACAACTTAGCAACTGAACAGCAACATATTTACCTTAAAAATTTGTATCAACTTCATATAGAACGTATGTATTTGTAAATATGTTTAATATAAATATGTATTTGTTTATTAATTTTTTTGTACCAGTAATGGAGGGACAAGGAAAGTGAAAATAGCATGTTGTCCTGAGGAAATTTAGATACTGGCTTAGACTCATGAGAATTCTCCCAGCTAAATTTGTAGCGATAGTCCATTTGGAGCTCCCTCTTTCAATTTTTTCCTTCCTTCATTTTTTTTTTAATCCACACACTCATCTGCTCATTCAGTTAAAAACATTTATTTAGTTATGGTAAACTTTATGCATATAAGCACTTCTATGATATAAGTACCTCCTGTCCTCAATATGGTTTTGGTCGCAGGACATAAACGATGCCAGAAAGAATTACATTACATATGGTTAAATGCAATGTGTGTTAGAAGAAAGGTACAAAGTAAGTCGTAGAAATTTAGGGGAAGACTTAGAAAATCTAAATAATGGGATTGAACAGTACTGACTCATGTCATTTTTGGACACTCGGCCTAGGTTATAATGAAATATTTTTTGTAAGCTTAAGAAATGAAAGAAGATCTAGAGTGTGTAAGTTATAGTTTCACAGCCAATGTTTAATTTAATTTTGGAAAAAAATGCTACTTATGCCCCTTAACCTAGGACCTGATTGTTAGTGGTGTGGTAATATATGTAATTGGAATCATGGGTTACTTCAGTGATCTGGAAGAAATGTTATGGGCAAAAAGCAATTTTAAATTCACACTTAATTTGGGAATGTCCTTACCCAAATACACTTGGGAAGGTAGTTTAACACCGTGGCCTTGAGTGTGAAGGCTTCTCTATGGACCACAGAGTAGGGCATTGTGACCTCCAAGAAGAAGGGCTGGAAGGCTCAGCGAGAGGCAGTTGAGAGAGAGACCAAGTCCAGTGTCACTGGACAGACACAGGACCCCTGCCTTCCACTCAGTGATGGTATCAGGGACTGTTACTCACTCCTACTTAAGTTACACCCAAGAAGCTGCAGAGGACAGCCATGTGATGAACAAAAAGCAAGCAAGTGAACTGGTTATTCTAAAATGGTAACTGGGCTTCCCAGGTGACTCAGTGGTAAAGAATCCAGCTGAGTGACTGAGCAGTCATGCACAAGCTGGTAACTGATGAGTGTGACCCAATATCATACTTTTGAGTCCTCTCAAAAGAGTTAGGGGCTTCCCAGGTGGCTTGGTGGAGAAGGCAATGGCAACCCACTCTGGACGGAGGAGCCTGGTAGGCTACAATCCATGGGGTCATGCAGAGATGGACACGACTGAACGACTTCACTTTCTCTTTTCACTTCCATGCGTTGGAGAAGGAAATGGCAACCCACTCCAGTATTCTTGCCTGGAGAATCCCAGGGACAGCGGAGTCTGGTGGGCTGCCGTCTCTGGGGTCACACAGAGTCAGACGCAAATGTTGCGACTTAGCAGCAGTAGCAGCAGCAGGTGGCTCAGCTGGCAAAGAATTCTCCTGCAATATGGAAGACCTAGTTTGATCCCTGAGTTGGGAAGATCCCTTGGAGAAGGGAAAGGCTACCCATTCCAGTATTCTGGCCTGGAGAATCCCATGGACTCTATAGTCCATGGCGTCTCAAAGAGTCAGACACGACTGAACAACTTTCACTTTCAAAAGAATTATAGAAATTAACAATATAATCAAAGCCCAAGATGGAAAAATAAAAGGCATTTCAATGATTCAACTTCCCCCAACATGGTCATGCCTCCCACAAGTCTGTATAATCATTAGAAATCTGACTATAGGGACTCCCCTGTTGGTCCAGTGTTAAGACTCCGAGCTCCCAGTGCAGGGGCCCCAGGTTCGATCCCTGATCAGGGAACTAGATCTTGTATGCTACAACTAAGACCTGGGGCAGCCAAATAAATAAAATTGAAAAAAAATCTGACTATAGACTTGAAATTGTCATTGAGCTTCCCTCTCTAAAATACTACCTGACAACTTTATAATTCTAAAAGTGGTTTATTCCACTTGCTTGTAGGATTGCTTCAGGTTTGCTCTTCAATATGGCATTCGTGCTTGGTAAACATTAGAAAACTTGATTATAATTGGCTTCCCTGATGGCTCAGTTGGTCAAGAATCTGCCTGCAATGCAGAAGACCTGAGTTTGATTCCTGGGTCAGGAAGATCCACTGCAGAAGGGATGGGCTACCCTGTCCTGTTTTCCTGGGCTTCCTTTGTGGCTCAGCTGATAAAGACTCTGCCTGCAATGGGGGAGATCTGGCTTCAATCCCTGGGTTGGGAAGATCCCCTGGAGAAGAGAAAGGCTACCCACTCCAGTATTCTGGCCTGGAGAATTCCATAATTAGTCATCTCTTTTATTTTTTAGAAGTGCCAGGAATACATGCATATCTACAATTGTTGAATTGATATAGTTAGACCAGAGTTTTATAAATTAGCCTAGTCCTGTTTTGAAATGACAGTTAATTAGAGAAATGGTTGGAAATAATGAAGTCATGTTTTTTACATCCAAAGCAAATGTGGTTGAGTGGAAGTTACTCACTTTATTATCACCAAGTCCTAGATCCAGGCTTCAGGGAAGTAGCTTCACACAGTCTTAGTGATTGGCTTTGAGTGGATCTCTCCCATTACCGTAGTATCTTCCTCAGTGGCAAGGGCCATTTTGACTATTACAGTGGGAAGAAGAAGATGCTGCTTTGAGAAAGTTATTTCATACAATGTGACATAAATGAATAATGCAGCTAAATATCTAGTTTTCCTGCTAAAATTAAAATGTTAAAACAGTTGCACTGGAAACCATGTTCAGCCACTCATTTTCTGAATGGATATAATCTTTGTCAAAAGTAGAAATGACTGGACTTCTCTGGTGGCATAGTGGATGGGAATCCACCTGCCAGTGCAGGGGATATGGGTTCTGAGATGCCTGGTTTGGGAAGATTCCACATGCCAAGGGGCAGCTAAGCCTGTGGGCCACAACTCCTGAGCCCGAGTACTGTACTACTGAAGCCCGTGTGCCTATAGCCTGTGGACTGCAACAAGAGAAGCTACCATAATGAAAAGTAGCCCCCACCCCCCACAATCCCACGCAGACAAAACCTTTTTTAAAAAGTAGAAATGACAAAATCCTGGAGAAAGCCTAACCTAGTGTAAGAGAAACTGGAAGGAAAGTGAAAGTTGCTCAGTCACTTGCGACCCCATGGACTGTCCAGTCCGTGGAATTCTCCAGGCCAGAATACTGGAGTGGGTAGCCATTCCTTTCTCCAGGGGATCTTAACAACCCACAGATCAAACTCAGGTCTCCCGCATTGCAGGTGGATTCTTTACCATTTGAGCCACCAGAGAATGGTGTATATTTTGGGAGTGAGGGTAGTTGGGGAGGGCTTCCAAAAACAGGAGAACTTTCGCATTAGACAGAAGCAGGAACCTTAAGCTGCCCTTTAGGCAAGATATCTCCAGCTGTAAGAAGAGTCATTTCAATTATGAATGGCAAGAGCTGAACAGTGCCAAAGTTATTAGTAGAGAGATTCTTGCAATGTTTTTCTTTTTATAGATCCATAAAAGCAAACTTAATGTTTTGAGTTACCTGTTTTTAATTTGTGAAAAAAGGCAAGAAATGAAACAGTATAAACTTCTGAACTAGAAAGGGATGAAAGGGAACATTCCCTATCCGGTATGTATATATATATTTTTTGATGGGGCAAAGGAAAATAAGGACACAAGAATCATAGCATTTGCTTGGAGTTGAAGTGGCAGGAAATAAAAATCTTACAACTAGTAGCAGAGGTTCTTTGGTCTGCATTTTCTTAGAATAGGAATACAAACAGATTCAGAGTTAAGGCTTGTAACAAAGTGTTCCTTTCTTAAGTGGACTTATTTTCAGAAATAACTGTTGAAGAACTGATAAATGAGGAGACTGTACAAAAATTGTTTATCCTTCCTTCATGGATTTTTTCCCCTGCATTTATACAGTTTCATTTTCTGGGTTTTTGTTTGCCATGGCCACTGACTTCTTAACTTGGCCTCTGACTTTCTTTTTAACGTTCATTCCTCAGAGTTTTCTAATGTCTCAGTCCTCTACTCCCGGATCTGCCAGTCTGCATGGTGTTTTTCTAGCAGGTAGAGTAGGGCTTCCCTGGTGACTCAGTGGTAAAGAATCTGCCTGCCAATGCAGGAGACTTGGGTTAGATCCCTGGGTTGCAAACCAGTTGGATACAAGTTAGTGACTAAACAACAACAACAAAGAGGAAATAGAGTGATCATACTTCATTTATAGTGTTGTTTAGTTGCTAAGTTGCCTCTGACTCTTTACGGCCCCTTGGACTGCAGCATGCCAAGCTTTCCTATCCTTCACTATTTCCCGGAGTTTGCTCAAAGTCATGTCTGATTGAGTCAGTGATGCCTTCCAACCATCATTTAACTTAAAAATTGTTTCTCTTTCTTTGATAGTATTCCGTTTGCTTAAAGGGTCTTTTTTCTTTTGTTCTATCTCTCATACACTTGCTAAAATGCTCTTCATTCCATATGATACATCTCCTACATGAAAAAACATCCAGACTTCTCAGAATTATTCTCTTTTGATGTACACTTCATCCACCTGCTATAGGAATAATTATATTTTATCTTACTGTTTATTTTTTTGCTTATTGAATGACAGCATAATGTCCAATGCAATAAAAAAAGTGGCTCCTGCCATGGCTGTTTTTATTTTGCCTGGAAGATAGAAACTTATAGGATCAGGACAGAATTAGGGATGTTTGGGCTTCAAGTTGGTGAATACCTTTAGTCTATGTCCTGGAAAGAAAATAATTACCAAATCAAACAAAAATATTTAAATATTATATAAAACCCCCACTTTGTGTTAAAAATCATAATACCTAATAAATGAATTACATTATTGTTTTACATAACCAAGAAGAGTTCAAAATACTCAGTGCAGCAGTGGAATAATAAAATTTTTCCAAATTTTGTCCCTTGTATACTTTTGCATAGCAAAGCTGAGTATTGTAAAGTTAGTTGTAAAGCCACAGACCAGGTTAAAAGGAACACAGCCATGTGAACACACATTCCTAATCAGCCATGTGTCCTGCCTTGGCTCTGTTACAATGAGCTATGTTCCTTAAGCAAGTCCCTTAACCTCTTTATGTCCCTGTTTCCTCTGGAGAAAACCAATGATCCAGACTGGGAACTTTCTAGTATTTTTTTTTGTTTGTTTTTACTTTCTAGTATTTTTTATTCATGCTGCTGCTGCTGCTAAGTCACTTCAGTCGTGTCCAACTCTGTGTGACCCCATAGACAGCAGCCCACCAGGCTCCTACATCCATGGGATTTGCCAGGCAAGAGTGCTGGAGTGGGGTGCCATTGCCTTCTCCAATTTTTTATTCATATGGTGTTCTATTAATCCTAAACAATTCACAAGGCAGACTATTAATGGATATATGGTCTTTATTGTCCTCTGACAATTCCTTCTTTTTTATTTTTTCATAATTGGGGGTGACTGTAGATACTTTGGTGAGAAAGGTCCTGACCAAATGAGTTTGTTTTGTTTGAACAATTTTAATTGAAAGGCATTGGTATAATATGCATATAACCATTAGGACAATTATTAGTGTTATAATTTCAGATCCAATACTGTGTATAATGCTTTGTAACCATCCTCGAGGGTCTAGCCCAGATAATTGATCAGACAGTTGTTCAGCTAGTTTCCAAATTAGTGGAAGAGGGAAGACTTTTAGAAAAGGTTTCAAAGATTTCTTTTTGTAGTAATTGTACATTCAGAGAGGCATTATCATGTATGTTTTGTAAATGAAATTTGATCCATTCCCTGTTGTAGGCACGATGATTGAATTCAACAGGAGTAACACAAAATTGAGTAGACCTCCAATCACATTTTAGTATTATTTGTTTTTGTAAATCTGTTAATTGATCTCCAACCCATTCGATGGCTGTTTTTAGTTCCTGTATTTCATCTTGAAATCCTCATCTATCTGAGCCTGAGTGGCCCACATCGTATGAGCATCTTTAGTCCAATTTTGGAAAAAATTATGTGTTTGAATTGAAGTTTGTAAAGCAACACCAGTGAGGGCAGCAGTTGTGCAAATAGCTATTAATTCCCAAATGCCAAGAATCAGCCATCCAATGAATCATTTAGATCATCAGAGTATTTTAGTAAGTAACTGGGAAGCGAGCCCGGCCATGGGGCCTTCTTTCCAGGGCTGTTGGAGATTTACTGGGAACCATAAATTACATTGAGATCGAAGAAATCAAAAGGTGCCAGAGTCCAGCTCCAGCAGCCAGGGAATCAGCCTGAAGGGATGGGTGGTGTCGGCGAGTCACAATGCAGCCTCTCATTTAGCTTTTTTGGACTTCATCTTTATTTCAAGGTTAAGATTCTCTTTTATACTTTTACAAAAGCATTAGGTCAGAGGTTTGACAGTTTCAGTTCCCCATGACCCAGATTTGTTGTCTCCATAAATCATTGTTGCCCCTCAAAAGGAGTTCCTGCCTCAGCTATTCTATCTACTTCTCATGTGTCCTTGTGAATACATTGTAACTCATGCTAATGCCTGGGCTGCATACCACATTCCTCAATTTATTTCTTATCTTTCTAAACCCTGTTTGCCTCTAGTATCCTGAGCTCACTTTCTCTAAAAAGGCTTCTAACCTCTAATATCTCCAAAATTCCTGATCTCTATAAGCTATAGTAAAATATGCTAACATTACAACATTCCTTAAATCTTTAGCTTCTAACTATTTAAATTATTCCTAAGCCCCACCCAAATTCAGCAAACTCCTTTGCCATAAATATTTCCCTCACAAACAGGTTTCAGATAGCAATCCCTCCCATGGCCTCAAGCTGTGGCCTATGTGCTCATCCTGGAACACTCTTTTGTAAAGGTCCTTGAATGAATGTCAATGATTAACTTTATGAATTATTCTCTGAGCACAGCTGCAGAAGGCTTTGTGTCTTCTCATGCTCCTCTCAAGAACAATAAGCACCTTAATATTCTTTTCAGTCAACCCAGCCAAGGAGAGGGAAAAAAAGTCAGAATCACAAGGCCTAACTCCTTCATCCTGGGTCCGTGCCTGCGGGACAAGGAGAGGGTGTTGGGGCCACGCCTCCACTTTGTCAGTAATGCCTAATGTGGCTCCTGACAAAAAGGGATTCATTTCTTAAGGAAATAGAAGAGTTAAGACAGGTATATAATTTGCAATTTATAGAAGTTACAGAACATAAAATCTTGTTGAATTGTAAGTTTCCTATAGCTATAACAAAAGGAAGGGGAACACAGCTTGTATGAAATATGGCTGATTCCAATGAAAGGAATAATGACTAGAACTGCGACTAGTCTCTGTAAAATACTCAGTCCAAGTTACAAGATTTTTTGGTGCTCGCGGCAAGCTTCCAAATGTCTTATTGTTTAGGTTCAATCCATTTACTGAGGATGATTCAAGGGTGAGGGGGTGCCATTCCTCCATCAAGCCAGCCAAGAAGTCCTTGTTCATGGTAATATTCCATCATAATATTGGTAGTCTTCCATGATACTTGTGCAGCATAATCACATATAGTGCTATTAATATCATCTGAACAGTCAGATAACCACATACCATGGGGTCCCCAATTGACAATGTTGTAATTGGCCACAAACATTAATTTTCCTGATTTGGCTTGACACTTGTACCAATGAACAGGAATATACTTAAAGTTTTTATAAGTAAACCCTTTGCATAATGTTTTTTGTCCTTTTCCTAGAGTTTCAGTAGTGTTGACATGGTTCTCATAAAAAGAAAGGGCAGTAAATAATCCAAGCAATGTCCGAAAGTCCTTTTTTGGAGGCAGGACAAAAGCCCAAGTTTGTCAGCTACCATTTATGCATAATTCTGCTGGGCGCATGCATAAAGGAAGGATTTCATAACCTAGAGAGATATTAATTAGTCTCTCTTTCTCCTCAGAGTGTGAGGGCCCTTTCATGCTCCAGGGAGAAGGCATATGTATGGAATCATTGGTTGATATGATCGGTCCCTTTTCTGTCCATTCTACAACCTGTAATAAAGGGGGGTTGGGTATATAAGCCCAATAAGTATGATTCATTAATTCAGCTTGAGCAGGGGAAAGAAAAGCAAGCAAAACAAGCATAGCAACAAAAATATTTTCTGGATTCTGAGGCATTGCCTGTTGAGAAACCAGATTTTTAGCTTGATTAGTAAGGGTTTTTATCTGTCCCCAAGAAGGGAGATCATAAGGTTGATACCACCAAGGACGGTGCTTTCTGGAGATCTTTAGAGCCTCCATGGTTCGTATTGGAATTTCTTCCTCCTGGGGTTTTTGCTGTTTCGTCTCTAGTTTGAATGCTGTGGGCCCCCTTAGGTCAAATCTTCCGAAGAGGAAGCCATGTGAGTTCGTTGGATCCATCTGGAGAAATACAAGCATACCCCTCTCCCTGTAAGATTAGTTTCCCAGATTTCCATTGATTAGTTAACCCATCTTGGTACCAAATGGGCAGCGGAAGAGATGTGACCTTCAGTTTCTTGAGATGTTTTTCTCCCTGCAGTAAGTTTAAAAAGTTTAAAACAAATAAAGCTGTATTAACAATAGTTATAGGTTTAGAGAATAGCTTATTTTGGAATCTAGTAAAGTCTGTTTTAGATAAGGAAGGTAGTAGTGTTCCTGTGTATTCTCTCCTTTTTAAATTAATTTTTTAATTTGTAGTTTCAGTGTGTGATGTGCTTGTTTGATTATATCTTGTGCTTGTGGATTAAAAGGAATACCTGTAACATATTTAATAAAAAATGATTGTAAAAATTGTTTGAAATAACTTGAAGTATAGGAAGGGTCATTGTCTGTTTTTATAAAACCAGAAGTTTTTATTATAGCAAAACAAGCTAATAGGTGAGTTTTAATGTATTGTGTAGCTTCACTGCGAAGAGGTGTGGCTCAGATAAAAGAAGAATTTATGTCGATACAGATGTGTAGGAGAGAAGAAGGAGAAAGTTTAGGGCAATGAGTTACATCTATTTGTCATAGTTTATTAGGTTGTAATCTCTGAGGATTAATACCTTGGGTAATGGGTCGAAGATGTAGGGGTCTACAAGTAGAGCAATTATTACTATATATATATATATTTTCTTTTTTTTTAGCCTGGTGGTATGGGATTTTTTATAGCTGGTGTAGAGAGCCAGCATTGTTGTGTAACAGAGCATGCTGTTTTTCTGGAGTAGCAAAGGAAACAAATTTATCAGCCTATTCATTACCATGAGTCATAGGACCAGGAAGACAGGAATGTGCTCGAATATGTGTAATATAAACGGGAGAAGTGTGGCTTTTAATAATGGATTGCAGTTTGAAAAAAAGTTGTTGAATAATAGGTTGATTGGAGTTTATGGTGGAGGTTTCTATATTTTTTAATAAAAAAACTGAATATAAGGAATCAGAGACTATATTAATGGGGTAGGGATGTAGGCAAATAACTTTAATAAGGGCATATAATTTGTTTTGTTGAGCAGAATGGAATTTAGTGTAAAAGACTTTATATTCTTTGAGAGACCAGAATAAGGCTTTAGTGTTTTTAGTCTCATCTATGTAGAAAACTTTAGCTTGAGGTATAGGCTGTGGGCTGATAATGTGGGAAATAATAAATTCAGTATTTTTGAAGAAATTTCATAGCTTGTTAGAGGGATAATGAAATGAAAATTTCCCGAAATATTCTAGAAAAGCTAGTTGGAAATCAGTAGAAGTTTGTAATGTATTCTCAAATTGAGATTTATTAATAGGTATTACAATTTTATGGGGATCGGAGCCAATTAGAGTTTTAGTTCTAGTCTATTGATAATGATTAGAGCAATTAAATCAAGGTAAGGTATAAGTGAATTTATTTCTCTAAAATGGGTATAGATCCATTTTATTGGGTATTCTTATTGGGCAAGAAGTCTCATGGAAGAATGAAGAGAGGGGAATACAAATAATTTTAAAGGTAAATCTAGTCTAATGCAGGTAAGAACAAGTTTCTGTAGTTTGTTTTGCACTAAATAGAGTTTCTCTTGTACCTCTTGAGAAAGTGATTGAGGGCTATTTAGATTAGGATCGCCTTTCAAAGTATTAAATAGATTAATTAGTTGATAATTAGCAATGCTGAAAGAGGGCCTAATCTAATTTATATCACCTAAAAGTTTTTGAAAATCATTCAAGGTTAATAATTTATCAGTATGAATCTGTGTTAGTTGAGGAGTAATGTGTTGTCTACTAATAATAAACCCTAAGTAATGGTAAGGTATAGAGGTTTAGATTTTTTCAGGGGCAATGATTAATCCAAAGTTGTTTAAGCATTGTTGAGCTATATCAAACATGTGTTGAGTTTTTAAAACAGATGGAGCCGAAAATAATATATCATCTATATAATGAATAACAAGAAAGTCAGGAAATTGTTTTTTCATAGGCTCAAGGGCTTTAGTTATGTAGTACTGACACATGGTGGGAGAATTTATCATTTTTTGAGGCAGTATAGTCTATTGATATTGTTTATGAGGCCCGATGTGATTAGGAAAAGGGAGGGAGAAAGCGAATTTTTCTCAGTCTAAAGGGTGTAGAGGTATATTAAAAAAGCAATCTTGTAAATCAATGATAATAATGCATCAATCTTGAGGAATAGCGGTAGGCGATGGGATCTCCGGTTGTAATGTACCCATTGGTTTCACAGATGCATTAACTTTTCTAAGGTCTGTTAAGAGACACCATTTGTTAGATTTCTTTTTTATAACAAAAATAGGAGAGTTCCAAGGAGAGCAAGATTTCTCAATATGTTGTAATTCTAATTGTGCTTCCCTGGTGGCTCAGAGGTTAAACCGTCTGCCCGCAGTGTGGGAGACCTGGGTTCAATCCCTGGATTGGGAAGATCCCCTGGAGAAGGAAATGGCAACCCACTCCAATATTCTTGCCTGGAGAATCCCATGGATGGAGGAGCCTGGTGGGCTACAGTCCATGGGATCACAGTCAGATACGACTGAACGACTTCACTCACTCACTCATTCAAATTCTTTAGCAGCCTGTAATTTTTCTTTTGTAAGGGGCCATTGCTCTGTCCAAATAGGCTCGTCATTCTTTCAAGTTATTTTAATAATTGTTTTGTTTGTTAAATAAGCAGTGGCCCCTAGGAAAAATGTGGAATGTATATCTGAGTTTGTCATTGTATAAGTAAATCCCTTTTTATTAGATTAAGGGGTGTATCTATCACATAAGGTTGTAATGTAGCAGGCTGGCCTTCTGGTCCCTCATAAGGATAAATTTGAATACTTTGATAAACTTCTTGTATTTTGGTTTGAGAAACTCCTGTAATTTGGCAAGAAACTTTCAGTATAGGCCAAGATGTGGGCCGTAAGTGTTTTGAAATAATAGGGAGGTCAGATCCAGTATCGAGGAGACCAGAAAATCTTTTATCATTAATTTTGATATTTATATTTGGTCGGGTATATTCAGATACCAATGATATTCATAAGGATTGTTTTTGATCTGTATTACTTGACCCATCTGTCTGTATATCATGAGAGGAGTTAATAGCAGTATAAGGTCAAAGAAGTAATTGAGCAATTTTGTCCCCCTTTTTGAATTGCCATAGAATCTGAGATGACATCATAATTTGAATTTTTCCTTTATAATGTGAATCAATTACTCCAGGGTGAACAGTAATTCCTTTAGAAGTCAAACTAGATCAGCCAAGTAAAAGGCCGAAAGTTTGTGGAGGTAGGGGTCCAAAAAGTCCAGTAGGTATTTTAGAAGGGATTGTTTGACGGAAAAGGAGAAAATCATTTAGGGTTGATATATTGATGCCAGTACAGCTGGATGTTGAGGATTTGAGGGAAAAGATGGAGTTTGTCCCTGATTTTTGTTGAAAGGGACCCGGGGAGTCCTGTTTGAAGTTTCCCGAAATAAGTTTTCTTTCAACATCATATTTAGATTGGCAGTCTTTAGCCCAATGCATCTCTTTATGGCAGTGAGGGCAAAGTTTTGAAAACCTTTTATTATTTTTGTTTTTTCCTGTATGTTTCTTAGGGCAATCTCTTATATGGGTCTTATCCCCACAAGTAAAATAGCCTTCATTTCTCTTTTTAAAAGCAGCAGCCATTGTTTTAGCTAACATTTGCATTTTCTATGTCTTAGACCCAAGATTGTGGCAAGCCTTCAAATAATCAATAACAGTCCCGGTCTCACATATTGGAGTGATAGCCCTTTGACATTCTTGATTTGCATTCTCAAATGCAAGCAGTTTTCCTAGTTGTATATTGGCTTCTTTTCCAATCACAGTATGGGAAATAGCAGTTTCTAGTCTAGCTAGAAAATCAGCATATGTTTCATTAGGTCCTTGTAATATCTTAGTGTAAGTACCTTTAGGTTCTCTTGAGGAGTAATTTGATCCCAGGCTTCAAGGGTAACTTCTTTCAATTATTTGTGCATTAAGGAGGGCATAGTATTGAGCTTCTATTGCCTCAAAGAACAGAGAAAGCTTCTGTCATAGATATCAAAAAGGGGCTAGAAAGAGTATTTGTCTCATTAGTTTAAGTGGAACCTTATATATTTTTCAATTAGTTGTTGAGACTAAGTAAAAAGAATACCTCAATGTTGTAAGAGTTCTGTTAGGCCCTTTCTCAAGACATTCATCTGGTGATAACTTTGGCACAAAATTAGCCAGGGAGAACAGGTTCCAGATAATGTCTCTGGGCAAGATATTTTGTTGTTGTGTAATCAGGGGTACAAGTGTTGAGATACAAGTTCTTAGGCAAGATTTATTATAATTATAATCATTAACATAGAGCCTAAGAAAAGCATTTCCATGAGTAAGACATTGTGCTGTGTAAATCATTAGTTCTGGACCAAAAGAAAGGTCAGTTTTCCAGCAAGATTCATTGTTGCATAGGGTTTAAGGAAAGCATGAGTGAGAATGTTTGTTTCCTCTTTATAGGGCCCTGGACTGTCTGCTTAAGTTTTGAGTCTTTGATTTCCTCCTGCTTTTAGGAGAATATGGTTGTCAGGGAAAGGGGTGGAGAAGTCATTCTGTAACCTCTTCCTGCTGGGAAGGGGCATAGGCCTTAAATTGTTGAGGCAATATATTCTCCTCATCTTTATATAGAGGGTCTCTGATCTAGGGGTCCTGAGTAATAGCTAGAGGAGGCAGTGGAAACTGCAGGAGCATGAATAATCATTTGTAACTTAAATGACTAAGCCATTTAGATATAAAAATCATTATATAGTTACAGATATAAAAAGCAAACAGCAAGAATAAGATGACTACAATTATTACAGTCAAGATAGTTTCCACCATTTGGAGATAAGCCTCTATTTGCTGATGTGAAACTGAACCGTCCCTGAACTTTAAACAAATGGTGAAGTAAAGTAGAGAAACAATGGGGTTTTCCAGCCGTTTGACCTGTGTCTTAGTACTTACCAGCCTCAATAGGTCCTGACCTCAATAGGTCCTGAGTCACTCCGTCCGAAATGCCACATATACCAGATCCCTGTTTGGGCGCCACTTGTTGCGGTCCTTTAATGGACTGGAACCGGGTGGTCCAGAGTCAACGATAAGAAAGCAAAAGAGAGAAAGAGGCTAGTATTCCCTGGGTTACGCAGAGAACCAGTAAAGCCCTAGGACAGGGCTTGTACCTAGGAGGAACAGGGGGTCCTCTCGAAGAGGTCTTGAAAGCCCGGGCAGGAAAGTGAGCTCAGCAGGTTTCTGCACGCCAGAGAATTAACCAGAGGGAGAGAGAGAAAGAAAGAATGACACGGGGACCCAAGTCTCTAGTGGAACGAGGGTATTTTATTAGCAGAAATGTAGGCTTATATATCTTTTGTAAAATGATTACTCAGCCATTACAAAGCCTGCTGCTGCTAAGTCGCTTCAATTGTGTCCGACTCTGTGCGACCCCAGAGACGGCAGCCCACCAGGCTCCCCCGTCCCTGGGATTCTCCAGACAAGAACACTGGAGTGGGTTGCCATTTCCTTCTCCAATGCAGGAAAGTGAAAAGTGAAAGTGAAGTCGCTCAGTCATGTCCGACTCTTTGTGATCCCATGGACTGCAGCCTACCAGGCTCCCCCATCCCTGGGATTTTCCAGGCAAGAGTACTGGAGCGGGGTGCCAGAAATCCCATCAATTGCAACAAAGTGGATAGTCTAATAGACACAAGGTCGCTGATGCTGAAAAGAGTCATTGAAGGGAGCTACTGAAAACAATCCAAGTAGGTACCCTTTCGCATGATCTCAGTCCTGAGAACTGTGTGTGGCTCTACTCATTCCCAGAATAGGGACTGCTAAGGAATAGAGAATCCTTGAGAAATGGCAGACAAAGGAAGAAAAGTGCAACATATTGATTCCTTAAATTTGAATGTCCCCTGAACAATTTATATAACTAGGTCCTTCCCACACTCCCAGTGTTGCACCAGAATGGTGACAAGTGTAGAAAGAAGGTATTAAGAGCATTACAGATACTAGACCCTGTGACTCTGGGAATTTGAAGATGAAACAAACCATTCTTACATGGAACCCCGAGAAAACATTTTCTGAGACAGGCAGATAACTGTGTAAGTGCCAAAATTAATATTTGATTTTATATCTTGGGGAGCAAACTCCCATGAAGTGCGTTCTTTAGTGTAGCTCCATAAGATTTCTCTCTTTTTTGCCTCCTAGTCTTACTATTACAAGTTTTAGTATTGTCCCTTGAAATCACTGCTATAATTTGCTAAATCATTCCACTATACTTAGACATTTAGATTTATTTCTATTGCTATAAATTATAGAACATTTAACATTTTATTTGTACTTATTTTTCCTTCTTTGGGGTTATGTCTATGCTAATTTCTAAGGAATAAAAATGTTAAATCAAAAAGAATGTGCATTTTAGAATTTATGTACATGATCACACAATTTGTGATAAGTTGAAACTTGACTATAATTATTTTGATTTCCAGGAAAGTGGTTTTTTATTTGTATCCAGTGGACACTGCACATTCTTATTTATTGCCAGTATGTTTATTCCTACACCAGCTTTCTGGGGTGCTCTGCTTGAGAATGGGAAAACAGGTTAAGAGCATTAAAACAATATTAAAAATCTCTTTACAAAAGTATTGGTGGTAGTTTAGTTGCTAAGTCGTGTCAGACTCCTGTCACCCCACAGACTGTAGCCCTCCAGGCTCCTCTGTCCATAGGATTCTCCAGGCAAGAATACTGCAGTGGGTTGCCATTTTCTTCTCCAGGAGAAATACAAAAAGGATTACATACTCATTACAGGAATTAGAGAAACTATGAGAGCAGATCGGAGAGGGCGATGGCACCCTACTCCAGTACTCTTGCCTAGAAAGTCCATGGATGGAGGAGCCTGGTAGGCTGCAGTCCATGAGGTCACGAAGAGTCGGACACGACTGAACGACTTCACTTTCACTTTTCACTTTCCTGCATTGGAGAAGGAAATGGCAACCCACTCCAGTGTTCTTGCCTGGAGAATCCCAGGGACGGGGGAGCCTGGTGGGCTGCTGTCTCTGGGGTGGCACAGAGTCGGACACGACTGAAGCGACTTAGCAGTAGCAGCATGAAAGCAGATATAATAAAATAAAATCACTAATAATTTTACAACATGGTGATCATCACTAAGTATTTTGACATATTTTTGCTTTTTTGTACTGACTTTACTACAAATACTTCACTGCTGCTGCTGCTATTAAGTCGCTTCAGTCGTGTCCGACTCTGTGCGATCCCATGAATCTCAGCACGCCAGGCCTTCCTGTCCATCACCAACTCCCGGAGTTCACTCAGACTCACGTCCATCGAGTCAGTGATGCCATCCAGCCAACTCATCCTCTGTCGTCCCCTTCTCCTCCTGCCCCCAATCCCTCCCAGCATCTGAGTTTTTTCCAGTGAGTCAACTCTTCACAGGAGGTGGCCAAAGTACTGGAGTTTCAGCTTTAGCATCATTCCTTCCAAAGAAATCCCAGGGCTGATCTCCTTCAGAATGGACTGGTTGGATCTCCTTGCAGTCCAAGGGACTCTCAAGAGTCTTCTCCAACACCACAGTTCAAAAGCATCAATTCTTCGGCGCTCAGCCTTCTTCACAGTCAAACTCTTACATCCATACATGACTACTGGAAAAACCATAGCCTTGACTAGACGGACGTTTGTTGGCAAAGTAATGTCTCTGCTTTTCAATATGCTATCTAGGTTGGTCATAACTTTTCTTCCAAGGAGTAAGCGTCTTTTAATTTCATGGCTGCAGTCACCATCTGCAGTGATTTTGGAGCCCCCAAAAATACAGTCTGACACTGTTTCTACTGTTTCCCCATCTATTTCCCATGAAGTAATGGGACCAAATGCCATGATCTTCATTATCTGAATGTTGAGCTTTAAGCCAACTTTTTCACTCTCCACTTTCACTTTCATCAAGAGGCTTTCTAGTTCCTCTTCACTTTCTGCCATAAGGGTGGTGTCATCTGTGTATCTGAGGTTATTGATATTTCTCCTGGCAATCTTGATTCCAGCTTGTGCTCCTTACAGCCCAGGGTTTCTCATGATGTACTCTGCTTATTTAACATAAGCAGGGTGACAATATAGAGCCTTGACGTACTCCTTTTCCTATTTGGAACAAGTCTGTTGTTCCATGTCCAGTTCTACCTGTTGCTTCCTGACCTGCATACAAATTTTTCAAGAGTCAGGTCAGGTGGCCTAGTATTCCCATCTCTTTCAGAATTTTCCACAGTTTATTGTGATCCACACAGTCAAATGCTTTGGCATAGTCAATAAAGCAGAAATAGATGTTTTCTGGAACTCTCTTGCTTTTTTGATGATCCAGCGGATGTTGGCAACTTGATCTCTGTGAAAAGAAGAGAAGGGAAAAGCAAAGGAGAAAAGGAAAGATATAAGCATCTGAATGCAGAGTTCCAAAGAATAGCAAGAAGAGATAAGAAAGCCTTTCTCAGCGATCAATGCAAAGAAATAGAGGAAAACAACAGAATGGGAAAGATTAGAGATCTCTTCAAGAAAATTAGAGATACCAAGGGAACATTTCATGCAAAGATGGGCTCGATAAAGGACAGAAATGGTATGGACCTCACAGAAGCAGAAGATGTTAAGAAGAGGCGGCAAGAATACACAGAAGAACTGTACAAAAAAGATCTTCATGACCCAGATAATCACGATGGTGTGATCACTCACCTAGAGCCAGACATCCTGGAATGTGAAGTCAAGAGGGCCTTAGAAAGCATCACTATGAACAAAGCTAGTGGAGGCGATGGAATTCCAGTTGAGCTATTTCAAATCCTGAAAGATGATGTTGTAAAAGTGCTGCACTCAATATGCCAGCAAATTTGGAAAACTCAGCAGTGGCCACAGGACTGGAAAAGGTCTGTTTTCATTCCAATCCCAAAGAAAGGCAATGTCAAAGAATGCTCAAACTATCACACCATTGCACTCATCTCACATGCTAGTAAAGTAATGCTGCAGGTCATGGGGTCACAAAGAGTTGGAGATGATTTAGAGGTTGAACAACAACCACAATCCTTTCCTTCCTTCCTTCTCTTTCCCATCCACTTTTAAAAGATGGTGCTGATGAATTTACTTTCAGGGCAGCAATGGAGAAGCAGACATAGAGAACAGACCTATGGACACAGGGGTGGGGGGTGGGGCAGAGGAGAAGAAGGAGAGGGTGAGATGTATGGAGAGAGTAACATGGAAATTTACAATACCACATGTGAAATAGAGAGCCGATGGTAATTTGCTGTATGACTCAGGGAACTCAAGCAGGGGCTCTGTGAGAATCTAGAAGGGTGGGATGGGAGAGAGATGGGAGGGAGGTTCAGAAGGGAGGGGACATGGGTGTACCTATAGATGATTCTTGATGTGTGGCAGAAAATGGCAAAATTCTGTAAAGGAATTATCCTTAAATTAAAAAATAAACTAAAAATATAATGAACTAGCTTATCTGAACAAGTTCAGTTTACATACCCAGATTTCGGATTTTTAATAAAACAAACAGACATATATGATGATCTCTTGTGATTTTAACTGCCCTCTTGTGGTCAAAGTCGATGATTGCCCTGATATAAGAATTGCTATATTGTCACCCTGCTTGTTTAAGTTATGCAGAGTACATCATGAGAAACACTGGGCTGGAAGAAGCACAAGCTGGAATCAAGATTGCCGGGAGAAATATCAATAACCTCAGATACACAGATGACACCACCCTTATGGCAGAAAGTGAAGAGGAACTAAAATGCCTCTTGATGAAAGTGAAAGTGGAGAGTGAAAAAGTTGTCTTAAAGCTCAACATTCAGAAAACGAAGATCATGGCATTTGGTCCCATTACTTCATGGGAAATAGATGGGGAAACAGTAGAAACAGTGTCAGACTTTATTTTCTGGGGCTCCAAAATCACTGCAGATGGTGACTGCAGCATGAAATTAAAAGACGCTTACTCCTTGGAAGAAAAGTTATGACCAACCTAGATAGCATATTGAAAAGCAGAGACATTACTTTGCCAACAGAGGTCCATCTAGTCAAGGCTATGGTTTTTCCTGTGGTCATGTATGGATGTGAGAGTTGGACTGTGAAGAAGGCTGAGCACCGAAGAATTGATGCTTTTGAACTGTGGTGTTGGAGAAGACTCTTGAGAGTCCCTTGGACTGCAAGGAGATCCAACCAGTCCATTCTGAAGGAGATCAGCCCTGGGATTTCTTTGGAGGGAATGATGCTGAAGCTGAAACTACAGTACTTTGGCCACCTCATGCAAAGAGTTGACTCATTGGAAAAGACTCTGATGCTGGGAGGGATTGGGGGCAGGAGGAGAAGGGGACGACGGAGGATGAGATGGCTGGATGGCATCACTGACTCGATGGATGTGAGTCTGAGTGAACTCTGGGAGTTGCTGATGGACAAGGAGGCCTTGCGTGCTGGGATTCATGGGGTCACAAAGAGTCGGACACGACTGAGCGACTGAACTGAATGGAACTGAAGAATTGCTGAAGTACTCTGTCCAAGGTCATTCAGAGGGTATTGAGTTAAAGACTGCTCTTTCAGGTTTTTGCCTGTTTTATTTTTAAATGACCAATCCTGGGTAGAATCTGTTATCCAATCACTTATCTTGTTTCTAGAAAAATTCTTGTGTCGTTTTGACTTTACTCAGATCCCTGAATAGTGCATTTGTGGTGAATCATTCCCTTTGTCACCAGACATTTTCAAACAGAAATCTAGGATCATTTGATTAGTCAGACTGCTTGTACACTGTATTCAGGTCACTGCCAGTTATCAACTCTAGTCCTGAATGACAGTGACTAGAGTGAATTCACTAGAGTGAATAAGAACAAAAAACCTAACATTAAGTGGCAAGGAAATTAAAAGTATCAGCAGTAGCACGTGTCAGTAATGAAGAAAAGAACAAAAGAGGATAAAACAGAAACACATCATATTTTTAATAGAAAGGTGACAGTTGATTACAGAAAATGAAGCTTTCCAAAAATTAAGAGAGAAAGGAGAAGATGCAGGTAGAATCAAGTGCTAATCTTGGTATCATTTTGGAATGGTTCATAGTCACATGCGCTGTGTCATTTCACTGTATGGCACAGGGACTTTCCTGGTGGTCCACTGCCTAAGACTCTGCGCTCCCAATGCAGAGGGCCCAGGTTTGATTCCTGGCTGGGGAACTAAGATATTACATGTCATTCGGATGGCCGAAAGGTTAAAAAAAAGTGCATCTAGTAGATGGCACAGAATTATCATAAAGCCCCTGATGTAGTGCTAGGTCCCCAGGCTTTTTCTGTCCTTAATAAACGAATGTCATCTAATCCCCTACCCCATTTGGAAAGACAAAAACCATGCTGTCCATTTTTCTGTTTAAGTGCCTTCTGTGTTGGGTTATCCAAGTCAGGAAATGTTAGTGTTCTGCAGAGAACACTAGACTGGAAATCAAGAGCTTTTTCACTATTTGCCTGAAACGTAGCAATGAAGTATTTGGAATGTTAGCTAGCTCTTCTGTTCTGTGCCTCCCTCCCAGGCCTACATCCGGCATTCAATATTCCTAAAACTTATTTTCATTAGAGGGCATTTCATCTGAATCGCTTTTTATACTCTGTGTCCTTATGTACATCACATGGCTGCTGCCAATGCAGCATTTCCTAAAAGAGTGCCTCACCATTGTCTCTGAGATTGGTTGCCAAGCTGACAACCGTTTGGTAGGTCTTCAAGCTAACACTTTTTTGACCTGACTAGGAGTTGTTCAGGGAGGGTTTCAAACAACAACCAGAATTCCAGTTCCTTTTTCAATTGACTCACTGCCTAAAACACTGAGAGATTAAAGCTGTTTAATGGGAAGGTCAATGGGAAAGCAGCCAAGTTCATACATGAAGAAGGAATGTTGACTGCCTGACAGCTATTGTGTAAAACGCTGTGTCAGACTTGTTTCCCAAGATGGCTGCCCGTCTCCCATCAAACATGATCTTTAAAAACAAAGAAGCAAATGCCTTCATTGAGTATAGCTGATGAACCATGAACTACACCTATTTGAAGTGTATATAATAATGAACCACAGGCTCTTTTGTCCTTGCCACTCCCTCATCAAGAACTAGAGTCCATTTTCCCTACTCTTCATTCTGGACTGAATATTTATGGCACTCACCTTTCTTTGTCTCCTCATCATTTATTGAGTTTGTGTACACATGTCTTGTCGGAGAAGGCAATGGCACTCTACTCCAGTACTCTTGCCTGGAAAATCCCAAGGACGGAGGAGCCTGGTAGGCTGCAGTCCATGGGGTTGCTAAGAGTCGGACACGACTGAGTGACTTCACTTTCACTTTCACTTTTCACTTTCGTGCACTGGAGAAGGAAATGGCAACCCACTCCAGTGTTCTTGCCTGGAGAATCCCAGGTTTTGGGGAGCCTGGTGGGCTACCGTCTATGGGGTTCCACAGAGTCGGACACGACTGAAGCGACTTAGCAGCAGCAGCAGCAGCAGCAGCAGAGGAAGGAGCCAGAGCAGTAGGAGAAAATTCAGATAATATGGTATCATGAAAATAAAGGAAAACCAAGGCATGAAAATTTAAGAGGTATAAAAATGAATAAAGATTTTTACAAATTTGGGCAATTGTAAAATTTGTTTATTTTCAGTTTGGGTCAGATTTAATGAAGGATTATTTACATATAGAAACTTAGTCCTTTAGTATATAGTTCTGTGTCACTCAGTTGTGTTTGACTCTCATGCAACCCCATGGACTGTAGCTTGCCAGTTCTCCACTGTCTCTGGGATTCTCCAGGCTAGAACGCTGGAGTGGGTAGTATTCCCTTCTCCAGGGGAGCTTCCTGACCCAAGGAGTGAATCCAGGTCTCCTGCATTGCAGGAGGATTCTTTACCTTCTGAGCCACGAGAGTTCTTTTAATTTTTAATTCTTCTAGGGTTAATTATTACTATTTATTATTTTGGTAAAATACTATAAACTTTCCTGAAACAGGAAATTCCTTGCTTGGAATATTGCTCTACTAAGTCAGATCCTTCTTCTCCTCAGGGGTGGAATACACACTGCTCTGAGTACCACACTGAACTGCAAGACCAAATGGAGTTCTAGTCCTGTTTTTATACTGGATAGTTTATTGAACTCTATTTGAACTCTTATGGTATGCTAGGCTGTGTTATCTAATTTAACACTTCCAATTACCTCACCAAGTGGGTCTTATTATTGCCCCCACTTTAGAGATGGAGTACCCAGAGGTTAGGTCACCTACTGGGGACTCACAGCTAAGCGCAGCAAGAAAATCTGAACTCAGGTGTTCTGGGCCCAGGGCCCCAGCTTTTCTTCACCACTATGCAGCATTGCCTCTTTTGTGTGCTTCTGATGAAGTCACCTTTGCTTCTAACCTAAGCTACAGCTTCCTGAGCACTAACACTGGGATAAGTAGATTTTCATGAGAAGAAGCCTTAGAAAGAACACTGAAGAGTTCAAGACTCGCATGATGATTGAGAATGTCTGGAGTTAGAATGCCAGGGTTCAAATCCTGAGTTCTCTGGTTTACTTAAGATTGCAAAGCCTCACTTTTACATCCTTAAAATGTGGATACTAATAGTATCTGCTCATAGGATTACTGTGAAAGTACAGAAAGAAAGCTGTGTAATATGTTCATGACAGGGCAGGATGCAAGGTGAGCAAGGATAAGTGTTAGAGCACCTCCCTTTTCCCCACCCTTAATAATAATAATAAAACAATAACAATGATAATAATCACTCTTCCCAAGATGTGTTAAGGGAAACAGTTATAAGTCTGCTACTGATATGAATGATGTAGGGAAGAAATTTATCAATCTTTAGACAATACAGCTACTAGATTATCTTTGTAAAGATTCTGTGAGGAACAGAGCTGCTATGACTTTAATACAGATTCTACAGCTTTTCAATACTTATTTCATCATGTAGTTTCTATAGTTAAGAGGAAGAGAGAAAAAAGGTAGAAGGAAAGAAGAAAGGGAAATCAAAGACAAGAAGGCAGGGAAGCCGGAGACAGGAAAATGCACAATATTTTTTCACCTTTTACAGGTTGCTGCATAAAAGTGAGCCTCTCCTGGAGGCTTTCCTGTTTAGAGATGTAATCATTTTCCATTTGTACTCACACCTTCTTCCCCTGTTTTGCTTCCCATAGTGGGAAACATTTCTTATACGCAATTTAGCTTCCTCATTTATCTTGCTTTTTATCTTTCTCCTCACTCTAGAGCATAAGCTCTCTGTTGTTCAGTTGTTCAGTTGCTAAGTCTGTCTGACTCTGTGACGTCAGGCTTCCCTGTCCTTCACTGTCTCTCGGATTTTGCTCAGATTCATGTCCACTGAGACAGTGATCATATCTAACCATCTCATCCTGTCACGCACTTCTCCTGCTCTCAATCTTTCCCAACATCTGGGTCCTTTCCGATGAGTCTGCTCTTATATCAGGTGGCCAAAGTATTGGAGCGTCAGCTTCAACATCAGTCCTTCCAATGAATATTCAGGATTGATTTCCTTTAGGATTGACTGGTTTGATCTCCTTGCAATCCAAGGGACTCTCAAGAGTCTTCTCCAGCACTACCATTGGAAAGCATCAATTCTTTGGCGCTCAGCCTTCTTTATGGTCCGACTCTCACATTCGTACACAAGTACTGGAAAAACCATAGCTTTGACTAGACAGACCTTTGCTTGCAAAGTGATGTCTCTTCTTTTTAATATGCTGTCTAGGTTTGTCATAGCTTAAGCGCTTTAATTAAGCTCTCTGAAGATGGGGATTTTTGTCTGTTTTACTTCCTAGTGGGCCAGAGTGTAGTTGCTCAATAAATAATGGTTGAATGATTGATGGACATGAAACAGAAAGCAAAAGCATTTGCAATTGGAGACAAAATAGGGATGATGAGCTAGAAGGCTTGAACCAATTTTATAAAATGTTAATTTCCTATAACAGTTACGGTATGACTGAAGAACTTACCTGTCTTCCCTTGGCATCCCACAAGTCTCCTTCTTGTATTTGCACTCTATCCAAATAAATTACACAAGAGTACATTTAGCTGCACTTTGCCTGAGTCCCACACCTTCTGAGGACATTTCTTTTGCTTAAATATTAACCTGCTTCAAGTACAGGAAGCCCAATTACTGGATATGACCAATTTTTTCTTCTCAGAATCTGAGCCCAACTATGTTTTGACATAACTCTTTTTACTAGTTTTTAATCAGAAACTAATCAGAATACACAAAGTGAAAAACATAACAAAACACTTTAAAAACTATCATTATCCACAAAGTTATAATTTGTTTCTTATTTTTAGCTGAACTTGATAGTTTAGGTAATTTTTTCATTTTGAAAAATGACCTGAAGAATAAAATACATTGATAATAACTGTCAACATCTGAAAATTAAAATCTTGATCCTTTAATGTTGTTCCAGAAAGGTCTCCAGCTCATTGTCCAGTGAAAATAATGGCTCATTTATTTTCCTGCTAAATTTCTCTCTATGGGGATTCTGATGTCTCTGCCATCCTGCATTTTTAAAAAGGATACATGAAGGACATCTTTTAAGACAGTCAGTCCACAAACATAAAGCCAGTATAGAGGAATTAAAGAAAAAAAACTGGAATCCAAATGCAGGCTTTACTATTTTTTAAACCGTTTTTTCTAAATTGTAAATCAAATTGACTCATTGAACCCTTTAAATGAAAGTCAATTTTTTATTGCCTAAGGGGTTGTATCTCCTCTCGGCCGCCACCCCTAACCTCGGACTCCGGGTAGCTCCTCTTGGCTGCCGCCCCTGACCTCGGACGTGGGGTAGCTCCTCCAGGCCGCCACCCCTAACCTTGGACGTTGGGTAGCTCCTCTCGGCTGTTCCTGCGCCGTCGCAGCCTGGCACTCTCGGCCGCTGCCCCTGACCTCGGACGTGGGGTAACTCCTCTTGGCCGCCTCCCAATTGCCAACATCTGCTGCATCATCAAAAAAGCAAAAGAGTTCCAGAAAAACATCTATTTCTGCTTTATTGACTATGCCAAAGCCTTTGACTGTGTGGATCCCAATAAACTGTGGAAAATTCTGAAAGAGATGGGAATACCAGACCACCTGACTTGCCTCTTGAGAAATTTGTACTCAGGTCAGGAAGCAACAGTTAGAACTGGACATGGAACAACAGACTGGTTCCAAATAGAAAAAGGAGTACGTCAAGGCTGTATATTGTCACCCTGCTTATTTAACTTCTATGCAGAGTACATCATGAGAAATGCTGGACTGGAAGAAGCACAAGCTGGAATCAAGATTGCCGGGAGAAATATCAATAACCTCAGATATGCAGATGACACCACACTTATGGCAGAAAGTGAAGAAGAACTAAAAAGCCTCTTGATGAAGGTGAAAGTGGAGAGTGAAAAAGTTGGCTTAAAACTCAACATTCAGAAAACGAAGATCATGGCATCTGGTCCTATCACTTCATGGGAAATAAATGGGGAAACAGTGGAAACAATGTCAGACTTTATTTTTTTGGGCTCCAAAATCACTGCACGTGGTGACTGCAGCCATGAAATTAAAAGACGCTTACTCCTTGAAAGGAAAGTTCTGACCAACCTAGATAGCATAGTGAAAAGCAGAGACATTACTTTGCCAACAGAGGTCCGTCTAGTCCAGGCTATGGTTTTTCCTGTGGTCATGTATGGATGTGAGAGTTGGACTGTGAAGGCTTGAGCACCGAAGAATTGATGCTTTTAAACTGTGGTGTTGGAGAAGACTCTTGAGAGTCCCTTGGACTGCAAGGAGATCCAACCAGTCCATTCTGAAGGAGATCAGCCCTGGGATTTCTTTGGAAGGAATGAGGGTAAAGCTGAAACTCCAGTACTTTGGCCACCTCATGTGAACAGTTGACTCATTGGAAAAGACTCTGATGCTGGGAGGGATTGCGGGCAAGAGGAGAAGGGGACGACCGAGGATGAGATGGCTGGATGGCATCACTGACTCGATGGACGTGAGTCTGAGTGAACTCCAGGAGCTGGTGATGGACAGGGAGGCCTGGTGTGCTTCGATTCATGGAGTCGCAAAGAGTCAGACACGACTGAGCGACTGAACTGAACTGAAGGGGTTGTATAAACTTCCATTGATTTTGCTGCAATTTTCTCCTTCCTTGACCCAACTGGGTAAAATCTGCCATTTATCTGTAAAGGATTAAGAATTTTATCTAGTGGAAGAAGAGTTTTTGCATGTTCTAATTCAGAGCCAGTTAATTTATTTTATCTGCTCTCTAGTATTTTATTGCACAATACCACATTTTATTCTACCCTTTTAATATTTAAACTGTGGTTTCTAGGTTTTTCTGATAACAATGCTGTAATGAGTGTTCTTGCATAGGCTCCTTATTTACATGTGGGGATTTCTTTATGGTAGATACGCAGAAGTGGAATTGTTACCATACTGTATGTATATTTTAGAATCCTAACAAATTAGCCTTCAAGGTATATATTCCCCTTCTGCAATCTTGCCCAATTATAACAGTGCCAAACTTAAAAAAATTTTCCCAATGTGTATAAATAATGTTTTAATTTGTATGTTTCTGATTACTAAACAGGCTAGGTAACTCCTGTGTTTACCAACCACTTATATTTCCTTTAGTTGTTTCATGTCTTTTGTCGATTTTTCTATTGATTTGTCTTATTCATGGTGATTTATAGCCTTTAAAAGATATATTCAAACACTAATATTTTTAAAATTGAAATACAGTTGATTTACAATGCTGTGTTAATTTCTGCTGTACACAGTGATTCAGTTATATATAGTTTATATATATGTGTGTGTGTGTGTATCTATCTATCTATCTATATATGGTAAAAGGCATGGCAACCCACTCCAGTATTCTTGCCTGGTGAATCCCATGGACAGAGGAGCCTGACGGGCTACAGTCCCTAGGGTTGCAAAGAGTGGGACATGACTGAAGCGACTAAGCAGGCAGGCACACACACACGCACACACACACACACACACACACACACACACACACATATATATGTTCTTTTTCATTATAGTTTATCCCAATAGGTTGGATACAGTTCCTTGTGCTGTACAGTAGGACCTTGTTGTTTATCCATTCTATGCATGTAACAGCTACATCTGCTAACCCCGAACTCCCACTCCATCCCTCTCCCATCCCATCTCCCTTGGCAACCACAAGTCTGTTCTCTGTTAGAGACGAATACTTAATTGTTTATTTGAATTAAAAGTATCCTCTCCCAGTATGTCTTTTGTTTACCTAAAAATTTTTTGACCCTTGTTTGTAAGTTATCTAGGTATATATTTTTAGATTTGAAGATATTTTCTCTCAATATTTTGTTATCTTCTGGCTTCAAGTACTGTTTTTGAGTAATCTGTTCCTTCTAATATATGTTCTTTGTCTTTGTTTTCTGAATTTCACTCTGATATGCCTAACATTGGATTTTTTTGTGTGTGTTTTTACTATACTGAAGTATATAAAGTATAAAAATTGTCATTTCAACCATTATTTAAATGCATAATTCAGTAGCTTTAAGTATATATGCAATGTTGTATAATCATCACCACTATTTTATCTCCAAATCCTTTTTGCCACTCTTAAGAGAAGCGTTGTACCCATTAAGCAATAGCTCCCCAGTCTTCCACCTATCCCCTGTCCCTGGTATCCTCTAGTCTACTTTCTGTTTCTAAGACATCTTCTCTTTTAGATATTTCATATAAGTGGAATCATACAATATTTGTCCTTTTGTTTCTGGCTTATTTCACTTAGCATAATGTTTTCAAGTTTCATCCATGTTGTAGAAATGTCAGAACCATATCCCTTTTTTATGGCCAAATAATTTTCCACTGTAGGTACATACCACATTTTATATATCCCTTCATCATCTGTTGATGGATTTTTGATTACCAGCTTATTGTGACTAATGGTGCTGTGAACAATGGCATACAAGTATCTATCTGATTGAGTTTTCTTTTCCAATTCTTTGGAGGTATATTCTTAGGAGTGGAACTGTCAAATCATATAGTAATTTTATGTTTAACTTTTTGAGGCTCCACCACACTTTTTCACAGAGGCTGCACCATTTTACATTCCTGGTAGCTGTACAAAGGCTATAATTTCTCTACATCCTTGACAACACTTGTTGATTTTTAAAACAATTATAGCCATTTTTGTAGACATAAAGTGGTATCTCATTATGGTCTCAATTTGTGTTTCTCTAATCAGTAATAGTATCAGGGTTCCTTCAGGTCAGTCAGTTCAGTCATTCAGTCATGTCTGACTTTTTGCGATCCCATGGACTGCAGCACACCAGGCTTCCCTGTCCATCACTAATTCCCGGAGCTTGCTTAAACTCATGTCCATCGAATTGGTGATGTCATCCAACCATCTCATTCTCTGTTGTCCCCTTCTCCTTCTGCCTTTAAAATCTTTCCCAGTATCAGGGTCTTTTCCAATGAGTCAGTTCTTTGCATCAGGTGGCCAAAGTATTGGAGTTTCAGCTTCAGCATCAGTCCTTTCAGTGAGTATTCAGGACTGATTTCCTTTAGGATGGACTGGTCTGATCTCCTTGCAGTCCAAGGGACTCTCAAGAGTCTTGTCCAATACCACAGTTCAAAAGCATCCATTCTTTGGTGCTTAGCTTTCTTTATAATCCAACTCTCACATCCACACATAACTACTGGAAAAACCATAGCTTTGACTAGATGGACCTTTGTCGGCAAAGTAATGTCTCTGCTTTTTAATATGCTGTCTAGGTTTGTCATAGCTTTTCTTCCAAGGAGTAAGCATCTTTGAATTTCATGGCTGCAGTCACCATCTGCAGTGATTTTGGAGTTCCAAACATAGTCTCTTACTGTTTGCTTTGTTTCTCTATTTGCCATGAAGTGATATGACCGGATGCCATGATCAAAGTTTTCTGAATGTTGAGTTTTAAGCCAGTTTTTTCATTCTCCTCTTCCACTTTCATCAAGAGGCTCTTTAGTTCTTCTTCCCTTTTTGCCATAAGGGTGGTGTCATCTGTGTATCTGAGGTTATTGATATATCTCCTGGAAATTTTGATTCCAGCTTGTGCTTCATTCAGCCCGGCATTTCACATGATATACGTCACATTTAAGTTAAGTAAGCAGAGTGACAATATGCAGCCTTGAGGTACTTCTTTCCCTATTTTGAACTAGTCTGTTTTTCCATGTCCAGTTCTAACTGCTGCTTCTTGACCTGCATACAGATTTCTCAGGAGGCAGGTAAGGTAGTCTTGGTAGTCCCATCTCTTCAAGAATTTCCCACAGTTTGTTGTTCTTTCAGGTACTTATATGTCATTTATATATCTTTGGAGAAATACCTATTCAAGTGCTTTGACATATTTTAACAAGTCTTCTAGGTGATTCTGATGCACACTAAGCTTTTAAAAATCAAGTGACTAGAAACTAATAAACTACTACCACAAATAATGTATTAACATAATCAGAACCAACTGGAATAAAGGTGTTAGTTTTTTTTTGAAAAAATATTTATTTATTTGTGCTGAGTCTTAGTTGTGGCACACGGGATCTAGTTCCTTGATCAGGGTTTGAACCTGGGTCCCCTGCATTGGGAGCTCATTGTCTTAAGCACTGGAGCACCAGGGAAGTTCCAAGTGTTAGTTTTTTGTTGTAAGACTATTTAATAGATCACAGTGAATATGTGCTATTCAGTTTTCAAAAGCTTGTCTCTTGTCTACTTAAGTAGACAAAGGCTGAGGAGAAATAGATAAACATTTGGGGAAAGGAAGAGGAGAAATCGAATAAGTGGTGGATAAACAGAAACAAGAGCAGGAAAATACTTTCCACAAAACCAGATATGTGGAGTATTTAAGACCCAATGAGGATTATGAAGTAAGATGTCTTTAGTTGTACTTGATATAGTAAGTATTCTTTTTTCTTGTACAGAAGGGCAGGTACTGAATTCAAGGACTTCTCTGTAGCTCAAATGGTTAAGAATTTGCCTGGGATTCAGGAAACCAGGGTTTGATCCTGGGCTGGAATATCCTCTGGAGAAGGGAATGGCAATCCACTCCAGTATTTTTGCCTGGAGAATTCCATGGACAGAGAAGCCTGGCAGGCTATAGTTCGTGGGGTCGCAAAGAGTCGGACATGGCTGAGCGACTAACACATACCTTGAAGTGAAGTGAAGTTGCTCAGTCGTGTCTGACTCTTTGTGACCCCATGAGCTACAGCCTACCATGCTCTTCCATCCATGGGATTTTCCAGGCAAGAGTACTAGAGTGGGCTGCCATTTCCTTTCCAGAGGATCTTCCCGACCCATGGATCAGACCCCGGTCTCCCGCATTGTAGGCAGATGCTTTACCATCTGACCCATCGGGGAAGTCCAACAGTAAATATACTCATGTGATTCAATAGTCAAATAATTTTAAATGGTACTCACTAAGTGGTCTCTTCCTATCCTTGAGAACCTCTGCCTACTTTTTCCTGTTCCTGTAGGTAGGTAAGTGCTTCCCTTTTTGACCGTGCTGGGTCTTCATTGTTATGCATAGGCGCTCAGGCTTAGTTGCCTGGTGGCATGTGGGATCCTAGTTCTGTGACTAGGGATCGAACTCGTTTCCCCTACATTGGAAGGTGGATTCTTAACCACTGGACCATTGGGCAAGTCCCAGGTAAATACATTTTTAGTAGCTTTTTTTTCCCATTTCTGGTGGACATCATTCGAGTCTTAGTTTATGTAAGTGCAAAAAAAAAGGACACTTTATTTCCTTCCCCTCCCATTATTTAAGAGCCTGTATTATGTACCCTGTCCTTTGCTCTATTGTTTTCTCATAACAGTATAATCCTGGAGATATTTCTGTATTGATATGTAGAATGCTTTTTCATTCTGTTTCCAGCCACATATTTTGCCATCGTTTAGATGTTTCCTAATATATTCTGAATTCTTGTGACCACTTTCATACAGTAAACTGTTATACCCTCACCTCCCAGTATTAACTTTTGATTTTTCAGTGGTGTTTACATGAATATAAAAGACATTTATTCTTCAGAAGTAGATCAAGTATTCTATTTCTTTCTCTTTGAATTCCTGCCATAATCATGCAATCAACCTCTGACCTCTCTATCTCTTTTACTGTCACGTCTCCAAATACTTTTACAGAAAGAATAAATAGTTCATGAAATTTGATGTTGTCAAGGTATATCATTCTTTAAAAGTCTGCTGAATTTTAATTCCATGATTCCCAACCAGTAGGCTGGTGGCAGATCTATTTTCAATTATAATTAGATCTTTTCTTCAGGATAAAGAACACGATGTAAAAATTCATGACTCAAGAGCGTCCAGGTCTCTCTGGTTATGAAAATAATGTCCAAAATCCTCTTACAATGAAAGGAAAAGTGAATCGAATTATAAAAGAATTCATACAGAGTGCCTGGTAATTACCAGAATATCAGAATTTGAATGTAGTATGTCAAAACTTGAGAAGGTCATTGTATCTGGAGTCCATCCTAGTAATAAATAGCTTGCAATATTTATCATGTAGTATTACAATAAGCCAAATATGAATCTGTTTGTTTTATTCTTCAATGTAATTTCTCTAAGGAAAGAATTCCAATGTATTCAATTTTGCATCATAGCATGGAATATAGTGCCTGACACGCTGGAATGAATGAACAAATGTTTCTTGAGTGAGTCTTCTTGGTCCAAGGAGATACAGTGATTGATTTGCAACAAGCATACCCTTTAAGTACATTTGCAGTCATGACTTCCATAAGAACAAAGGACTAGACTAAGTGATAGAATTTATTATAATCCTGTTAGTTTATTTCCTTTAGTCATACATAGCATATTGAAAAGCAGAGATATTACTTTGCCAACAAAGGTCCATCTAGTCAAGGCTATGGTTTTTCCAGTGGTCATGTATGGATGTGAGAGTTGGACCGTGAAGAAAGCTGAGTGCCGAAGAATTGATGCTTTTGAACTGTGGTGTTGGAGAAGACTCTTGAGAGTCCCTTGGACTGCAAGGAGATCCAACCAGTCCATTCTGAAGGAGATCAGCCCTGGGATTTCTTTGGAAGGAATGAGGGTAAAGCTGAAACTCCAGTACTTTGGCCACCTCATGTGAACAGTTGACTTATTGGAAAAGACTCTGATGCTGGGAGGGATTGGGGGCAGGAGGAGAAGGGGACGACAGAGGATGAGATGGCTGGATGGCATCACTGACTCGATGGACACGAGTCTGGGTGAACTCCAGGAGTTGGTGATGAACAGGGAGGCCTGGTGTGCTTCGATTCATGGGGTTGCAAAGAGTTGGACATAATTGAGCGACTGAACTGAGGAGAAGGCAATGGCACCCCACTCCAGTATTCTTGCCTAGAGAATCCCGTGGACAGAGGAGCCTGGTGGGCTGCTGTCCGTAGGGTTGCACAGAATCAGACATGACTGAAGTGACTTACCATGCATGCATGCATTGGAGAAGGAAATGGCAAACCACTCCAGTATTCTTGCTTGGAGAGAATCCCAGGGACAGAGGAGCCTGGTGGGCTGCCATCTATGGGGTTGCACAGAGTTGGACATGACTGAAGTGACTTAGCAGCAGCAGCAGTCATACCCCTAATTTCTTTTATATTTCATGACTTAGATTGATCTAATTATAACATTTATTCAGCTCTGAAATGTTGTTTTCTTGGCCTTGTTGTCTGGTGTGGGTTGGAGAGGCAGAATGGTTTGAGGTTATGAGTGTAGACTTGGAAGCCAGACTTCTTGATATTGAATTCTGGTTTAGCCATTTACTCCCTGAATAACTTGGGGAAATTACACCTCTCTGTGCCTCAGTGTCCTCACTTGCTATGAAAGTGAAAGTGTTAGTCACTCAGTTGTGTCCCCAACTCTTTGTGACCCCGTGGACTGTAGCCCACTAGGCTCCTCTGTCCATGGGATTCTCCAGGCAAGAATACTTGAGTGGGCTGCCATTTCCTCCTCCAGGGGATTTTCCAAACCCTGGTATCCTGCATTGCAGGCAGATTTGTTTATTGTCTGAGCCACCAGGGAAGCCTCAATTGTTATAATAATACCTATTTCATAGGGTTGATATATTAATACCTATGAAGTGCTTAGAGTAGAATCTAGCACAAAGGTGATTAACTTTCTTAAAGATTTTTTTGATGTGGACCATTTTAAAAGTCTTTATTGAATTCATTATAATATTGCTTCTGTTTTATATTTTTTGGCTAAGAGGCACATATGATCTTAGCTCCCTAACTAGGGATCGGACCCACACCCCACTGCATTGGAAGGCAAAGTTAACCACCGATAGCCAGGGAAGTTCCAGGGTGATAGCTTTTAGCTTTTACTTTTGCCTAGCCTGGAGACAAAGCTAAGGGTGCTTGAACTTCAAAGACCTTCACAGTTCTTTGTTTATAGCATCCAGGCTCTGTCAGACTCAACCAAATGAAGGCTAGGACACCTAGGACTTTCCAGGGACCTTCTCTTCAAACTCTGGAAGCTTCTACTCCTCCATCCATATGATGGATGATTTAATGCATATGAGTATCTCCTTGAGTTTGTATTCATCCTTTGATTCTGGCTCAAAGTTCCAAAAAAAGAGATGTTTCAATGTAACACTCTTATTTAGGCTTTGAGCCCTATGTATTCTTTCTTCTAGGAAAACTCACTTCTCTTTGAATCACCTCTTCAGTATTTTCAATCTGTCATCCTTCACTGAATCTGATACCCAAGGTTAACTAACTGATCACATATATTGATCAATGGCAGATTTGGTTCTCAGGACACATAACTTTCAATTCAAATCAAGTCCCAATTAATATGCTGCCTCCCTATGTTGGACAGTCAACTTTCTATTTCATTACTTCCCTTTAATGTGGAGTCTTTCTTTCTCCAGACAGCCTTTTGTTCTCTCATAAATCCACTCTTTGGCTTTTTCTTAGAGTCCTGCCATAACCAAACACACTTTAAATGCTCCTAGTATATAATCCAATATTTTCTTCTTTTCCCGGCAACCTTTAAATGAAGCCTACTCAGACTACCATCTCTGTAATGTTTCTCATTTTTGAAGTCCCTTAACCCTTGACTTTTTAAACAGTAATTTTATTTATTTATTTTTGGCTGTGCTGGGTCTGTATTGCTGCACAAAGGCTTTCTCTAGTTGTGGTGAGTGGGGGCTACTCTCTACTTGCAGTGTGCGGGCTTCTCGTTGCGGTGGCTTCTCTTGTTGCAGAGCATGGACTCTAGTGTGTGCAGACTTCAGTAGCTGCAGCGTGTGGGCTCAGCAGCTGCAGCTCCTGAGTGCTGGAGCACACACTCAATAGTTGTTGCACATGGGCTTAGTTGCTCCACAGGATGTGGTATCTTTCCTGATCGGGGATCAAATCCTTGTCTCCAGCATTGGCAGGTGGATTCTTTACCACTGAGCCAGCACGGAAACCCCTTTCTATGAATTTTTATCTCAGGAGTCCATGGGAATCACATGGAAGTGTAATAAACATTTATTGAGTAAATGAGAAAACAGTGATAGAGACCAGGAAAAAAAAAAAAAAAAAAGGTTTATTCAACAAGCCTTCAGAGATGTTAAAAATTGTCTTTCTTCCACGGAGATCTGAGTCTGTGGAACAGGGAATCCAGCAAAGCAGTTTTCATTGACATGGTCTTTAAGCATTTCCAATATCTGTGATAGTGGAAAGGACAGAAAGTTCAGATGGACATGGGTTTCTGGAGCAGTGGAAATTCCTTCCCTGAGATCTGGGTGGCATATTGCCAGAGGAAATCCAGTTAGTATAGTGGAAATGAGATTCATTACTTAAAATGATTCAACTTGCAGTTCTATGAACCGTCTGAGATTTGACTATCAGGGGCCCCTTTTCAATAAAGGTTTTTTTTTAACAATAAGTTGCACCTTGAGCAGTATGATATCCATGAAAAATATTTAGCCAGAATTTTATGGAGGAGATTTGAGGGGAGACAAAGTGGTTCTCATTCCATCTGGAAGGAGGTTTGCTTACCTTTGCTGCAAGGAGCACTGTACTCAGCAACTGCAAACTCATCTGAATAAAAACAAAAACAGTCAAACAAAGTGAGAGGGAAAGCAAACATCAATGGGATATAGGTTAGTGAGAGAATCTTTATTGTGGGCAGAATTGTATCAGAAACACCAGCATCATTCATTTGATGTGTTCTCACTGCCTTGTATCTTCAAATACTTTATGTTATGCTTTCCTTTACCCTAAACTCTTGAAGGGCAGCAGTTTAGATATCATACTTATTTAAATTTCATATTGTCCTATAGTTGATTTTAACTGAAGAAAAAAGAACTAGATATCCTACAGGTGCTTTGTATTAGGAATAGTACAATTATACAATAGGTAATTTCTACAATGTTTGTGTAGAAGACAAAGACAGGAGAATCAGACTTGGTGGAGACAAAATGAACTGATGAGAGCAGTTAGTTTAATGAACTGGCCCAACACATCTTTCAAATATAAATCTCTGATCAAGAATTTAATTTCTGTGTGAACGTTGCTCTCACTCACCTGTCTCATAATAGTCATAGACTTTCACTATGGCAGGTTTCAGATCCCTTACTGGGATGTCTTGCAGAACTGTGAAGGTCAAGGTCAGGGTCTCATTTGTCACCTATAAAGCAAAAAGGAATTAAATGACCCTCCAGGGAGCTTCTGTCTCTCTTCTTTGAGTGAGTTTAAGTATTCACCTCTTTTGGGGAAAAACTTTTTGTCAACTAACAGGGTCCTTAAATTGGGTTAAAAGCTCTCAAAGTAGATGAAAACTTCCCCAAACTGTTTCTTAAATAGCTAAAACTATTCATACACTCCCATTAATATGAGTTCATGGCTCTGTTTATCGGGGTGAATGATGTATGCTTTTTATTGTTTGAATACCTATGTTTATTTTTAAGTATCAGAATTCAATATTTTCAGTTCTCTATCATGCAGAAATACTTGTTAACTCAAAATACGTGTATATATATATATATATGGCTGAGTCCTTTCGCTTTTCACCTGAAGCTGACACAACATTGTTAATTGGCTCATGTATGCGTGCTAAGTTGCTTCAGTTGTGTCTGACTCTTTGCGACCCTATAGACTACAGCCCACCAGGCTTCTCTATCCATGGGATTTTCCAGGCAAGAATACTGGAGTGGGTTGCCATGCTCTCCTCCAGGGGATCTTCCTGAACCAGAGATTGAACTCTTGTCTGTTATGTCTTCTGCATTGGCAGGTAGGTTTTTTACCACTGAGCCACCTGGGAAGCCCAACTGGCTATACCCCTGTATAAAATAAAAAGTTTAAAAAAAAAGGAATATAAAAGGCAGATCGCTGCAGACTTAAGTTTCATAAAATTGTAAGCTATAATATCCATCAATATGGGAACAAATAAACTATGTAACACACAACTACAAAACCAGATTGGTTTATTGATGGACTGATCTTATATTTTATGGTCTAAGTCCTTCCTGAGATTGGTATTACCCTTTTGTCTTACTGATGTGATGTTGAAATGTGTGTGTGCTGAGTCATGTCCAACCCTTAGCGACGCCAAGGACTATAGCCCACCAGGCTCCTCTGTCCATGGGATTTCTCAGGCAAGAATACTGGAGTCGGTTGCCATTTACTTCTCCAGGGGATCTTCCTGACCCGGGGATCAAACCCTTGTCTCTTAAGTCTCCTGCATTGGCAGGTGGATTCTTTACCATTGGTGTCACCTGGTATATGATATTATGTTGATTATGTTGATATAATAATTGACTAACCCCAATGGTTGCTTCCTTCTATTATGCAGTATTTGCAAAATAACTTGTGCACATAAGTCAGCACCTTTTGTGGAGAATTTCTTGCTTTTGGGGGGTCCTAGAAATATTCATATCCCAATATTATATATAAGTCATTTCTTCCCATAGTCCCAGATGAAATATAAATAGAGGAGAGGAGAATATTTATTGGAACTAATGTTAGAATTCTCAAATTTTTAGTATGGAGATGATGTCTCCAAAAATGTCTTATCTGTATATTTTGCAACTAGACTGGTAGGGCACTCACCTTATCCAGATAAATCAAAACATGGTTGTTGCTAACTTCTGTTCGGCTCACGTTAGATCTTTCTAGCTGAAGAAAATTAAGACATTGTAAATGTTAATAAACAGATGAAAACCCTGGGGAACCAGATAAAAGAATGTTTATTACCAAACTAAGCCTGAGGGTGAAATTTCTTGAAATGCTTTTTATAAGCAAAGACAATAATGTGGCAAAATTAAAGAGGAAAGGTAATTGGGATGCAGGGTTTAATATTAGTATGATACAGGACCTATGTATAAAGTTGATTTATTTGAGGAACAGGGAACAAAAAAGCTTAGAAATTACCCATATCTCAAGGTTCAATTCACATTCCATTCCTTTATGGAGGCTTTTTTTTTTCTTTACTTTTTCTTATTCTCAGTTTTCTCTGTACTTCTGCAATAGTTCTACTTTGTTAATCTTTTTCATATTTTTTCACTGGTTCATGTGCTTATGCTTTATTTTCTGAAGATTCTAAGCTCTGTTAAAGTAAGAGCCTGCCAACACTTTTTTTCCTAGTAGATGGGGCTCCTACCATAGTGCTGTTCATGACAGGAGACAGACTGCTGCTGTGTCACTAAAGCAGTGGACAGGAAGGATGCTGGAGCTGGCATCCAGCATCCAGGTCTGCCCAGGAAGCTCAGAAGACTAAATTAATATGATCCCTAATAGCTGCCACCCCAGTATGATCCATGGTGGAAGAACAGTCTCAAAATTGTCTGAGTTGACCACTGAAGTTAGTAGTGAAAGACTAGTTAATGATAACAATGCTTCATAAAACTAGAAGAAAAGGAGAAAGTTTTACAGACCATTTGTTTTTCATGGGTGGCAGTTTTGGGTTATTAGTACTTAAAATTAATATTTCAAATTAATATCTTAATGGAAATGTGACCAAAAAATCCATCACAAAATTTTGAGACCCATTAAAGCAAAGTTTAATGGGAAAACAAACAACTCCCCATACAAACATACTAAATTATATTTCTGCATTTGGTGAAAGTAATGTCTTTGGTAGGAGTTGATTTAATAGTATTTTATATTAATGTCTTAGTCTAGAGATATATAAAACATTAAATAAAATAGAGTCTCCTTGGCTTATTGTAAACCTACCATTTTCACTGTTGGTTTCAAGGGAATGAAGCCAGATACCATCTTCACGTCAACAATTGCCATATTGGAGGCTGGACGGCTTCCAATATAACTAAAAATCCAGGGAAGAAAGGAGTTAGGATTTTCTGTGTCATTAAATATTCTTTTTCTATGTCCATTAAGCACATAAGAGTCCTGAAAGGTACCAGAAATCTTCCTAAATTTCTTATCAAGGAGCTAAAAAAACTGGCTGTGCATTAGAATCTTCAGGGGAGACTGTTGAAGCCACAGAGACCAGGCCTTACTCCAGACCAGATGAATCAGAATTGCATGGGTGTGACCTCTGAGCATCTGCCTTTTAAGAAAGCCCTATAAGTGCTGTATAGTTGGGCAGTTCAGTTCAGTCGCTCAGTCATGTCTGACTCTTTGCGACCCCATGGACTGTACCATGCCAGGCCTTCCTATCCATCACCAACTCCCGTCCAACACCATACTCAAACTCATGTCCATCGAGTTGGTGATGCCATCCAACCATCTCATCCTCTGCCGTCCCCTTCTCCTCCCACCTTCAGTCTTTCTCAGCATCAGGGTCTTTTCATATGGGTCAGTTCTTCATATCAGGTGGCCAAAGTATTGGAGTTTCAGCTTCAGCAACAGTCCTTCCAATGACTATTCAATACTGATTTCCTTTAGGATGGACTGTTGGATCTCCTTGCAGTCCAAGGGACTCTCAAGAGTCTTTTCCAACACCACAGTTCAAAAGCATAGATGGGCATGAGATTGCTAATCTATCCAGTTATTTGTTACATGTACTTTGTCTTTTTTCCTGAATAATATCCCCAACCAGGTTATAATATTCTTGTTGTTCAGTCACTAAGTCGGGTCTGACTCTTTGTATCCCATAGACTACAGGATGCCAGGCTCCCTTGTCCTTCCTATCTGCCAGAGTTTGCTCATAATATCTTGTGGACAGATACAAATAGCCCAGTAGTTATTTGAAAATGGCTGCATATGTATATATTTCCCCCAGATTGATTATTTTATATATAATCTGAGATTTAATTATCACCAGTAGGAATTTTAACTAGAGAGTCACTACTCCCTTCTATTCATACTTTGCAAGAGGTCTCCACCTTTGTCCTGGATAAAGCAAGAATAATATCGGATTTCATGACAATAGAATGAAATCAGGATGAATCATTATATTAGAATAAAATCAGGAATTCAGGTTAGAGGCAAGGGGTAATGTTCTTTATGTAATTATTATTGAGGGGGTTAATAAGCTGTAAATAAGGAGATTAGACATTAAGAGATCCTGCAGTGGGGGATATACAATGTAAACTTCATCACTGAGAAATTCTGTGTCAACATGGGAACAGGTTGCTTTTTCAATAAATGCAGAACAGACATTCACCGTCATGCTGCTCTGCTTAATGCGGAGTTCTAGTGAGAAGATTGGCTGTTATACCCAGAACTACATGATGCAGTCAGAGGTCTTACCTGACACTCAGTGAGATCTGGAAGCTGGTGTGGGCTTTGGGTCCATCACAAGTTTGGGGCAGAGTCTGCACCTCCAAAGCAAATGGGAACTCATCTTTTTTCGGGAGAATATTGTATTTCAAAGATGTCTGTGGAACAGAGAAAAATCTGTGATTTTTCCTTCTCCAGGACTCCTCCCAGATACCTCAACCCTTTCTCTCATTTGCGCCATCGTTCACTGAGTTACGACTTTTCATTGACCGTGGTGACTCTGGATCTTCTGTGCCCAGAATCTCACCTGGAGGTAAACACATCCTTCTCCTGTGACTGACATGCTGTACTCTCCAGGCACCTCTGGCAATGAAACCTGCTGTAGTAACAGGCGGTTGCTGTTTTCCACTTGGAATTTTGTGGAAAATGTCCCTGAAGACTGGATGGTCACCTGTGCAGCCTTCCTAGCGCTGGTGAAAGTGGCTGCTCCGTATCTGGACAAGGCGTGGAGAGCTACCACTGTGTCCTGGAAGAGACAGGTGAGAGGACCCACTTAGGCATGACAGCCCTTGAAAGACCCATAAGTCCATGTTGTTAATAGTGAAAGTCACTCAGTCATGTCTGACTCTTTGCGACCCCATGGACTGTAGCCCGCCAGGCTCCTCTGTCCATGAAATTCTCCAGGCAAGAATACTGCAGTAGTTAGCCTTTCCCTTCTCCAGGGTATCTTCCTAACCCAGGGATTGAACCCAGGTCTCCCGCATTGCAGGCAGATTCTTTACTGTCTGAGCCACCAGGGAAGCCCAAGAATACTGGAGTGGGTAGCCTATCCCTTCTCCTGGGGAACTTCCCAACCCAGGGATAGAACCAGGGTCTCCTGCATTGCAGGAGGATTCTTTACCAGCTGCATTACCAGGGAAACCCAAAATCCATGTTAGTTGCCACAAAAGGAGCTTCGGTTTCCTATTTCCTGTTCCCCTCACTACTTTAGTAGTAGAATCCTCATTTTAAGATTGATTATAATCCTTACATAGATGACAGAACCATATCCTTTGCGTATCTACCTTGGACTGTATGGTTCTGTCATGTATCTATCCTTATTTCTCACCATCCTTGAATACTAATAACATTTTTCCTCATTTCAAATTATTCTTATCTTCATTTTCTTCTTCTTATACATGTTTGTATCTCGTTCAAACATTTTGCTACCTGAAGGTGAAGTGAAAGGTTCTGGCTAAGCACGGACCTGGGTGGAGGAGAAGCCCCCCTGGCAATTCTGCTGCTTTGAGATCCACTTCACGATGCTCGTGGCACGTTTGAGGTCCTCTGGGTTCGGGGCCGGCTGGGCCGTGACGTGAGCAAGGATCACGTAGGCCGTCATCTCCACCTCCGCAGACGGAGCCCTGGGTTGGTAAATGTCCTCCGTGAGCAACCTGGGTTTCTGAGGTCGTGTCCAGTGGATGGTATTATCTGGATGTGAGAAAAAGATTTTTTCATGTGGTATGTAAGTGACCACATACTCATGTTCAACTTCAAGTAAAAGTACAGGAGCCAGACCTGCAGTGAGGGTTTCCTTCCAATGATAGTCTGTTAAACCTTATCTGGATGCTTTTCCTTATGGGACAAGCTGAACTTAACTTCTCATAGAACCTGGGCTAAGGCGGTCATGTTGTTGGAGTCCAAAGCCTACAGCCATCCAAGTTGTGAAATGGTTGCTGCAGTTGTATTGGTGGAAGAAATAGCCGACCAAGTTCTCTGATTGGTTGTAGTAATTTCCTGTATCTGATGTTATTCTAACCTTGTCTAGGGTTTGTTCCCGGAGAAGGCAATGGCAACCCACTCCAATACTCTTGCCTGGAAAATCCCATGGACAGAGGAACCTGGTAGGCTGCAGTCCATGGGGTTGCCAAGAGTTGGACACGACTGAGCGACTTTACTTTCACTTTTCACTTTCATGCATTGGAGAAGGAAATGGCAACCCACTCCAGTGTTCTTGCCTGGAGAATCCCAGGGACAGAGGAACCTGTTGGGCTGCCGTCTATGGGGTCGCACAGAGTTGGACACGACTGAAGTGACTTAGTAGCAGCAGGGTTTGTTCAGTTTTCTATAAAGCCTGTCTTTGGAGATTGCTTATGAGGATCACAAATCACATGAGATAATGGAGTTTTCACTGATTAGATTAAAAAAGTAGAGTAATTCTCAAAATACCAAACGCTGACAGGGTGTGAAATAACAGGTTCTGATTTATACTGCTGTGGGAAGTAAACAGCTCTTTGGAGAGTAATTTGGCAGTAATCCAGCAAAGGGGAAAATGTACTGAGCTCATGAATCCACCGGTTATGCTTTCCAAGTTCAAGTTAGACAAACTCAGGTACTACCCCCTCAAGGAGAATATGAGTATTCATTGCATCATGGTTTGCCACAGAAGTAAATAAACAAGAAAAGATCCATGAGAAGAGACACTCTATATAAGTTACGACCTTTCAGTATATTGTAATGTATTATGCTAGTCAATCTAATAACACGGACCATAGCCTTGTCTAACTCAGTGAAACTAAGCCATGCCCTGTGGGGCCACCCAAGATGGGTGGGTCATGGTGGAGAGGTCTGACAGAATGTGGTCCACTGGAGAAGGAAATGGAAAACCACTTCAGTATTCTTGCCTTGAGAACCCCATAAACAGTATGAAAAGGCAAAATGATAGGATACTGAAAGAGGAACTCCCCAGGTCAGTAGGTGCCCAATATGCTACTGGAGATCAGTGGAGGAATAACTCCAGAAAGAATGAAGGGATGGAGCCAAAGCAAAAACAATACCCAGCTGTGGATGTGACTGGTGATAGAAGCAAGGTCCGATGCTGTAAAGAGCAATATCGCATAGGAACCTGGAATGTCAGGTCCATGAATGAAGGGAAATTGGAAGTGGTCAAACAGGAGATGGCAAGAGTGAATGTCGACATTCTAGGAATCAGTGAACTAAAATGGACTGGAATGGGTGAATTTAACTCTGATGACCATTATATCTACTACTGCAGGCAGGAATCCCTCAGAAGAAATAGAGTAGCCATCACGGTCAACAAAAGAGTCCGAAATGCAGTACTTGGATGCAATCTCAAAAACGATAGAATGATCTCTGTTCGTTTCCAAGGCAAACCATTCAATATCACAGTAATCCAAGTCTGTGCCCCAACGAGTAACGCTGAAGAAGCTGAAGTTGAATGGTTCTATGAAGACCTACAAGACCTTTTAAAACTAACACCCAAAAAAGATGTCCTTTTCATTATAGCGGACTGGAATGCAAAAGTAGGAAGTCAAGAAACACCTGGAGTAACAGGCAAATTTGGCCTTGGAATACGGAATGAAGCAGGGCAAAGGCTAATAGAGTTTTGCCAAGAAAATGCACTGGTCATAACAAACACCCTCTTCCAACAACACAAGAGAAGACTCTACACATGGACATTACCAGATAGTCAATACCGAAATCAGACTGATTATATTCTTTGCAGCCAAAGATGGAGAAGCTCTACACAGTCAACAAAAACAAGACCAGGAGCTGACTGTGGCTCAGATCATGAATTCCTTATTAAATTGAGACTTAAATTGAAGAAAGTAGGGAAAACCACTAGACCATTCAGGTATGACCTAAATCAAATTCCTTATGATTATACAGTGGAAGTGAGAAATAGATTTAAGGGCCTAGATCTGATAGATAGAGTGCCTGATGAACTATGGATGGAGGTTCATGACATTGTACAGGAGAAAGGGATCAAGACCATCCCCATGGAAAAGAAATGCAAAAAAGCAAAATGGCTGTCTGGGGAGGCCTTGCAAATAGCTGTGAAAAGAAGAGAAGCAAAAAGCAAAGGAGAAAAGGAAAGATATAAGCATCTGAATGCAGAGTTCCAAAGAACAGCAAGAAGAGATAAGAAAGCCTTCCTCAGCAATCAATGCAAAGAAATAGAGGAAAACAACAGAATGGGGAAGACTAGAGATCTCTTCAAGAAAATCAGAGATACCAAGGGAACATTTCATGGAAAGATGGGCTTGATAAAGGACAGAAATGGTACGGACCTCACAGAAGCAGAAGATATTAAGAAGAGGCGGCAAGAATACACAGAAGAACTGTACAAAAAAGATCTTCATGACCAAGATAATCACGATGGTGTGATCACTGACCTAGAGCCAGATATCCTGGAATGTGAAGTCAAGTGGGCCTTAGAAAGCATCACTATGAACAAAACTAGTGCAGGTGATGGAATTCCAGTTATTTCAAATCCTGAAAGATGATGCTGTGAAAGTGCTGCACTCAATATGCTAGCACATTTGGAAAACTCAGCAGTGGCCACAGGACTGGAAAAGGTCAGTTTTCATTCCAATCCCAAAGAAAGGCAATGCCAAAGAATGCTCAAACTACCGCACAATTGTACTCATCTCACACGCTAGTAAAGTAACGCTCAAAATTCTCCAAGCCAGGCTTTAGCAATATGTGAACTGTGAACTTCCAGGTGTTCAAGCTGGTTTTAGAAAAGGCAGAGGAACCGGAGATCAAATTGCCAACATCCACTGGATCACTGAAAAAGCAAGAGAGTTCCAGAAAAACATCCATTTCTGCTTTATTGACTATGCCAAAGCCTTTGACTGTGTGGATCACAATAAACTGTGGAAAATTCTGAAAGCAATGGGAATACCCAGATTACCTGACCTGCCTCTTGAGAAACCTATATGCAGTTAGAACTGGACATGGAACAACAGACTGGTTCCAAATAGGAAAAGGAGTACGTCAAGGCTGTATATTGTCACCCTGCTTATTATTTAACTTCTATGCAGAGTACATCATGAGAAATGCTGGGCTGGAAGAAGCACAAGCTGGAATCAAGATTGCCGGGAGAAATATCAGTAACCTCACATATGCAAGTTGTGGCTTTCTTTGTGGCCTAAACGGTAAAGCGTCTGCCCACAATGCTGGAGACCTGGGTTCAATCCCTGGGTTGGGAAGTTCCCCTGGAGAAGGAAATGGCAGCCCTCTCCAGTATTCTTGCCTGGAAAATCCAAGGATGGAGGAGCCCTGTACACTACAGTTGCAAAGAGTCGGACATGACTGAGCGACTTCACTTCACTTCAGATACGCAGACTACACCATCCTTATGGCAGAAAGTGATGAGGAACTAAAAAGCCTCTTGATGAAAGTGAAAGTGGAGAGTGAAAAATTTGGCTTAAAGCTCAACATTCAGAAAACTAAGATCATGGCATCTGGTCCCATCACTTCATGGGAAATAGATGGCGAAACAGTGGAAACAGTGTCAGACTGTATTTTTGGGGCTCCAAAATCACTGCACATGGTGATTGCAGCCATGAAATTAAAAGACGCTTACTCCTTGGAAGGAAAGTTCTGACCAACCTAGATAGCATATTGAAAAGAGAGACATTACTTTGCCAACAATGGTCCATCTAGTCAAGGCTATGGTTTTTGCAGTGGTCATGTATGGATGTGAGAGTTGGATTGTGAAGAAGGCTGAGCACCAAAGAATAGATGTTTTTGAAGTGTGGTGTTGGAGAATACTCTTGAGGGTCCCTTGGATTTCAAGGAGATTCAACCAGTCCATTCTAAAGGAGATCAGGGCTGGGTGTTCATTGGAAAGACTGACGCTAAAGCTGAAACTCCAATACTTTGGCCACCTGATGCGAAGAGTTGACTCATTGGAAAAGACTCTGATGCTGGGAGGGATTGGGGGCAGGAGGAGAAGGGGACGACAGAGGATGAGATGGCTGGATGGCATCACCGACTTGATGGACATGAGTTTGTGAACTCCAGGAGTTGGTGATGAACAGGGAGGCCTGGCCTGCTGCAGTTCATGGGGTTGCAAAGAGTCGGACATGACCGAATGACTGAACTGAACTGAATGTATTATGCAGCAGTGAAAATTAACACACCTGTACAAGGGACTCCTTTCAGCCTAACATTGAACTTAAAATACAAAAGGTAAGCAGACAGACAAGGATCAAGTAGAAATACTTAGAAGGATGATAGTTCTTATCTAAAGATGAAAAATGTAAACATTCTGAATATTATTTAGGATTACACATGCAATAAAAAGATAAATCTATGGAGATTGTAATGACAAATTCTAGATCAACTACTTTTTAGAGTAGGAGTGGTACCCTGAGGGTTTTTCCAGCATTGGTAATATTCTGTTTCTTAAGCTGAAAGGGAGGTATTAAAGGTATTTGCTAATTGTTCTTTACGCATTTTTGTATATCTGAAATATTTCTCAGTGCATTATAAGAGTAAACAACTAATAGCACTGTCAAGGGAGAAAAGCAGGATATGTTTTATTGGATATCTTATTATTTGCATTTTATTTTTACTTCTTCTACCTCTCATATAGACCATTACATATACAGAAATATTGTGTGGATAATGAATAGACTTGTCCAACATCATCAGTTTTGTGAAATGAGCATAAAACACTAGAATTTATTCATGGGATTACTTCTTTCAGTCTTATGTTTAAAATGATATGATACACTGGGTGTGGGTGGGGCATATATTGAGAACTGATATCTTAACCAATAGCTAATACTTGTACAGCACTTGCTCTAGGCCATATACTTTTTTAGCACTAGTCTTCAGAGGCCAAGCTTCTTACTATTACAGTCTACTGCCTTTTAATCTTTGGATGTGTAACTTGAGTAAGAAACTTCGAGTCTATAATGATATAGAGGGACTTCGTTGCTGGCCCAGTGGTTAAGACTGAGCCTTTCAATGCAAGTGGTGTGGGTTCGATCCCTGGTCAGGGAACTAGGATCCCACATACTGCATAGTGTGGCCGAAAATTAAAAAATAAACAAAATGTAAATATAATGATATAGTTAAAGAAGAGAGGGAAAGGGATCCTGAGAGGTAGTCATGGGAGACCTTTGGTGTGGAATTCTTGATCCCGAGAATATGGGATGGGAGAAAGTTCTCGGGTGTGCTCTCACCTTCCTTCACGGCTTCCTCATACAGTGACGTCAGTACCTCTGTCCTCCTTTCCTGGTTACCCGCCAGGGCAAAGGCATAGGCCAACAGTGCCTTGGTGTAGACGTGGCTGCCTTGGGATCCTTCCTTGGCTGACTTCCAGGCTGAGTCCAGGCAGAACAGGGCATTGCGGACGACAGGGTGCTGGCGAGAGAGAACAGGAAGGGGGTGTGCTGTGTGAATAGGGAGGTTGGGGCCCCCAGGTAAAAACGGACCACAGCACAGAGGTCAGGTTGTTCAGCATTTATCCCTCTAGCCTCATTCTTAGGGAGGGAGAGAATAGTATTTTTTAATCTGTTAGTCTACATTCATAGTGCAAGAATATAATCCATATCTTTAGAATTTTAGATTCTATGTGTGTGTGATGCTGGTGGTGAGGTTGCTAGGGAAGAAATAGACAAGGGCCATCACTGGGAAAGTGTAAATGTATCTTAGTGGTTTGATCAAATTCTCTAATGATCTGGGAAGCACTGGCATTGCGTAGTGGGAAAGCTGAGTAAGGTGACATTTCAGACAACATGTCAGCAGTTTCATGGCATCCAGAGCAATGCTTTAGCCAGGACACGTACTGTAACAGGGAGAGGCATCTCTAGAAGGGCGATGGTGATGTAGGCAGAGAGGGTCACTTCATCGTCCACCCCACCCTGTAAACATGAGACAGAGAGAGATTTGAGTAAGAAGGACATTTATAGTGATCCAGCTTACCTTAGGAAACAAGAAAAATCTCAAATAAACAATTTAATCTTATGCCTGAAGCAACTAGAACAAGAAGAACAAACAAAACCCAAAGTGTGTAGAAGGAAAGAAATCATAAAGATCAGAGCAGAAATAAATGAAATAGAAACTAAAAATTAAAAAAAGGGTCAGTGAAACTAAAAGCTGATTCTTTGAAAAGACAGACAAAATTGATAAACCTTTCACTTGACTCGTCATGAAAAAAATAAAAGGGAGCGGGCCTAAATCAATAAAATCAGATGGGAAAAAAGGAGAAGTTACAACCGACACTACAGACATACAGAGGAGTACAAGAGAGCGCTATCAGCAACTGTATGTCAATAAAATGGACAATCTAGAAGAAGTGGACAAATTCCTAGAAGGTGCCATCTCCCAAGAAATTGAACCAGGAAGGAATAGAAAGTTTGAACAGACCAATTACCAGTACTGAACTTGACTCAGTACTGGTCAAGTTCTGAGTCGTTTAAAACTCCCAATTTAAAAACTCCCAATAACTAATTGAGTTTTTAAAATGATTTAAAAACTCCCAATAACTTCTGAGAATGCTCTTCATCAGCTCCTTGTATTCTGTTGTCAAGGGATTTGTCCTAATCCATATTTATCACCGTGGGGCAAAGTATCACATTCACCCTAAGTTCCATCCCCTCTTTCTGGTGCTGCTATCCAGGTTTTATTTTCATCTGATTTCCTTAAGGAATCCTTAGGTTATCACTTCCTCTCCTTATCCTTGTGGACAGTATACTGGACAAACAAAAACTAGCTCTGGGAACACTTCACCTTGATGGCATTGTTAAGCAGAGTCCCAGTACTCCTGAAACAGCCATTGCTCTTTTGCTTTTGGGCCAGCCAGGTGAGAGCTTCAGTAATATGTGCTTCATCAATGAAGATATAGCCTCGAGCCTGGGCAAAACTCTTCAGTACAAAGGCCGTGAGCCTGTGGGGGAGAGGAAGTGGTGATCACATCTATGTTGGTACAGTGGTTTCATAACCACTTCACAGCAGCAGCCTGCACAGGACACGTCTCATACACTGATGTGAGTCATCTAATAGACATACTCGTGTACTCAGAGCTTCCATTGCCTTTACTTGATGAATCTGCTGGATTTAGTACGGTTGACTCTTGAACAACATGGTTTGAACTGCATGAGTCCACTTACTCAATGGTTTTTTTGTTTGTTTTTTTAACAAATATGTACTGCAGTACTACATGATCCCCATTTGGTTGAATCTGTGGATGGACAACTGGGTTACAGAGGGCCAACTGTAGAGTGACAGTGTAGAATTTTCTACTGCTGAAGGTCAGCACCCATAACCTGCATGTTTTTCAAGGGTCAGCTGTACTCCTAATGTTACTTCTTTTTTTTTTTCTGTTTGATTAAGGCTTTAAATCTTTAGTGATTTTCCTTTGTAGATGGTAGAATTTTCTCATATACAGCTCTTACATGTGGTACCTTTTGACACTGTTTTGCCTGAGGTATCTCTTTTTTTGATTTTTTTTTGATGTGGGCCATTTTAAAGGTCTTTATTGAGTTTGTTACAATATTGCTTCTGTTTTATAAGGCTTGTGGGATCTTAGCTGCCCAACCAGAGATCGAACCTACACTGCCTGTGTTAGAAGGCAGTCTTCACCTCTGGACCACTGGGGATGTTCCTACCTTAGGGATTTTAAAATAATGTTTGATATCACTGGGACCATCTCATTTCTTTCCTCACTATTAGTTCGCTAGTGATCAAAATGAATCTGATCTAAAAAACATAATCTGAAGTTAACACAGTTTATTTGGAAGTTATGTGATATGGTCACTGGCTATCTCATTTAAAAAGTCATGGTTATGGAGGCTGTTTTAAAAAAATAGCTATTTCAGAAAGAATACCTTGGTGTATTATGAACAGGATGAATTCTGGGGACAAGTCTAACATATGTGTATTCAAATCTCAGCTTTTTTGCTTGTTGCCTTGCTAGTCTTGTATATTTATCCAGTATAACTATAGGCTTAATGATAATATCTGATAGGGTTACTGGGAATATAATTTTGATTATATATGTAAGAGAGCTGACACAAAAATAGAAGCTTGAAAAAGCTTTCTTTCCCTTACCAAGTATTGCCCTCACTGTTGCCACGATGCTCCCCAAAGGTGCTGTAAGAGCCATCGAAGTGCTTGTAGAGCAGCTGTCTCTGGTAACCTGGAGTGAAAGGTTCATAAGCAACATGAAAGATTGTACATTGCATGCCCAGACAAATCATCAAAACGCCCTGGCATCTTGTGCTATTCCCTAAATTTTGCTGCAATATGTTGGATGGTTCTGAGTCCTAAACATTTTATTGGAGGTTGGACACTGGATAGGTCCCATGAAATTGACCGTCATAGTAGTCTTATTATTGTAAATATCCTAGAATGATACATTTACATATCATAGAATGGATAAGTAACTCAAGCCTACTGGATAATCCAGTCTGTTATTAAAATAACACTGCAAAGTTTTCATGCACTTATTCAGTCACTCACCAGTGTTGAGGTAGAGGATAGCCTTGGACTTGAGCTCTGCAGTCAGCTGCTGTGTCTCATTTAGATAATCCAGAACATAGATGTTAGGGGCAAAGCGGGCCATATTCTGTTCTCCACAACCATAGGGCATTTGGAGGAGATTTTGGGTGTTTCTCATGGCAGAGCCTAATATGTCTCCTAGGAAATGGGAGAGATGGGAAGTCATAAAATTTATAGATTATGATGTATCAGAATCATTAGGAACAAATGAATAATTAGCTAAGGTAAAGAAAGGAGGATTTTTAGGAAGGGTGGGTCTTTTAAGAATAGAAGTATGATTAAAAGCAATAAATAAGTCCAAAGGAGAAGAGAACAAAGAAGTTAAAATTAGATGTTATTTTCAGAAAATATTTATGGAAAAAATAGTAGCTATTGTCTAATACCGTTCACTAGTCCCCTATAGTCCCCTAGGGCTGGAGACTCACCTAAAACTGAGAAGGAGGCTCGGGCAGATTCTTCCACCACATTTGGTGGCAGCTTCAGAGATAATGATTCAGACACCTTGGCACCTAGAGAAACAAATCAGCCATGATGAAAATGACTTCTACTGTGCATCTTCTTAAAGATCTCCAAGACCCAGAAGCCAGAACTATGCCTTGAACCTAAACTTCTTCTGAAAAGTTGTCCCTTTTTTAATATTCCAGTTTTTTAATATCTTCAACATACATGAATGGGATTCTGAGATTTCTAGAATCTTTCCTTTCCCGGCCTCTTTGTATGTGAAATTGTAGCCAAAAGAAGGCTACACATTGACAAGAACCTGACACATTGTAATTCTGTGTAATTCCCCACAAGGGAAGCCCAAAATCTGTTTTTTTGGGGCTTTCCTGATAGCTCAATTGGTAGAGAATCCTCCTGCAATGCATGAGACCCTGGTTGGATTCCTGGGTCGGGAAGATCCGCTGGAGAAGGGATAGGCTACCCACTTCAGTGTTTTTGGGCTTCCCTTGTGGCTCAGCTGGTTAAGAATCTGCCTGCAATGCAGGAGACCTGGGTTCAATCCCTGGGTTGGGAAGATCCCCTGGAAAAGGGAAAGGCTACCCACTCCAATATTCTAGCCTGGAGAATTCCACGGACTGTGTAGTCCATAGGGGTGCAAAGAGTCGAACACAACTCAGTGAGTTTCATTAAGACCAAACCATGGCCAGAATATCTTGGTGGTGGTTTCAGCTGTCACTCAAAAGTTCCTGAATTCTACCTTAATGCTCAGTCTTTACTTCCATCAAATTTCACCAGATATAAAGACAGTATTTTTATGGAAACCCTAGACATGGGGCAGGGGGTGAAGATGAACAGTATTTGACTCACTGAAAAGAAATTAATAGTTGCTGATAAGCATACATTTGCTGGCCTTTTAATTGGTGAATGACATGAAGAAGAAAAGAAAAAATTGTAGTATTTATCATCATACTGAATCCCATCTTTATAGACTAATAATGAAACTTTGTCAAAGGGCACAAAGTATCAGTCATACAAGATGAGTAAATTCAAGAGGTCTATTGTAAAGCATAGTGCCTAGAGTTAATACTGTATTGTATACCTGCTGCTGCTGCTGCTAAATCGCTTCAGTCATGTCGGACTCTGTGCGACCCCAAAGATGGCAGCCCACCAGGCTCCCCCATCCCTGAGGTTCTCCAGGCAAGAATACTGGAGTGGGTTGCCATTTCCTCCTCCAATGCATGAAAGTGAAATCTAAACATTTGCTAATAGGATATATCTTATATTACAAAAACATAATAATAACAGAGTGAGAGGAAACTGTTGAAAGTGATGGATAAGTTTATGGTATAGATTGTGGTGACAGTTTCACAAGTGTATACTTCCTCCAAACTCATTAAGTAGGATATATCAATTATGTATATACTATCAGTTATATTAATTACATAGTCATGTAGTTAAATTTAATCCTGTAGTTAAATATATAATTGTGTGCTAAATATAGTTATATTAATTATATATTACTTGTATATGAATTCTCTTACATTCAAAAAACTTTTTGTAAGAAAACATGACATAAGCAAAGCAAAAAGACAAATTACCAGGTCGGGCGGGGTCGTGGGCGTCGGCAGCAGTGTCGGTGGCGGCGGCGGGTGGGAAATGGCGGAGTACTTGGCCTCCATCTTCGGCACCGAGAAAGACAAAGTCAACTGTTCATTTAAAAAAAAAAAAAAAGACAAATTACCAAATGAAAGGAAATATTTACAAATTACTCAATAGATATGTATACAACTGAATCCAAAAAACCCCAAACTACTCCAACATATTGAAAATGGTCAAGGATATGAAAGCAATTCATAAGTGTGCAAAAATAAAGTCATCCTAATTTTCAGCTAGAGAAATGTAAATTAAAGCAACAATGCTTTTTTTTTTCATCCACATTTTTGGTCAAAATTTAAAAACTTTGATGGTAACAAATGCTGGTGATCATGCAGGAAAATATAAACTGGTGGAAACAGAAGCATATTTAGGTAATAGACTTTGTTTAGTTCTATTAAGACTAAGAATATACATTACTGGCTCTTAATTAGGAATTTCACATTTTGGTATCTACCTTAAGCATCTATCTATCTAGTCCAGCAAATAGTTGGAAAAACCAATTTGGGAAATGCTATAAAACCAAGCAGAACTGTGATAGTTTGAAATTAAAAGGAATTATCTAAATCTATAATTTAACATGGAGAGTTTTCTAAGCTAAAAGTCCTTGAGTGAAAAAGAAAGCAAGTTATATGATTAAACTTATCCATTTATGTAAATCACACATACAGAAACAAATTTATCAATGTGTTATTTAAAAATGCACATTGATAATCATTAAAGTATTGAAAAAGATTTCAAAGTGATGACAATAGCCTTTAATATGAGGTTTTGGTTCTTTTTAAGGAGAAAGTATTTTTTGCATTATGTGAGTAATTAAAATTAATTTTAATAAAACTCTGATGATTATCCCTAGACACATGAGAGAGAAATCAAAATGAAAAGCTCAGAAATAGAGGAAAATCTATGATGGATTTGGTAGTAAGCAGTAAGTTCACTTAAATGTATAAACAAGGCTAAATAATAAGGCAATTATGTTTTTTAGAATACATTTCATTTATTAATATATTAAGTCTTGACATGACAAAAAATAAAGGGAAGTGAGTATGAAGAGAAAGGCAAGAAATGATGTTGATTAGACATTAGTTTGAGATAAGAACACATTGCATTGATAAATTTCTTATGTACTAAGTTTCTATAAATGTTTTTATTTAAACTAGGGAATTCTCCACAAGGATAAAGCTATATCTTTTACTGTAAGCTTCTTTAGTTCCTCCTTGGAATGACTGATAGGATGTCAGAATCGACACCAAAAAAATATTGACAGGACAAATGGTACAGGCTATGGAAACCTTTTCTCAGGAAGTACCGTAGCCTCATTCTCTAATGTGGTTAGCTATGCAAAACTCGGTGTTGCAGTGGCTTGAATTCAGCAATTCAGCTACTTGTATTGTATTGTATATTATAATTGTATTATATATATGCATCCCATGTTGTATTAGTAAATATCCAAGAAAATATCCCCTTTGGCAATATTCGTTTTGAATCTACCCACTTTCTATTAAAACCTATAACCACATCATACACTAGTCAGAAGGTCATTTTGATAGTTGCATAGGTGCTTAAGAAATAAAGACTCAGAATTCATGGGATAAGAATAGTCCCCTGATCAAATTACTTGGCCTCTTTAAGAAGCAGTTTCCTCACTTACCAAATGGGTTGATGGTTCTTCGGGTCTTACCTCATAGGGACAGTGTAGGAAGGGTTTATATAAAATACTTTGAACTTCAAATATTATACTCTAGTCAATGTCATTTTAATTATGATGAATGAGTCTTACCTGATGGACAAAGCAGGGAGTTGAATATTACTTCCTTCTCTAGTCCTTCAGGCTTTAGGTGGAAAGAAAAAAAGTTAGAAATGAGAGACTTTCAGGACATAGGGGAACTAAAGGTTTCTTCATGAAGAAAAGTATTGGAACTGATTTTCAAATGTATTATATAAACAAATTGTTTAAGTGTAAGCAAAAGCCTCTTGATGAAAGTGAAAGAGGAGAGTGAAAAAGTTGGCTTAAAGCTCAACATTCAGAAAACTAAGATCATGGCATCTGGTCCCATCACTTCACGGCAAATAGATGGGGAAACAGTGGAAACAGTATCAGACTTTATTTTTTGGGGCTCCAGAGTCACTGCAGATGGTGATTCAGTTCAGTTCAGTTCAGTCACTCAGTTGTGTCCGACTCTTTGCGACCCCATGAATTGCAACACGCCAGGCCTCCGTGTCCATCACCAACTCCTGGAGTTCACCCAAACTCATGTCCATTGAGTTGGTGATGCCATCCAGCCATCTCATCCTCTGTCATCCTCTTCTCCTCCTGCCCCCAATCCCTCCCAGCATCAGAGTCTTTTCCAATGAGTCAACTCTTCGCATGAGGTGGCCAAAGTACTGGAGTTTCAGCTTTAGCATCATTCCTTCCAAAGAAATCCCTGGGCTGATCTCCTTCAGAATGGACTGGTTGGATCTCCTTGCAGTCCAAGGGACTCTCAAGAGTCTTCTCCAACACTACTGTTCAAATGCATCACTTCTTCAGCGTTCAGCTGATTGCAGCCATGAAATTAAAAGATGCTTACTCCTTGGAAGGAAAGTTATGACCAACCTAGATAGCATATTCAAAAGCAGAGACATTACTTTACCAACAAAGGTCCGTCTAGTCAAGGCTATGGTTTTTCCAGTGATCATGTATGGATGTGAAAGTTGGACTGTGAAGAAAGTTGAGCACTGAAGAATTGATGCTTTTGAACTGTGGTGTTGGAGAAGACTCTTGAGAGTCCCTTGGACTGCAAGGAGATCCAACCAGTCCATTCTAAAGGAGATCAGTTCTGGGTGTTCTTTGGAAGGAATGATGCTAAAACTGAAACTCCAGTACTTCGGCCACCTCATGCAAAGAATTGACTCATTGGAAAAGACTCTGATGCTGGGAGGGATTGGGGGCAGGAAGAGAAGGGGACGACAGAGGATGAGATGGCTGGATGGCATCACCAACTCAATGGACATGAGTTTGGGTGAACTCCGGGAGTTAGTGATGGACACGGAGGCCTGGTGTGCTGCAATACATGGGGTCGCAAAGAGTCGGACATGACTGAGCGACTGAACTGAACTGAACTGAAGCAATATATGAAGGAGACAAATTGATAGATGGGAAAGGGAGGGGAATTATAAAGTTAAATCAAGAGAGGTAAAGATGAGAGAGAGAGAGACAAAGAGAGAATCATATTGTGAAATATCACATGATCATATATTATTTAGTCCTTCTTACCCAAAATCAGGAACTCCAACTGGATTCACCACTGTTTTTCCTGACTCATTGTGACCCATCCAAAAAAAAAAGCAGGCTTACTTACTTCAACCAACAGGGGCTTGATGATTGTGTCTTTCCTTCCATGCTCAGGGACCACAGGCACTTCACTCCCACATAGCTCTTGAGACTCCACTGCCTCTGCACTCACTGTGAAATTCACATTCCCTAGAAAATGGGGACCAGTAGAGATGAGCCCCATCTCTGTCTTCTTCAGTGACTCCAAACCCCAAGGTTTATACATGTTTAATGCTATGTGACTTTTTATTTTGGTTTATAAAAATATAGGAACAGGAATGTAAGTAGCATAGACTAGAGGCTAATGATACTGAGAATCCAAGGTAGAGATGGAGGTGAGGGAAAGGGGGTATCCTTCTAGACATCCTAGAATGAAAGAGAGAAAAACATTCTACCATCTGGTGGAGAGGGGGCACATTCTTTGCTTGGATATAAGGATCCCATATATACATACAATCTTTAGGTACAGAATTGCCTATGAGAGGCTGTCTCTCACCTAAGGACTTTGGAGTTACCGCCCAGGACACAGTCTGCCGGCCATTCCCACAGATGCAATAAGTCTCTTGTTCCTTTTCTGGAACAGCTAGGAATGCAGGAGAGGCTTCTAGTTGCACACTGACCTGAAACCATGGGTGAGATAAAGAGACAAATGAACCAGAGGAAAAGGGAACCAAAGAGGGAATGGCTTAAAATAAAGCACATTGGGGGATTAAGTAGATTTCAGGTTGCCTAACACTGAAGATAATATAAATGAGGACTGTGCATCTTATGGGTGGATCTGACACCTAAATCTTAGTATTTAGGAGTAATCTGCTCTTTCACGTGGTAGGAGCAGAGTTGAAGAAAAGTCATGATAGTAGGTTTGTTGCCTGTGGAAGCTCTACTCCTTTGGCTTAGGATTTTTTTTAAAAATTTATTTTTAATTGGAGGATAATTGTTTTACAGTGTTGTGTTAGTTTCTGCCGTACAACAATGTGAATGAGCCTTAAGTGGAATCCCCTTCCTCCTGAACCTCCTTCCCACTCTCTTGGCTTAGGATCTCAACCACACCTTCAGGTCTCCCAGCAGAGTATATAAGATTTATAAACAGTTATGGTGAGATTTAAAAATTAAGTTTAATATAATTAATCATATATGAAAAGTTAAATATTAATATATAGGAATGCATAGGTTGAAATCTTTGAGAACAGAAGACATGAGGATTATGATAAGGTCAGAACCTTGTCTTACATTGTCATTTGGTATTTGGAGCTATCAAAAACTGCGGTCATATAATACCTGAATATTTCTGACAGTATTCTCTCCTGGTGAGCCCATCTTATAAATAGGAAGTTTGTCAATATTCCCAGGAATGCAGTTTTTAATTTATTGGATGGTTATCCTGTGTTCAATTTAAGAAAGAGAGGTCATTACCCGGATGCATTTGGGAAGGTAGTTTAACACTGTGGCCTTGAGTGTGAAGGCCTCTCCACGGATCACAGAGTAGGGCATTGTAAGCTCCACAAAGAAGGGCTGGAAGACTCGGAGAGAGGCGGTCGGAGAGAGACCAAGTCCAGTGTCTCTGGACAGGCAGAGGGCCCCTGCCTTCCATTCAGTGATGGTATCAGGGACTGTTACTTCTACTTCATGCACACCTGAAGAGCTGGGGACGATGGCCATGTGAAAAACAAAAAGCAGGCAGTTAAAATACAGGCCTTGTTGTTGTGTTTAGTTGCTAAGTTGTGTTCAACTCTTTGAGACTCTATGGACTATAGCCCACCAGGCTCCTCTGCCATGGGATTCTCCAGGCAAAAGCACTGGCGTGGGTTGCCATTCCCTTCCTCAGGGGATCTTCCTGACTCAGGGATTGAACCTGTGTCTCCTATACTGGCAGGCAGATTCTTTACACTGAGCCACCAGGGAAGCCCCAGTACAGGCATACCTCGTTTTATTGTGCTTTACTTTATTGTGCTTTACAGTTCTGTGTTTTTAAACAAATTGTGGCTATCCTGTGTCAAACAAGTCTATTGGTGTCATTTTTCTACCAGCATTTGCTCACTTCAGGTCTCTGAAGTAATTCTCTCAATATTTCAAACTTTTACATTATTATTATATTTGTTATGGATCTGTGATCATTAATTTTTGGTGTTACTATTTTACTTGTTTTGGGGTACCATAAACTGTACCCATATAAGACAGCAAACTTAATAGATAAATGCTGTGTGTGTCTGACTGCTCCACTGACCAGCCATTCCCCCAACTCTCTTCCTCTTTTCAGGCTTCTGTATTCCCTGAGACATAACAATACTGAAATTAGGCCAATTAATAATCCTAGGATGGCCTGTAAGTGTTCAATGAAAGGAAGAATTGCACACCTCTCACTTTAATAAACCAAAAGCTAGAAATAGGGTTTCCTTGGTTTTCCAGTGGCTAAGAATTCACCTGCCAATGCAGGGGGCCCATGAGTTTGATCCTGGTCTGGGAAGATCCCACATACCCCAGGGCAACTAAGCCAGTGCGCAACTACTTAAGCCTATGTTCTAGAGCCCATGTTCCACAACAAGAGTAGCCATTGCAATAAGAAGCCCACACATCACAACAAAGAGTAGCCTCCACTCGCTGCAACTAGAGAAAACCTGCATGCAGCAATAAAGACCCAGTACAGCCGAAAATAAATAAATGCAATTTTTAAAAAAGCTAGAAATGATTAAGCTTTGTGGGGAATTCAAGTTGGAAGCTAGGCCTCTTGCACCAGTTAGCCAAGTTATGAATGCTCGGGAAAGTTCTTAAAGGAAATTAAAAGTACTACTTGGGTAAACACTTAGATGATAAGACAGAACATCAGCCTTACTGCTTGACAGAGAAAATTTGAGTGATTTAGAGAGAAGACCAAACCAGCCACAACATTTCCTGAAACCAAAGCCTGATCCAGAGCAAGGCCCCAACTCTCTTTGGTTTAACTCTCTTCAATTCTTTGTGGGGTGAGAGAGGTAAGGGAGCTGCAGAAGAATTTGAAGCTGGCAGAGAATGGTTTATGAGGCTTAAGGAAAGAAGTTAACTCTATAACATAAAAGCTCAAGGTGATGTAGCAAGTGCTGATATAGAAGCTGCTGCAAGTTATCCAGAAGATAATTACTGAAGGTGACCACACTAAATGACAGATTTTTAAATGTAGATGAGACAGCCCTATATTATAAGAACATGCCAACTAGGACTTTCATAGTTGGAGAGGAAAAGTCAATGTCTGACTTAAAATCTTCAAAGGATGGGCAGACTCCCTAGTTAGGGGCTAATGCAGGTGGTGACTTGAAGTTGAAACCAATGCTCATTTATCATTCTGGAAATCTTGGGGCCCTTCAGAATTATGCTAAATCCACTCTGCCTGTGCTCTATAAATGGAACAACAGAGCCTGTATGATAGAACATCTGTTTACAACATGGTTTACTGAATATTTTAAGCCCACTGTTGAGACCCACTGCTTAGAAAGAAAAGATCCCTTTCAAAATACTACTGCTCATTGACAATGTACCTGGTCTCTCAAGAGCTCTGATGGAGATGCTCAATGAGATTAATGTTGTCATCATGCCTGCTAACACAATAATCATTGAAGTCCATGGATCAAGAAGTAGTTTTGACTTCCAAGTCTCATTCTTTAAGGAATATACGTTGTAAGGCTTTAGCTGCCATATATGGTTGAGTCCTCTATGGATCTGGGCAAAGTCAATTGAAAACCTCTTGGAAAGGCTTCACCATTCTAGGTGCTATTGAGAACATTCATGATTCATAGGAAGAGGTCATACTATTAACACTAACAAGAGAGTGAAAAAAGTGGATTCCAACTCTCATGGATGACTTTGAGGGGTTAAGACTTCAGTGGAGGAAATAACTGCAGATGTGGTGTAAATAGCAAGAGAACCAGAATTAGAAGTGCAGCCTGAAGATATGACCAAATTGCTGCAATCTCATGTTAAAACTTGAATGGATAAGGAGTTGCTTTTTATGGATGAGCAAAGAAAGTAGTTTCCTGAGATGGAGACTACTCCTGTGGAAGATACTGTAAATTGTTGAAATGACAACAAAAGAGTTAGAATATTACATAAACTTAGTTGCCAAAGCCATGGCAGAGTTTGAGAGGACTGACTCCAATTTTGAAAGACATTCTACAATGGGTAAATGCTATCAGACAGCATTGCAGGCTACAGAGAAATTGCCTGTGCATAGCAAGGAAGACCCAGTAGAGTCAATAATGAATAATAAAATGAATGAAAAGTGAAAATAAAGTAAATAAAAAATAAGTAATTTAAAAGAAGTTGCTTACCTTACAACCACCAAGTCCCAGATCCATGTCTCAGGGAAGTACTTTCGTACAGTCTCTGTGGGAGGCTCTGAAGTATCATCAAAATGCACAAAATCACGATTTCTTCCCATTTCAGCTCTGACTGTGGAGGAAACAGTAACAGTATCTATAAAGATAAAGCTTATGAGAGATTGTAATAAGTGCAACAAAAGAAATAGGGTGATGAAAAAGATAGGAACTGGGAAAGGACACTTGGGTTAAGGGAAAGCTTCTTGGAGGAGGTGATATTTTTAGGTGAATTCTGAAGTATTACAATAAGCTGTAAGTGAGCTGGGGGAAGCGAGTCCCAGTCAGAGAACAGTGAGACCCAGAAGCAGAAAGAGTCTTGGATAGTCTGTGAAAGGAGACCTAGAAGCAGAAAGGACGCTCTGCAGCTACTGCATGTTGTTCTAAGTGGTGAGGGTTATGACTTGAGATCTGGATTTGGTCTGCTCCTCTGCACGAGCAAAGAAAAACCATACTCAGACATTATGACAGTGTCTTTGAGAAATAGTTTATAGGAGTGAGAGGATCAAGAATTTTAAAAGTTCTTCATTCCCCAATTTTTATCCATCCTATATATAATAGTTTGCATCTACTAACCCTAAACTCCCAGTTCACCCCTCTCCAACCCTTCCTTCCCTCTTGGCAACCCAAGTCTGCTCTCTATGACTTGAATCACAAGTTCTTTTTGGTTAATTTCATCACATTTTACCTTTTTTAAAGAATTATTTTATTTGGTTCAATATATTAGGCAATTAATTAATTTTTTACCTGGAGAAGCTAATAGTGTGTGATGCTGTATTCTATGTTCTTCAGGCTGTGGACATATCTTGGGTTTATGAATCTTTGAGTTGGTAAATGCCTTCAAGCCCATATCCTGTAAAGGAAATCATAACTGAATCAGTACATCCATATTTTATACCCATTCTTCTTTTCATAGAATTAAACAAATAATCCAACTAGGTTAATACTAATTTTTATTTTAATTAAAAATTTTTAATGTTCACATAGTAGAAAGGAAATTGATAAACAGATAATTTTATTCTGGCTTTAAACCTCTTTCAAAGGTAATTATTTTACATATATGATATTTATAAATATCACAAGGCAATGAATTTCGGTAAAAAGACAAAACAAAATTTGCTTAATAGTCCCAGAAGTTCCAGTCCTAGTTATGTTGCTCTTGCAGATCTGCTACTATTAGTAGATGTTGGAGAAGTTACTTGACCTCTCTATGTTCCATTGCCCTCAACTATGATATGGAAGCATTAAAATAAATATTCTTCCTATGGATAATATTTTGTGAACCTTAAGAAGTGACCATCAGCAGTATAAGGGACTTACCTGCAGGAAGCTATACATATCTTTTTCATTTGTATTTGATACTGGGAAATACATGATTCCATTGATATAGACATTGTCATGACTGATGCAGTCTTCATTGTCTTCCTCCTGTTGATTTACACTTGAGGGGAAACTGCTGAGGTCCTTGACTGGTAGCAGGTTATAAACCTGTACAAATGCAAAGGACAAAAGGACAAAATTAAGGACTTCCGTGGAGGCCCAGTGGTTAAGAGTCCATGCTTCCAAGGCAGGGGGCTCTAGAGTTTGATCCCTGGTTGGGGAGCTAAGATCCCACATGCTGTGCAGTATGGGGTGGGGGGCACCATCTCCCCACAAAAGGATTAAACAATTAAAAAAAAAAAAAGGCCAAAATTATTTGTGGCTTATTTTTCTTAAGTTCAAGGAGAAAAGAAAAGACTAATCACTGCCAAACTTTCTTTGAGTGGCTCTGTTGCTTAGACAATTTATAGAGAAGATGATTTTGAAGATGTTTAACAGTGTTAGGGGGAAAAAAACCCCAAAACATTCCTATCTAAATACCCAAAGATCATAATCCTTTGTTACATAATTCAGAGACAAACCCTAGACTCTATGTTGGAATGAAATAAAATTTAATTAAGAGAAATTGAGGTTTGCTGTACTTGAGAGATTGTGTAACACTTTGGGATGAGAGAATTAAGTAATAGTTTTTTTCTCTACCTGGTGGTTAGCAACAGACTCAGTGTATAACAAAGTAATGGATGCATGTTCCAAACAGGCACATGGATAAGCCTGTATCCTCTATATAGGTCAGGATGGTATTTTCTTAGTATTAATGATGGGAACAAAATGCTCCATATCTTTATAAAATACATAAACTTTTATTGTAGAATACTGAAAATGATACTTTGAAGAATAAAACAAACATGAAAATCCTGACAAAATTGTTGACAAGACTAAATTAGCAAAGTGAGTAGCACAATGAAATGAAACACTTTCTCAAGGGCAGCTCCCTCTTAGCATCTCTGTCTCCTTGCTCTGCTTTATTTTTCTTGAAAGCGTATAATGTAATTATTGTCTATCTCATCTACAAAAATGTAAGATCCATGACTGCATAGATTTTTTACTTTCTAGTAGTTCACTATTGAGATCCCCAGAATTTAGGCACACAGTAGGCACATCCAGAACTCAGTAGGCACTAAATAAGTATGTGTGGACTGAATGACTTATGCTACTGCTGCTGTTGCTGCTAAGTCGCTTCAGTCGTGTCTGACTCTGTGCGACCCTATAGAAGGCAGCCCACCAGGCTCCCCTTCGCTGCAGGCATTTCAATACTGAAACATTATCACAGATTGAGAGGAACTCTTGTTCTAACCCAGGTCTGCTCCTAAATACCTGAAAGCGCCTGGTTTATTATTAACAAACTAGTAGAATCTTCTGCCTTATCTATCCACTGAGGTTGTTGTAATTTAAAAAAATTTTGAGAACTATGAAATTATGTTATATAAGCTTAACACAGTAATTTAATTTGCCCACATATTTCTTGCTTCCACTATGCATTTAAAATTTCCTTTAGAAGTATCTTAAGATTTTTAATTAAATACCGTTGGAAGGACCAAAAAGTCCTTTACTTATAAGTTTCTCTTGTAGGGAAGAAAAAACATAACTTTCCCTTTATAAAATTTTGATAGTAAAAAAACCTTCAGTAAGAGGTATTCCAATTGGCCTCATTGAAAATTTGAAGAAATGGGCAAACTACTATTAGGACATATTAAGTAGTTTCTTGTTATTACACTCAGCACATTCTTTTGTTATTTTTCCTATTAGCCCAATATTTTATTTCATTTAATTTATTTATCTATGTATTATTTTCTTTTTTAGTATTTATTTGGCTGCATTGGGTCTTAGTTGCGCATGAGGGAATCTAGTTTCCTGACCAGGGATCAAACCCCAGACCCCTGCTTTGGGAGGTTGGAGTTTAGCCACTGGACCACCAGGGAAGTCCCCTAACTCAATATTTTAAAAGGTTTCACTTATTAATGTCGTTTGTCACACAGCAATTAATTTTTCCTAATTTGTATTCATCAGAGAAAATATAGCTCTTCCTTCAGAAACTGTGTTCATCTTGGAAAATGCAATGTTACAACAGATACAATTCTTTTTTTTAAATTTAAATTTATTTATTTTAATTGGAGGCTAATTACAATATTGTATTGGTTCTGCCACACATCAACATGAATCCGCCACGGGTGTACACGTGTTCCCCATTCCGAACCCCCCTCCCACCTCCCTCCCCGTACCATCCCTCCGGGTCATCCCAGTGCACCAGCCCCAAGGATCCTGTGATACAATTCTTATAAAAATTTGATATTTCGTTTAGCCTGTGCAGTCTTAGTGCCCGTATATGTACCACTTATGTTAAGACTTTTTGAAATATTGAAACTAGTTTGAAAATTCTTATTATTGGGTTCATAAAGCTCTTCAATATCAGGGATTTTGGAGTACATCATTTATACCTATATATTCATATGTATTATCTTCCTTACCAAAAAAAAAAAAGGTGCACATGAAAGAGCTCAAAATGATTAACTCCTAGATAAATATAAGTTTAATAGAACCCACCCCACTCTCCTTGCTCTGAGTTGCCCGTGGGGCCCTTCCTGGCCCCTGGGGCTCACAGAACTCACCGTGGCTGCTGAGAGCTCAGCTTCGGGCCTCATGAGCAGCACACTTTGGTCCACGGCGCGGAGGGCGCAGAGGGACTGAGGGGAAGCGGTGACTCGAAGGTGGGCCTGGGAGGCCGGGAAACTTTGTCCGGGGCTGAAGTTCAAACCCACCTGTGGAATTGGGGACAAAGTCAGAAGAAGAAATTTCCTGATTGATCCATGGATTCACCAGCCTTTCCTGGCTGTTCCTCAAATTTGGTGCAAAATCACTTTGACTTTGTTGATGTTTGGCGCCACGTGAGTCTTGAGGCCTTTGATTCCCTATGTGTCACTCTGATATTCATCAGTTGAGCCATTATAGTGATATCTATTTTTATAAGTTATTAAATTTGAGACTCCACTGTCCACCTTTGATACATGATGAGGTGTTCATTAACTGTGGCTAGAATGCAAATGGTTCTAGACACTCTTGTATTTTTCTTTGGCTCTTTTGTAGTCTTAAAACTTGGTTGCATATTTCCCAACACTTCACCATAAAAGAAGGGAACAAGGTACTGTGAACTGGGTAAGAGATAATGCATGGGGATTTTGTGCTAGGAGTCAAGTGACATGGCTTCTTTCTTTCTTTTTTTAAATTGTGGTATAGTTCCTTTACAATGTTGTGTTAGAGTCTGTTGTGCAATGAAGTGAATCACCTATATGTATACATATATCCCTTCCCTCGTGTACCTCCCTCCCATCCTCCTCCTCCAACACCCATCCTGGTCATCACAGAGCACCAAGCTGAGCTCTCTGTACCTTACAGAAGCTTCCCACTATCTGTTTTACACATGCTAGTGCGTATACATCAATCCTAATCTCCCAATTCATCCCACCCTCATTACCCCCTCCTTGTTCACACATCTGTCCTCTACATCTGCAAATCTCTATTCTTGCCCTGCAAATAGTTCATCTGTACCATTTTCCTAGATTTCAAAAATATGTGTTAATATATGATATTTGTTTTTCTCTTGACGTGGCTTCTTAGTGTGATCTGCCATTACCTTGCTGAAAATTTCTGGAGAATTCATTTAACCCCTTTGACCCCAATGCGCAAGTGTAGAAAATAATTGATAGTGATAGTAACTTCTAGTTTTAAATGTTGAAAATTTTACCATATGAAACACTCACCTTGTTGGCCAGACAGTGTTCAATTTCATATCTTGCAGAATCCCCTACCACTTCTCCATCAGGTAAAATGGCATAGATGAGCAGCCTAGCGACAGGAGCAATGTCTGACTCCACGGGGACTGACATGGAAAAATGGCCTTGCACTGGAGCACAGAGACAATAAGGAAGTGATCATGGGTGAGAATTCAAGGCTAAAATAATGCTTTTCTGTTGTATCAGTACAAAGTCATTTTAGAAGCCTGGTTGGGCTAATGACTATTAGTAATGTTATTTAGTCGCTAAGTCCTGTCTGACTCACTGCAACCCCATGAACTTGGTCCCACCAGGCTTCTCTGTCCATGGGAGTTCCCAGGCAAGAATACTGGAGGGGGTTGATATTTCCTTCTCCAGGGGATCTTCCTGACCCTGGGATTGAAAACAAGTCTCCTGTTTGGCAGGTGATTTCTTTACCACAGAGTCACCAGGGAAGCCCAGTAGATGTACCAGATATAAGAAATAGTAGATGCAATAAATGGATGACTACCTCTAAGAACTCTGGCTTAAAAAAACGTTATCAAAGTCTTCTCGTCTCTGAAAATCACAAGATGATTTCTCCCCAGGTTTAAGCTTGAGTTAAGCTTGAATTCATCTGTATAAAATTCTGATGTTATCTAAGGATGTGGAGACATCTGCTTGGCTTCCATTTGATCTAGACTTCACAGTGGAGAAGGAAATAGAACTTGAAGTTGTGAGATATAATAGTAAGAGTTTAATGCGTTGTGTTTACCCTTATATCCTCTAACTTTCTATGAACCAAATATTCTATTTTTTCTTCTTAAGAGGAGTACTGAGCTCCTTTGAAAGTTGTTTTTTGACACATACATAGATTTGTCTGGAGAAGGCAATGGCACCCCACTCCAGTACTCCTGCCTAGAAAATCCCATGGATGGAGGAGCCTGGAAAGCTGCAGTCCATGGGGTCGCTGAGGGTCAGACACGACTGAGTGACTTCACTTTCACTTTTCACTTTCATGCACTGGAGAAGGAAATGGCAACCCACTCCAGTGTTCTTGCCTGGAGAATCCCAGGGACGGGGAAGCCTGCTGGGCTGCCATCTATGGGGTCGCACAGAGTTGGACACAACTGAAGTGGCTTAGCTTAGCAAATAGATTTGTTAGAAGTTACATTAAGCTTCTCTAAGTCTACTGTAGCGCTTCTACGTTGCTACAAAGAAGCAATAAAAGAGTAGTTCACTGATAATTTTCTAGTAAGGGATCTTTTAGATTCCCTTGGGCTGCCGTCTATGGGGTCGCACAGAGTCGGACACGACTGCAGCGACTTAGCCACTTTATGTAAGTGAAAAGTTCAGAGATTATATTGTTTCATATATGTTCCTGTGGAAAGACCAATTCAATGTTGGAAAAACTCAATTTATCTCTTCATAAGTCATAAATATCTTCAAAAGGGAAATATAATGTGAAAATGTAAATAACTCAGCACAGGACCCAATATATAAGAGACACTGCAAAGTTTTAGCTTCTTTCCATTGTCTAAAACAATTTTGAAATGTCGTTTTGAGAAGGTTCATGAGTATTTATTTTGGGAAATTTGGAATAAGCATAGATTATGAACCAACTCAACATTTTAAATCTGAACAGATTAACCTGAAGGAAAAGAAAATATTTGATAAAGGGTTTTTTAATCGCTTTCCCCTTCCAATTTTTTTTTTTCTTTTAAAGATTTTTTTTTGGGGGATGCTTACCATTTTTGATGTCTTTATTGAGTATGTTACAATATTGCTTTTGTTTTATGCTTTTGTTTTTTTTGGCCATGAGGCATGTGGAATCTTTGTTCCCTGATCAGGGATCAAACCTAAACCCTCCACATTGGAAGCATGGAGTCTTAACCACTAGACTGCCAGATAAGTCTCCCTTTTCAGCTTTTTTCTGAGGGTAAGATGAACAGTCTCTCTCTATTTGAGACTATTCCTGGTATTTTTGCAGCATAAGGCTGCATGTGACAGAGGAAGGCAAGCATGAGGAATTATAGAAATACTCACTGTCTCCCTGCTCCACGGGCAGTGTGTGAGTCCCAGATCGGACAATGCCTCCTTTTGCCATTATCTGCAAACAAGGAAATGAAAAGGGATTTAATTTGCCTGAAAGAGCTCTTAGCTGAAGTTCTTGCCCTCCATGTAATATGCCTGTTTCATTAAGCCGCTACTGGCAATAATTAGATTGGAGAGAAGTCAAACTTTCAAAAGGAACGTGCATAAGAGGTCAAATAAGTGATATGTAAAAGTGGAAGTTGCTCAGTCATGTCCGACTCTATGAGACCCCATGGACTGTAGCCTGCCAGACTTCTCTCTCCATGGAATTCTCCAGGCAAGAAGACTGGAGTGGGTTGCCATGCCCTCCTCCAGGGGATCTTCCTGACCTAGGGATCAAACCTGGGTCTCCCGCATTGCAGACAGATTCTTTACCATCTGAGCCTTCGGGGAAGGAATGTAAAGAGCTTCACAAATGCTTGCCCACACAGTGCTTTTATCTACAGACAGTGAAGGTGGCCCTCCTTCTCACCAGGTAATAGAACACGAGCTCCTTTAGATCCTTTAGGACCTGTCCCTTCAGCACATAATGTGCTTGGACTGTCTGAGTTTTGCCACAGGGCAGTTCACGAGGCAAGGGCTCCAGGTAGACAAAGCTGTTGCTTCGGGAGAACACAAGATTAGCACTGTGATAAGCGTCTTGATGCTCTTCTGACAGCCACTGGTAGCCGTAACAGGGGCTGTGATCCTTGTATTTGACCTGATGAATTAGAAAACCAGTATTAGCTTATAGATTATATATCAGAGAGAATGGCAGTGTGCTCACAGAATTGGTTTAGTTTAGTATCCTACCTTAACTAGTGTACCTAGAAATCTTTTGCTCCACACTAAAAAGTGAGAGAGAAGTGTCCCTTATTTTGTTTATCTATATTGCAGACCCTTTACATGGCAGAGGCTTCCTGGGTTGGTATTTATACTTCTGAAGAGCATATGAGGAGGCATCCTTGACTCTGATTAGCTCCCTTGCGTTTCTGTAGCCACTTTATGTATTCAGACAGAGATACTGGAGCTATGAAACCTCACTGAGGAGACTAACTGATTCTCAGAAACTGAAGAATTGCATTTCGGAGAGGAGATGCCTCATTTAGGATGGGTTTCAAATGGATACTATGAATAAATGTAATATTGCAAACTTAGACGTCTGAGAACACTTTCTGTAACTAGCATTTGTTCAAGAGTTGAGTTTATGTTTGTTTATGTTCAGTCACTCAGTCATGTCTGACTCTTTGTGACCCCATGGACTGCAGCACGCCAGGCCTCCCTGTCCTTCACCATCTCCCAGAGTTTGCTCAAACTCATGTCTATCGAGTCAGTGATGCCATCCAACCATCTCATCCTCTGTCGTCCCCTTCTCCTCCTGCCTTCAATCTTTCCCAGCATCAGGGTCTTTTCCAATGAGTCGGCTCTTCATATCAGGTGGCCAAAGTATTGGAGCTTCAGCTTCAGCACCAGTCCTTCCAGTGAATATTCAGGGTTGATTTCCTTTAGGATGGACTGGTTTGATTTCTTTGCTGTCCAGGGGACTCTCAAGAGTCTTCTATAGCACCACAATTTGAAAGCATCAATTCTTTGAGTGAAGTAATTGATGCCTGCCTCTCCCAGGCTGTCTTAGGCTCCATGTGTCGAAACCCCACCCCCCACCGCCACCACTTTAACCACAACTCTGTGCTGCCTCCTTTTTAATAAACTGTTTCAAAATTGACCTAAAATTAGTTTCTAATTTCTCATTTTTTCCCTGTCTTCTTTAAGACTAAACACAACTTGGAAATGCCATCACTTTCGGTTGCAACCCTTTTTCCTAAGACTTCTTCATGTCATTGGTAACTTCCTTACAAACTTACCCTGATACTGAGGGAGGTGCCCTTGATTTTGGTGGTGGTGATGGAGAACTGTGCCAGGCCGTGCTCATCAGTGGTGGTGTTAGAGTTGTGGTTGGCTTCATTTGCTGTGATGAAGATGACTTTATTTGGCATGGGGACACCTTTCCCGTCCACTAGGAGCACCTGAAGATTAAAAGCTGTAGATCAGTTTTGTGGCTAATATCCAATAGGCAGCAAACATTCATTTTAGCACAGATATTTATTGTGTCCAATATGTTGAAGGTGGTTCCAGGCATTGAGGCTACAGCAGTGAACAAAACAAAGTTCCTTCTGTCTTTGAGCATCCAGTCCAGGAAAAGAGATAGCTGCTAAATAAATGTGTAAGTAATGGGTTTCCCTGGTAGCTAGGCTTCCCTGGTGGTTCAGTGGCAAACAGCCCGCCTGCTAATGAAGAAGACGTGGGTTCGATTCCTGGGTCAGGAAGATCCCCTGGAGAAGAAAATGGCAACCCACTCCAGTATTCTTGCCTGGAGAACTCCATGGACAAAGGAGCCTGGTGCACTATAGTCCATGGGGTCACAGAGTCATACACGACTGAGAAACTAACACTTTCAATTTCAACAAAATCTGAGTTTGCCAATGAAATGTCAGTTGCATGTATGAAGACCAGAACACCAAAATTCTTTCCCTTTTGATTAGAAATGGGACTAATGGGATAGTTATTTAGCAGGAATAAAATCTCAAAAAGTACAATATATCTCTGAGAAATCTGAAAAAGTGAACTTTCATTTTAGGAAGTGACCAAAGTTTCTGAACATGTGTGCTGTCATAACAAAATCAAAACATTCTAAAATTTATTCCACCACTCCTCTATAGCCTGATCCTTCTGTTTTTTACACTCTCCACAGCTGACACAACGTTTCTATTGAAGACGAGATGCATGGTGATTATACTTGTAGGTACATATGACTGTCATCTTAGACTTCCGTAGTCTGAAAACTCCATTAGTATTTTTACATATAATAGAAAAATAACAGGAGAAGTTTTTTTTTTTTTTTTGTAGATTTGAGAGAAAGAATTTGTATCTTTAAAATCTGGTGAAAGTTAAAGTATTAGTCACTCAGTCATGTCTGACTCTTTGCAACCCCATTGATTGTAGCCCGCCAGGCTCCTCTGTCCATGAAATTCTCTAGGCAAGAATACTGGAGTGGGTTGCCATTCTCTTCTCCAGAGTATATTCCTGATCCAGAGATCGAACCCGGATCTCTTGCATTGCAGGCAGATGCTTTATCTTCTGAGCCACCTAAGCAAATATTTTATAATATTTCATAACTCCAGGGGATCTTCCCAACCCAGGGATTGAACCTGGGTCTCTTGCATCTCCTACATTGGCAGGTAGATTCTTTACCACTGGCACCACCTGGAAGGGTAAACCTTAAATAGCAGTATTTTACCCCTCTATGTAGTGTTTTTAAAATATACTTGCTATTATAGAAAGAGTAATATAAATACAAAATCCATGAAAGAAACAACAGGTACAGTGATTGCCATGTGCTCAGTCATGTCCAACTCTTTGCAACTCCATGGACTGTAGCCTGGCAGGCTCCTCTGTTCATGGGATTCTCTAGGCAAGAATACTGGAGTGGGTTGTCATTTTCTCCTCCAGGGAATCTTCCTGACTCAGAAATCTAACCCCGATCTCCTTCTGCATTGCAGGTGGATTCTTTACCGGCTGAGCCATCGGAAAACAGTAGAACCTCTTATATTTCAAAATAAAAATAAAAGCCACCTATCCATCATTTCCATACAAAATTAATGTTGGAAAGATAATGTAATTGGCCAGCATGAATTTTGAGATGCTTATGGAAAAATATAAAAATCTGAGACTGTATGGTAAGCCATGGGAAAGAGTTTGAATGGTAACACACAGGGCTGTTTTAAAAACCTTCTAATTTTAGCATGGTTTTTATAGATTTGATATACAAATTTACCGAGGAACAAATCTATTTTATGCAGTTTTATACCTTTGACTAGGGGCTTCCCAGGTGGTGCTAGTGGTAAAGAACCCCCCTGCCAGTGCAGGAGGCATAAGAGATGTAGGTTCAATCCCTGGGTTGGGAAGATCCCATGGAGGAGGGCATGGCAATCCACTCCAGTATTCTTGTCTGGAGAATCCCCATGGAGAGAGGAGCCTGGCAGGTTACAGTCCATAGGGTCGCAAAGAATTGGACACAACTGAGCACACACGCACATGCTTTTGATTATACTAATCAATGGATAATACCAGCCAAATGTGGTTTTAGCAGAATATGTTGTGTGTATTGGGGGAGACTATGGTTTGACACATGAATTGAAAAATACTTCACCTTCCCCGTGAAAGGAATTCCTCGTCTAAGGTTTGAGTCCACTGTGACAAATGAGAGTTTGGTGATGGTTGTTGTTATTTCAGTGGCCCCCTTTCCAGTTAATTCCACCTCTGAAAAAGAAGGAAAAAATACATTCTCATTTGGAAGGATTTTCTCCCTGAACTTACACCACCACCTCCCTTTCATAATTTGGCAAAGGAACTAAATCAGTGTCCGTTGTTCTTTTCCCATACCCAGGAAGTATACACACCTGTTCCTTCTTCTTGGATCTTGGCTTCCACTTCGATTTTCATTTCAAACTCTTGTCTCTTCAACTGGAAGATCTTGGTGTTTACTTGCTGAGAGAAGCAGCCCTCATTGTTCAGCTAGGAGGGGATGAAATAAAACACATAAACGTAAGACTAGACAAATGAGTGGTCAGGCAGTCTGGAGGGATTTTTTTTTTTTTTTTTTTTTTGAGGCAACAAGACTTAGGAATCTTGCATAATAAAAACACAATAAATATTCTCTAGGAATTAATTATTATTACATCTCACAACAGTCTCTGCCTTATAACTGATAGGTGTATTCCTTAGTATCTGATAATCTCTAGAGTGAATGAGGTATAGAAATTTAAACCGTTAAAATTGGAGTTTGATCCCTGGGTCAGGAAGATCCCCTGGAGAAGGAAATGGCAACTCAGTTCAGGACCCTTGCCAGGGAAATCCCATGGACAGAGGAGCCTGGTGGGCTACAGTCCATGGGGTTGCGAGAGTCAGACTCAACTGAGAAACCAAACAATAACAACAATCTTACTGCAGGAGGCAGCTAACTCTTCACTGAAATCTGGCTTCCCTTAGTTTACAGCTGTGGCTGGGAGGTAGCTGCCCATGTGGGGACTGTGTTTCCTCCCTCCCTGACATCTAGGTGGGGCCATGTGAAAAGCTCTTGCTCAAAGAAAGAGGGAAGAACTGAAGCCCTTCTCAGCCAAGGTGGTTAAGATGGGTATATTCTGTCTCTTTACTTCCTGCAGATACTCAAAGGGGTTTTAGATACCAGGTTCTGGGTCCCTGGTGCACAAAGCATACCTACAATTGACAAGAAATAATTCCTATTAGGCTAAGTCACTGATTTTTATCAATAAAAACTATTATAGCTAGCATAGAATTCTTTTATAGATTGGTCTGTTCTTGCTTGAATTGTCACCATGATATAACTCACTACTTGTCAATGGTGCTTAGGCTGTTAGTCCTTAGGAGTGGCTTCCCACGTACCTCTCCACTGAACTTCTCACAGACAGCATTGGATTCTTCACCATAACAATTAGAAGGGTTCCTGTACTTTCTGCACATGTTCATAGTCACACGTCCTGGGACAGGCTTCCCATAAGTGTATCTGTCATAAAAGCATTGCCACAAGGATCAAATCAGACATTGAACACCCTCATTTTTGACCTGTTTATATTTCCCCTTTAGCTATAGCATATTTTTACTCTACGTATTTCCTTCTAACTTCTGCAGGGCTCATGTAGTGTTGAGGGCAAGTAAACTAACTGGTTTGAGCTCCCTAACATACATACAGCAAATTCCCACTGGCTATCTATTTTATATATGGTAATGTAATTGTTTCCATGCTGCTCTCTCAATTTGTCCCACTCTCTCCTTCCCCCACTGGGTCCACAAGTCTGTTAAAACCTTCTCTTTTAGAAATTTACAGTGCAGCGTGCTGAAATTTACTACCATCTTCTTTTATCATGTCTTTCCCCCCCCGCCCCGATATCTAATTTTCAGTTTCATCTTTTTAAAAATATTTTTCTTATTGTCAAAGCTACACCAGATCTTAAGAGAAACAACCATACCAACAAAACAAAGATAAGCAACGAGTGGTTTCAATTCTGCATGGGAATATAAACTATTAATATGATGGTGTCTTTCCTTCTGCCATCCTCTTCCTATGGGCAGCTATCTCTGTTTATGTTGAATTTTACTTGTTTACTTTTTACAAAAACTGTGGTGTTTAAACTGTGGTGTTGGAGAAGACTCTTGAGAGTCCCTTGGACTGCAAGGAGATCCAACCAGTCTATCCTAAAGGATCAGTCCTGAATATTCATTGGAAGGACTGATGTTGAAGCTGAAACTCCAATACTTTGGCCACCTGATGTGAAGAGTTGACTCATTTGAAAAGACCCTGATGCTGGGAAAGATTGAAGGCAGGAAGAGAAGGGGACAACAGAGGATGAAATGGTTGGATGGCATCACCGACTCAATGGACATGAGTTTGAGTAAACTCTGGGAGTTGCTGATGGACAGGGAGGCCTGGCATACTGCAGTCCATGGGGCTGCAGAGTTGGACACGACTGAGCGACTGAACTGAGCTTTTTACAAAAATGGGATCGTGCCATAAATATGTCATTGGTAATTGCTGTGGTTTTGAGAGTGTTTTCTTCCCAATTTAAATATCCTCAGGACTTCCCAGATGGTATAGTGGTTAAGAATCCACTTTCTAGACATACAGATGGCTAACAAATACATGAAAATATGCTCAACATTGCTCATTATTATGCTCATTATTAGAGAAATGCAACTCAGAACTACAGTGAGGTATCATCATCAAAAAATCTACAAACAATAAAAGCTGGAGAGGGTATAGGGAAAAGGGAACCCTCTTCCATTGTTGGTAGAAATGAAAATTGATACAGCCACTATGGAGAACATTATGGAGATTCCTCAAAAAACTAGGAATAAAACTATCATGTGACCCAACAATCCCACTACAAGGCATATAACCTGAGGAAACCACAAATGAAAAAGACACGTATACCCAGTGTTCACTGCAGCACCATTTACAATAGCCAGGACACGGAAGCAACCTAGATGTCCATCGGCAGATGAATGGGTAAAAAATCTGTGGTGCATATATACAATTCAATATTACTCAGCCATAAAAAGGAACACATTTGAGTTTTATATATATCCTTTTCCTATTATACAGAGTGAAGTAAGTCAGGAAGAGAAAAATAAATATCACATGTTAATGCATATATACAAAATCTAGAAAGGTGCTACTGATAAACCTATTTGCAGGGCAACAAAGGAGATGCAGGCATAGAGAACAGATTTGTGGACCTAGTTGGGGAAGGAGAGTGTGGGACAAATTGAGAGAGTAGCATGGCAACAATTACATTACCATATATAAAATAGATAGCCAGTGGGAATTTGTTGTATGACTTAGAGAGCTCAAACTAGTACTCTGACAACCTAGAGGGGTGGGATGGGGTGGGAGGTGGAAGGGAGATTCAAGAGGGAGGAGACACATGTAAACTGATGGCTGATTTATGCTGATGTATGGCAAAAACCAGCATAATTTGTATAGCAATTATTCTCCAGTTAAAAATAAGTAAATTAAAAAAATAGAATCTGCCTTCTAATGCAGGCAGGGTTCCCTGGTCAGGGAACTAAAATCCCACATGCCTCAGGGCAGCTAAACCTGTATGCCACAACTACAGAAACCTGCAACGAAGGCCCAGTGCAGCCAAAATTTAAAAAAAAAAAATCCTCTATCTCTGTATTTGTAAGAGTATTGGTTCATTAGCTCTGTGGATCAGGAGCTTGGTGGCCTTCCTCTGAGAGACTGCTGGAAGGGACTGAAGAGGGACCCAGCTAAACAGCTGCTGCTGCTGCTGCTAAGTCGCTTCAGTCATGTCCAACTCTGTGCAATCCCATAGACAGCAGCCCACCAGGCTCCCCTGTCCCTGGGACTCTCTAGGCAAGAACACTGGAGTGGGTTGCCATTTCCTTCTCCAGTGCATCAAAGTGAAAAGTGAAAGTGAAGTCGCTCAGTCGTGCCTGACTCTCAGCAACCCCATGGACGTAGCCCACCAGGCTCCTCCGTCCATGGCTCCTCCGTCCATGGGATTTTCCAGGCAAGAGTACTGGAGTGGGGTGCCATTGCCTTCTCCGGCGAAACAGCTAGTATATTACAAGTGTGGTCTTTAGGCGGGACTTGTTTCTTCACTGCCTGTTCTTTCTGTTACTGCTGCTGCTGGGCTGGCTACTGGAGATGGGAGCATAAGATCCTAGTAACATTAATTCTCAAGGTTGGAAAAGCCTGACTGAGAGACCATGTCCAGTCTCATCAGTGACAATGGCAGTGCCAAGAAGTATGTGACCTGCCTTAGGTAGATGGATGAGTTAGATGAGATTTCTGTAACACGCTTATCTTTACAAATTCTGAATCTAAGTTATTTTTCCACTATGTCTGCAAGGTCAGGTAAATGATCTGTTGATGATTGACTTTCCTGTACAACCTGGTAGAGTGAAAGTCACTTCCCTTCAACACTCTGTTATTTGTGTGCATGTGTGCGCGAGTAGCTTTATTACTTTCAGAATCAACCCTACTAGCATAGCTTCTCTAGAAACAGTTGCCTATCCCATGATAGTTACAATAATTCTGGTAAGGACAGGAAAGAAATTAAGAAGGAAAATAGAAAAGCAACAGGAAAGTTCTAGAGATGGGAATGTTCCCATGTATTTAAGGTGTTTGTGAAGCACTCCTCATAGACAAACTAGCAAGATATCCCAAAGGGTGAGTCTCTTTTAAATAATACACCCACCCCAAAAGAAGATTTTTGGAAAGTATAAACTCACAGGCCGCACACGGACACTTGCACCTCTTCTTCCAAGATGGTGATTATCTTTGGCATTCTTACTTGTACTTCAAACTTAGGAAGCACTGTTGATTGGAGAAAAGGAAGTTGATGATTGGTTTTCAACTTTTGGGGAATTGGCATTTCCAGATTCTCAATAGTAATTCCCTGATAATATTTTAGGGCCCTGAAAAGGTAGCCCTCTTCTCCAGTATATTCACCTTCCTTTCAACTGGAGATCTTGGTTAAAGGACTGTGATGGATCAACGTAATCCTGGTGAATTATGGGAGACCCCACTAGACTATGAATGTTTTACATTTTTTAAGGTTAAAATTGTTACAAAAAAGGCTGTATGGCATCCTATTCACAAATCCCTGATAGTCCTCACTGGATTTAGATATAATTTGGTCCACTCCAAGTCTAATCTCACCCATGGGAAATAGGAGGATTCCAAAGAAACTTGAATTCTAGGCCTTAGAAGTTCAAATATGAAAAAAAGAACTGCTTGGTGATTTTTCTTAATGGCATACCGAATTCCTCCACGGTGAAGGGGTGCTCTGCAGTCCCACCTGATCCCTTCTGTACCACCACCTTATAGGAGCCCTGAAAGGGCTCTGATGAGAGGGGGAAGGTCAACTGCTGGAGGCCATTCTCTACCTCGAGGTTCTGCCACTGTGCGATGCGATTTCCTTTGGGGTCCTACAGGCACAATAATCGTAATTTACAAAAGAGCCTAGGGTGTTAGACAGTATAGGAAATCAATGGGGACTCCGATGTTATCCACAAAGAGGAATTCTGATGTTATCCACAAAGAGGGGTGGGAGGAGATGACTTGGAACAAACCAGTGTTACATGAATTTGAAGGCTTCTCCCTTAATGATAAATTTCTGAAATACTGTAAGAATCTCTTAAATAAGAACATTTCCCCTAAGTTTATTATAATTATGGAATGTTTCACGTTGCTTACCTCAACATATACTAGTGGAACCTGAAAGACAAAAGGATAGTCAGCAGTTTAGAACTGTTCTCACATAGCCTCAATTCTGATTTATAAGCAAAATAGTTTTATGCAGATTAGTTTTATCTGTAGTAAAACACAGAAAAATTCTAGATTAAGTTTTGTAGAAGTTTAATCCATTACAAGGAATTAATGAGTAATGTTAAGTACTTACTGGACTGTCAGCAACAAATGCATGTGTGCCATTCATTAGGAATGGTATTTACTAATATTACTTAAATGCTTATAGCACCCCAGTGAAGAACATTCCTTTGTTATGCTATTTTACAGATTGAGAAATAAACACCAATGAAACAATGAGTAAACATGTTCAGATCCAAATATTAGGTGGACCACAGAATTCTTAAGTAGTTCTAAGAATAAGAAGGAGTGGGAATAAATCCTCTACTATTAATGCATATTCATTTTAAAAACTGATATTTATTAAGTGCCTACCAGGTGCCGTGTATAATCCTAGTGTAAAGAACCCACCTACCAATGCAGGAGATGTAAGAGATGTGGGTTCGAGCCCTGGAGGAGGGCATGGCAACCCACTCCAGTATTCTTGCCTGGAGAATGGCATGGACAAAGGAGCCTGGCAGGCTATAGTTCATGGGGTCTCATAGAGTCGGACACTACTAAAGTGACTTAGTATGCACATTAAGTGCCTACCAAGTGCTGTGTATCATCCTAGGTGCTATAAATACAGCAATCCACAAAAGAGCAATAGATCTGTGTCTCATGGAGCTTGCATTCTAATAGGGATGGATATATGAAAAACAGACATATATGCAATATATATTTTTGATATGTATAGATATACATTTGATATATATGTTTGGTGTATGAGATACACATATTTGACATATATATTTAAGTTATATATATATATATATGTTTGAAGTAGTGTCAAGAAATGAAAATAAAGCAGAGTTCAGCTGACAGAGTGATGGAAGAAGTGTTTAATTTTAGATAGAAAAGTGTAAGTAGAAACCAGGAGACCCATTTCAAGGCTACTGCAATAGTGTCATTTAGAGGTGATATTGGTGAGAACAAAATTGTAGCAATTCAGGTGGTAAAGCACAGTCTGGATACATTTTAAGCTAACACGATTTTCTGATAAAATAGGATGTGGCTGTAAGAGAAAAAGATGAAGGATTATGCCTTAATCTTTTGCTTTAGGAGCCAGAAGGAAAAAATTGCTCCCTCCCCGCCAGTCCTCCCTGCTCCTTCCGCCAACCCCCTCCTCCATTCCCACCCCATTCCCCAGCAGAGATGGATTTAATCAGGATCAGCAGGGAATTGCAACCCCCCATGGCCTGGGAAAGTGAGTGTTTTTAAGAGGGGAAAAGGAAGTTGGGAGGGGGAGGGACTATAGTAAACAGAGTCTGTGGCTTTTAATTGAAAAGTGTCTCTTTCCAAGATTAAAAAAAAATGTGGTTGAGGACTAGATTTGGGAGAGAAAAATTAAGACTTTGGTTTCTTGTCTACATCAAAATTGAGCGTTAGTCTTGAGGAACAAACATCGATTATACTCTCCTTCCCTTATAGGAGCGGTTTTGGTAGGTGTGTTTAGAAAAATTTTGGATCTTTGAAAAGTTATTTAAACCTAAGTTTTTTGACAGTTTATTTATTTAGTGTATCTTTCTAGTTTGCGTAACTGAGAATTTTTCAAAGAGTAAGTTTAATTGTGTGACAATCAAGTACCAGTAACAAGAATCAACAACTCTCTTGAGCCAGGGTACTGTTTTAAATGAGGATTTTGCACAATGGCCATGCCAGAAAATATTGTTATCAGCAGATTCTTGCTTTCTCTGGCCCTCCTCCAACACCAAAAACAGACTCCAAGCCTGTTTATACAGATAATAATAATTCTAGATAGATATTAGGAGACTTACCAACTCATTCAGGGGGTGAAAGCTTTCGTCCAACAAGACAATACGAAATTTCACTGAAACAGAAATATTTTCCGTGAGTCCCAGAAACCTTATGCCAGGTCCGTAGGTTAGTAAGACAAGCTATTAAGGAACCAGAATTCCTTTGACTGGGAAACATGCAAGAGAGGAAGATCTTTCTTTTGGGAAGTTGTCCTGACTATAGGCCTCTGTACCTGTCTGCTCTGGTTTATAGATGGGTTTGTCTGTCTGGACAAAGACCAGGCTCTCTTCGTTTTTAACCAACACTGTGGTCCGCTTCTTGAATTCTTGGGTTGGTCCTTTCACTTGGATGGTAAGGAACATTACCTCTTGACTGGTTGGAGATCTTGGGAGCTGAAATAGAAGAGAGACCCTGAAAACCCACTCATTTCCCAAGTTTCCTCTCCAAGTCCCTCTCCTACTTCTCCCTAGGGGTCTTGCCCCTTTTAATTTCACTGGCCCATTCTCATCGGAGAAAGCTGTCATGGACAGAAATTCATGGACAGGATGACCTCTGTCACTTGTGAATGGGAAGACAGAACAAAAGGTGGAGGAAAACATAACAGTGAGTGAGGTCATAAATGAGATTCACATCTCCTTGTAGATCAGCCAGAACAGTTTTTAAAAAATATTTTTGCTCAATTTATTGTTTTTAATTTTTATTTATATTGGAGTATAGTTGATCAACAATTTTGTGTTAGTTTTGGGTGTACAGCAAAGTGATTCAGTTATTCATATACATGTATCTATTCTTTTTCAAGTTCTTTTTCCATTTAGGTTATTGCAGGATATTGAGCAGACTTCCTTATGCTATACAGTAGATCCTTATTGGTTATCTATTTTAAATATGGCAGTGTGTACATGTCAGTCTCAAACTCCCAATCTATCCCTCTGCCGGTAAGTCTGTGAGTCTGTTTCTGTTTTGAAAATACGTTTATTTGTATGATTTTTTTTTTAAGATTCCACATGTAAGCGATATTATATGATATTTGTCTTCCTCTGTCTGATTTTCTTCACTTACGCTATTAGAAAGGAAACTGCAATATTTTATTGGCTGGATGCTGTAAGGATTCTATACAACTCTGAAGAGATACTGGCTGTACATTCATGGTGATTTCCACAGTTTCACGCTTAGAAAGAGTATGGGATGATGTGTTCTGTGTTCCAGTCAGCCCACCACTGGGGCTTATGTTGAACATTGGCCTAGTATGTTTTATTAGTCTTTTTTCCATTTTCATTTTAAGGAGAAGTCACACTTTCCCTTTGTCTAGTTTTTACTGTTTTTTTTTGTTTTGTTTTGTTTTGTTAAGAGGAATTTTCTTCAATCATTAAGCTCATTTTAATATCTCTATAAATATTTGTCTACCGTGGTTGGAAATTCACATGTGGCTTCTTAATTTCTACACTTAGTCGTTACATTTAGATTCCTTCGTGAAGTCCATGCCAGCCTCGCAAAGTCTTATCTTGACTGAATTCTAGATCCCTGTGCTTCTGACCCATAGAAACAAGTGTATTAAGTCAAACTGTCATACTCACAGTGAAGGAGACACAGTGGAATAAGTCCTTCTCTGCCACCACGTCAGTGAAGAGGCTCCTGTTCTCTCTGACGGACTCCAAGGAGGCGCTGACGGTCACCGTCTCATTCAGGTGGCTCAGAAGGAGGCAGCCCTTCTCAGGGGTCTCCGTATGGAGCAGGGAGGGGACCAGCACCATGTATTGCCTGGGGTTGGGGGAGTCCAGTTAAAGGAGAGTGTAGGAGGTGAGGCATTGTTATCAGCAGCACTATTTTCTGCTGTAATTTTTGTTACTATCCTTAGTTCTATGCCAAGAGAAGACATATTGATAAGCAGGAAATTGATCCCTGCCACTGAAAGGCATGCAAGAGAATTATTCTCCTTTCCATAGTCAGTGCCATGTCAGTGAACATTTTACTTGAAGTGAGCCTTAATGAGGAGAACATTTGCAGGCATATCTCATGCTGAGGAACTCAAATCTGAATTCAAATAAAGACATGATAATTATACTTAGTCAAGCTGTCAATCTATTTTACATTAGGATTACTGAGGAAAGCAAGCAATTCTCATGTGAGACATTACAAAAGCCAATCCACTTATAGAACTTTTTGTTGAATACATAGCAAGCCTGTAAAAATGGAATGGCATGTTCTTGCTTTCCACTTTATGGATATGGAACCTGAGGCTTAAAGAAAGTCATTAGTTTAAAGTCTCAGTGTGTTAAGCAACTAATGACATCTTGGTGTGTTACCTAACCCTGAATGTTTGTACATTAAATATTTGTCTTTCAACTCACGGCTGGACAAAAATGGTGTACTCAAGGATGGTCTTCTAAAGATTGAATTTGGAGTCCTGGTAACTCATGAGCAGAAAAGAAACTTTCCCAATACCCTCATATATAATTTTATTGACTCTCAAATTTTCAAACATTTTTGCTCACAATATCCCTAACATAATTCTTAGACACTATGCACTCCTTACATATACTCAGGTAAATATCTATTTTTTTCCCCACAAGTTTAAGTAATAGCAAAATATATTATTTTTGATGATACTTTAAAATAAAACTTAAATTACTTTTTTTTTTTTTTGCTACCTGGATATAACTCAGTTGGTAGAGAATCTGCCTGCAATTCAGAAGACCTGGGTTTGATTCCTGGGTTGGCAAGATCCTCTGGAGAAGGAAATGGCAACCCACTCCAGTATTCTAGCCTGGAGAATCCCATGGACAGAGGAGCCTGACTGGCTGCAGACCATGAGGTCACAAGAATCAGACACGACTTAGAGACTAAAGCAAACCACCACCACCACATTACTTTTTTCTAACTTTCTCATGGAATCTTAAATATCATATTGATAAGATATTCAATATGATCTATTTAAAAAATACATCAAAATGTTCTTTTTGTAATCATCAGAAATTTAGCAGCTTTCTCCTTTTCCCTCTTGAGCTTGAATTTTCATGTCACCATACAGAAGTCTGTCCTAACATTTCTATGCTTTAAAATATTTTATGGATCACTCTAGTGTCTTTATTTTGTATGGATATACATATGCATATGTATGTGTGATGTGTGTGCATATGTACTGTTTGCATATGTACATGTATGCATGTACTGTTATGTGTGGGTATATAAATTGAATTTTAACTCTTAAATTTAATGTGATCATAAAGTTGTAAATGTTAAACATTTTCTTCTGAATTGTTTTCAAAAGCCTTAGTAGTATACAACAGATCAAAACAAAATAAATATATTACAAGCTATGATTCATATATTTTACATATTAATATAAAATCAAAATACTTTTGAAGCACATCTTTGATGAAAATGATGAACTGTTCTTAAATATTCATGGACAGATATTCCTCACTGCAAGAATTAAACAAAGGTCTACCATGAACTCTGTTGCTAGTTTTGGTTTGTGTATATGCAGTGCTGTGAAAAATTGTTCACATAAAAGTAAATAAATTATATCATTTTTTTTATCAGCTCTTGTAACTTCTGCATTACGTGCCAAAAATCACAGTGCCCTATTATCAAGAGTTGCTTCTTATCATCTATCAACTGGTATTTCCCTTAAATCCTCCTTCAATTCTGTTGAAACAAAGAATTCATCACCACACTATCTGCAAAATGATTTTCTCTTCTGTCATTTGAGTCTTTTGTTTTCTCAACATCAACATCAGTTTTTCAAATTGCTCCTTTATTTGGAACTCTAGAGACTTTTATATTCCAGAACAATGTTCCATGGTAACAACTAATTGAGGGAGGTTTGTCTCTTTTAAAGTGGAAGATGGGAAATTAAAAAAGGGGAGGTAAGAAAGGGTAGATAGCATGGTCTCAAGCTGATCAGCATGAGTGTGAGGATCTAAAAGCTGATTCTTTTCAAAGTATCAATTTCCAGTGCCCTTTAGAACCTCTTTGTATATCCCCAGAGAATTTAGAGATTCAGAGATCCAGGAAGTTGGAGAGAAATGTTTAAGAATAAGTAAAGATTTGTAAAATCTCATTATTGAAAGAGACCTTAAAGATAAGGAGATGACAGTTCCATAGGGGGGACAAATAAATGAATGGTAAGCATTTAAAATAAAGGAAAGGACTCTTCAAGTTTATGTTTTATGTGAAACTCACGGTTTTCCAGAGACTGAAGCATCTGTCGGCAGCAAGAGCAGAAGAAGAAGAGTAAGACTTGGATAAAGGAGTTTGTTCTTCCCCATGCTGCAGGGAGAAGGGACCGGAGGAGACCAGACTGTGTTGCACCTTTCTCCCTGCAATTGGTCTGGTCCCAGACTTTCCTCAGAGCAAGTAGGCTTTATGCTGCTCTCTGTGTAAACAGGAAGTTCCACCCACACAAGGTGTCTAAACAAAGTAGAGGTCTCTGAACATTCTCTGGAAGGGTCATTGCTCTAAGGGACTTAATTACAGTCAAGGTTAATTCCTGGCAAGCTAAATAGGATTCCTGGAGGGATAAAATCCACATTCCCATTAGTGCTCATTTTCCCTGGGTTTTCCCGTAAAGCAGCTAATCGGCTTTTCAATCCCTTCTCTCTCTTGCTCCCTCCTTCTGCTTCCTCATAGTGCCTTTTAAGGCTTTCCTCTCATCTCTTGCATGAATAGCTGGCAGGGGAAGCTATAATTTAAGCAACACTGGAAGGCTCAAAATAGATATTTCACTACAAGTCCGTCTCCTGCAAGTCCTCCATCAGATATGTCTACCTCAGATATTGAAGCAGTTTCAGAATTTAGTTGTCGTCTATGGAAATGACAATGGATTAAAAGAATACCTTTTTGTCTGGAGGATATTGCTGGATTGCAGATAAAGAGCTAGGTTCTGGAAGAATGATAACAGAAATATTTCCCTGTATTAAGGAAGTGAAAAGACGAAAGGAGAAGTAGCAGGACCTCAAAAACAAGTTTGATTTACTCTGCCCAAGAAAGACTTTAATTGCCTTTACCATCTACTTACGTGAACATGAACACATTTTGTTCCTGCCTTCTAAATATGCAACTCCCCTCCAGTCTATATTATCCTTCCATCCATCCATCCATCCATCCATCCACTCATTCATTCATTGATCCAATTGATTGATTGTTTTGTAAGTTTTATTGAGCCCAATTGGTCTAGGATCATACAAAATCATGGAGATGGAATGGTCAAATATGTAGAAACAGATTGCACATTCTTGAGGGTATGAAAGCAGACAAATAAGCAATAAAAAAAACAGTAGCCAGACATTATTATTGGAGAAGTTCAGGTGCTCTGGGAGCACAGGATTGGGGCACACAATTTAAACTTGGGTCTTGGAAAGGAAATCAAAGGGAAAGAAAAAAGCAAATTAAGCACCCACCCACACTTGTGGGTGGTGGCTAGCCAGGGGAAAGAGGAGGTGCAAAGTGCATTCGAAGCACATAAGGAATGACATAAACAAAGACACAGGAGGTGATAACCATCATGACACATTCATGATAAACATCATGACAGTAAAATGAAAAATTTTTGGAATGGAGAAAATGCTTGTCCACTTAGAAAAGTGGTGAAGTAAGCTTGCTTCAAATAAAAAAGAAACTTGCTGGCAGTACTAGGGTACTTGGGGGGTAATCAGTGAAATGACTTCCCCAGATTTATTTCTTGAAAAGATCACACTCACTGAAATTTAAGAGAGTGATGGGAAGGAGACAATCCAGGAAGCAGGGTGGGAGTTGGCACAATTATATGGATGAGAAATGATGGTATTTGAGCTAGGGTTGGGGTTTCCCAAGTGGCTCTAGTGGTAAAGAAACACCTGCCAAGGCAGGAGACATAAGAGATGTGGATGCGATCCCTGGATTGGGAAGATCCCTGGAGAAGGGCATGACAACCCACTCCAGTATTCTTGCCTGGAGAATCCCCACGGACAGAGGAGCCTGGTGGGCTACAGTCCATGGGGTCACAAAAAGCTGGACACAACTGAAGTGACTTATGCATGCATACATGCATTTATAATGATATTGGTTAGAGGTTGACAGATTAATATCATATTTAAGAGCTAAAATTACAGTACACAGTGAACACATGAATGTGGTGGGTAAAGGACAATGTGCCTTCCAATTTTCCTGGCTATTAACTGAATGACTTGTGTTGCTTTTAAGTGATTGAGTGAAACACAGGACACAGGCTGAGAACAGAACGAGAACAGAGGGCTGAGAGTTGGGAAGATAGAGTCTCGTTTTAGAAAGTGCTTGTGCTTTAAGTAATAACATTTGTAGGGAGTTTTACATTAGCTTTTGAACTGTGGTGTTGGAGAAGACGCTTGAGAGTCCCTTGAACAGCAAGGAGATCCAACCAGTCCATCCTATTGGAAATCAGTCCTGAATATCCATTGGAAGGACTGATGCTGAAGCTGAAACTCCAATACTTTGGCCACCTGATGCAAAGAACTGACTCATTTGAAAAGACCCTGATGCTGGGAAAGATTGAAGGCGGGAGGAGAAGGGGACGACAAAAGATGAGATGGTTGGATAGCATCACTGACTTAATGGACATGAGTGTGAGTAAACTCTGGGAGTTGGTGATGGGCAGGGGGGCCTGGTGTGCTGCAGTTCATGGGGTCGCAAAGTGTCAGACACGACTGAGCGACTGAACTGAACTGAACTAATATTAGCATCTAGAACTTAGAGCATTGTTGTCTAGAAGAAATGTAAGGTAAGCCTAAGTAATTTTACATTTCCCATATTGAAAAACAAAAAGCAGCAGATTAAATTAAATTAATTTTATTTTTATACTGATTTTTATCATTTTTATTTTTAAATGAATTTTTATTGGAGTATAGTTGCTTTACAATGTTTTGTTGTATTCTACTGTAGAGCGAAATGAATCAGCCATATATATACATGTATCCCCTTCCTTTTGGACTTTCTTACCATTTAGGTCACTGCAGTGAATTAAGCAGAGTTCCCTGTGCTGTACAGTATGTTCTCATTAGTTATATATTTTTAAATTAATTTAATAATACCATTTATTTACCTCAGTATTGCCCAAATATTATCATTTGATCATTATAAAAATTGTTAATGAGATACTCTAAATTTGTTTTTCATACTAAGTCTTTAAAATCTAAGGTGGATTCTACACTTACAAGAAATAGCAATTTAGAATAGCCACATTCAAATGTTCAACAGCCCGTGAGGCTACTGGTTACCATATTAGACAGCAAGCTTAAAGAAACGTTTTTCAAATTGTGGATCACCATCTAAAATGAATTATAATATCATGATCAGTGAGTCATGACCAAGATTTTTAAAAACGTAATAGAATACAATAAAATAGAAAGCACAGTGTACCAAACAGAATACGTGAAACTATTGAGTTTGGAAATATTTATTTCACTGTTGTGCACTAGAAAATTTGGTCATGTCCTATTACCCCTTCTCTGACTCTACCTTTATTACTCAAACATCTGAGTTCTTGCTGGGCATAAACTACCTCACTGAAAACTTTTATTTCCTAGTCTTCTCCTTGGAGGCTGGGTATGGTATACGGCTAAATTCTGGCAACTGGAGTGTAAGTGCAAGTTCGGTATGCAACTTTCAATTCATGACTTCGAAGGGTTAGGTTCTGTCCTTCCCTTTTCTCCCTTACTACTGTCTGGAACGTGGACACGTTGATGATAGTCAGATCTTTCATTGCAGGTAATAAGATGGAAGCCATGTGTCAAGGGAGGCAGAACAAAAAACAAGACATCGACTGAGCCTCTGAGTCATCCAAAGGCCATTTTAGCTGGCACTTTCATGTAAGAGAAAAACATTTTCTCTTATTTAAAGGCCTTTGTGTTTTGAGATATCTTTGTTCAAGCTAAAACTTGTATCTTAACTCATATAATTTCTCTTTTTTCATTACAATCTCTATCATCTCTAAGTGTCCTGAGTCACAGTGTAAAAGTTACATTGTGAAATGTGATTTCATTGTTACCTTGCAAACTGCCTAATGAAAATATACAAAATTTCTTATTGTAGGTTAGAGTTAAAGCAATCTGAACACCACCAGTTAATGGAGATCTGGCCTATTTATTACAGATTAATAATTTATCAATTTATAGGGAGACTTGATGCCATGGAAATAGATAATATGGGATGAAAATAGAAAAGAGTCCACAACAGACCTCCGAGAAACACTAGTATCTAGGCGATGGACATCTAAGTGGAACTGGAAAGGCCAGAGAGAAAGAGAAACATGGGAGAGAGTGGGATTTCTGAGCCCAAAGAAGAGACATTTTAAGAAAATAGTTGAGAAGGTTTTTACTAGTCAGAGTGATTGGGGTTTTATAATGAAATATCAAGGCTTGTGATTGGGCTTCCCTGGTGGCTCAGATGGTAAAGAATCTGCCCGCAACGTGGGAGACCTGGGTTTGATCCCTGGGTCAGGAAGATCCCCTGGAGAAGGAAATGGCAACCCACTCCAGTATTCTTGCCTGGAGAATCCCACGGACAGAGGAGCCTGGAGGGCTACAGCCCTGGGGTCTCAAAGAGTCAAACACAGTGAGTGACTAACACTTTCATTTTCTCTCGTGAAATGACTCTGTGCTATTACACACATATGCGCACACACACACGTTCTTTATTCACCAAAGGAAAAGAAACCCTGCAATATATTCCCTATCGAGTCTCATATTCAAAAACAAACTACATAGAGTTAAAGACAAAAATATAAAGCACAAATATTTAAATTAGGAAAAACATGTAAGAGAATAATTTTACCATTTGGGGGGTACAAAAAGACTTCTTAATCAGAAAATAAAATCCCAAGACAAAGTAAAGTATAAGCAGCAGAGTTCCTACAAGTAACAATGATACAATACATCACTAGTAATCATACATTTGGAAAAGAAAAAAAGATATGCAATGCTGTCTATCAGACTGGGAAATTCTTTTAAAGGCGTGGGAAAAATGCAGTCTTGGGCACTGCTGGTAGAAGATAATTGGCAAAGTCATTTTAAAAAGGTAATATGACAGGATGTATAAAAGCTTTAAATGTGTACACTCCTTGACATAGCAAATTTACAGTACAAGTTAATCATACAAAACAATAAAGTAACTGAAAAAAAAATCAAGTAACTGAATTTTAAAAAAATGAGCAAAAGGTAAGCATGTACAGTTGACTGTTAAGAGTAGGTTGAGAGGTCTTGGCACTGTTGAAGATCATTTTATCATATACATGAGGAGTTTCTTTCTGGGCTCTCTATTCTCTTCCATTGATCTATTTGTCCATCTTTATGCCAGTACCACTGTATTTTGGTTACTTCAACTTTGTAATGTTTTGAAAATAAGAAGTGAGAACCCTCCAGCTTTATTCTTTTTCAGAATTGTTTGGCCATTCAGGGTCCTTCAAGATTCCACATGAATTTTAGTGTGGGTTTTCTTTCAAAAGTATGATTTTACTATACCATACATTTTCCCCTTAAAGTATACATGGTATTGAAGATACTTTTCATGTCAGCATAAGGATGTATATTAAAAGAGATATATTCTCTTGAATAATTACCTTATATGTACATGCTGTAATTAATCAATACCATAAAGATAACTAATCAGTTTTTTGTTTTCTAGATGTTGCATCAATGAACATGCTTGTCTTGGCAAAGTAGTCCATATGGTAAATTGTTCGAAGTAGAAATATTGGATCAAAAGGGCAGGCTGGGATGGTTTCACAAGGGGAAGGATTTTGTTACTGTTGTATCCCCAGTGCTTAGAACAGGGTCTGGTGTGTATGAGGTGCTAAATAAATAGGAAACAAACAGTAAACCCAACAAGCAAACAAATAAGCAAATAGATAAGATAACTCTTGACCTATGTGTCAAAAATTGAGAAGATATTTGCCAAACTATGATAGACAATGCTCATTGGCTTAACTACTCACACAGCGTCTTTCTCCCTAACCATCTTCAAACTATGGGTAGCTGTTTGATCTAGTCTGGCCAGTGACATATAAATGGAAAACTTCTGGGTGGGGCTTGTAGAAAACTTTTGGTTTCTTAACAAAAAGAAAAAGTTTCAGAAGACACAGCAATGAACGTTTTTATTTATTCTTTCTGCATGCAAATTGAATGTAACACTTAAAGTTTCAATGACCGTCTTGAGTTGACAAAGCAACGAACAGGATGATCAAGGTCTGCGTGCTAAGCAGGTCCAAACGATAGAAAGGGCCTTGGTCTCTGTCAGTATTATTGGGTAATTGTGTCAACCTTGGAATGTCAACCTATGGACTTCTTCCCTATTTGTTCAGCAATTGCTAGTTGCTTTTCTGTTATTTATTGCCAGAGAAATCCCTAGCTGATTCACAGACAGGTGCAAAATGCATTTTAAAAATATAGAGAAAATTAGAACTTAAAGTAACATTGCAACAGTGGGGAGAGGATGAAAAATGTGGATTTTAAGTGTATTGGACATGACAATTACTAGTTTAATATTGATGAACGTACGAAAAGAAAAGTTACAGTACTCCTTTTTTACCTTGTTTGATGCAATATTGATATAAAGGACACAATTATTTAATATATTACTTAAAGAAAAAGCTCTTCCAATTAAATTATGTAAAATATGTCATGATATGAAAAGATGTGTATGTTACAATCACTGAATGCCAGAAATAGCTAATAATTGTAGGTACTATATGTTAGGCATTGTGTTAAGTACTTCATTTCATTTATTTTGCTCAAAAATGTATAAACTAGTTATGGACTTTTCCATTTTGGAGATGATAAATAGAGAATGACTCTAGGTTTCTCACTGGGGCTCTCGTGGGTGATCTTGCTAATAAGAGACAGGAAATTGTCAGGTAGAATCTCAGGTGTGTTTGTTGGCTTTGAGGCTTTCTTGTGAAATTCAGGGAAGCTGTTCAGTAGGGAGTTGGGGGTAAATTTCAGAAGTGAAGGAAAAAAAAAAGAGATTGATTAATTGGCTCCTTCGTCTGTTCAGTTAATATTTAAGCCTACTATGAACCAGGCTCTGTATTAAGTACTGGGGATATTGTGAAGCAAAGCAGTCAAGTGGAGAAGATGGATATTATTTAGTCAGTCCACATATATTCTAATGCATATTTTGTACCAGACACTGTCCTGTGGTTAACAAAAACCATATGTTTCTGCCATTGGGGAGTTTACATTCCTTTGCATCGAAATTAAGAAGGTGACTGGTGAAACACATGTGACCATGCCAACAGATCCACTTTAAATTCACGACTGCAGACTTGGGTGCAAACACAGTCTCCATGCAGTGCAGCTGCCTTGCTCAAGTGATTTTATTTCCTCACTCTCCCAGTCATCGTTTCTATAAACAATGCCCTTTCTCTCTTTTCTCTCTACTGATGACATAGCTTCTTATTTCACTGAAAGAATAGAAATGATCACAAGTATAATTCTGATCATCTGTCTCCAATTCTGAAATGGCCAGCTCGTCTGCATCTGCACCCATGGACTCTGCATTCTCTTGTGTTGCACCAGATAAACTTGTGTGCATCTAAATGCAAACCACCATTAAAAAAAATTTTTTTTTTCTTAGTGTAACTTACTTTTTTCACATACTCAAAAACTTTTTTTACTAAATTGATTTACCTCTCTCTGTGCTGTGCTTAATCACTCAGTCGTGTTTAACTCTTTGCAACCCCATGGACTGTGGCCTGCTAGGCTCTTCTCTCTGTGGGATTCTCCAGGTAAGAATACTGGAGTGGGTTGCCATGCCCTCCTCCAGGGGATCTTCCCAACCCAGGGATCGAACCCATGTCTCCCATATTGCAGGCGGATTCTTTACTGTCTGAGCTACCAGGGAAGCCCTTGGCTCTCTCTACTATACCATAAAAATCTCTCCTCTCAACCTCATTATTCTCATCAGCATATAAATATATATTTCACCTGTGAAAAAAACAAAATCTTTGACTATACATATCCTTCTACCAATCCTCCTTCCCCCACTATTTTTTGGTTCCTTTTCCCACAAATCTCCTATCAATATTTGTCCAAACTTACTACTTCCACTTCTTCTTCTCTCATTATTTCATTAACCCACTCCTAAGGCTTTATCTCCATCTGTCAGTTACCAGCGATCTCCATGTTGCCAATTTCAGTGGTTAATTCTCAGTTCTCATTTTATTATGTCTTTCAGAAGCAACTGACTTAGCTGCTCACTCTGTTCTTGAAATTCTTCTGGAAGTCATTTCTTACTTGAATTTCAACGCCCTGCCCTTATTTGATTCTGTCAATCATTTTCAGAATCCTTTATTATTTGTTTTCCTGACACTTAAACATTGCCGTGTCTCAAAGTCCAGTCTTCTAACTTAATCTCTTTTCAAGTCATATTGTCTCTAAAGAGTCGCTTTTTGTCCTAGGGTTTTAAATGCTGTATTTAGAGAGTATTTAAACTCTCATTCTCAAACAATTTCTCATTGCAAAGCATCTATCCCTGATTGCTCCCTTCTGATTGAAAATTGTATTTATAACTGCTTCCTCTGACTCTCTACTGAAGTCTTACCGGCACCTCAAATTCAACACAGGATTAAGCATCTGATTCCTCTTCCCTTCCTGGGACTTTTCCTCTAAGTGGTATCTCCATTAAACCGATTGCTTGGGCCAAAAATCTGTGGATTCATCCTTGGTTTCTTTTTTTCTGCTATTTCCAATGTTAAGTTTAACAACAATCAGAATATATCTTTAGTATGCTGATGTCATTTCATCTACCACCGTCTAGTCTAGACCACCACCATCCTTTGTCAGTCCCATGCAAGACTAGTTTAACTTGTCTTCTTGATTCTCCCACTGTTCTCTGACAATTCACTGTCTCACACAAAAGTAAAAATAGATCCTTTAAAAGAAAAATCTATTTATGTCACCCCCTGGGAAACTCCTCTGACAGCTCCGCATGATCCTGAAAATAAATAAATCCAGATTTTTTACCAAAGCCTAGAAGATGTCCAGGACTTGGTGATTCCCTCCCATGTTCTGATCTCATTTTTATGGCTTCACCCATCCTGTTCACTCTGCTGAAGTCATGCTGGTCTCTTTCCTGTTCCTGGAATACACAAAGTCTTTTTGCTTCAGGGCCATGTACTCCCTGTTTGCTCTTCTTGGGGCACTTGAAATATACATATGGCTTTCTCTTCTAATTCATTTCTCTGTTCCACCTCACAAAGGCCTTTCTTGACCATTCTACCAGAATAGCAATCCTCCACATATTGTCCTCTGTTTCCTTATGCTGCTTTTTATTGTTCCTAGCGTATTTCATTCGGAGAAGGCAATGGCACCCCACTCCAGTACTCTTGCCTGGAAAATCCCACGGGCAGAGGAGCCTGGAAGGCTTTAGTCTATGGGATCGTGAAGAGTCGGACACGACTGAGCGACTTCACTTTCATTTTTCACTTTCATGCACTGGAGAACGAAATGGCAACCCACTCCAGTGTTCTTGCCTGGAGAATCCCAGGGACGGGGGAGCCTGCTGGGCTGCCGTCTATGGGGTCGCACAGAGTCGGACACGACTGAAGTGACTTAGCAGTAGCAGCAGTAACAGCATATTTCATTACACACATATATGTGATCATATGACATTACATAAAAATATAAATGACCCCTGGTGGCTCAGATGATAGAGAATCTGCCTGCAATGCAGGAAACTCAGGTTTGATCCCTGGGTTGGGACGATCCCCTGGAGAAGAGAATGGCAACCCATTCCAGTATTCTTGCCTGGAGAATCCCATGGAGAGCATGGACAGAAGAGCCTGGTGAGCTACAGTCTATGGGGTTGCAAACAGTTGGACACAACTGAGCAACTAACACAGAGTGTACATATGACAAAATATATTACATGTAACCATATGATGCTATGTATATGTACATACAATTTTTACAGTATATATACATATTAATGCCCAGAACAGTGCCCATTTGTTCATATTAGGTGCTCAATAAATAACTGTTGAAAGAACAAATGACTAAAATTAATATGTAAAAGAATACTATGTTGGCAAATATTGGCCTTTATTTTCAGTTTTTCAAAAGTGATTCCAGTGTTCATAAAGTTGTCTTTTGCAGTACTGTTATTTACAAAATTGATAAGCATTCCTTTTAAAAAATTATTTTTATTTATTTATTATTTTTTGTTGTGCTGGGTGTTGGTTGCAGTGCAAAGGCTCTTTGCTGCTGGGAGGGTTTTCTCTAGTGGGGAGTTGGGGCTGCTCTCTAGTTGCAGCTCACGGGCTTAGTTGCTCCATGACATGTGGAATCTTCCTGGATCAGGGATCAAACCCATGTCTCCTGCATTGGCAGATGGATTCTCAACCACTGGACCACCAGGCAAGTCCCTGATAAGCACTCCTTTTGTGACAGAACATGAAGAGCTGAAAAGGCTAAATATTAAAGACTTAATGTGTTCTCAGTTCAGTTCAGTTGCTCAGTTGTGTCTGACTCTTGCAACCCCATGAATCGCAGCACGCCAGGCCTCCATGTCCATCACCAGCTCCTGGAGTTCACCCAAACTCATGTCCATTGAATCAGTGATGCCATCCAGCCATCTCATCCTCCGTCGTCCCCTTCTCCTCCTGCCCCCAATCCCTCCTAGCATCAGAGTCTTTTCCAATGAGTCAACTCTTTGCATGAGGTGGCCAAAGTACTGGAGTTTCAGCTTTAGCATCATTCCTTCCAAAGAAATCCCAGGGCTGATCTCCTTCAGAATGGACTGGTTGGATCTCCTCGCAGTCCAAGGGACTCTGAAGAGTCTTCCCCAACACCACAGTTCAAAAGCATCAGTTCTTTGGCACTCAGCTTTCTTAACAGTCCAACTCTCACATCCATACATGACTACTGGAAAAACCATAGCCTTGACTAGACGGACCTTTGTTGGCAAAGTAATGTCTCTGCTTTTGAATATGCTATTTAGGTTGGTCATAACTTTCCTTCCAAGGAGTAAGCATTTTTTAATTTCATGGCTGCAGTCACCATCTGCAGTGATTTTGGAGCCCCCCAAAACAAAGTCTGACACTGTTTCCAATGTTTCCCCATCTATTTGCCATGAAGTGATGGGACCAGATGCCATGATCTTAGTTTTCTGAATATTGAGCTTTAAGCCAACTTTTTCACTCTCCTCTTTCACTTTCATCAAGAGGCTTTTTAGTTCCTCTTCACTTTCTGCCATAAGGATGGTGTCATCTGCATATCTGAGGTTATTGATATTCCTCCTGGCAATCTTGATTCCAGCTTGCGCTTCTTCCAGCCCAGTGTTTCTCATGATGTATTCTGCATATAAGTTAAATAAGCAGGGTGACAATAAACAGCCTTGACGTAACCCTTTTCCTATTTGGAAACAGTCTGTTGTTCCATGTCCAGTTCTAACCGTGGCTTCCTGACCTGCATATAGGTTTCTCAAGAGGCAGGTCATTTTCCAAGTTAAAATGTATTTATTAACATTCTAGTATAGTAATTTGACAGTGAATTAAGCTATGAATTTACTCACAACTGTGTAACTCACATTTCTCTATTTTTAAAAATGTATTTATTTATTTATTTGGCTGTGCTGTTAGCTGTGACACGTGGGATTCAGTTCTGTAACCTGGGATTGAGACCAGACCCCCTGCATTGGGAGTCGTAGCCACTGGGCCACCAGGGAAGTCCCTCTCTATTTTTTTAAAGGCACTTTCTACCCTCCTCTGCCTTTGTCAGTGGTGTTGCCCAGTGCCATCACTGTCACTGCTCTTGTTGCATCCAGGATTGTGGGTACCTTGCTGCTCCAGTGTCACCGGCAGCACCACCTGGGGCACCAGGATGACAGGTGCCTATGCCTCGTCCAAGGCCTCCTGGGGCATAGGCTCTGGTGCTGTGTGCTGTGTGTGTGGGGAATCCAGAATCATGAGTGTCTCTACCATGACCGGAGTTGTTGGGTCATGGATGCTGCCACTGTGTGTGTCAAAGGTGGAGTTACAGGTACCTCTGTGGCTGGAGGGAGAGGATCTCAGGCCCTGCTGCCATGCTGTTCAGTTCCCTGTGGCCATGGGCGCATCTGCACCCAGAAGGTCAGTGTCATGTGCACTTCTCCTGATGCTACCAGCTTGTGTGGGGCTGTGGGCTCAGCCATCAAGTCTGGTGATCCAGAATGGCAGGCACGGCTTCCAGTGTTCTCCTGGCTTTGCCTCCTCTATGTGCCCCAGCCCACCCACCTTTAACGTACAGATGTGTGAAATCCTCTGATGTCCTGGTGTATTGGATGGAGGCACCTTTGCTGAGTTGCAGATGTTTTCCTGGTGGTAGACTGAAGGGGAGCGATAAAGAGAGCATCTCAACCACCATGATGCTGATGTCACACCAAAAAGATTATTCTTGCAGTGGTGGGAGACAATGGTGCTTCAGATTAGGATTTAGAAGGAGATAGGGAGAGCATATTTAGCTAAGTGATGATAATGCCATTGCCAAGACAGTTCATACGTGAGGAGAGGAAAAGTGAGGAGGCGGCAAGAGTTTGACGTGGTTGTAAGACATCCAGGTAGAGGTATCCAGAAGGCATGTACATCTTCAGATGGGATATCCCAGGGTGGTGCTGTGTTCTTATTATAACCCTGTCAGGTAGCACATGGTTAAGTTTCTTTCATTTGGGGCAATGTTAAATCCAATCACTTGATTAAGGTGTTATGTGCCATACTTCTTGTCTGTGAGTTTATGTTTTGCCTTGTAACTAATATTTTATGGGGATACTATCAGACTGTATAAACGTCCTGCTGTGTGCTTAGTCGCTCAGTCATGTCCGACTCTTTGCCACCTACCTACCTACTTCTCAGGGACAGAGAAGCCTGGCAGGCTATAGTCCATTGGGTCACCAATAGTTGGACACAATTGAGCAACTAACACACACATACCTACTTCTCATCAAAATTTCAATGTGTTTGTTTCTGCCAGAAGAGTCATGTTTTCCTCTTTTGCATAATGGGTTATAATCTATTATTTCATTGTTTATTTTGATGCTCAAATAGTCTCAGATTTGGCGAGTAAAAATCCATTTAAGCTGACTCCTGGGTCCTATTGGCATGTCCTCAATTAATCTTGGGCAACTACTTATCTTCTGACCCAAGATATTTCAAGCTCATCTTATAATTTTCCTTTACTATGTTTTTTTTTTTTTCTTTTAGCGAATGGCATTAGAAATCAAGAATTGGGATGTAGGTATGCCCTTTATTTTTAGGGTGTCCCTACTCCTAGACTTTCTTAGCAAAAGAGCTATGGAGTTATGCATGTTTAAACATACATACACATGTAGATAAATTGATACATACTCTGTTAGGCTTCTGATGCCCCACACGTAGACTAACCCTCCATAAGGACACCCACCTCATCTTGCTCCAACTCTAATATCACAGGAGTGATATTTATTCTTTCTCAATCCGTGTAATTTTAATTTCCTTTTATTGTCTTATTGCATTAGCCAGAACTTCTAATATGCTATTGAGCCAGGCTACTTTCTTTGTGAACATTCTTTTCATCCTTTTAGGAGCTGTACACCGTACTATCTACTATCTTAACTCTCTTCAACTCAGTGTGACATGTCTTACCTATCTCTATCTACTGGTGTTGGGCTGACTTATTCAGAAAACAATGGAAGAGGTAGAGACATGATTTTCACTGGCCAATCCAATACTTCTTTAGTGGTTTGCTACATTTTTCAAATTTACTTTAGGAACCAGTGCTGCTTATAAAATAAACACAATTAAGGAAAAATAAACAGACAAGTCTAGACAGATAAATAGGATTATCTTGCTAAAATGCTATTTATTCTGTGAGGATAAATTCCTTCAGGGGTTGCTTAATTAGTATTATATCTAGTTAAAATAAATAGATAGGTCTGTTTGTAGCTTGTCTTCTCATTTTCTTGACAGAGTCTTTCACAGAGCAGATTTTTAATCATAATGAAGTTTAGCTTATCAATTATTTTTTTCATGGATAATGCCTTTGCTTTGTTATCAAAAAAGGTCGTCAATATAACTAATGTCACCTAGATTTTCTTCTGTGTTGTCTTCTAGGGTTTTGAAGTTTTGTATTTTACATTTAGGTCTATGATACATTTTGAGTTAATTTTCTTTGAAAAGTGTGTAGATTCCTTCATTTTCTTTTTTTTTTTGCATGTGGATGTCCAGTTGTTCTAGCATCATATGTGTTTATTTTGTTAAGTTTATACCTAATTATTTCATTTTGGTGGGGTTGTTAATGTAAATGGTATTGTGCTTTTAAATTCTAAATTTTATTTGTTCATTTCTGGTGTATAGGAAAGCAATTGACTTTTTATATTAACTTTGTATCCTGCAACCTTCTTATTACTGCTGTATGTAGTGATCTGAAAGAAATAACAACAACAACAAAAAAAACTCCCATGACTAATATCACAGGAGTGATATTTATTCTTTCTCAATCTGTGTAATTTTAATTTCCTTTTATTGTCTTATTGCATTAGTTAGAACTTCTAATATGATATTGGAAAAAAGTGATAAGAGGGAATATACTTCCTTTGTTTCTCTTAGTGGGAAAATTTTAGTTTTGCACCAGTAAGTGTGATATAAGTTGTAAGTTTCTAGTAAATTTTTTTTTTTTTTTTATCATGTTGAGGAAGTTCTCCTCTGTTTCTGTTTTGCTGAGTGGTTTTGTTTTTTAGGGCTTCCCTGATAGCTCAGTTGGTAAAGAATCTGCCTGCAATGCAGGAGACCCTGGTTTGATTCCTGGGTCAGGAAGATCTGGAGAAGGGATAGACTACCCACTCCAGTATTCTTGGGCTTCCCTTGTGTCTCAGCTGGTAAAGACTCTGCCTGCAATGAGGGAGACATGGGTTCAATCCTTAGGTTGGGAAGATCCCCTGGAGAAGGGAAAGGCTGCCCATTCCAGTATTCTAGTCTAGAGAATTCCATGGATAGTCCATGGGGTTGCAAAGAGTTGGACACAACTGAGCGACTTTCACTTTTGTTTTTTTTATCACGAATGGGTGTTGGATTTTATTAACTGCTTTTTTCTGTATCTACTGATACCATGTAATCTCAATTTCTTCTTTAGCCTATTGATGTAATGGGTTACACTAATTGATTTTCAAATATTTAACCAGATTTGCATAACTGTGATAAATTCCACTTGGTTATTGTGTATAATTCTTTTATACACTGTTGGATATGATCTACTATTTTTTTTTTAAAGATTTTTGCACTTATGCCCATGAGAAATATTGTTCTGTAGTTTTATTTTATTGTATTGCCTTGGTACAGTTTTAGTATTATGTTAATCCTGGGCTTATAAATTGAGTTAGAAAATATTTCCTTGTCTATCTTTTGAAAGAGACTGAAGATAATTGGGATAACTCTTTCCTTAGATGTTTGATAAATTCACCAGTGAACCTATCTGGGCCTGATGGTTTCTGTTTTGCAAGGTTATTAATTATTGATTCAATATCTTCAATAGATATAGGTCAGTTTGAATTGTCTATTTCTCCTTGTAGGAGTTTTGGGAAAAGTGGCCTTTCAAGAAGTTAGTCCATTTCATTTAGATTATTAAATTTGTGGGCAATGCATTGTTCATAGCATTCCTTTGTTATCCTTTTACTGTCCTTATAATCTAGCAATTCCATTCCTGAGTGTTTATCTATTGAAAACAAAACCACTAATTTGAAAAGATATATGCTCCCCTATGTTCATTGCAGTATTATATACAATAGCCAAGATATGGAAGCAACCCAAGTGTCCATTGACAGGTGATTGGATAAAGAAAATGTGACATACAAATACAAAGGAATATTACTCAGCCACATTAAAGAATGAAATATTACTATTTACAACAACATGGATGTACCTGGAGGATATTATGCTAAGTGGAATGTGTCAAACAGAGAAAGACAAATGCCATATAATTTCACTTACATGTGGAATTTAAAAAAAGAGAGAAGTGAACAAACATAAGAAAACTGAAACAAATTCATTGATACAGAGAGCAAACAAGTGGTTGCTAGGGGAGGGGAGTAGGGGGAATTAGTGAAGCAAGTGTGGGAGATTAAGAGGCACAAACTTCTAGTGAGAAAAGAAATGAGTCTTGTGGATGAAATGTACAACATTTATGGGGAATATAGTCAATAATATTGTAATATTTTTTTATGGTGACAGATGGCAAGTAGACTTATTGTGGTGATCATTTTGTATAGAAATATCAAATCACCGTGTTGTGTGTCTGGAACCAACATAGCATTGTAGGTCAATTGCACTTCAATCACAAAAAGAAATATAACATTGCTTTACTTGCTTTGTGTGTTTATGCTAAGTTGCTTCAGTTGTGTTTGACCCTTTGCTACCGTGCAGATCCTAGCCCACCAGGCTTCTCTGTCTGGGATTCTCCTGGCAAGAATACTGGAGTGGGTTGCCGTGCCCTCCTCCAGGGGATTTTCCTGACCCAGGGATCGAACCTGTGTCTCTTAAGTCTCCTACGTTGGCAGGCAGGCTCTTTACCACTAGTGCCATTTGGGAATTGAATTAAATCTGACTCTGCTTTCATTCTTCTAAAATTCTTAATGAGACTTAATCTTCATTTTTATTAGAGCCTTCCCCACACTGGGGTTTGTCAAACAGAATATTTGGGAAGCTGCTTTTGTCTTTGCATGAAACTGGTTACTCCTCATATGACCACGCCATTGTCCAGCCCTTCAGCCATTTTGAAGCCTGGCTACTTGGCTGCTTCTATGCTCTATCTGGACGCGGGAATATTTCCTGAGACTGAGAGCTCTGTGGTCCAGAATGTGCCTCACACAGCTACTTAGCTCAGAGGTCCTGTCTATTACCCTGAGTGCAATGATGGAGGTGACCCAGTGCCCACTCCCCTGGGTCCCATGAGCTCCACTCACGTCCTGGTTTTGATTTCTTTCTGCCAGTGGGGCTTCTCTCTCTCTCTTTTATAAAAAAAAAGAAAGATTTTGATTTTGTATTGGGATATAGCCGATTAACAATGCTGTGATAGTTTCAGGTGAACAGCAAAGGGACTCAGTCACACATATACATGTATCCATTCTCCTGCAAACTCCCTTCCCATCCTGGCTGCAGTGGGGCTTCGCTTTAACGTCTCTGCAAAAGACTTCTTTTTCTTCTTCCTCAGGAGCACCTCGAGTGATTTGCCCAAGTGCCAGGGCTTTTGCATAGTATCTTTAAGCAACCTCTGCTTCTAAGCTTGAAAATTCTTAAGGAGAAAGGCCACAAGGACGTGGCTACACTTGGAAATAGGGAAGGGGAAAAAAAAAAAAAACCATAGGATAAGAATCAGCACAGATTACAATCTTTTCAAATCCTTTTCAGTCGTGAAACCAAAATAGTCTTTAACATTTTCGTAAATTATTCTTCCACATTAAGAAGGGAAAAATGCTGGGAAAACAGAGGTATTTTGCTTACTTTGGGAAAAGAAATGTGAACTTGTATAGTTTCAGTTAAGATTTGTCCATGTAACTGTTTGGGGGGAAAAAGAAAAAAAAAAAGATAAAGGAAAGGGGAAAAGCAGGCTGATCTTGTTATTATTTGAGAAATTCCTGTTTTCATATATATAGTTCCATAACCTCGTATTATTGAATAAAAATTAATGTAGAGACTTCTGCTGATCTGTGTGATTTTCTTGTACAATAGTTAAAATGACCCTTCTTCCAATTTCTTCTTCGGTTCTTGTTTGGAAGTGCTGTTACTGTCCCACACACATATCTTTCCTGCTTCTGCAAGCAAACATATGGTTCTGGAAATCTGGAATTTTAATCCCAGGATTCAATAAAGAGCACTAGTATTGAAACCTAACTGTTCCGCCCCACCACCCCCGCCCCCACCACCTGGGGAGTAGTGATATGTTGGGAGAATGTGACTATCTTTGCTTCCTGTTTCTACCATTTCTACCATTCCTTATGAAAAAATACATGAGCAATCTTTCACCTTATGAGAAAGGGATCAAAATGCGTAGTAATAAGTGGTATTAAACACATCATTTGAGGAAAAAGACCAGAACACAGCTTCTTCTCTCTTTGGAAAATATGAAGACGAAATTTAAAAAGTGGTCTGGATTAGGGAGAGAATTCTTAGACTTCTAACTGCCCTGCCCTCCTACCCTGTCTCTTGTCGGCCTATGTATTCTCTATGATTGAGAAATCCCTTGTTTCAAACAAAATTCTTTCTTACATTCTAATTCAGATCTTTTGGATCATTTTCAGAGATTTCTTTCACGTTTCCCATTGTGAAATTCTGTGTCTTGTGATTATGGTCTACAATAAGGCTAAGTAGAACAGTTTCTCATGCTGCTGCTGGCTTTTTCTCTGCAACAGTTTAGAAAAAAAAATGAGATGTATAGAAACATCTCTGAGATGTTTAAAATACCATGCAAATATAAAATTATATCAATATTTTATTTTCCTACCAAAAAAGAAAGAGAAAGAGAAGACCTCACATAAAAATAAAAAATGAATGGACAAAATTCCTTCACAAGTATATTGTGTAGGTTAAGAATTCTCTGACCAAAAGGCCTGCAATGGAAACAAAACTGAGTTTCTGAATCAAGTGAAACTTCTCTCCTTTCCTTTGCTTAATGGGTCATTTAAAGGATGCTGAAAACAGAGATGGGCTTCCCCCGTGGCTCAGCGGTAAAAAAATCCACCTGCAATGTAGGAGCCACAGGAGACTCGGGTTCGATCCCTGGGTCAGGAAGATCCCCTGGAGGAGGGCATGGCAAACCACTCCAGTATTCTTGCCTGAAGAATCCCATGGACAGAGGAGCCTGGTGGGCTACAGTCCAAAGGATCGCAAAGAGTCAGACACAACTGAAGTGATTTAGCACGCATGCACGAAAATAGAAACCCACAGTAGGGCTGAAAAGGAGACACAACCAGCTCAGGTTGATAGATGATTCTTGCAAATTAAATGCAATTAACGAGGAATTATACATACATAAGGATGAAACAGCAGGGGGTGTGGCAGCCCAGAACACTGAGATGTAGACAGTGAAGCCATTATTTTGAAGGGAAATAGATTCTAATCATGGTTTTCTCTTTCTGGTGCCCAGCTCCCATTCTGAAGCTATCCAGGAGCCCACCAACAGTTGCCTCTTTAGAAGAAAATATCTCTTATCTAAAAAATCCCAATGGATTTAGGAGATCTGTGTCAGGAACTTGGGTCAAAGGGCAAAACTTCAAATAAAACATGCTCTAAGTACTCTTATCACTTAGGAAATTCCAAGGGGATTTTTAGGAGTGCTATGCTGGGAACCAGGGGTAGACAGATAGACACATAGGCAGACAGACACACATATATAAAATGTCACCTATCTTAATGGGGTTTTTTTAATGTGGATTTTAGAATCAGCATCTCTGATCCTAATGGTTTTTGAGCTAAGATTACATAAAATGTAAATAAATTTAGGAAGTATTGACATTTGACATTTTCATGATGCTGACTTTTAACCTATCCAAAAATATAGGATGCTTTATTAAATAACATTTGTTCAAGTCCTTTTTTTGTGTTCTTCATTACTATTTAAATATTTTTCTTATATATATTTTAAACATTTCTTTCACATTTATTCCTGGGTATCATGAGAAAAATCAAACCCAAAATAAAAATCAAAGTACAGAATCAATGGACTTTGGGATAAAAATAAAGTCAAAGTTTTGACTGTAGCATCCAACATTAAGGTTCAGAACTAAATAAAGTTATGCCTAGCAGTTACTTTTGAATAGAAAAAAAATGATTTCTGAGAAATTTAAGGGTATTCCTCTCTGACTGTATTTGCTAGACAACAGGAATTCTAATAATCTAGTTCATAGGAGCCTTGTAGGTGACCTAAGGAAGAGATGTGCCTTTTGGAGAGGTTTGTGGGTATTGGTTTTGTCTCATGGAATAAATCTCATTAAAACTAATATGTAACCATGACATTTAAAAGAATTGTACTAACAGAAGCACTTCCAGATGGGACTTCAAAGGACAGAGATGGTTCAAAGGGAAAAGGAGATTTCAGAGCCCTCAAACATCTACAGACTAGAAGAAGACTGAGAGCATATCTCAGCTGAAAACATATGCCTTTTCTCATGGGAAATAAAGGATGAATTAGAGTGTAGAGTGGATTCCAGAGTCACAGAGAACCACTCTGAGGAAGCAAGACAACCCTAATCAGAGAACTGGTGACAACTGCCTGGTCAGATTTCAGAGTGCTATGGACCATGAACTGGAGTGGCCTCCCGTGCTCCACCTTTTTGAATAGAAGTATGTGTCACAGTTGTCCTGGGATTGTCCCCAGAGTGGTGGTAGATAACTAACATTTCTGTTTAGTTCACAGAAGCAGCATGAGAAACTGTTCTACTTAGCCTTATTGTAGACCATAATCACAAGTGTAGTGAGAACTACACTAAAGGAACTGAAATTGAGCAGATGACCCCCAAGGAGTCTCATCTATAGCTGGACCTAATTTAGATGCTGGATTTCAAGCCTGAGGCTGATGTCATCATATGACAAGACATCAAGTGTTGGAGGGGAACATGGATGAGTTTTTTTTTTTTTAACATGGAAGCAAGATGCAAATCAGTGGGGGGCTTATGGAAGATTATGAAAGCTTAGTGGTTAGAGATTGTTCCTTAATAAACCATGCCTTTCAGTATTCTCAGGCTTATGTGGTTCCCTCTCCTTGCCCTATGCCTTGCTTTTGAAAAAGGGTAGTGACGGAAGTGGTACTATGTGACTTCCAAAGCTAGGCACAAGAAGCTCTTCAGGTTCTGCCCCATTCCCTAGAATGCTTATTAATACATGGGACACAGTCTCCTGGAATCCCACTCCAAGTCCTGAGCCATTTGGAGAGGACATGTGCCAACACTCTGGGCAGCATTTCTAGATGAGCCACCAGGTGATGGCCAGCACGAACTGCATGCCATCTGAGGAGCCATCTTGGATACCCAGTCCAGTTGAATCTTCAGAGGACCAAAGCCCTAGCCAACATCTGACTTCAACTGCAAGAGAGAACCAAAGCAAATAATGCCCTGTTGGGTGAACCTGGTCAAACCGTAAAACCATGAGAGAAAAATGATAAAGTATTGTTTTAATTCATTACACTCTAGGTAGATAACTGGAACACATAGCAACACAGCACACATACCCACACACACACATGACTTGTAGCAGAGACTGGCTAGTGTTGCACTGAGTTTCTTTCCTTTTCCTCCTGAATACACAGAAAGACTGTCTCATCATGCAACTGAGTTCTGGCTAATGGAGCATAAGTAAATGTCATGTATGTCATATCCAGGTTTGCTGTATTAAAACTTCCTGTGGGCACCTTTATATCACTGTTTGATGGATAAGTATTTGGAAGTGACACACATGAAAATGACAAAGTTAGGTTATTGTGCTTTGTCACTGAGTTTTAGGGTTTATTGTTTTAGCAGCTAATGTAAAATCAACTAAATACACAGCTGTAACAAATTGGCAGTCCATACATGAGATTGATATTTAATTTTCTTTTTTGTGTGATTCTTATGATATTAAACTTAAAATAATTTATATAGGTATTCTTTTTCTGCTCTCTAAATATTGTTTTTAGGATTGGGATTATCATTTCCTTGAAAGTATGATGAAATTTTTCTGTAAAATATTGTTATGCTGTCTTTTGTAAGTGAAGGATTATTTTTTACTCCTAATTCACTTTCATTTCTGGTTTATTCAATTTTTCAAAATATTCTGTCCTCACTTTTGATAATTTGTATAATTTTTGTTCTTCTCAGTTCAGTTCAGTTCAGTCGCTCAGTCGTGTCCGACTCTTTGTGACCCCATGAATTGCAGCGCGCCAGGCCTCCCTGTCCATCACCAACTCCTGGAGTTCACCCAAACTCATGTCCATCGAGTCAGTGATGCCATCCAGCCATCTTATCCTCTGTCGTCCCCTTCTCCTCCTGCCCTCAATCCCTCCCAGCATCAGAGTCTTTTCCAATGAGTCAACTGTTCACATGAGGTGGCCAAAGTACTGGAGTTTCAGCTTTACCCTCATTCCTTCCAAAGAAATCCCAGGGCTGATCTCCTTCAGAATGGACTCGTTGGATCTCCTTGCAGTCCAAGGGACTCTAAACATTATATTTTTCATTGAGGCTTTCAAAATTTACCATTTATATGTTTTATTAATCTTTAGAATACAGACTTTTGTTTTCTTGATTCTGTCATTTTGTTGACTTTCATTTTATTAACTTCTGTTCTTCACAATTCGCTGTCAACACTCTTTATATATTGCTTTCCCCCCCATTTTTCTAGCTCATTTCATTCATATAACAACCTTTCTTGATTTTTTAATTCATATAATGTTTAGGTTTTATAAAATGTACTTCCATGTGTACTAGATATTTAAACAAATAAATCAGGTATTTTGACATAAAATGTTTTAATTCTTGTTCAGTTCTAAATGTTTTGTAACTTTCATTGTTACTTCCTTTTAATTTTAAAGTTTTTATGATGGAGCATTTCAAACATACATAAAATTAAACAAAATAATAAATGAATCCAAATATATACACAATATTATTATTTTTATAATATGTTTTTAATAGGCTTTTATCCTGCTCTCCTGACATAGGTTCCACTCAGAAAAATAGTAGTCTTTAAAAGTAGTGGTAGTAGTAATAGTTTTTAAAAGCATCATTTGAACAGAAATGCTAAAGTTACCCTCAAAAATAATCCTAATGATTGGCTACCAGTCACCCATGACCACATTGAAAATCTTTCTGGTTTATAATTTATCTGCAAGGCATCTTTTATATGTAAAGTGAGAAATCACCAATCCCGTGTAAATTTTAATGGGGAATATTTTTTGTAAATATATAAAACTCTCCATGTATATATGTACACATATTCTTTATCTGTTTATCTAACTGTTCTAAATATACTAAAAGTCTATATCCACAATATTGTATTAATATAATGAACCACTAGACTCTCAATACCCAGTTCTAACATCCAAGGACATCTACGTGAACTCTTGCCTTAGCTATACCGTATCCACATTCCATCTACATTCACCTCCTAACCACCTCACCTTTCCCATTATCATTTTGAAGCAAAACTCCAAAATATTTCAACATATATTTCCAGAAGGAAAGGATTATTTTTAAACTAAAACATGCTACATTATGGTACCTAAACATTTAACAAAATTTTTTAATATCATCCGTATTTAAATATTCAGCCAGTGCAAATTTATAATTCTTTATTAAAATGTCATGTTTTTTTATTGGAGTAAATTGCTCTACAGTGTTGCATTAGTTTTTGTTGTACAACAACATGGATCAGCCAAATGTGTACATATAACCCCTCCTTCTTGAGCCTCCCTCCCACGCCCCCATCCCACCCCTCCAGGTCATCACAGATGTCATTATGTTTTAAAAGATGTCTTTGAAATCATTATCAAAATTAGGCCTATACATTGTGATTAATTGATTGATATGCCTTTTAAATCTTTCTAATTTTATAGGTGGTCTCTGCTTCTGATTCTGAGACAATTTATTTGTTGGAGAAATCAAATTGTCAGTTTTCCATGGTATGAATTGTGAAAATTATATACCTGTGATATAATTTAACACGTTCCTTACCTTCTGTGTACATATAATCTGCAATATGAGTTTAATTACTCCCAACTGTACATTTTAAATATTTTTATACTCCATACCTTTCACCTGAAAGAATGATTCTGTGAGGGTGGGGTCTGAGGTTTGTCATGCTTCCTAATGACTACTTATTGTGTTTATGACTATTATTGACCCCATGAAAAACATGACTTCAAGAATATAGAATAAGTGAAATAAAAAATATAATACTTTCTTATAATTTTAAGGTATCTTAAGGAATGAAAGGGTAGCAATAACTAGGAAAGGCAAAGCAAAGATATAAGGGAGAGACTGAAATAAAAAAACATTATTGAGGAAGAGATGTTGGGTGAGACTTACGGTTCCACAGAATCTGAGGCGCTGGTAGCAAACCGAATGACGAGAAGTAGCAGGAGACATGAGTGAAGAAGTCTGCCTTCCCCCATAGTGAGGGACAAACCGCAGGCACCGTGTCGTGCCCAGCTCCTGCCCTCAGCCTGGTCCTTGAGACCTTTCAAATTTAGCAGACTTTATATGCTATTTGCAGACAAGCTCCACCTAGTGCCTCCAAATGGAGTTCATGGTTGGACACAGATTTCCCGAAAGGGTTGATGCTCTCAGCGATTGCTTCATTAGTCTCAAGGCTAAACTCTGTCTGACAGGCTCTGAGTCATTTCCAGACAATAAAAATTTATGTTCCAGGGAGAATTAACCTTCTTTAACTTTGACAGCAAAGCTCCGGAGGAGGAACTTTCAACCCATCCTTCTTCAACTCCTTCAAAATTCTTGCAAGTAGGTGTCAAAGAAAGCTACCTTTGAAGGTCAAGGGATGTGTCATTATGCCAGTAACTCATTCAATGACTTTAGGGGGACTTCTTGACAGAGGATTGAGTAAGCAGCTCTGGAGAAAGTAATTCAAAAGAAATGCTTGTGCTTGACTAAAATTGCAGGTGTTCTCCCCGTCTTCTCCATCCCCCTCACTTCATCACGACCCACCCATCTACCACTCTCTTCTAGCCTTCCTCAAGCTGCAGCCAAGCCCTGCTCCCAACATACTTCCCCTGTATCACTAACACTGTGGATCCACCCCACCCTCAACATTTTTCTGCAGACTTGCTAGGGCTGGGCAGTAGACACAGTTCGCACAGGGCACCTCTTGATCACCTGGTGCTGGTGGCCGGAGGGACTAACCTCCCCGGGCCTCACAGGTCTGTAATGGTTGGAAAGATAGTTCTAGGCAGGCTGTCACACCCAGGGCATTGCGCAGACAGCAGAAAAAAAACTACCCATAGTCTGCCTGTGAAAAAGACATTTACTTGTCCCGGAGCTTCAACCTTAGGGACAGGCTTCAGCACTGCCGCTCATCTAGGGGCTGCAGACGCACTTGTAGGGAATATAGGCAGGAAGATGCAGTCTTTGCACCCTCCCATTGTTGCATTGTCCCCTGACCTTGCCATGGCTTGCTGGGATCTTCCAGCAATGAGCTTATAAACTCAGAGGAAGGCTTAGTTCTGGCAACTATTGCCCAGAAACACTCCCGGATCTCCTGGTCTGGAGGTCAGCAGGGATTGCAGACCCACAGGACTGTATGTACTTTAACAGCTGTTGCCTGAGGATCTGGCTTTCGATCTGTCTGAAACTAGGCACTGACTCTGGGAGCAAGCTTTCTGGAACACTGACAGGTCTTAAAACACCCTCAACAACTGGGACCCGTCAAGAATAAATCAGCCTGCTTAACACACTGATTTGAGACAACCAAGAGCTAGGGTGAGGATAAATGATAAGTTTCACTTCATACGCAGGACACTCTTTCAGTGGGAAAGTGGGCTGTTTTACTTAGCATGCAGACTCAAACACAGAGAGTCAAGCAAAATGAGGAAACGGGGGAAGATGCTTCAAATGAAAGAACAAAACAAAACTTCAGAAAAAAAACTTAACAAAATGGAGATACCTATGGCTGATTCATGTTGATGCATGACAAAAATCATCACAATATTGTAAAGTAATTATCCTCTGATTAAAATACATAAATAAATTTTTTAAAATGGAGATACGTAAATTATCTGGAAAAACAAGTTCAAAAGAATAGTTGAAAAATGCTCACTGAACTTGAGGAAGAATGGATGAACACAGTGAGAGCTTCAGCAAAGATGAATAAGAAAGTGCTGAACAGAAGTCATAGAGCTGAAGAATATAATAACTGAACTGAAAATAGGCTCGAGGGGTTCAACGGAAGATGAAGTGGAGCAGAAGACAGGATCAGTGACCTGAAAGAGCAGTGGAACTCATCCAAATAGAGCAGTAAAGAGAAAAAAGAATGTCGAAAGAGTGGAGGCAGGTAAAGAGTTCCTATGGGACAACATCAAGCAGAATGACATTCACATTAAAGGAGTCCCAAAAGGAGAAGACAGAAAGAGCTTGAAAACTTGAGAAATAATGGCTGAAAACGTCCCTAACAAAGGGGAAGAAACAGATATTCAGGTACAGGAAGCACAAAGAGTTCCTTATGAGAGGAACCAAAGAGATCTCTATCAAGGCATGTTATAATTAAAATCAAAAGTTGAAGAGAGAATCTTAAAAACAGCAAGAGAGAGAAAGAAAAAAAAAAGACCTTGTTACATACAAGGGAACTTCCATCGGACTATCAGCTGAGTTTTCAGCAGAAACTTTGCAGGTCAGAAGGGAGTAGCAAGATATACTTAAAGTTGTGAAGGAAAAAACTCACTAAGAATCTCTACCCAGTAAGGCCACCATTTAGAACTGAAGGAGAGAGAAAAAGTTTTCCATAGAAGCAAAAGCTAAAGGAGTTTATCACCACAAAACCAGCTTTATAGGAAATGGGCTTCTTTAAGCTGAAAATATACTAATAACTTGAAAACGTATGTAAGTAAAAATCTAACTGGTAAAGGCAAGTAAATAGTAAAGATAGTGGTTAACTGTGGTTATTTGTACTAGTACAAGACAGGTTTTCTAGGACATGTTTAACTTTAAAAGCAAATATACTTCATGAAAAAGAATGCTTCGCCTAAGATCAAGCAGAATAAGAATTACTAGGATTGAATGAACAAGGAGGGAAATTAAAATGTGGATATTTATTTAGAATATGATAAGTCTTTATCCCCCTGGAGGAGGAAACAGCAACCCACTCCAGTATTGTTGCCTGAAAAATTCCATGGACAGAGGAGCCTGGCAGGCTACAGTCCAAAAGCATTGCAAAGAGTTAGACACAAGTGAGCAACTCAACACACACACACACACACATATACACACACATATACACACAAAGGTATTTTTTAAATGTATTTTTAACAAATATTGGGGAAAGTTCTTCCTCTTTCTTTTTAAAAAAACTTTATTTAGTTTTGGCTGTGCTATGTGGGCTTCTCTTTAGTTTCAGTGAGTAGGGGCTACTCTTCTGCTTGAGATGCTCAGACTTCTCTTGTTGCAGAGCACAGGCTCTCAGGCATGTAGGCTTCAGTAGTTGCGGCTCCAAGGTTTTAGAACACAGGCTCAGCAGTTGTGGCACGCAGGCTTGGTTGTTCCTCAGCGTGTGAGATCTTCCCGGACCAGGAACTGAACCTGCATCTCCTGCATTGGCAGGTGGATTCTTTACCTCTGAGCCACCAGGGAAGCCCTTCCCCTTTTTGCTCTGTATCTAGCACCCAATTTAGTAGATTCTGTTTCTGTATGTAGATGGAGACAAAGCATTTAAAAACGGTATCTGATTTGCACTAACTCTCTTAAAATTCAGAACAAAAACTTACTGAAAAAGTAAAAATATATCCATAATTTTCATGGCAACATAGTTAATTGCATTAGTTTAATAAGAATATGTCTTTTTTTTTTTAAATCTAGACATAATTTAGACAGACTGATTGTGTAATTAAGGCCTACCAGAAAAATAATTTTTGAAAATAATTCTTATTTAATCAGTCATGACAAGCTCACAATAGAGAAATATGGGTGGAGTCAATATTTACAAAGTCCTCAAAGGAAACTGACATGGTGTATGACATATAGGGTACCAGGCTCATACACAAAGAAAATTGTTTCCTGGCAGGCCAAGGATCTTGGGAATTTGGGCGGGGGAGGCTTCTAGAGGAGAGGAATTCCTCTGACTTTGTAGTTACTGCAGGTAATAACACAAGTTTTCAGTTCAGTCGTTCAGTCGTGTCCAGCTCTTTGTGACCCAGTGGACTGCAGCATGCCAGGCTTCCCTGTCCATCAGTAACTTCTGGAGCTTGCGCAAACTCATGTCCGTAGAGTCAGTGATGCCATCCAACCATCTCATTCTCTGTTGTTCCCTTCTCCTCCTGCCTTCAATCTTTCTCAGCAGAAGAGTCTTTTCCAGTGAGTCAGTTCTGCGCATCAGGTGGCCAAAATATTGGAGCTTCAGTTTCAGCATCAGTCCTTCCAATGAAAATTCAGTACTGATTTCCTTTAGGATTGACTGGTTTGATCTCCTTGCAGTCCAAGGGATTCTTGAAAGTCTTCTCCAACACCACAGTTCAAGAGCATCAGTTCTTCTGTGCTCAGCCTTCTTTATGGTCCAACTCTCACACCCATATATGACTACTAGAAAAACCATAGCTTTGACTAGACGGACCTTTGTCAACAAAGAAATGTCTCTACTTTTTAATATGCTTTTAATCTGTTTTTAAATACGTCATAGCTTTTCTTTCTTCCAAGGAGCAAGAGTCTTTTAATTTCATGGCTGCAGTCACCATCTGCAGTGATTTTAGAGCCCAAGAAAATAAACTCTGTCACTGTTTTCAAATTCTAGAGGTTCTTAAAAGTTTAAACCAAAATACTAATTTGAAAAGATATATCCACCTTCATGTTCACTTCAGCATTATTTACAATAGCTAAATTATGGATTCAATCTAAATGTCCATTGATAGATAAATGGCTAAAGAATGGCATATTACTTGGCTAAAAGAAAAAATGAAATCTTGCCATTTTGACAACACGAGTGAACTTAGATGTATTATGCTAAGTGAAATAAATCAGACAGAGAAAGACAAACACTGTATGATCTTATATGTGTGTGTTTGTTGTTCAGTTGTGTCCAACTCTTTGTGACCCCGTGGACTTAACCCTACGAGGCTCCTCTGTCCATGGGTATTCTCCTGGCAAACCCACTGGAGTGGGTTGCCAATTCCTTCTCCAGGGCATCTTCGTGACCCAGGAATCAAACCCAGGTCTCCCACATTGCAGGCAGATTCCTTATTGTCTGAGCCACCAGGGCCAATCCAACTTGTATGAGGAATCTAAAAACTCATAAATACAGAGAGCAAACTGGTGGTTGCCAGAAGGGTGGGTGGGGGGTTGGGTGAAACAGGTGAAGGAGGTTAAGAGGTACAAAACTGGTTATAAAATAAATGTCATGGGGACGTAATACATAGCATAAGGAACATAGTCAATAATACTGTAATAATTTTGTATGGTAACAGATGGTTATGAGACTTACTGTGGTGATCATTTTATATTTAAATGCCAAATCATTATTATGTATACCTGAAACTAACATAATATTGCACATCAATTATACTTCAATTAAAAAAGGAAGATTTTCAGCAATACTTCTGCTTTGTATTAAATACTAATAAACGTTCTTTGAAAGGCTGTACTAGAACAGATTAAAATTTATAAATCAGTCTGTTTACCCACATTTGCATTGAAGTCTAGCAATATTCATGACTCATAGATTTATTAATTTATATCATGAATTATTTTATTTTCTAGAGTGGGTTGCCATTTCCTCTTCCATGGGATTTTCCTGACCCAGGGATCGAACCCGTGTCTCCTTCGTGTCCTGCATTAGCAGATGAATTCTTACCACTGAGTCACCTGGGAAGCTGGCAAATTTTACCTCAAGTCCTAATAAATAACCAAAATTCCTTCTTCTTATTTCTCTGACTTTGGAAAAGTATGAAAATCTGTTTTATGTGTTTGTGAAACAGTAAGCAATTCAAGTCAGGTTTGAGTGAAAATGATCTTTCTGGCTCATGTTCTCTACTGGTATGTCCTAAAACCTTTGCATTATTCCATTTCTCCTCTATCTCTCTGCTTGAGGGAATATGCTCACTCAGCACTGACCCATTTTTTTCACTGTCTTCTATATTCCCAGAACTGTGTTCGGTGAACAGGTGGCAGACATGATTAAGATACAGGTCTGGCTTTCAAAGAGCTCTGACTGTACAGAAGATGGGGAAAAAACAATTTTTTAAGGTGTGGAATTGTACAAGTCAAAAGAGAGATATTTGTGCTAAACCATCAGAAGCATGAAAAGAGAACAGTTCTGCACAAATGACTCTACCAGAAATCAGAAAGATCAGAAAAAACTTTCTTTTTCCTGCCATGGCCTAAAAGATGGACTACCTATAATACAACTCTGAAATAATTCTCCTTTTAAAAACCTTTCAGTGGTTTTCATAAAAAAATGACAATTATTGTTCTAGTCTTTACTTATTTTGTAATTTTATTTTTGCCCTTATCTTTTAATTTGTCTATTTGTATACATTTTATCAGGTTTCCCAGATGGCGCTAGTGGTAAAGAACCCGCCTGCCAATGCAAAAGACATAAGAGATGAGGGTTCGATCCCTGGGTCGAGAAGATCCCCTGGAGGAGGGCATGGTAACCTACTCTAGTATTCTTGGCTGGGAAATCCCATGGACAGAGGAACCTGGCAGGCTAGGGTCCACAGGGTTGCAAAGAGTCAGACATGACTGAGGGAACTTAAGCACACATGCATGCATACATTTTATTATTCTTTCAACTTATTTTTGCTATTTATGCCCATGAAATTAATCTTTAATTTTCATTTTGTAGTTCAGTCCAAATTCAGAAATTAAGTCCGAATTAGAATTCACAAGTGAATTCAGAAAATGTGTCTAAGGAAGCCTAAATATTGTAAAAAAAAATTGACATTCATAATCATTATACATTTATTTGTATTCAGTGAATCTCCAGACAATACCCAATGTGACTATAGGGATAATTCACATCATAAAAAAATTTCAAAATTTTACGTGGAATAAATGATAAGCTTAGTATTGCAAAGAAAAGGTGAGAACTGAACAGCTGAATAATTACAACATTTCATTTAGCCACATTGATTCAAATATTTTAGCATGTATGAAAGAATAAACTGGTTAATCAGTGAAATAGAATAAATCATTTAGAAACAAATCTAAAATATATATTTTAATTTGTGATAAAGGAGTCACTTCTTATTAGCAGGGAAATATTGAATTGGTTAATAAATGATAATGGGACTATTAGAAGGCTACATAAGTGAGAAAAAAGTCAATTTAGATATCAACTCATATAGCACACAATAGACAACAAAACAACTTGAGATGGAATTAAATGTAAAAATTCAAACCAGGACTTTTGCTTCCACACATGCAGGATTTCTTCAGCACAAAGGTCTCTCTAATGCAATCCCTTTGTAAGTCACACCCCTTTTCCCATTTCCCTAGCACCCATAACCCCTGGAAACCATTCATTTATCTTCCATTTCCATGGTTTTGTCATTTCAAGAATGTTTTATGAAAGGAGTCATACAGTGTGCCTTTGGAAATTGTATTTCTTTTCACTCAGTGTAAAGTTTTTGAGATCCATCCAAGTTGTTGTTTGTATCAGTGCTTTGTCTGTCTTTATTAGTGAGTAGTATTCCATGGTATGGATGTACCACAGCTAGTGGTACAACATTTTGGTTGTTTCCAATATTTAGAAATATTGTTTTCTTTCCCCCATCTCCTGGGAAAGCAGATTTTGGAATTTAATTTTTAATTATCTGCAGATTTTTTGATGTACCTCTTTGTGTAGTTTTTCTGTATTTTTAAAAACACTATAGGGACTTCCCTGGGATCCAGTGGTTAACATACTGTGTTTCCACTGCATGGGGCAAGGGTTAGATCCCTGGTTGGGGAACTAAGATCCTGCATGCCATGTGGAGTGGCCAAAAACAAAACAAAACAAAAACCCAACAAAACACTGTGGAGAATAGATACATAAGAAGGAAAGTATAATATTGATAAAAAGAGTTATAAATGTCATAAATTTATTCAACATACAAATTTAGCATACTTCCAATTCCTGTCCCTTCTTTCTCCCACTGGCCTATCTTCTAATAAGTCTTTGTTCTTTGTTTCTGGAGCAGTTCATCTGATGAGGTCCACAAGTTACCATCTTCAATCATTTCCATGTTCAGATTCTAAACAGTAAAGAAAAGATAGAAATATTAGGAAAATTTTGTGATCTAATAAATGAATAATTTTTCATATTTTAATGATAAATATTTGAACTTAGTATGCTTATTTATTTTTATTGATAAGGCTGTTCTCAGTTTTTCCATGTTTTAATGTGGAGAGTGGAAAGTCCCATAGCAAGTGTTGTATTGTCAAGATGAACCCTGTCAATCAGCCAAAAGGAACATCTTATAGATCACATCTCTTGTGCAGTATTATATGGACAATTTTAGAGTGAAAAGTTGCCTGACTTTAACTTGTGTAAGTTTAGAAACATCTCAGAAAGGCCATGGGTGATAAATATATCACCACTGAGCACCGAAATGTAAACTAAATATTAAATGATTTAGCTTTTATATGTGGCAAATATGTGATTCATCCTCAAACAAGTCAACCTAGATACATGTAATTATATTTTACTTACATTTTTTCCTACTGTGAAAGTCTATAATACATCTGAGATAGTTCAATTCATAAATGATTCACCAAGGAGTTTTACAATATGGTAAGGGAATGCTCAAGAAGCAGCTTTACTCAAACAACAAATGCTTATTTATTTTCTTTTCATTGGCATCAGATTTTACTGTCTATACTTTACCAGCACTGCAGGGAACACTGTACTCTTCAATGGTGAATTCCTCTGAAATGCAAAAAGAATGAGACAGAGTGAAGACAGACATGCAGTAATAGGCACATGAGTAGTTAACTGTAAATAAATTGTGTAAGTTATGAAAGAAAGTATAAAGCATAGTTATAGAGCCAATAAAAGGACTTCTTTTGTACTAAGCTACTTGGGATTGTTTGGTGGGAAGTAACAGAAAGTTGGGCTTGGATACAAAGTTCACAAATGGATAACTGTCTTTCTGTAGGACACTGTATAGCTCTTTTTCGTTTTTCTTATTGGAGTTGTACCTTCTGCTGTGAACCTTTTCTTTTCTAAGAAAGAGTTAAGTTGGAACACCACCAGCATGCTAAGATGCTGGTAAGTTTCTAGTTCAGAGTCATGAGCAAATCAAAGAATTTCCTGATATATTACACAGTTTCCCCAAATTTGTGACTCTTCAAGGCCCAGGTGAAAAATAGATCAAATTTTGGGTCTCATAGCACACATTAGTACTGAGAAGTATTTTTTTTTAAGTTATTGCTGCTTTTCTTTCCTTTCTAGAATAATTCAGTGTAGAACAAACAACTTCATAGGAGAATTTAGAAAGAACTGATCCCCTTATTGCTTTATGATCAGTTTATAAGAATGACTCTAATACTTGTTTGGGGACAAGTATTACGAATAAGATTATCCTGTGATCATAAACTCACTCTTTCTTCCAGTGAGAGATTGTGGAGTTTTCTTTCAGTTATGGTGACACTATCCTAGGTTAGTCATCTTTTTCCTTTCAAGGCTTGGCATGTCTGACTCTGACTCACCTGTCTCATAGTAATCATATGCCTTTATAGTGGCTGGTTTTAAATTCTTTACTGCGATGTCTTGTTCCACTGAGAAGAAGAAACTCAGGATATGATGGGTCAGCTGGAGAGACAGGAAAACTGAATTAGAATCAAAGATTAACTTTGTCTCTCTTTCTTTAAGATATTATCAAACACTGTACTTATGCTATTCTCTGTACCAAAACCTATGGAGAGAACGAGATGGCTTCGGACTTGTATAATACATTCAAGGACAGATAAAAGAAGGGCAAGAAGACAATTCTACAGACAGTTAAATGTAGTAAATGAAGCCTGTTGACTTGGCCAGGATTCATTTTCCTCTATAGCTTTTTTCTCCCCTTTCGTAAATGAAATACCAGGGAGTTTTATAATACAGGCTTCCCTAGACGCTCAGATGGTAAAGAATCTGCCTTACAATGTGGGAGACCCAGCTTCAATCCCTGGGTCAGGAAGATTCCTCTGGAGAAGGGAATGGCAACCCACTCCAGTATTCTTCCCTGAAGAATAGTTAGTTAGTTACGACTGAGTGACTAACACTTACACCAGAGACTTTTGTAATATGGTAAGCTGTGTATGTGAAGTACGTTCTTTGGAACCTGGGTTGGCTTGTTTGTTAGAACCTCTAATGGCTCTCCTGGATCTAGCAGAGTCACAGAGAATCTTACCTCTTCAAAGTAAATCAGGACATGGTTGGTGCTCACTTCAGTCCTCTGAATCTGAGCCATTTCCTGGAGCTGTAGACGCAGAGGATACACCAAAGGGTATGAGATGAGGGACTTTCAGGCTGAGACAGTCTTCAGATATTTATGTTCTAAATGGCTTCTCAGAGACATCACACTCTAATTTGATCTCCTCAAGAATAATAGCAATAGTAATAAAAATAACATTGACTCAACACCCTCCCTATCTATTATCTACATATAGAGACAGGGAATTATCTTCTAACTATATTTAAAAAAAAAGGGGGGGAGGTTAAAAGACATTTCTCCCCATCTTTTGAGTCTAGCATAATTTTGATACCAGAAGCCAGTAAGTATAGTGTAAGAAACAAAAAATATAGCCCAGTGTTGGTCACTGGGATGACGTCAGTCACTGGGAGAAGGGGACGGCAGAGGATGAGATGGTTGGATGGCATCACTGACTCAATGGACATGAGTTTGGGTAAACTCCAGGAGTTGGTGATGGACAGGGAGGCCTGGCATGCTGCTGTTCATGGGGTCGCAAAGCGTCGGACACGACTGAGTGACTGAACTGAACTGAGTGTCAGTCATGATATTAAAAAAAAACACAAAACACAACCATCTATAAGCAAATAGAATCCAGAAATCTATTTAAAAAAATAAACACAACGAGCAGGTCCAGTTAGTCCTAAGAATGTAAAGTTGCTTCAGAATTTAAAAGACCAATGTGATTTATTATACTAATTAAAAATAAAATCACTGTCATCTAAAATACAGAAAAAGATTTGAACTAAAGCACAGGGCCCATTTGCTACAATAACTTTTGTAAATTATAATTGGAAACTTCCTTGAACCAATAAGGAAAATGATCAAAACTCTAAAGCAAACATTTGTTCAATGATAAAGAGATAAAAAACTTTCTCTTCTATGTCAAGGAAAAGCTCAGAAAAAAAATTTAAAAATGGAGAATATATGTACATACATGCATATGATGTAGTCTCCCTTTTCCTTTTTATACATAATGGAAAGATAATTCAATGCACTGTGCATTCCTAGAAGTCTCAAGGTTAAACATTATTAACCATGTTTATGATTTATATCTTATAGTTGAGACCATATAACTAGGATGCTCACTGTTCGAATAATGGAAACACACACTAGAGACACAAGTTTGAGAGACCTCTTGAAGAACTGAATCAAAAAAATAAAATTTACAGCATTTATTTGCCATGACTTTGCTATCTGTGAGGGATTTAGGGCTTACCTTTCTCACCGATGATTTCACAGGTATGAAGCCTGATACCATCTTCACATCAACAATGACCATGTTGGAGCTGGGTCGTTCCCCAGTGTAACTATGAAGTCAAGGTGTACGGACAAGGCAGTCAAACAAAATCCTTTGGACTTCATTCAAGACAGAAGTCTCTCCTTTTTTATTTCTAGTGTTTCCTATCCCTGGCTACAATTCAACTTCACCATCTACTCTATTTTCTTCTGTTATAGTTGTCTGGGGGGCTGCCCAGGTGGCACTAGTGGTAAAGAATCTGCCAGCCAATGCAGCCAATGTTTGATCCCTGGCTTGGCAACAAGACCCACCTCGGGTAGGAAGGAAGTGGCAACCTACTCCAGTATTCTTGCCTGGAAAACTCCATGGACAGAGGAGCCTGGTGGGCTACAATCCATGGGGTTGCAAAAGAGTGGGACATGACTAACAACTGAGCATGTAGTTGTTTGGAAAACTCATAAGAAGTCATACTCTGCAGGTATAGTGACATCATATTCTCAACATTACGGCTTTTTGGCTAAGAGTGAAGAAAATTTTCTTTTGAATAAATATTGCAAGAATTTCTTATTCATTATGTATGACCCTGGACAGTGAAGATCCTCTGCATCAGAAAATCAGTTTCACCATACTCTATCTATTCTAAAAGTCAGGTATCAATTTACAATTTACCTAATATTGACGTGAATCTGGACTTTCCTGTGAGTGCTGACTCCATCACAGTTTTTGGGGAGAGTTTCAACTTTCAGAGTAAAGGGAGCTTTTCCTTCTTTCTTGGGTAGGATATTATATCTCAAGGATGTCTAAAACGAATGGGGAGAAAAAAAAGCCTTTATTTTTGCACTCAATCTATTGCTTCTAGGTAATTTATATTTCCCCTTGGTACACGTTTCTTTCTCTGTTTTGGACTTCAGATCTACTTCTTGAGACTTGATCTCCCATTTGTGACACTTCTGGAACCCTGGCAAGTCTCACCTGGATGTACACACATCCCGACCCTGTCACGGCTGTGCTGTACTTCCCCGGGATCTCTGGCAAAGCCACCTCCTGCAGCAGTAGACGTTTGGCTTCATCTACTTGGAATTCTTCAGAGAAGGTCCCTGCAGACTTGACGGTGACAGTAGCTGCTTTCTCCCCTTTAATAAAAGTTGCTGCTCCATATTTGGAGAGTGCCTGAAGAGCCACCACTGTATCCTGAAAAAAGATGGGTGCAGAAATTATAGGAGAGGAAGGTGGCCAAATCATACTGGATATAAACCATATCCATGCTACTCTCAGAGTTATCTAGTCATAAACACTGTTCATTCACTGAATTTCAAGTCTATTCAGAGCTCGTTATTCATCATGAACTATTCTAGGTTCTTTGTGTGTGTTAGTCACTCCATCATGTCCTACCCTGAGATCCTATGGACTGTAGCCCACAAGGCTTCTCTGTCCATGGAATTCTCTAGGCAAGAATACTGGAGTGGATAGCTATTCCTTTCTCCAGGGGATCTTCCCAACCCAGGGATTGACTCCAGGTCTCCCACATTGCAGGCAGATTCTTTACCATTTGAGCCATCTGGAAACCCTTAGGTACTTTGGGGAAATGCAGTTTCCTCATTCAAGTAGTTTACAATATACGTATGGGACTAAGACTCAAATAGTTGACATAAAGTAGAACACATTTCAATAATCTATACAGTTCTGTGTATTTCTACGAGCTTCACAGGTGGCAGAGTGGTAAATAATCTGCCTGCCAATGCAGGAGATGCAAGAGACTTGGGTTTGATCCTTGGGTCAGGAAGATCCCTGAAGGAGGAAATGGCAACCTACTCCAGTATTCTTGCCTGGAGAATCCCAAATACAGAGGAGTCTCATGGGCTACAGTCCATGGGGTCACAAAGAGTCAGACACGACTGAGCATGGACACATGTAATATATACATTTCTATAACAATATTTGTTGGGAAAATTCAGAGAAAGAAGGAGTTGGAGCTAGTATACATAATAAGAGAAGGCTGTGAAGAAGATGAGAAATAAGATTATCTGTGAATAGTGAGAAAGACTTATGCAGACAGAAAAGAGGCATCAGGCAGTAATAGGGAGGGACATATTGGAAGTTAAGACCTGGAGAAGAGTGAGCCAATTTCAGGAAAAGCGAAGAGATCAGCCTTATTAGACAAGATTATTCATGTTTACCGAGGAGAGGAAATAGTTTGGGCAAATTAATTTTAGGCTTTGGATGAAAAATGCCACAAAGCATGTGGGATCTTAGTTCCCCCACCAACCAGGGATGGAACCTGAGCCCCCTGCAGTGGAAGCACAGAGTCTGGACCACCAGGAAAGACCCTAAAGGAAGTAATCATATGAAAACACTGCTTTAGGAAGATTGGTTACTTTATAGAAGAGGATCCACTAAGAAGAGAAAATATGAGAGATTGTATAGAGGACAGAGAAATAATCCAAGTGTAAAATAATGAGGCTGAAACCTTTTTGGTAATGCAAGAATAAAATATAAATTAGAAACACTATTCACTTACTCAACTCTTAGAATATGGTTGAGTCTACATAGGTATTAGTACATTTATTTTTCTTCCTAGAGTCTTTTCACAGACCTGAGTGGAGGAGAAGCCGCCATTGGGGTTCTGTTGCTTGGTGAGCCATTTTACAATCTGTGTAGCCACAGACAGATCTTCTGAAGATGGGGCAGGCTGGGCAGTAAGATGGGCAAGGAGGCAGTAAGATGTCATCTCCACATCAACAGAAGGAGCCCGGTGTGGACTGTAGAGTTCATTAACTTCTTGAGGCTTTCTAGGACGTTGCCAGTGGATTGAGTCCTCTTAGAAATAAAAAAGGATATCATCTTCAGCTTAGAGAACATTTTCAAAAATCTAATTCATGAATGATCCCTGTAATTACAGCTCACCCAGTGAATGGACATACATGAAGTGAAGTGAAAGCCTCTCAGTCGTTTCTGATTTTTTGTGACCCTATGGACTATACAGTCCATGGAATTCTCCAGGCGAGAATACTGGAGTCGGTAGCCTTTCCTTTCTTCAGGGGATCTCCCCAACCCCAGGGATTGAACCCAGGTCTCCCGCATTGCAGGCAGATTCTTTACCAGCTGAGCCTCCAGGGAAGCCCAAGATTACTAGAGTGGGTAGTCTTTCCTTTCTCCAGTGGATCTTCTCGACCTAGGAATTGAACCGGGGTCTCCTGCATTGTGGGCAGATTCTTTACCAACTGAGCTATCAGGGAAGCCCAGACATACATGAAGTGAAAGTATTATGTAATCACCAATAAACCTAATCTTTGCCAAGAAAGTACATTGAGGTTCCAGTAAATCACCTCGTATCTTTATTACATCCTTGTGTGATATTAGAAACTGGACTGTTTCGAGGCTTGTAATGTGTGAATTGATAAAATCATCCATGTTACCTAGAGATGTTAGGTCAGTAATAATTAATCTTCTTATAATAATAAAATGGATATAATATAATATAAGCATGATGTGAAAGTGAAAAGTGAAAGTTGTTCAGTCATTTCCAACTCTGCAACCCCATGGACTGATTATATACAGTTCATGGATTTCTCCAGGTGAGAACACTGGAGTGGGTAGCCATTCCCTTCTCCAGTGGATCTTCCCAAACCAGGGATAGAACCCAGGTCTCCTGCATTGCAGGCAGATACAAGCTGAGCCACCAGGGAAGCCCAAGAATACTGGAGTGGGTAGCCTATCCCTTCTCCAGGGGATCTTCCTGACCCAGGAATTGAACCGGGGTCTCCTGCATTGCAGGTGGATTCTTTACCAGCTGAGCTACCAGGGAAGCCCAAAATAGATGTGAATAAAATAGGGTCTCTCCCTTTGATCATTGGTGATTTTTGGAAGTCAATTCTTACCTTCTTTTACAGCCTCTTTGTGTAGTGACTCAAGCAGTTCGTTTCGTTTGGCTTGGTCTCCTGCTAGTGCGAAGGCATAGGCCAATAACGCCTTGGTATAGACAAAACTTCCTTGGGCCTCTGAGGCAGATTGCCAGGCCCTTTCCAGGCAGAAGAGAGCATTGCGGACAATTGAGTGCTATAAAGAAGATAAAGACCCTGCTTCTGTTTTCCCTTGTTCCAGCCATTTACTTATTTATTTAATTGGGGGGGGGGTGGGCAGGGAGGGTATAGCTGCTTTACAACGTGTTAGTTTCTGCTGTACAGCTAAGTGAACCAGCTCTCCGTATACATATATCCTCTCCCTTTTGGATTTCCTTCCCATTTAGATCACCACAGAGCACTGAGTAGAGTTCCCTGTGCTATACAGCAGGTTCCCATTAGTTATCTATTTTATACATAGTAGTGTGTATATGTCAATCCACATCTCCCACTTCATCCCACCTCCACCTTTCCCCTTTGGTATCCATATGTTCTCATTTTCCACATCAATCCTGTTTCTGCCTTGCACTTTTCTAGATTCCACATATATGCATTAATATATGAAATTTGTTTTTCTGTTTCTGACTTACTGAAAATGAAGGAAGACCTTAGGCTAGCTGAACCAGGCTAATGAACTGTCCCCTGGCTAGCCACAGATATAACGCCCCAATGTGCTTGCACAACACCACAGTCCTGACCAGAGGGTAATTTTCTTTGCAGCTTCCCAAGGGATCTATCATCCTTTATGCTCCAGTGAAATATACTAATATTAAATAATGTGAAAATAACAACTCATTTTCCTCAGAGATTCATAGCTCCACGAGTTTCATCCTTACATTAGAGGCAAGTACAGGTTGGGAGTGGCGGTACATACGGTGACAAGCAGCGGCATCTCCAGTAGAGCGATGGTGATATAGGCAGAGAGCGTTACCTCATCATCGACCCCACCCTGTAGGATCAGAGGCAGAGACACTCAAACACTCCAGTAGCCATCACCCAGAGTCAGCTAACTCTAACTTCCCCCTTGGTTAATCTTCACCAGAATGTATCTTTTCTAGGGCAATATTATTGTTTCCTCTGCTTCCTCCTTCACCCCCAAATTCTGAAATCTGTCCCAAATAACTTTCCCTCATTTTTAGTGACATAGTGGAGTTTTTTGGACATGCTATTTTCTTAACCATAAGAAACACCTAATTTATCGTTAGGTTTCAAAAGCTTTTGCTTCTGCTGTCCTTCTCAAAGTTATATCACCAGGACTTGAGGAATCCATAGGAGCATCACAACTCATACATTTCACTCTTCTCAGGGACCAGAACAAATTTAAAGGCATCACCTTAATAGCATTGTTTAGCAATGATCCAGAGCGCTGGAAACAACCATTTTCCTTCTGCTTCCGTGAGAGCCAGGTAAGGGAGTCTGTGATGTGCGAGTCCTCCACAAAGATGTGTGACTGGGCTTGAGAAAAAGACTTGAGCACAAATGCAGTAAGCCTGTTCAGCAAAGAAGAGAAGGAGACCTGCGGATCATCTCCTTTTGAAAGCTCACTGTGTGTCACTGCCTCCAGATAGCTTCACAGTTCCATGGAGAAAATTGGTGGCGAGATGACCCTTGAATACTGAATATACTCTTATTTGTCCAACAAACTTCTGAATCTATTTAAAAATCTCTCAACTTTATTGGTTTCTCCAGAGTTGATACTTTTTTTCTCATAAAATGTTTTTTGGAGACTCCAAGCCTTCACCCAAATTGCCATTTTCTGAATGATTTTACTACATCACAGTGTCTTTCTGTTCTTCGCCTCCTCTCCTTCTTGAATGCACAATATAGAAACTTCTTCCTCTCTCATTTCACATTGTGACACCTTATGCCTTATATTTCTGCTTGAGGGGACCCTAATTTTACTATTATCTATTGTACTATCTGCCTGCAATGCAGGAGACACAGGTTCTATCCTTGGGTCTGGAAGATCCCCTGGAGAAGGAAATGGCAACCCACTCCAGTATTCTTGCCTGGGAAATCCCATGGACAGAGAAGCCAGGTGGGCTACAGTCCATGGGGTCCCAAAAGAGTCAGACATGACTTAGCGACTAAACAACAACTGTACTATCAGAACTGTACTATCAGAACATTTCATACATGAAATGGTGAGAACTTCTGCTAGCAATGATGTGCATGTGGGTTTTAAAAGGATAACAAATTTCTACACAGTAAGTCCAGGTATCAGATAAGAGCTATTTCCAGTTATTTGAAACATCTTGGATCTACAGAGAACATATGGAAATAATTATCTTACCAAGTGTTTCCCTGACTTCTACCATCACGATCCCCAAAGGTGCTGTAAGAACCATCACTGTGCTTATAGTTCAACTGTCTTTGGTAACCTGAAGAAGAAGAATGTTTGCATAGATTTAGGAAATAACAGAGACACTGGAGAAGGAATCAGGCTTTTCCTTAAAACTCATTGAGAAATCACAGGGAAGCTACTATTTTACTACAAAGTCTCCAAGATTTGATGATGCCATTTAATTCTGTGGTTGTATTGTGAAACATCTTGTTGGATGTCACAGCAAAGGTAATTACTAAATCTTAATTGAAGGGACGTAGATTTGAGTTCAATGGAGGAGATATTTAGGAAATCAACTAATGTTTTTCCTTTGGGGGTAATCTCTCACCACTGATGAGGTAGCTGATGGCTTTGGACTTGATCTTCTCAGTGAGCTGTCCTGTCTCATTTAGATAGTTCAGAACGTAGATGTTAGGGGTGAAAAGGACCATATTCTGTTCTCCACAACCATAGGGCATCCGGAGAAGATTCTGAAGATTTTGCATTGCAGAGCCTAGTATATCACCTGAGGAATGAAATACAGAAAAAAAATTTAGAGGAACTCAGTTGATTGATGTTAGGGTAGGAAAATAAATGACTAGCTAAGTGAGAAGCCAAATCATGTATAAAGGGGAGGATCAGAAAGCATAAGAGGTGAAGAAAAACAAGAATAGAAAGAGAAATGTGGGAACAATAAAGTAGATGTTCAAAGATGGGAAAAATAGTAAAAGACCAAAATGGCAGGATATACTTTTCTGATGAGTCACACATCTGGTAAAAAAGGATTAGTTTCATCTCTAGTAGAAAGCACCATTATCTAGCCAATATCTTGAAGGTGAGAGCACAAAGAGATGACTCTCCTTACTCTTTAGAGTATATCAAGGTTTAAGATGTAGCACAGCATCGATTCAGCCCCTCTTTCCCACTAATACACAGTGTGGTTCTTGGTGCTTTCTCTCAGTCCAATGCCTAGACACAGGGACTTCATTAGGAAGTGATGATGAGACCCCATGTACTAGAGTTAAAGGGATGGACAGATGCTTCTTTTGGGATGGGAGACTCACCCAAAACTGAATATGTCGCCCTGGCAGAACCTTCAACCACATTTGAAGGAAGTTTTAATGACAACTTTTCAGATCCTCCAGTTTCTAATGAAACAAGACAAATACACATAAGGGAGGGAAAAATGAGAGAAATGTTCTAGCTCTGTTTGCATTTTTTCCCGTCTCTATGATCAAGATCCAACATCACGTTTTTATTAGTTATTATTTAATTTTTTTGATGCAATCCAAGTTTCTGCTACAGCCACAATTCATCTCACAGTGAAGTTCATATTAATCATATATATTTGTGCTAAATCTCTATAGATCTCTGTATAAGCATATACCTTGTTATACTTATTTCCTTCTTTTTATTGTTTATCTTAACTTACACTATAGCTAGTGGTTGTAAAAAAATCATATTTACTCCATAAATATGTATTAAGTGTGTGCTATGTACCAGATTCTGTATTAAGTGCAGTGATATAGCAATTTTTGGAAGACATTTCCTGACATCATAATAAGTTCATTTTGATGGGAGTAATAAAATAACAAATTTTTAGTATGCTAGATACTGATAAGTTCTATACAAAAAATAAAGCAGAGTGTTTATATGAGTGAGCTAGTGAGGCAAGGTAAACTAGGAAGTGTAGGGTGTGGGGATAAAGTTGCCATCTAAATACTCATTGATTAAAAAATCAGGTACTTCCCTGGTGGTTCAGTGGCTAAGACTCCATGCTCTCAAATCAGGGGGCCTGGGTTCAATCCCTGGTCAGGGAACTAGATCCACATGCCCCAATTAAGACCTGGTATAGCCAAAATCAGAAAGGAACAGGGAATGTTAGGTCTGTGAATTAAGGTAAATCAGAAATGGTCAAACAGGAGATGACAAGAGTCAACATTGACATTTTAGGAATCAATGAATTAAAATGGACTGGAATGGGCAAATTTAATTCAGATGACCATTGTATCTACTACTGTGGGCAAGAATCCCTTAGAAGAAATGGAGTAGCCTTCATAGTCAACAAGAGTCCAAAATGCAGTACTTGGGTGCAATCTCAAAAATAACAGAATGATCTCTGTTCATTTCCAAGGGAAGCCATTCAGTATTACAGTAATCCAAGTCTATGCCCCAATCAGTAATGCTGAGGAAGCAGAAGTTGAATGGTTCTCTGAAGACCTACCTACTAACACTCAATAAAGATGTCTTTTTCATCATAGGGGACTAGAATACAAAAGTAGGAAGTCAAGAGATACCTGGAGTAACAGGCAAATTTGGCCTTGGAGTACAAAATGAAGCAGGACAAAGGCTAAGTTTTGCCAAGAAATTGCACTGGTCATAAAAAACACCCTCTTCCAACAACACAAGAGAAGACTCTACACATGGACATCACCAGATGGTCAATGCCGAAATCAGATTGATTATATTATTTGCAGCCAAAGATGAAGAAGCTCTATATAGTCAGCAAAATAAGACCAGGAGCTGACTGTGGTTCAGATCATGAACTCTTTATTGCAAAATTCAGACTTAAATTGAAGAAAGTAGGGAAAGCCACTAGACCATTCAGGTATGATATAATTCCTTATAATTATACAGTGGAACTGACAAATAAATTCCAGGGATTAGATCTGATAGACAGAGTGCCTGAAGAACTATGGACAGAGGTTTGTGACATTGTACAGGAGACAGGGAGCAAGACCATCCCTAAGAAAAAGAAATGCAAAAAGGCAAGATGGCTGTCTGAGGAGGCCTTACAAATAGCTGAGAAAAGAAGCAAAAGACAAAGGAGAAAATGAAAGCTATACCCATTTGAATACAGAGTTCCAAAGAATAGCAAGGAGAGATAAGAAAGCCTTCCTCAGTGATCAATGCAAAGAAATAGAGGAAAACAACAGAACGGGAAAGATTAAAGATCTCTTCAAGAAAATTACAAGGGAACATTTCATGGAAAGATGGGCACAATAAAAGACAGAAATGGTATGGACCTAACAGAAGCAGAAGATATTAAGAAAAGATGGCAAGAATACACAGAAGAACTATACAAAAAAGATCTTCATGACCCAACTGCAATGGTGTGATCACTGACCTAGAGCCAGACATCCTGGAATGTGAAGTCAAGTGGGCCTTAGGAAGCATCACTGTGAACAAAGCTAGTAGAGGTAATGCAATTCCAGTTGAGCTATTTCAGATCGTAAAAGATGATGCTGTGAAAGTGCTGCACTGAATATGCTAGAAAATTTAGAAAACTCAGTAGTGGCCACAGGACTGGAAAAGGCCAGTTTTCACTCCAATCCCAAAGAAAAGCAGTGCCAATGAATGTTCAAACTACTGCACAATTGCACTCATCTCACACACTAGCAAAGTAATGCTCCAAATTCTCCAAGCCAGGCTTCAACAGTACATGAACCATGAGCTTCACATCTTCAAGCTGGATTTAGAAAAGGGAGAGGAACCGGAGGTCAAATTGTCAACATCTATTCTATCATTGAAAAAGCAAGAGAATACCAGAAAAATATCTACTTCTGCTTTATTAATTATGCCACAATCTTTGACTGTGGGATCACAACAAACTGTGGAAAATTCTGAAAGAGATGGGAATACCAGACCACCTTACCTGCCTCTTGAGAAATATCTATGCAGGTCAAGAAGCAACAGTTTGAACTGGACATGGAAGAACAGACTGGTTCCAAATTGGGAAAGGAGTATGTCAAGGCTGAAAATTGTCACCCTGCTTATATGCAGAGTACATCATGCAAAATGCTGGGCTGGATGAAACACTACTTGGAATCAATATTGCAGGGAGAACTATCAATAACCTCAGATACGCAGATGACACCACCCTTATGGCAGAAAATGAAGAAGAATTAAACAGCCTCTTGATGAAAGTGAAAAGGGAGAGTGAAAAAGCTGGCTTAAAACTCAACATTCAAAAAACAAAGATCATGGTATCTGGTCCCGTCACTTCATGGCAAATAGATGGGCAAACAATGGAGACAGTGAGACACTTTATATTTTTGGGCTCCAAAATCACTGCAGATGGTGGCCGCAGCCCTGAAATTAAAAGGCACTTGCTCTTTGGAAGAAAAACTAAGACCAACCTAGGCAGCATATTAAAAAGCAGAGACATTACTTTGCCAGTAAAGGTCTGTCTAGTCAAAGCTATAGTTTTTTCAGTAGTCATGTATGGATGTGAGAGTTGGACCATAAAGAAAGCTGAGTGCCGAAGAATTGATGGTTTTGAACTTTGGTGTTGGAGAAAAGCCTTGAGAGTCCCTTGGACTGCAAGGAGATCCAACCAGTCCATGCTAAAGGAAATCAGTCCTGAATATTCATTGGAAGGAGTGATGCCGAAGCTGAAACTGCAATACTTTGGCCAACTGATGCAAAGAACTGACTTGTTCAAAAAGACCCTGATGCTAGGAACGATTGAAGGCAGGAGGAGAAGGGGATGACAGAGGATGAGATGGTTGGATGGCATCACCGACTCAATGGACATGAGTTTGAGCAAACTCTGGGAGTTGGTGATGGACAGGGAAGCCTGGTAGGCTGCAGTCCATGGGGTCACAAAGAGTCAGACATGACTGAGTGACTGAACTGAACTGAATAGCCAAAATAAATAAATATATAAATAGTTTTAAAAAATCATAAGTGATGAAGACTAAGTAAATCAGGGAGTAAAAAAGCAACAGTTAGAACTGGACATGGAACAACAGACTGGTTCCAAATAGGAAAAGGAGTACATCAAGGCTGTATATTGTCACCCTGCTTATTTAACTTAAATGCAGAGTACATCATGAGAAATGCTGGACTGGAAGAAACACAAACTGGAATCAAGATTGCTGGGAGAAATATCAATAACCTCAGATATGCATATGACACCACCCTTATGGCAGAAAGTGAAGAGTAACTAAAAAGCCTCCTGATGAAAGTGAAAGTGGAAAGTGAAAAAGTTGGCTTAAAGCTCAACATTCAGAAAATGAAGATCATGGCATCTGGTCCCATCACTTCATGGGAAATAGACGGGGAAACGGTGGAAACAGTGTCAGACTTTATTTTTCTGGGCTCCAAAATTACTGCAGATGGTGACTGCAGCCATGAAATTAAAAGACGCTTACTTCTTGGAAGGAAAGTTATGACCAACCTAGATAGCATATTGAAAAGCAGAGACATTACTTTGTCAACAAAGGTTCGTCTAGTCAAGGCTATGGTTTTTCCTGTGGTCATGTATGGATGTGAGAGTTGGACTGTGAAGAAGGCTGAGCTCCAAAGAATTGATGCTTTTGAAGTGTGGTGTTGGAGAAGACTCTTGAGAGTCCCTTGGACTGCAAGGAGATCCAACCAGTCCATTCTGAAGGAGATCAGCCCTGGGGTTTCTTTGGAAGGAATGATGCTAAAGCTGAAACTCCAGTACTTTGGCCACCTCATGCGAAGAGTTGACTCATTGGAAAAGAGTATGATGCTGGGAGGGATTGGGGGCAGGAGGAGAAGGGGACGACAGAGGAAGAGATGGCTGGATGGCATCACTGACTTGATGGACGTGAGTCTGAGTGAACTCCGGGATTTGGTGATGGACAGGAAGGCCTGGCATGCTGCAATTCATGGGGTCGCAAAGAGTCGAACATGACTGAGCAACTGATCTGATCTGATCTGATATGAAGGGAAGAGACTTGCTGGAAGAAGGAACAAAACATGAAAAGACACCAAAGATGATAGCATGCTGGATGTGTTCCAAGATCAGATTAGGAGACCAGTGTGATTAGACTAGGAAGAGCAGGGTGAGTGGAGGACAGGGTAAGAAGGTATGAAGTCTCAAGGGTAGAAAGGCTTTGTAGGTGAGGTTGGAGACATGCTCTAACTTTGAGGGACATGGGAGACTCTTGGAAGATTCTGAACAGAGGAGGGACATGGTGTGAAATATGCTTTGCAATGATTCTCTTGCTATAGAAGAACAAGGGAAGATGACCAGGAGACCAGGTAGGAGGTGGCTGAGATGATCCAAGAGAGAAAGGTCTAGAGCAGGAGTGGACATGATGAGAAGTGGGAAAATTCTGAATAATATTTAAAGGTAGAAACAACTAGATTTGGAATTGAATGGGTGTGGAGTAAAAGAGAAAGAATATAATTAAAGGACAACTCCAAAATTTTTATCTCCAGCAAGCAGAAGAATAGGATTTCCATCACAGCAGCAGCATCTGAGATGAAGAAAACTGTAGGAGAAGCAGCGAGTCCTGCAGGGGTTCAGTTTTGAGGAAGCTAGTTTTGAGAAACCTCTTAGACCTCCAAGCCTGCAAGTGGAGATGATAAGTGAACAGTTGAATACATGAGTCTCAGTTCAGGAAAGAGGTATGGACCAAAGATATATACATTTTGTCATCTCTGGTACAAAGTTATTAAAGTTCTGTGACTAGCTGAGATTATTAGGGGATACTTAAATAGAGAAGAGAGGCCATTTGTACACTAAGCATTGTTCTCAAGATGATTTTAGATAGGGCAGAGTTGAACATTTTAATAGTCATTTTCTAAATGAATGGATGAAAATTTAGATGGTAATTTTAAGGGTTCATTAAAGATTGTTTTTCTCTATATGTTAGTGACCTAAAATTCTTCAAATAATTTGTTTAAACAAAAACATGAATACACTTAAACTATTAACTGAATAACCAAGAATACCAGTGCCACAAAGATATTTCAATATTTGGAAAATTGTGTAGGAAGAAGTTTGGGAAGCAAGGTGTATTGGAAAGAATCCTGTCCGATAGTCATCAGCTTTAGTCCTCATTATTGGCCAAGAATTTTTAGGTGAATCTCTTTAACTTTTCGATGCCCTCATCAGGAAAAGATTGTTCTCCATCAAATGTTCTTTGATTTGCACATGGGATAATATACGTCTTTCCTTTTTTTTTTTCCACCAGAGAAAACGTGCCTCCAAGGGCATTTCACATCATATACTTTGGCAAGTGGCTTAACATAAAAATTTTATCTATTTCTGACACTTACCTGATGCACAGAGAAGTGTGTTGAAAGTTTCTTCTCTTTCTATTCCTTCAGGCTTTGTATTGAAAGAAGAAAATTAAGAAGAAAAGTTATCTGTATACATATGGAATCTAGAAAAATGGTACTGATGACCCTATTTACAGGGAAGGAATAGAGAACAAACTTGTGGATACAGGGAGGAAGGAGAGGGTGGGGCGAATTGAGAGAGTAGTTTTGACATATATATATATTACTGTGTGTGAAATAGATAGCTAGTGAGAAGCTGCTGTATAAGCATAGGGAGCTCAGCTCAGTGCTCTGTAATGACTTAGAGGGATGGGATTTGGGAGGTGAGTGGAAGGGAGGATTCAGAAGGAGGGGATACATGTATACATATAGCTGATTCACACTGTTGTACAGTAGAAGCTAATACAACATTGTAAAGCAATTATTCTTCAATTAAAAAATGAATTAAAAAAAAGAGAAGTTATAATGTATCCGAGAAGAAGCAATCACTTTAGAAGAGAAAATGTTAGTGAAAGCTTGAGTTGTGGACATATTCATATTCATGGGAATGAAATGTCACTGCCACATACATGTTAGATAATGCGATTTCCATAATAAAGCTTCTGAGACTCAGAGAGATTAGACCTTCATACCTCAACTAGTAAAGGCTTGATAACGGTGTCCTTCTGTCCAATTTCTGGGAAGTGAGGCACCTTATTGCCACATAGTTCCTGAGACCGCAAGGCTTCTGCAGTAGCTGTGAAATTCACCTCTCCTGGGGAATAAAATTCTTAAGGAGTTAAACAGTGATCCTATATTGAATGGTTTCTTCTTTTTAAGCCTCTCCAATATATATAATTGTTTTCCTTCCATTGATCATTGTCAAAAGAGGAGAGAAAAGCATGCATCTGAGTGGGAGTGGAAAGCAATCATTACAACAAAAGAAGTAGGATTTGTGAACACCATTATCACTCACCCAGTGACTTTGGGGTCACAGCCCAGGACACGGTTCTCTGCTTGTTTCCACAGACACACTGAGATTCTTCATTCTTCTCTACTGGGATGGCCAAGAAGGCAGAAGAGGCCTCCAGCTGTATGCTCACCTGTCCCCCATTCCCACCCACAAGTTGGACAAAGAACACAGGGAAAAGGTCAGTAATGGGGTGTCAGGGCGGGGGGAGGGAAAGACGCTTAAAGGGACAATGCATACTAATGAGAGGCTTTGAGAAGCTGTTCAGTCAAGGTAAATCCTGTCAGTATTTTGTAGTTTAGATGTTTGCCATAAGGACATTGAAAAACTGATGGGAATCAGGATAAATACTCAGGATTTAGGCTTGTGCCAACACAAGGAAGAAATATTTTTCTTTTGTTAGAGTGAAAAAATAATCAGGTGGGAGTAATATCTGAATTCAGGAATACACAAACAGAATACAGTCCTGGATGACTATAACCTTACCACCTTGGATCTGCTGGGGAGCTTTGTTCTTAGCACCTATTCTAGTCCAAAATTAGGCCACATCGTATTCAATTATGATTTACTAGGAGATGACCTGGGAGAGATTTAGGAAATGCATGGTGTGTTCCTTCCTCCTAGCTTCACTTACATCCAGACAAGTGCCCTTACCCGAATGCAATGGGACAGATAGTTGAACACAGTGGCTTTGAGTGTGAAGGCTTCTCCTCGAACCACAGAATAGGGAAGAGTGAGTTCCAGGAAGAAGGGCTGGAAGGCTGTGAGAGAGATGGTGGGTGAGAGTCCAAGCCCTGCTGTTCCAGACAAGCAGAGGGCACTGGCCTTCCACTCCGTGATGGTGTCAGGGACCTTGATTGCCAACTCATGTTTGCCCCACATACTAGAGAGGGGAAAAAAGAAGACGAGAGTAAATGAATTCCTTTTCTTAAAAGCATGGACCACAGCTGACTCTAGAGCATGACACTTTAGAAACCCAGTGTGATAAATGCTAAACTCGATATAAAGTTTGGTGCTCCTAGAGAGGTTTCTGATTTTTTTTTTTTTTTCTTTTTAGGGTCAAGGGTGGCTTTCTATTGTTTTATCTCAGGACCAAATTAGAAAAACAAAATTGCATTGTTTAGCTATGAGATAAATGAACTATGAATCTACACATCTATCAGAAAAGAGTGGGGCAGAACAGAAAGGACTGGGAGCCCTACGATTACACCAGAATCGTAGAGGAGGATTCAAATTCTCAGTTCCAAGCAGCACACAACTTACTCGAGTGGTATCAACTCCCAGATCCAGGTCTCAGGGAAATACTTCCGGATTGTTTCTTTCACTTTCATGGCTGAAGAGTCTTCTCTCGAACTCGATGGATAAACTCCCCTTGCATCTATACCTGCTAGAGGAGTGGCCATTCCATGTATGGGGCCTGGTAGGCTTCGTGAACTTGCTAGACCTGGAGCTGTGGAGAGACAACAAGAGGGCTTAATGTAAGCCTGAGTTTTATCATCAATTTCTCAGAGCTGCCTTATGTATCAAGTAGAACAAGACCACATGCTCAGGGAATGTCTTTTATTAGAACAATTTACCCTACCACCTTCGTACTTTGTTTACTCATCTATTTGTCTTATTGGAAGGTTAATCCTGCTGCTTCATCAAATAGTTTAGAGGCAAATGTATTTTTCTCTAGAAATGAAAACAAATGTAACTCTCCCTAAGCTGATTTTTCAACTGGTGAAAGGAAGAATAAAGAGTAGTTTAACACCCCTATACCGCTCAGATGGTAAAGAATCCGCCTGCAATGTGGGAGACCTGAGTTTGATCCCTGGGTCGGGAAGACCCCCTGGAGGAGGGCACGGCAACCCACTCCAGTATTCTTGCCTGGAAAATCCCCATGGACAGAGGAGCCTGGCAGGCTACAGTCTATGGGGTCGCAAAGAGTCAGACATGACTAAGTGACTAAGAACAGCACAGCACATACTGCTTATGGGCTTCCCGGGTGTCACTAGTGGTAAAGAACCTGCCTGCCAATGTAGGAACCATAAGAGACATGAGTTCAATCCCTGGGTCAGGAAGATCCCGTGGAGGCGGGCATGGCAACCCACTTCAATATTCAAGAATTCCATGGACAGAGGAGCCTGGCAGGCTACAGTTTATAGGCTCACAGAGTTGGACACGACTGAAGCGACGTAGCTCAGCACACAGCACAGGGGGAAACAGGATTTGTAGGCATCTCAGCATGGCTAGAGAAATGTCTCTGTTAGCAGCAGAAGAGAAAATAGAATCTTTTTGACTTTTCCTCTTTTCTATGTATACTTGAGATACACAAGGAGACTAACAGTATGTCTTCCAAAAGCTGAATTATTTTATTCTATTATTCAATTTGTCAGAATCACTGATTTCCATAAAAGAACGACAGAGGCAAATAATATCCATGTAATCGTTCACATTTCTCAGATCCCTTGCAGGTAGGGCACTGTGATTTGTGCCACTTCCACAGCTGGCTGTAAAGTCATGTGCATATCTACTCCTTCTCCCCCAAGATAGTAACCTTGAAAGGCATGCTGGAGATGGAGTCACAAGAGGAAAGCTGAATGAATCTCCTTGACAATGATTGGTCAGTGTTCTGACCAATGGAGGTGTTTTGAACAGCTCCTGGCCTCACAAGAAGTTTTTGTGAGAGCATTAAAATAAACTGTTAGGTGCTTAGACTCTGAGATGTGGGGGTTTGTTTGCTAAGATGGTATAATTTATCTTATCTTGACTAATTCAGATACTGAAGGCACAGTAGATAAAGAGGATTTAAAGTACCAAGACTGTATTTAATTTTGATCAGAGAGAGATAGAGAAATTATAATGTTTCATTTTTTTTTTCTAGAGAAAAAAGTTGTTTGAGGAAATTTTACCAAGAAATTGCTGCAGAGTCATAACAGTCAGTACTTAAAAAAATGGCTTTTTATCCCAACCTAGCAAAACGTTACTTTTCTTCTATTATTTTAGCGGATAAATAACTTTCACCCTTACCTCCATAGTTCATAGACATTCCTGGATATGGAAGCGGCTGACAAAAATGTGGCTTGTGGATTTTTGAGTTGGTAAAAATATTTAATCCTACAGACTGGAAGAAAAATAATTATTAAAGCATATTGGCAATCCAGTCTGGAGACTGGGATATTTTCTTACATCTGTATTATATACCCTTAGTATTATACATAGAACTCATAGGATTATCGTGAAAATTCCACCCAATGGAGAAGAGAGGTATTTTATAAAAATGAAAATGGGGTCACAGAGAGTTCAGATCATCCAGTTGATGAATGGGAGTTGGGATTAGAATCTACTTCTGATTCCTATTTCTGAATTTTGTCTCCTATATGCTTAGTGCCCCTTTAATTATCTTTTGCCTCCAAGAAACTGAGTGTTTTAGCTTTGGATGTTTTTCTTCTCTTCCTCCCCCTGCCTCAAACCACACATTAACTTTGTTGCAGAGAATAGTTTTCCGTTTCTTTTCATTTGAAATTGTAGGGTTGCATATTGGAGATTTTTCTTCATAGTCATTATACTTTGCTTTGTTTTTATTGGGAAATATGCCTTTGCCTGAATATCTGTGTTCAACTCATCCCTTTTGTGATTTATCCTTTCGTTTTTTTCTTTCTCAGTTTTAAGTATACTGAAAGTCTGCATGCAAAACACCCATTCAGACATCCACAGTAGCTTGATTCCTTGATTCCTGCTACAGACTTCCTCTTCAATATTAGTCACAGTTAAATACTACTTGCTGTGCTCTAGAGTGCTCGGGAAGCTGTGGGACTCTGAGGCACCGTTGTCAGTGGTGCCAGTGGTATGGAACAGGGAGAAAGAAGTCAGAAAGAAACATTTAACAGTTAATAAAGAGCCTTCTTTTTCTCCCTCCACCACCAACTGATTCCGGAGGCTCCAGAAAAGGGAGGTTTAAACTGCTCTCAGCTAAGCTGCAGACCTCCACAGCAGTAGGACACATGGCTTCCTCAAGGTATAGCGAGTGTTTTCAGTCCTTTTTGGTGGAGCTAAGATTTAATCTCACAACCCGGAAAAACTTCCCTTTCATAATTCTGCCTAACTGCAGTTAAAGATACACATTTGCTCTAATGTACCTAAGGCATGCTAATGTTTCTACTCCAAGTTTTGCAAATTCTTCTCTATGAACAGCTACTTTCAATTCACCTGAAATTTTACTGCACTGAAACTGTTGGCCGCAGTATTTTACTTTATGTATTCAGTCATTTGCTGATTCATTTATTGTGAAATGACTGTTACAGTGGTTGCCAACAGAGTATTCACTTTTTTTAAGGATGTCAGAGGCTCTGTGGAAATGTTTGCTTTGTTTTTCTCACATATTGGAACCTCTGAGAATCACTGAGAGGATATATGATGGTGACAACTAGCTTTGGGATCAACTTGGTTAAAGTTGTGGGCCCTAAAAGTATACCCCTTGCTCTTAAAGTGCCAGAGAAATTCATGACTGACTGTCTGTGTGTGTACAAAGTTCTCCATGCCTCTGACCTTTCAATATTTTTCTGTTAATCATAGCTTTGTCTTTTGGTGGTTGAGAGGAAGATCAGATTCTAGAGCTCTTCTCCATCTTGATGATGAGGTAGAGATCAATTTAGGTTGTGTTTTTAGGAAAAGGAATTACCTCAAAGATACTGTAAGCATCGTCATCACTGATGAACTGCTTTGGAATGTAAATGATTCCATTGTGAGTTATGTCTTCCGCGTTGATGCATTTTTCCCTATCTTCGTTCATGGGGCCTCTATATCCCATGCTAAAGATTTTCTTTACCGATAGCAAATTATACACCTGCAAAGTAGAACAAAGGAAAAACTGTTATTTATTTTATAAAGTGAGATAATGTTCAATCTGGAGTTTAAGAGATCTTGGTGTTTATTTAACACTCCCATAGCAACATTGTAAAACATGACACAGAAATCATGGAGCGATATCAAAGGTTATGGATCCCAATCCTGTTGTTGTATGAAAGAAAATAATGTATAAAGAAATCAAATTCATTGATGAAAGACTCAGAGGTCATTTAGCTTGAGTAAGTCTAAAACTCAAGTTTCTTTGTCTCCCAGCCCAAATGCCTACTTTTTTTTTTGAATTTATCTTTTGAATTTTATTTATACTTATTGGTATATAATTGCTTTACAATGTGGTGTTAGCTTCTGCTATACAACAAAGCAAATCAGCTATATATATACATGTATCCCCTCCCTCTTGGAACATCCTCCCACCTCACGTCCCATCCCACCTCTCTAGGTCATAGCAGAGCACCAAGCTGGGCTTCCTCTGCTTTACAATAGGTTCCTGCTAACCATCTATTTTACACATGGTAATGTATATATGTCAGTCCTAATTTCCCAATTTGTCCCACTTTCCCCTTCCCCACCCTGTGTCTATATGTCATTCTCTCTATCTTCGTCTCTATTCCTGCCCTGGAAATAAGTTCATCAGTTCCATTTGTCCAGATTCTACATATATGTGTTAAGATATTTGGTTTTCTCTTTCTGACATACTGCACTCTGTTTGACAGACCCTAGGTCCAACTTTTAAAAGAAAGCAAAAAGAGAGTACAGAGAAGCATTATGAAACAATAGAAGTCCTTCATATCCATCACCTAGAAACAACCTCTGTAAATACTTAATATATTTCCTTTTCCCACTTTATGTGATTACATTCTTACCAAGTGTTTTTTTTTTTTTTTTTTCCCCACTCTACTGCTTTAGGACCAAGTTTAACTCAGGAGGAAACTAGATGCAAACGTAACCTAGAAATAAATTCATTCTAGTTAAGTTTTTGCCTAGTGCGTGCATGCTAAGTTGTTTCAGTGGTGTCGGATTCTTTGTGACCCTATGGACTGTAGCCCACCAGGCTCTTCTGTCCATGGGATTCTCCAGGCAAGAATACTGGAGTGGGTTGCTGTGCCCTCCTCCAGGGGATCTTCCCATTCCAGGGATAGAAGCCGCATCTCTTATGTCTTCTATATTGGCAGGCAGGTTCTTTACCTGGGAAGCCTCATCATAAGGCCACCTGCTCAGTCGTACAGTATTCAGGCTGTTAAAGACACACTGACTCCATGTGGACCTGTTGTCATCTCTTATCTAAGCTGCTACCATAGCCTCCTATTTCCGCGCTTTCATTCTTGCTCCCATACTCTGAACAGCAAACAGGATCTTCATAACTAGGTAAATCTAAATCGTTGCTCTCCTGCTTTAAACTCCTCACTGATATATCACTGCCTTTGCTGTCAATTCAATTCCTGGGTCAGGAGGATCCCCTGGAGAAGGAAATGGCAACCCACTCCAGTACTCTTGCTTGGAAAATCCCATGGACGGAGGATCCTGGTAGGCTACAGTCCATGGGATCACAAAAGAGTTAGACATGACTGAGCCACTTCACTTTCGCGTTTCACTTTGCTGTCAATGCCTAATTCCACTCCAAGTTCACAGTCCTCCTCATGATCTTCCTGACTTTTCATTCCACCTACTGCCTCTACCATCCTTTTCTCTCACCACTTTATGTAAGGTCATTACCATTTCCTTTGGAAACACTGTTGTTCTGGCCTCAGGACTTTCATGCTGCTTTCATTCTTTGCATTCCCTGCCCCTGCCCCTGTTATCTGACGATGCAAGAAGATATCCCCAATCACTACATTAAAACTTGTTCAACTGTTTTCTTCATCTCAACATCCTGTTTATTCCTTAAATGATACTTACCAACACTTAGAACTACTATATGTTGATATGTTTTTGTTGCTTGCTTGCTTAACACATGAGACAATGAATCTAAAATGGTCAAAGACCACATCTATTTTTCACCATTAGAACTCTTATTCTCAGAGCACTATGCTGTAGTCAAGATGCCATGGATATTTGTTAAATAAATAAATGGACAATGAAGACTGTAAAACTACTGAACTCTTACAAGTTTTTCATTATAAGAAACGTCTTTTTTTTTTTTTTTTTAGCTGTGCTGCGCAGCATATGGGATCTTAATTCCCGGAGCAGGGATCTGAGATCCCCGCAGTAGAAGCAGAGTCTGATCTATGGGACCACCAGGGAAGTCCCAAGAAACATGTTTAAAAGACAAGTTTGATTGGAATCTCTTTTGTCCATACTTAAAACAAATAAGTGCCTGGACTTTGGAGAAGATTTAAAAATTTGACATTTCACATACTATCTGGAATTGTAGTGTGTTAGACATAGCATTGAATAAAATTTGGTTCAAGTTCTACCTTTAAAATATATTTTTTGGTGCATTGTTTCTATAGTTGCTTAATCTAACTCTGCTGTGTTTTCTTAGTTCATAAAATGAAGGTAATAATGCTCTCCTTAAGGAATTATTCATTTCTTTACTCATTAAAAAGGTGTTGAGCATCTTTTACATGTGAGGACTGTGTAAGGCACAGGTGAGCAAGACTGCTCAGTCTTTGATACATTGTAGCAGACAATGAAGTGAGATTATCTGTGGAAAGCATCTTGTGCAATGTCTTTTTCAGAAACAAGTAGAATTCAAACTCTTATGTGACTTAGTGCACTATTCCTGACACTCTAAAGAACTTGTCCTTTGCAGGTATAATTTTCAGCTTCCAGAAATGGTCATATCATGTGTGCATTTTCTGATATCCAAGACTGAGATGGGACTCACTGACTGAGGTGAGAACTCAGCTTCAGGCTTCATTAGTAGGACACTCTTGTCCACGGCTCGGAGGCCACAGAGAGAGTAAGGAGCGGCTGTGATCTTCAGGCTGGTGTTTGAGGCTGGGAGGCCTTGGGCTGAGGAGAAGCTCAGATTTACCTGTAAGGAGGATATAATTATAGCAATGAATTTTCCAATTGTTTCAATCTTAAGACACTCTTCTACCCCAGGCTTCCCATGTGGTGCTAGTGATCAAGAATCTACCTGCAATGCAGGTAAGAGATTCGGGTTTGATCCCTGGACCAGAAAGATCCCCTGGAGGAGGGCATGGCAACCCACTCCAGTATTCATGCCTGGAGAATCCCATGGACAGAGGAGCCTTGTGGGCTATGGTCCATAGGGTCACAAAGAGTTGGATATGAGTGAAGCAATTTAGCACACAGCACACACCCCAGGAAAGTCCCTAGAATATATTTTGAATTCCTCATGAATTTTCAGATAAAATAAGAGACTTGCAAGAAATCGTGCCAATGGCCACCTGCTTTGAACTTCTCCATTAGACTGCTCAGGTTTTGTTATCATTCTCTGCTGTTAGAGATCCTTTGGCAGAAAGTTTTAGAAGTACTACCTGACAGTCTTTTAATGAACATAAGTTCCTTATTTTCCATGCTTCAAAAAGAGGCGATGAAGAAAAGGACTGGGCTTAAACAAAACACCCACCTTATTGGCAAAACAGTTTTCAATGTCGAGCTCCTCAGTATCTGCGATAACTTCTCCATTAGGTAAAATGGTATAAACAAGTAACTGGGCTATAGGAGCAATGTCCGATTCCACTCGGAAGGAGAAGGAAAATACCCCTTTTACTACAAAGTAAAGAAAGTTCAAGATAATAGATTAGGAAGAGGGAAGAGCTTCAGTTTTATAAAGAGGAGCCTCTCAAATTATTTTACTTATTTACATGTGGAGTGTACTAAAGTTACAAAAAGACATGCCTTTATGCCATTGTGCTTGCAGTGAAAGTGAAAGTGTTAGTTTCTCAGTCATGTCTGACTATGTGACTCCGTGGAGTGTAGCCCTCCAGGCTCCTCTGTCCAAGGAATTCTTCAGGCAAGACTACTGGAGTGGGTTGCCATTCCCTTTTCCAGGGGATTTTCCCCACCTAGGGATCGAACGTGGATCTCCTGCATTGCAGGCAGATTCTATACAGTAGTATTCAGTAAACATATGCTGAACCACTGATATTAATATTTTCCTTAAAGATGTAGATTACATTGTTAATTTCCTCTGCTTAAGAAGGAAAGAACATTTAGTAAGTCTCTATTTTCAAAAAAAAAAAAAAGACATTAAGAAGTCAAGAGAGAAGAACTTCTAGACATCTTTAATGATCTCTATGATCAAGTCAGCACAAGTTTTGTCATATGAATGTGCTTAGTCGCTCAGTCATGTCCAGGAAAGCCTGTCATATGCATGAGGGGAAGTCAAAGAATGCTACACAATCTTTACCTTCTGGCCATTTACAATAGAGCAGAGATACAGGTTCAATTGGTAAAGAATTGGCCTGCAATGTAGGAGACCCTGGTTCAATTCATGGGTCGGGAAGATTTCCTGGAGAAGGGATAGGCTACCCACTCCAGTATTCTTGGGCATCCCTAGTGGCTCAACTGGTAAAGAATCTGCCTGCAATGTGGGAGACCTGGGTTCAACCCCTGAGTTGGGAAGACACCCTGAATGAGGGCATGACAACCCATTCCAGTACTCTTGCCTGGAGAATCTCCATGGACAGAGGAACCTGGCAGGCTACAGTCCCTGGGATTGAAAAGAATCGGACATGACTGAGTGACAAAGCACAAGCACAGGTACACATAATCATGTACAAAATATAGTATGCCTCTGATTTTTATAATGCATCTATTTTAGTTGTTTTCTGTGTGAATTACATAGTGTTTAATTCACGCACCTTTAATCTTGTTCTGTCTGATCTTTGTAGCTTAAATTTATTTTAAAGCTGTTGTCCTATACATCTATAGAATATTTGAGGGCAACTTGTGGCAAAATACACAAAACAGCAGGGTTAAAATAAATGTGAACTAGTGGCTGATTCATGTTATTGTATGGCAGAAACCAGTACACCATTGTAAAGCAATTATCCTCCAATTAAAAATAAATTTAGAAAATGAATTAGTAAAAAAAAATTGAAGTAGTAAAACTAAAACCACATGGAATTGAATTTCTGAAGCAGGGTTAAACATAAGCAGGAATTAATTATTAAGAGGCCATAACGAATGATTAAACAATAGAGTACTTAAATATAACAGTTTCCCAGAAATCCAAGACAAATGGAAAAACAACCATTTACATAGCTATTGTTAAAATAAAGTATGCTTTATCTTACGGAAAGAGACACTTCCTTCTCCCCATTTCACCTCTCAAGATACTTATGTAGGATTTGCCTGGAGGGTCCCATGGACAGAGGAGCCTGGTGGGCTGCAGTCCATAGGGTCACTGGGAGTCAGACGCGACTGAGTGACTTCACTTTTACTTTTCACTTTCATGCATTGGAGAAGGAAATGGCAACCCACTCAAGTCTTCTTGCCTGGAGAATCCCAGGGACGGGGGAGCCTGGTGGGCTGCCTTCTATGGAGTCACACAGAGTCAGACACGACTGAAGCGATTTAGCTGTAGCAGCAGTGAAAGTTAAAGTCTCTCAGTTATGTCTGACTCTCTGCGACCCCATGGACTATACAGTTTATGAAATTCTCCAGGCCAGAATACTGAGAGGGTAGCTTTTCCCTTCTCTAGGGGATTTTCCTAACCCAGGGATCAAACTTAGGTCTCCTGCATTGCAGGCAGATTCTTTACCAGCTGAGCCACAAGGGAAGCAGGAACTAATTTTGAAGAAATTTCCTCATGAGGAAATTTGGTTTTTGATACGCTATTGGGAACAAACTTACCTGCTCTAGAAAAACCAATATAATGTTCAGTCCCATAAAAATCCATGATAAATGGAAAATTAGAGGGACTGTTCCATATTTGAGTACCTGAATTAAATTTTTTTAAGCAATAAAAAAATTTAGTAAGAGAGATTTTTATCTAGATAAGACATTTTATGGACCTAAGGAGAATCTATGGTGAGCAGGGTTTAGAGTGGTATGTCTTCATTATGGCCTTGGTTGTCTCATGCTGCTGGGAAAATGGATAGACTAGAAAAAAAAAGCTTTCATACAGTTAGTAGAAATTTAATAACAAATGAATTTGAAATTCAAAGAATCACAAGATTTTAAGCACAATCTAAAAGTCATGATTAATTATAAAGGTCTTTTTAATCCAGCTTTTTATGATTAGTTCAACAAAGGTGGTGAATAGTAGAGTTAGGAGATTAAATAAAAATCAATCTTCATTTGGAAAGTTTTGAAGAATGTTGAAGTGCAATGCTGGCTTTATGTTGTGTTGAACTGCTTGAATAAAAAGAGATAAAGGACCACTAGAGAAATAGAGCGAAAATTCTTGGCACAGTAGTTTATCTTAAGCAAGTTGAGACTTTTTTTTTTGGCTAGCAATTTTTCTACTTTACAAAATAAAGAAATAGTACTTAGTTCTAAGTTCTTCCATTAGAATTTTTAATAAAGCATGGGATTTATTTAAACACATAAGCAGAAGAGTGTACAAAAAATATAGCATCTTGAGGGCAATGACCATGTTTTATTAATGTTTTTATGCAAAGCTCCTATTATGAGCTATATCAAGATAGAAAGATAGACTCTCTTGAAGTATAGTTTTAATGGGGAAACTTTTTTCCCAAAAAATTTAACAGTTGTAAATCATAAAGAAATATCTTAACTTTCATTTATGAATTAGTTTAAAAATATGTATTGCATACCCACTGTGTGTCAGGTACTATTGTGAGAAATGGTGTGTCAAAAATAAAAGACAAATATGTTCTAATCTTTATAATATGTATTCTTTATTTTTCTTGAAAATATTCACTCACCTTGGGTGAATGGACTTTTTAATCTTTCCAAATATGCTTTTGTTAATAAAAATTGCTTTAGTAAACTGATAGCCTATAATTCAAATGAACAGGAAAAAAGGGACGCTACTTATGAGATTTAGTCTGGGGATATGTAACAAAGAGACTGAACATACGTATCTTTGGTAATAGAGTCTTTCTTGAAAAGTTAATTAACAGATATCAATGGATATTTATGATTCAAGAAAACCCAGAAGGAAAGTATGATCTAAAAGAGAGAGGCAGGAATACAAGTGAGAGCCTTGAAGATGGTGTGTTGCTAGCATTTAAGACAGAAGAGGCCATAAACTGAGGAACGCAGGTCTTTAGAAGCCGCAAAAGGTGAGGAAACAGGTAATCCTCTAGAGTTCCAGAAGGAATTTCATTCTGCTGACACCTTGATGTTAGCCCAGTAAGACTTCTTTCTACAGAACTACAAGATAGTAAATTTGTGTGGTTTTTAGCCAGCCAGCTTCCTACAGAAGCAATAAGAAACTAATACAAAATCATACAGAGTAAAATATTTCTTTGGTGATTATTTTCATTTTTCAGTTATTTTCTGAATTAAAAAAATTTAATAATAAAATGAATATATTTTACTTTAGAAATAAAATTTAAAATATAGAAACACTATAAAAAGGATTTTAAAAAGTACTAAAATGAATCTAGTATTCTTATTTTTAAAATTAGCTTCCCCATCTTTGGTTGATGGAAGAAAGTTGGTAGCCATTTGCTCTGATGTAAGAAATAGCTAAAGTGTTTAGGGCAATTTAAGAGAAAAAAAATAAGAAATCCTGAAAATACTTACACTCTCCTTGTTTAATGGATAACACATGGGTTTCTGATTGAGCGATGCTTCCTCTTGCTTTGATCTGAAGACAGAGGGAAATACGTTTATTATCATTTTAAAGGGTAGTCATTAAACTTACATATTTATAATATACAAATAACATATTTATAATTTACAAACAACAAGAATCTTACTACTTCAACCCCAAAGTTACTTTTGTTTACTAAATTTCTCTTCCAATATTTTCCAATTTGTGTAGTTTAAGTAATAAACTTCAAACAATATACTTTAAATAACAAACATGTAATTTTACAATGTTTTAGAATTTTCTTACTATTTACTACTTATCTTAGATATTGATATTTTAAATTTACATATTCTTTCAACATTTATTTTAAGCATCTATTATATGCAAAGCAATATATAGTGAAGGGAGGTATAAAATATTGGAGAAGGCAATGGCACCCCACTCCAGTACTCTTGCTTGGAAAATCCCATGGACAGAGGAGCCTGTTAGGCTGCAATCCATGGGGTCGCTAAGAGTCGGACACGATTGAGTGACTTCACTTTCACTTTTCGCTTTCATGCATTGGAGAAGGAAATGGCAACCCACTCCAGTGTTCTTGCTGGAGAATCCCAGGGACGGGGGAGCCTGGTGGGCTGCCGTCTCTGGGGTCGCACAGAGTTGGACATGACTGAAGTGACTTAGCATAGCATAGCATTATCTATTGCTGCCTTTATTTAAAAAAAAAAAAAACAGAAAAAAATTAAAAGTACTTACACTCTCCATGTGTCTGGTACTGAACTAAATAATTTTAAGATTTTTCTTTTTTTCTGGCAATAACTCTAAGTTGTTATTATTCAGTTGCTCAGTTGTGTCTGACTATTTGCAACCCCACGAACTGCAGCACACCGGGCTTCCCTGTCCTTCACCATCTCACAGAGTTTGCTCAAACTCACGTCCATTAAGTCGATGATGCCATCCAACCATCTCATCCTCTGTTGCCCTCTTTTCCTCCTGCCCTCAGTCTTTCCCAGCATCAAGGTTTTTTGCAATGAGTCAGCTCTTTGCATCAGGTGGCCAAAGTATAGGAGCCTCAGCTTCAGCATCAGTCTTTCCAATCAATATTCAGGGTTGATTTCCTTTAGGACTGACCAATCTGATCTCCATGCTGTCTAAGGGACTTTTCAAGAGTCTTCTCTAGCACCATAGCTAGAAGGCATCAATTCATTGGCGCTTAGCTTTCTTTATGGTCCACCTCTCAAATCCGTACATGACTACTGGAAAAACTAGAGCTTTGACTATATGCACCTTTGTAGGCAAAGTGATGTCTCTGCTTTTTAATACACGGTCTAAGTTTGTCATAGCTTTTCTTCCAGGAGCAAGCGTCTTTTAATTTCATGGCTGCAGTCACCATCTGCAGTGATTTTGGAGCCCAAGAAAATAAAGCCTGTCACTGTTTCCATTATTTCCCCATCTATTTGCCATGAAGTGATGGGACTGGATGCCATGATTTTAGTTTTTTGAATGTTGAGTTTTAAGCCAGCTTTTTCACTCTCCTCTTTCAGCTTCATCAAGAGGTTCTTTAGTTTCTCTTTGCTTTCTTCCATTAGGGTAGTGTCATTTGCATATCTGAGGTTGTTGATATTTCTCTCAACAATCTTGATTCCAGCTTGTACTTCATCCATGCTGGCACTTCACATGATGCACTCTGCATAGAAGTTAAATGAGCAGGGTGACAATATACGGCCTTGACATACTCTTTTTCCAATTTTGAACCAGTCCATTGTTTCATGTCCGGTTCTAACTGCTGCTTCTTGACCTGCATACAGGTTTCTCAGGAGGCAGATAAGCTGATCTTGTGTTCCCATCTCTTTCAGAATTTTCCACAGTTTGTTGTGGAAAACTGTGTCAAAGACTTTGGTGTAGTCAGTGAAGCATAAGTATTCAAGAAAATTAAATACACTAAAAAGCCTCTTGAAAGTGAAAGAGGAGAGTGAAAAAGTTGGCTTAAAGCTCAACATTTAGAAAACGAAGATCATGGCATCTGGTCCCATCACTTCATGGGAAATAGATGGGTAAACAGTGGAGACAGTGTCAGACTTTATTTTGGGGGGCTCCAAAATCACTGCAGATGGTGACTGCAGCCATGAAATTAAAAGACACTTACTCCTTGGAAGGAAAGTTATGACCAACCTAGATAGCATATCGAAAAGCAGAGACATTACTTTGCCAACAAAGATCCATCTAGTCAAGGCTATGGTTTTTCCAGTGGTCATGTATGGATGTGAGAGTTGGACTGTGAAGAATGCTGAGCGCCGAAGAATTGATGCTTTTGAAGTGTGGTGTTGGAGAAGACTCTTGAGAGTCCCTTGGACTGCAAGGAGATCCAACCAGTCCATTCTGAAGGAGATCAGCCCTGGGATTTCTTTGGAGGGAATGATGCTAAAGCTGAAACTCCAGTACTTTGGCCACCTCATGTGAAGAGCTGACACATTGGAAAAGATTCTGATGCCGGGAGGGATTGGGGGCAGGAGGAGAAGGGAACGACAGAGGATGAGAAGGCTGGATGGCATCACTGACTCGATGGATGTGAGTATGAGTGAACTCCAGGAGTTGGTGATGGACAGGGAGGCCTGGTGTGCTGTGATTCATGGGGTCGAAAAGAGTCGGACACGACTGAGTGATTGAACTGAACTGAACTGAACTGAAGGTAGAATTTCATGCAAAGATGGGCACAATAAAGGAAAGAAATGGTGTGAATCTAACAGAAGTAGAGGATAAGAAGAAGTGGCAAGAATATACAGAAAGTGAAAGGAAAGGAAAGTGAAGTTGCTCAGTCATGTCTGATTCTTTGCAACCCCATGGACTATAGCATACAAGACTCCTCTGTCCATGGGATTTTCCAGGCAAGGGTACTGGAGTGGGTTGCCATTTCCTTCTCCAGACGATCTTCCCGACCCAGGGGTCGAACCCGGGTCTCCCACATTGCAGGCAGATGTTTTATCGTCTGAGCCACCAGGAAAGCCTCTAGAACATACAGAAGAACTGTATAAAAAAGGACTTCAGTTCAGTTCAGCTCAGTTGCTCAGTCGTGTCCGACTCTTTGCAACTCCATGAACCGCAGCACACCAGGCCTTCCTGTCCATCACCAACTCCCAAAGTTTACCCAAACTCATGTCCATTGAGTCGGTGATGCTATTCAACCATCTCATCCTCTGTCGTCCCCTTCTCCTCCTGCCTGACCTTGATAACCACGATGGTGTAATCCTTCACCTAGAATCAGACAACCTGGAGTGTGAAGTCAAGTGGGACTTAGGATGCGTTACTATGAACAAAGCTAGTGGAGGTGATGAAATTCCAGCTGAGCTATTTTAAATCCAAAAGATGATGCTGTGAAAGTGCTGCACTCAATATGCCAGCAAATTTGGAAAACTCAGCAGTGGCCACAGGACTGGAAAAGGTCAGTTTTCATTCCAATCCCAAAGAAAGGCAATGCCAAAGAATGCTCAAACTACACCACACAGTTGCACTCATTACACATGCTAGCAAGGTTATTCTCAAAATCCTTCAAGCAAGACTTCAGCAGTATGTGAACTGAGAACTTCCAGATGGTCAAGCTGGATTTAGAAAAGGCAGAGGAACCAGACATCAAATTGCCAACATCCACTGGATCATTGAAAAAGCAAGAGAATTCCAGAAATACATCTACTTCTGCTTCATTGACTATGTTAAAGCATAAATACTATCTTCAGTATTCAGGTGAAATGATTGACATTATTCTTTACAGATGAGATAAAGTAAATTACCTGAGGTCACATAACTAGGAAGCAATAAAACTAGGATTCTAACTTACTGTCAATTATTCTACTTTTTTTAGAATTACAAAAATACTATATATAGTTTATGTTCCTATACAGAATTTTCTACACATAAGGTTTTTTTTTTTGTTGTTGTTCAAAAGTCTTACTTGGGTAACTACCAGCTTTGAATATTTCTAATTTTTTGACATAAATAGGTATACTGACCCCAAAAGTATCATACCAATTTATAATATGCCTGTCAATGTACTTTTCCCTATAGTCACACACAAGTTCTTCAACTTGTAAATTATTTAGAACTTTTATAGAAGTAAAAGTCTACTGCTTTATTTTTAAAATTTTCATTTCTCCCAATTAAGGTAAAATTCAACATTTTTTTCCTAAAGATTGTTTATACATTTTATTTCCTATTGACTGTTTTGATTTTTATCTTTTGTCTGTTGATCTACTGAGTTCTATGATAAAACATTCTTTTTGACTAATATGTCACCTAAGTGCTTTCCTCTTCTGTTAAATAATTTTCCAATGGAACTCAGAAAAAAAAATGAAAAAAACAAAGTTTCAGGGGAGACTAGAACATGAATGAAAAATTAAGGGATTAATTTGTTAGGAAGCAACTTCTTTTCACTCATAAACACAGAAATTATATCGATATAAAGGGCATTATTTAGATACAAATTCTATCTTTTTAGTTGGAACTTCCCTGGTGGCTCAGTGGAAAAGAATCTACGAATCTACTTGCAGGCAGGAGACCTGGGTTCGATCCTGAATTGGGAAGATCCCCTGGAGAAGGACATGGCAACCCATTCCATTATTCTTACCTGGGAAATCCCAGTCACAGAGAGTCAGACATGACTTATCAACTAAATAGCAATCTTTTAGGGTTTATATAATTAGGAAGAGCTACAGTGGCTTTTAGTCTTACCAAATAATAAAAGGTTAATTCCCTTTCATCTGTCAGAATCTGTCCATTCAGGATGTAGTGCACCCGAATCTCCTGTGTTTTCCCACAGATCACAGTATCAGCCACAGGTTCAAGCTGAATGTAACTCTTGCTTGGGGAGAAAATATGACTTGCAGTGTGCGTTGCTGGTATGTGAGATTCTTCAAGCCACCTGCTATCAAAACAGTGGCTATTCTGTTTGTAAATGACCTAATGGATAGAATAAAGGTCTTAAGTAAGTTATTTTTATTAACATTTTATATATATATATATATATATATAAACATTTTATATATATATATAAACATTATATATATATATATAAACATTTTATATATATGTAAAGTCACTCTGTCATTAGCTGAAGATTTTTTAAGACCCATGCTTACTTGATTTCATTATAGGCTGCCTTCCAAAATAAAATATAATCTATAAACAACTTTCCGTTAAGTTTATTTAAAGCTACACTGTATGAATTTAGTCACATTCACTCATAATTAAGATCAATAACTTTTTCTTAATACCCTTATGGTTGTACATTGCATAAGGACATTAGAATATTTCACACAAAATGAAAATAGTGGTTTACCAAAGAAACAACTAAAATCTAGTTTGTAATAAAGCTATAAAAATGTTGGATTTTCAAGGGACTATCAAGATGGTTTAATAAATGTCTCCTGAAACTAGATCATGTCATAAAGTCTAAAATGAAAGCTTTCTGAGAGAACTTTTTGTGTCTTATTTTGTATTTAGATTTCCACTTACCCCAACTGAAATGAAAGAAGATGTGAAGTTACTGGTATCAATGGAAAAGTTCACCAAACCGTGCTCATTTGTAGTAAATCTGGCACTATACTGAAACATATCCACATTGACCACTACAGTCTCATTGGGGATTGGCTGATCCTTCTCATTGACTAGAAGAACCTAGAAGTAGAAAAGAGAAATAAGAAAGTGAAAGCTGATTTCAGGTGGTATATCGCAATAACATTTTCCACTCTATTGTGTTCACTTCTTGGCCATTGTCATCTAATGAAGATCTTAGAATATAAAAGTAAGATTTGTTTTCTGGGCTGTAAAATATTTTTCTTTTTGATGTTTTTGTTTAGATAACTTATGAGTGTTTAATTGAGAACTGCCAACAGTAGATTCATGGTGTTACCTTCCCCAGTTTTCTTCATCTTTGTTGTTCTGTATCTCATTATAAGGCTTCTTTTTGTGTTTGTTGTCACTGTTTAGTTTCTCAGTTGTGTACTACCTTTTGCGACCCCATGGACTGTAACCTGCCAGGCTCCTCTGTCCATGGGATCTCCTGGAGTGGGTTACCATTTCCTTCTCCAGGGAATTTTCCCGACTCAGGGATCAAACCTAGGTCTCCTGCTTGGCAGGTAGAGTCTTTACTGCTGAGCCACCAGTGAAGCCCTATATAAGGTATTTGCCTTTTAAGTTTTTATAATTTCTTTACTCACTCTAAATAAATGTTTGTTTTTATAATAAATTTTGCTTTTGTATAACAAAAGAATTTTGATGAATTTAAAAGATAAGTTTTGATATAAAAATTGGTTTTCCTAGAAGTCATATGCCCCCAAATATGTTTAGATTGAAAAGAAACTTTACCTGCCCAAAGAAAGGAAGCCCACGTCTGTAATGTGAATGCACTTTCGTAAATTTCAGTTTGCTTAAGGTGTTTGTGATTTCACTTGATCCATGTCCGGTTAATTCCAACCCTGAAGAATAATTCAGAGAAGTTGAACTGTTCTATATGTTCTATTCACCTCACCTCCTATCCCATCCCAGCTTCACTCCATTATAACAAAAAAACGTCCATATACTCTTATTCTTTCATTGAGATCTATAATTCCTCAATTCTCTGGCTTCACAAATATCCTGCTTGTTCCATCCATGTTCTTGAGGAGATTTTCTCCTCATTTCCTCAGAGATCTTGCTCTGTCTTGCTCCTCCCCAGCAACCATCTGGGAACAACTTCATTCTTCACACTGGCCTAAAAATATTCTTAAATTTCTGTCACAAACCCCTTCCCCAGCAAAAGCCTTCTTTTCAGCACATGGCAAGAAGTATAGCCAATACCCAGGGCTTTTTCATTCAGTGAAGTGTGATCTGTATATTATCTCCATTATCTAAAGCCTTCCTCCTGTCAAAAGAAACTATTTTTTCATTCCCCGCAACTCTAACCCTATGTGTGTTCAATCACCTAGTCATGTCCAGCTCTTTGTGATCCCATGGGCTGTGGCCTGCCAGGCTCCTCTGTCCTTGGGATTCTCCAGGCAAGAATACCAGAGTGGGTTGCCATTTCCTTCTCTAATCCTATGTCTTCTAGTTTTATTCTACCTATTTACCTAATCTTCTGACTGTAGTTGTTTCAGTTTTTGAGCCCCTCCTTGTCCACCTCTAGCCTCAATTTAGCAATGATAATTAACTTACTTTCAGAACACTTGCTTTTTCTCTTAGGACGATCTGAATACAGTAAGAATGGTTTCAGATTTACATTTCGAATCCTGATTTTGCTCAGACTTTTCTTTTGAAATTGTCCATTGAGTGAATCAACTGACATTTTGATATTCCAAGCTATGATGAATTGTCTTAGACAAATCCTCATCACCATAATTCTTTCTCATCTTTTCTTTATCTTGGTTAATGATATTTCCATTTCCCAGACCCCCAAAATTGTAGTCTTTGGGGTCTTTTTGGATAGTATTCTGATTTAACACATTGTAATATATTTTTCATCTAGCCTGTCCTTTTCATGCCTGCTAAAATTAACTTTTTTTTCCTGTTCTTATATATTTTTTTAAATTGAAATAACAATAAAAAAATAAAAGTGACTATTTTAATCAAACTTTTACTTTACAAATATAAAAATATAACCAAAGCCCTCTTTTGCATTGTATAATTATAATATATGCCATGTTCTTTTCTCTGAGTAGTCTAAGTAGTGTATGTTCTATATAAAACTACTAAATGGCAATTGGAAAATATTCAATAGCTTGAGGGGAAAAAACTAAAAAATTTTACTCAAATGTTTCAAATCACATTTAGGATTGACATCCCTTTGAAGAAAAGTGAAATTTGTGTTTTTCTCTATGTAATGAAAACATGATTTTTAAAAAGTGGATAATATTCAAAATAGCATTATGATAATTCTGGGTATGAACTCATACTTTTAATAGCATTAACAGATTTTTTTTTTTTACTTTTTATCATTGCCTTCCCTTGTAATTAGCATTGTATGGTTCAGTTGCTTTTTTTTTTATATTTAAGGGTTCTGTTAAGTTAGCATTTTATTTGGAATTAACAATTATTTTATTTATATGATAGTTTTTTTGGAATTAACTTAAAAAATAGTTTATTAGGTCATTCTTCTTAAATATAGCTGAAGATATCCAATGCTTTCATAATAAAGTCTAATCTCTCTAGTATACAATTTACTTTTCTAAACACCTTAGCACCAACCTACTTTTAAAGATTCCTTTGGGACTGAAGACATTTGTTTTATGCTTATTATGCTTTTCTGGTGAACTGTTTCAAAGTGGGCTTCCCTGGTGGCTCAGACGGTAAAGCCTCTGCCTGCAGTGCGGGAGACCCGGGTTCGATCTCTGGGTTGGGAAGATCCCCTGGAGAAGGAAATGGCAACCCACTCCAGTATTCTTGCCTGGAAAATTCCATGGACTGAGAGGCACCTTAGAGCCTGGTAGGCTACAGTCCCTGGGGTTGCAAAGAGTTGGGCAGGACTGAGCGACTTCACTTTGACTGTTTCGAAATACAATCCATTCTATTCAAATCTGCTCAAATGCTACCTTTTAGAAGTTTTTTTTTTTTTTTGGTCTATATTAGAATAACCTATCTCTTTTCACACTCATTGTGCCCTTATTTATTAACACTTCCTGTGAAAACTTTATGGTACACGCCAAGTCGCTTCAGTCATGTCTGACTCCTTGCAACCCTATGGACCATAGCCCGCCAAGTTCCTCTGTTGATCCAGGCAAGAGTCCTGGAGTGGGTTACCATGCCCTCCTCCAGGGGATCTGGTAGGGGGTTTCTTTATCACTAGTGCTACCTGGGAAGCCTCCAAATTTTATTATGGTTATATATAATACATAGATACATATATACATAGCCATTTATATGTATAATTTCTTTTTAGATTCCTAATTCCTTGAGGGGAGAGACCATATCACTAACACAGTCCCCAGAAACTAGAAAGTATTTTACATGGATTGAATATTTGATAAATGTTCAACAAGTTAATACACATTTAATAATGATACAAACCTGTTCCCTCCTCTCTGACCTTGGCTTCCACTTGTAATGTCCTCTCATATCCTTTTTGTTTCAGCTGAAGTGATTTAGCATTTACTAGTTGTGTGAAACAACCTTCATCATCTGCCTGAAAAGAAAGGAAGAGAAATCCTGGGTTCTCTGATTTCTGATTTAAAAGAGTCAGTTTTCAACCAATGACGATTTTGTGTTGGCCACAGAAGAAAATTTACAAATGTTTTGTTCACTTTTTGGGTTCTTATCTTTTCCCCCAGGTGATACAAAATTTGTTCACTAATCATTTCATCAAATCATTGCCAACCTTTGCTTTCTCCCCTTGCTTCTGAAAGCCTATCCCATTTCTGTCATATTAAACTTTCCTTCCTATGTGGCGCTAGTGATAAAGAACCTGCCTGCCAATGCAGGAGACACAGGAGATGCAGGTTCAATTACTGGATTGGTAAGATCCCCTGGAGGAGGTCATGGCAACTGACTCCAATATTCTTGCCTGGGAAAGCCCTTGGACAGAGGAGCCTGGTGGGCTATAGTCCATAGAGTCGGAAAGAGTTGGACACGACTAATGCAATGTATGACCAACTGAGAGAGTCATTTCCTAGGCAGGTTGATAGGGAGTCTAGGGGTCCCCAAGGAGAGAGGGGTCTGGAATTCTCAAGGAGGAAGAAAGAACAAACTTTTTTCTTTCTCCACATTCCTTAGGATTATATAACAATAATGTATCCTGCCTAAGGACAGTCTCTGGATTAAACCTTCTGTTATCTTAAAATGTAAATTATGGGAGTAGGTCTGGTGAGGTCTTTACAACCTCCAGACATTCTTTGGATTCACTGGAGAGTATATAACTTCATTGCTAACACTAGCAAGTGGCTACTCTTTTTGCCCGCTTCTGATGCCTATGTCAGAAGCTTTCTCTATCTCCTTTATACTTTAATAAAACTTTATTACACAAAAGCTCTGAGCGATCAAGACTTGTCTCTGGCCCCGGATTGAAGTCTTCTCCTCCAGGGGCCAAGAATCCCAGTGTCTTCGCGTGATTCAACAACAACCTTTCACAACCTAGATAGCATATTAAAAAGCAGAGACATTACTTTGCCAACAAAGGTCCGTCTAGTCAAGGCTATGGTTTTTCCAGTAGTCATGTATGGATGTGAGAGTAGGACTGTGAAGAAAGCTGAGCGCTGAAGAATTGATGCTTTTGAACTATGGTGTTGGAGAAGACTCTTGAGAGTCCCTTGGACTGCGAGGAGACCCAACCAGTCCATTCTAAAGGAGATCAGTCCTGGGTGTTCATTGGAAGGACTGATGCTAAAGCTGAAACTCCAGGACTTTGGCCACCTCATGTGAAGAGTTGACTCATTGGAAAAGACTCTGATGCTGGGAGAGATTGGGGGCAGGAGGAGAAGGGGACGACAGAGGATGAGATGGCTGGATGGCATCACCCACTCGATGGACATGAGTTTGAGTGAACTCCGGGAGTTGGTGATGGACAGGGAGGCCTGGTGTGCTGTGATTCATGGGGTGGCAAAGAGTCGGACACGACTGAGTGACTGAACTGAACTGAACTGAAGGCAATGTAGCTCAGTGTTTCCCAACATGCCATGGTATTTTGTAATTTTATCTCTTTGTGTACGTTGTTCCTTAAATATCTTTTCTTGCTTCCACTCTCATTGTGGCCAACAGTTACAGCTCTTCTAAACACAACTCAGACATACTATGTTCTAAGAATCCTCTGTAATGATCTCCACCTAAATATTGACTGTAGTTGTTCAGTGGGTCAGTTGTGTCTGACTCTTTTGCCACCCCACAGACTGTAGATCGCCAGTCTTCTCTGTCCATGGGATTCTCCAGGCAAGAATGCCGGGTTGCATTTCCTTCTCCAGGGGATCTTCCTGACCCAAGATCGAACCCACATCTCCTGCATTGCAGGCAGATTCTTTACTGCTGAGTCATCAGGGCAGCCTAAATATTGACTAGGGATTGTTAACTGTGTTTTCTTGATATCTAGGACATTAATGAAAGCACATATATTTATTGACTAGATGATTCATTTTAGAAATTAGATTTCTAAACTAAACATTGGGATCCATATTATAATAAAGATTTGTTTTCATTTTTTACTTGTTTACATGATATTTATTGCATAGTAAAATTTAGTCACACTTAATTTGGGCTTCCCTGGTGGCTCAGATGGTAAATAGTCTGCCTGCAATGCAGGAGACCAAGGTTCCATCCCCGGGTCCAGAAGATTCCCTGGAGAAGGGAATGGTTACCCATTCCAGTATTCTTGCCTGGAAATATTTATTGCACAACTTTAATCAATTTAATTTACTTATATACAGATGTCATGACTCATTTGAAAATGAAAATGAATCTTAGTCTCCCTGATTTGATAAAGATTTTGACAGCTATATTTCTCTCATGTTTATCTTGCTTATCAGTATTCATCTTGACCTTCATCATCATGTTCACCACCTTAGCCTTTCATTCTGCAACTTAGATAACTTGCTTTTCCACACCTGACAATGTCTGCTCACACTGCCTCACCCTGACCTTTTTTGTACTCTTCCTCTGAAATTAGTAATTCATACATTTCATTTCTTTTTTTTTTTTTAACATTTCTTTCTTAATACATGTCCTGCTGCTGTTTCCTTTACATCTTTGATGTAATCAAGGACTCTCATCCATCTTTTCACTTGGTCCCCCTCTCTTCAACCTGATGCTGATCTCATAGACTCCCACATGCAGGTTAGATTCCACAGTGTCATTTGATTCTCCACTGGCCCAATTCTTAACATTTGCCATATTTTTCTTCTCTTTTCTGTTTGATTAAAGTCAACTTTGGAGACTTCCACATCCTTTTATGCCTGGACACCTGGCATTTTGATTGCTATCAGAAGGAAATTGCAAAACTGGCAATCCATGAGCCCTGTCTTCAAGTGAGTTTTTATTATTGCCAGGCAATCTTAAAATATTTCCCTTATTCCACAGTTTTCCTAGGTGACTAATTCAAATACTACTCTCATATCGCATGGTATTATGTTGCATTGTATTGTGTTCTTTATTGTATTATCAGTTGCAAGAAAGCAAGATCTGGTGTTAGTGTCCTGGGGAGAGTAGTTTCCATATACCTGTTGACTGAATTCTTCACAGATGCTTTTTGGATATTTTCCATTACAGGAAGAACTGTACTGTAAATATTTTCTGCATACATTAATCGTCACCAGGCCACGGACAGGCTTTCCATATGTGTATCTGTAACAATAAAGTGGTCATACAAAAAGATATTTAACATAAATAACTTACATTTCCTACACATGATTTGATCCATTCATCTTACTCATCTACAGCAATTGCATTTCCTTTCATAGCATTAGCACTTTAGAAGTACTTATTCTGAAACTGTCTTATCTATACCTCTAAAAGAAAATACTTATGAGTACTGAATTGTTTTTTTGAAACACCTCCAAATGGAAAAGTAACAGTGTGGTTTTTCTCAGATCTTACCTTCCTCTCAGTTGAGGTTTGACTATAAAACTGCCTATTTCCTTCTTTCTCTGCTGTCATATTATCTAGGTTATGATTCTAACTTTGTCAGCACCTCCAAAGTTGTCTTAGGGAAAGAAATTAGGGAAATATAGAGAGTGTATTTCTTTTGTTTGTTTGCTGGTTTTATTTTTTAAGATTTTTGTTGTTGTTGTTGTGGACTTAAAAATCTTTCCCGAATTTGTTATAATATTGCTTCTGTTGTTTGTTTTTTTTTGGCAGCAAAACATGTGGGATCTTATCTCCCTAACCAGGGATTGAATCTGCACCCCCTGCCTTGGAAGGCAAATTTTTAGCCACTGGACCATCAAGGAAGTCCCAAGAGTGTATTTCTAAGTCCTCCCTAACTTTTATATGTTTTAAGAGGATAAGTGAGGAATTAAATGGGAAAGCGCTAGCTACAGAACAAAAATATTACAAATGAACTGTATCATGATAGTTGCTGCTGCTGCTGCTAAGTTGCTTCAGTCGTGTCCAACTCTCTGCGACCCCGTAGATGGAAGCCCACCAGGCTCCCCCGTCCCTGGGATTCTCCAGGCAAGAACACTGGAGTGGGTTGCCACTTCCTTCTCCAATGCATGAAAGTGAAAAGTGAAAGGGAAGTTGGATTCTGCCAAATCTGATGGAAGGATGTGATGTATGGCCTGAATATTATGTCACCTTGAAATTCATGTTGAAATTCTAAATCCCAAAGGATGATAGTTTAGGAGGTGAGGGTTTTGGGAGGAGGGTGAAGTTTTCATGAATGGGTGAGTGCCTTCATAAAAGAGGCTCCAGAGAGATCTCTTGTCCCTCCTCCCATGTGAGGACACAAGAAGATGCTCTGAACCAGAAAGAGGACCTTCACCAGAATGTGACCATGCAGGCACTTGATCTTGGATTTCCCAGCCTCTGGGACTGTGAACAGGAGGAGAAGGGGCCGACAGAGGACGAGGTTGTTGGATGGCATCACTGAATCAGTGGACATGAGTTCTAGCAAGCTCTGGGAGACGGTGAAGGACAGGGAAGCCTGGTGTCTGCAGTCCATGGGGTCACAAAGAGTTGGACACGACTGAGTGATAGGACAACAGTAGAACTGTGAACAGTGCAGTTCTGTTGTTAATAAGCTCCTCAGTCTGTGGTATTTTGTTATGATGGCCTGAACAGACTAAGGCGTGATGTGAAGCTGAACTCAGTCTATTGCTTCTTAAAGTATGCTTTCTGGACAACCTCCATGGACATTCCCTGAGACATGCAGTGAGATTCAGAGTACCAAATCCTTCCTCAGATTTAGAGGTGGGGCCAAGGAATCTACATTTGAAATAAGCACCTCCATAGATTCTGATGCATACTTAAATTTGAGACCCTGTCCAAACTGTTAAGTAGGTGAAGTTCGGTCTCAGAAACCCCAAGCTTCCTCTTTTTAGTGTCTCCTCCCCTTCAAATTTCTATACGTGCTGATAAAGTAATACATTATTTACTAAATTTAGTCACTTTGTTGAATCTTCTCTTTAAATCTGAAGCAAAAGGCTTTCTCCCTGATGAAAAAATGTGAAGCATCAAAGCTGGTGAGAAGGAGGAAAACACATGTTTTTCATGTTGTTTTTAAAAGCAAGCAGTAAATCCAACCTCCTTGATGTAACTGGAGGGGACTTTATTGCCCAAAGGCAATCAGGGAAGAAATAAATAGCATGCATTTTGTTTATTTCTTTTTTAAAATTTCATTTTATTAAACCAGAGTATAGTTGTTTTACAATATTGTGTTAGTTTCTGCTGTACAACAAAGTGAGTCAGCTATACAGAAACATATATCCCCTCTTTTTTGGATTTCCTTACCATTTAGGTTACCACAGAGCAGTGAGTAGAGTTTCCTGCACTAACCAGCATGTTCTCATTAGTTATCTATTTTATGCATAGTATCAGTAGTGTGTACATGTCAATCCCAATCTCCCAATTCATCCCACACCCCTTTCCCCTTTTGGTGTCCCTACATTTGTTCTCTATGTCTGTATCTCTATTTCTACCTTGCAAAAAAGTTAAATGACATGCATTTTTAATTCTATATTAATATATCCAGCATTTAAGATAGAGGGTCTGCTTAACATCTTTCTAGCTTCCCAGAGTTTAAAAAATGGGGGACAATACAAAATAGGAGATAATAAGACATAGAATAACATGGAAGCTATGGGCTCCAGAATTAGATGGTTTGGGTTCACTTTAGCCCAGTGTCTGGGATATAGAAATGCTTCATGGAGCTATATGTATTTTTTTTGTTACTTGCCGAGGCAATATAGAATTATGGAGAAAGGTTCAGGGTCTGGAGCCAGACTGTTGGATTTAAATTCCAATCTGCCATTTATTGTCTGCAGGAACTTGAACAAGTTAGTTTATTCTTTATATGTTATAGTTTCCTCATTTGTAAAATGAGAATTATTATCCTCGTCTCACAAGGTTAGTGTAAGAACAAAAACACAAATAAGTGCAAGGCACTTTGAACATTGCCTGGCACATTTTAAATGCTCAGTTAATAATTTTACTAACAGTAGTAAACATATTGCATGCTATCACCCCTGCTCCTTGGTCTAAGCTCAGACAGTTGGAGAGACTCGTTCCTTCTTTAATTAAAACAGTTGGAAGGTCAGTAATCGTTATGTGCAATACAAACAGGATAGGGAAATAGAAATAAGGTAAAAAATGTAACTCACAGGCTGCAGACAGAAACCTCAAATTCATCCTCTAGGAAACTAATCTTCTTGGGCATTTTCACTTGGACCTCAAATTTGGGCAAAACTGTTATCAATAAAAGAAAAAAAAAAAAAAACAAGTGTGAGAGCAGGCAGAAAGTCTTGCAAGAGTATTAGTAATGATTCTATTACAGAATCTTGTAACAAAGAGTCACATGAAGTGATTTCAATTACAATAAGGAGCAGCAGGTCACTACTGGCAAAAAAGAGATGCCATTCATACCCATGGGCAGTTAGCACCATGGTAACTTAGGCTGGTATTATAGTTCCTAGACTCTCTTCAGAATTTGTCCAAGATTTCAAAGGTGAGAGGGAAACAGCTCCATTAGTCTCTGAAGGTCACCATGATTAGACAATATTGCATAGGAACCTGGAATGTCAGGTCCATGAATCAAGGCAAATTGGAAGTGTCAAACAAGAGATGGCAAGAGTGAATGTCGACATTCTAGGGATCAGCGAACTGAAATGGACTGGAATGGGTGAATTTAACTCAGATGACCATTATATCTACTACTGCAGGCAGGAATCCCTCAGAAGAAATGGAGTGGCCATCATGGTCAACAAAAGAGTCTGAAATGCAGTACTTAGATGCAATCTCAAAAACGACAGAATGATCTCTGTTCGTTTCCAAGGCAAACCATTCAATATCACAGTAATCCAAGTCTATGCCCCAACCAGTAATGTGGAAGAAGCTGAAGTTGAACGGTTCTATGAAGACCTACAAGACCTTTTAGAACTAACACCCAAAAAAGATGTCCTTTTCATTATAGGGGACTGGAATGCAAAAGTAGGAAGTCAAGAAACACTTGGAGTAACAGGCAAATTTGGCCTTGGAATACGGAATGAAGCAGGGCAAAGACTAATAGAGTTTTGCCAAGAAAATGCACTGGTCATAACAAACACCCTCTTCCAACAACACAAGAGAAGACCTTACAGAAGGACATCACCAGATGGTCAACACTGAAATCAGATTGATTATATTCTTTGCAGCCAAGATGGAGAAGCTCTATACAGTCAGCAAAAACAAGACCAGGAGCTGACTGTGGCTCAGACCATGAACTCCTAATTGCCAAATTCAGACTTAAATTGAAGAAAGTAGGGAAAACCACTAGACCATTCAGGTATGACCTAAATCAAATCCCTTATGATTATAGAGTGGAAGTGAGAAATAGATTTAAGGGCCTAGATCTGATAGATAGAGTGCCTGATGAACTATGGATGGAGGTTCGTGACATTGTACAGGAGACAGGGATCAAGACCATCACCATGGAAAAGAAATGCAAAAAATCAAAATGGCTGTCTGGGGAAGCCTTACAAACAGCTGTGAAAAGAAGAGAAGTGAAAAGCAAAGGAGAAAAGGAAAGATATAAACATCTGAATGCAGAGTTCCAAAGAATAGCAAGAAGAGATAAGAAAGCCTTCAGTGATCAATGCAAAGAAATAGAGGAAAACAACAGAATGGGAAAGACTAGGGATCTCTTCAAGAAAATCAGAGATACCAAGGGAACATTTCATGCAAAGATGGGCTCGATAAAGGACAGAAATGGTATGGACCTAACAGAAGCAGAAGATATTAAGATGAGATGGCAAGAATACACAGAAGAACTGTACAAAAAAGATCTTCACAACCCAGATAATCATGATGGTGTGATCACTGACCTAGAGCCAGACATCCTTGAATGTGAAGTCAAGTGGGCCTTAGAAAGCATCACTACGAAAAAAGCTAGTGGAGGTGATGGAATTCCAGTTGAGCTATTCCAAATCCTGAAAGATGATGCTGTGAAAGTGCTGCCCTCAATATGCCAGCACATTTGGAAAACTCAGCAGTGGCCACAGGACTGGAAAAGGTCAGTTTTCATTCCAATCCCAAAGAAAGGCAATGCCAAAGAATGTTCAAACTACCACACAATTGCACTCATCTCACACGCTAGTAAAGTAATCCTCAAAATTCTCCAAGCCAGGCTTCAGCAATATGTGAACCGTGAACTTCCTGATGTTCAAGCTGATTTTAGAAAAGGCAGAGGAACCAGAGATCAAATTGCCAACATCCACTGGATCATGGAAAAAGCAAGAGAGTTCCAGAAAAACATCTATTTCTGCTGTTTTGACTATGCCAAAGCCTTTGACTGTGTGGATCACAATAAACTGTGGAAAATTCTGAAAGACATGGGAATACCAGACCACCTGATCTGCCTCTTGAGAAATTTGTATGCAGATCAGGAAGCAACAGTTAGAACTGGACATGGAACAACAGACTGGTTCCAAATAGGAAAAGGAGTTCATCAAGGCTGTATATTGTCACCCTGTTTATTTAACTTATATGCAGAGTACATCATGAGAAAGGCTGGACTGGAAGAAACACAAGCTGGAATCAAGATTGCCGGGAGAAATATCAATAACCTCAGATATGCAGATGACACCACCCTTATGGCAGAAGGTGAAGAGGAACTAAAAAGCCTCTTGATGAAAGTGAAAATGGAGAATGAAAAAGTTGGCTTAAAGCTCAACATACAGAAAACGAAGATCATGGCATCCGGTCCCATCACTTCATGGGAAATAGATGGGGAAACAGTGGAAAAAGTTCCAGACTTTAGTTTTTTGGGCTCCAAAATCACTGCAGATGGTGACTGCAGTCATGAAATTAAAAGACATTTACTCCTTGGAAGGAAAGTTATGACCAACCTAGATAGCATATTGAAAAGCAGAGACATTACTTTGCCAACAAAGATTCATCTAGTCAAGGCTATGGTTTTTCCTGTGGTCATGTATGGATGTGAGAGTTGGACTGTGAAGAAGGCTAAGTGCCGAAGAATTGATGCTTTTGAACTGTGGTGTTGGAGAAGACTCTTGAGAGTCCCTTGGACTGCAAGGAGATCCAACCAGTCCATTCTGAAGGAGATCAGCCCTGGGATTTCTTTGGAAGGAATGATGCTAAAGCTGAAACTCCAGTACTTTGGCCACCTCATGCGAAGAGTTGACTCATTGCAAAACACTCTGATGCTGGGAGGGACTGGGGGCAAGAGGAGAAGGGGACGACAGAGGATGAGATGGCTGGATGGCATCACTGACTTGATGGACGTGAGTCTGAGTGAACTCCAGGAGTTGGTGATTGACAGGGAGGCCTGGCATGCTGCGATTCATGGGGTCGCAAAGAGTTGGACACGTATGAGTCACTGATCTGATCTGATGATTAGACATGGTCACAGGTACAGATGGGCCAGAAACTTTCAGTTTGTCCTTATTTTTTTCTCTGTCTGTTCTAGCTCTTCTTCCCAACTTCTAACCCTGCTGACTCACAGAGACCCTGGGCCCACTACCAGACACCTGGTTATAGAAATACAAAGTGGGAGGAGGGAGAGCTAACATCCTCCCATTGATTCTTCTGCCAGTTTCCCTCAGTGGTCCACTCTGGAATCTGAATGTGCCCTTGTAAGTTCTGATCTGTACATCCTCAACCTTGCTTCAGGAGGCCTGGTTAGTGATTTCCTCAGATCCACCAACTCCTCCTGCGGGACTCTGACTTTTCCAGCCTCTCCCACAGTTGTATATAAGGTTAGTCGTTCCTATAGTTAATCCCTGTTCCATAATTCTCATGGCAGTTCTGGTGAGACTGGAGAATCCTGTTTTTGTGATAAGTCTCCTATTCATGGCAAACAGATGGAGAAAACGTGGAAATAGTGGCAGATTTTATATTTTTGGGCTTCAAAATCACTTCAGATGGTGACTGTAGCCATGAAATTAAAAGCTGCTTGCTCCTTGGAAGAAAAGCTATGAAAAACCTAGATAGTGTATTAAAAAGCAGAGACATCACTTTGCTGACAAAGGCCTGTATAGTCAAAGCTATGGTGTTTCCAGTAGTCATGTATGGGTTTGAGAGTTGGACCATAAAGAAGGCTGAGCATGGAAGCACTGATGCTATCAAACTGTGGTATTAGAGAAGACTCTTGAGAGTCCCTTGGACAGCAAGGAGATCAAATCAGTCTGTCCTAAAAGAAATCAAACCTGAATATTCATTGGAAGGACTGATGCTGAAGCTGAAACTGCAATGCTTTGTCTACCTGATGTGAAGAGCTGACTCATTGGAAAAGGCTGTGATGCTGGGAAAGATTGAGGACAGGAGGATAAGAGCAGGCATAGGATGAGATAGTTGGATGGCATGACTGACTCCATGGACTTGAGTCTGAGTGAGCTCCAGGAGATAGTGAAGGACAGGGAAGCCTGGCATGCTGCAGTCCATTGGGTTACAAAGAGTTGGACATGACTTAGCAGTAGAACAACAACAACTCCTTATCCACAGCATGATGTATTTAACTTACATTAGAAATTCTACATAATTGATAACTAATAAGATGGTTTCAATGTCTGAGAACTATTATTAGCGTAAATTACATGTAGGTTACAGACAGCAAGGATGCAATCCCAGAAAATACATCCTGTTATAAGATATAGATCAAGAGATGCATGTAGATAACACAATATATTGGTTAATAATTTATGTTTGAATAGGGTCAGTTGGAACTATTAAAATCTCTTATGCTTCTTGGCTCCATGATTTTGGTAAATTTTTCACTTCTCTAGTATCAATATACTCATTTGTAAAATAGAGATGGTATAGTATCTGCCTCAGAGGGCTATTGTAAGGATTTAATGAGATAGTGCATGAAGTGTTTGGCAAATATTTAGATAAATAAAAATTCTTGCTACTTTTTGATTGATATATGCTAGATTTTTGCTTGTCACTACATATAAAAATGATCCAATCTTGTATTCTTTAATGTCATACATGTGTTTGACGTGTGTAGAATTCTTACCATATTCATCCACTTCAAAAGAGTGCTCTATTCTTTTCCCAGGCTCCTTCAGCAGTACCACCTTGTAGGGACCCAGTGCGGGCTCCACTGAGAGTGGGAAAGAGAGCTGACTGAGTCCCCCTTGCAATTTGAAACTGGGCCATTGGAAAATCCGGTTCCTTTTGGGGTTCTATATGTAAAAGCATCACAAGTATATTGAAGCAATTGAAATATATAGTTTTGAGTAGAACAGCTTTTCAGGGAGGATGACATGGGAAGCAGGCTAATTAGCTGGTTGGTAAATTGGCACCAGAGGTATTAGCAAAGGTTTCTAAGAATTCTAGACTAGAAAAGGGCAACTTGCCCAGCTGAGATATGACAGGTGATAGTACCTCTTTTTGTGATTATGCATACTATCTCAGTCAGAAATATTGGAAGAGCCACTACGTTGCATCATCTCAGGGTATTTTGTTATTTCATTGACATCTTATCCACTCTCCCCAGGATTTATGAGAGACAGGGAAAACAGTATTTATTTAGTTCTGAAGAAGTGGCAGTGGGGAAGGAGAAAGTGGAAAGAGGAAAGTTAATATAACTCACAGTGAGGCCTCATCCCAAGAGAGAGACACAAGATATTACCTACCTCAATATAAACCACCAGGAACTGAAAAGAAAACAAATAGGGTGAATGTGAGACAGAGTATAGAAAGACAAAACTGTGACACCAGCATTAAAACAGTATTTGGACCAGAAGGAAGTTGAGCCTATTCAGTTCTTGTCTGGATGAGGAAATGTGGCCCTGTTTGAGTCATAACACTTCATATGTTCGGTGTGGGACATAGTCTCTGAAGAAATGATGGGGGCTTCCCTGATGGCTCAGTGGTAAAGAATCCACCCGCCAGTGAAGGCGACAGTTTCAATCCCTTATTTGGGAAGATCCTACATGCTCTGAGGCAACTAAACCTGTGTGCACCAACTACTGAGTCTGTGCTCTAGAGCCTGGGAACCATAACTACTAAGCGCATGCACCTTAAAGCCTGTGCTCTGCAACAAGAGAAGCACCGCAATGAGACGCCTGTGCACTGCGGCTAGAGAGCAGCCCCCGCTCTCCACAACTAGAGAAAAGTCTGAGCAGCAACAAAGACCTAGCATAACCAAACATGGATAAATTTTTTTTTTTAAGAGATGGAAAAAAAATTCTTAAAAAAAAGAACAAACAGAAAAGAAATCATGATTTCCTTTTATGAAGTAATGTAACCTAGATTTGTGTAAAAAGGTCCAAATAATGAGTTTTATTTGGCAGCTGACTTTCATCTGTGAGAAATTCTCCATTTCTCTTAAGAGAGATATCAAATGCATTTATTTTCTTTTGTTCATTTAGAATAATTGAGTCTTTAAGGAGATAATTTCAACCGAATATTTAATTAACTTTAAGAATGTAGTTGATGAACTTATCTCCCTTATCCTCCAGTAGCCATATGCTTTGGAGAACTTTCTGTGGTAGGTTTAAGTATCTCATATTGGTCTCAGGTTCTCCAAAGAACAGATTTTACATTTTGGCTTTTTTTTTTTTTTTTCTGCCAGTCTTACTGCTGGGAAAGATGGAAGGCAAAGGAGAAGAGGGTGACAGAGTAGGAGATGGTTAGCTAGCATCACTTACTCAAAGGACATGAACTTGAGCAAACTCTGGGAGTTAGTGCAGGACAGGGAAGCAGGTGTGAGGCAGTTCATGGGGTTGCAAAGAGTCAGACACAACTTGGTGACTGAACAACAACAAAATAGCCATTGCTATGAGACTTACCGTTTCATTCAAAGGGTGAAAGTTGACATCCACAGAGAAAATGCGGAATTGCACTGAAACACAGAGATTTTTCTCATGAAAGCCGCCAATGGAAATTCAGGGTGGTAACACAAATAACAATGTGCCAGGATTTCCAAAAGGTAACAGAGAACTACACCTCCAACCCTTCAGATTGCCTTTGCTTGTTTAGTTCCTTATACCTGTTTGTCCTGGCTTGTAGATGGGTTTGTCTGTCTGGACAAAGACTAGGCTTTCTGCTTTTGTAATGTATATTGGCTTCTTCTTTATGAAGTTCTGGGTTGGTCCTTGCACCTGCACGGTTATGAATGCGAAGGGAAAAGAATCCGGAATCTGTAAAACAGAAATGAGCTGAAGAATCTGTCCAGATCCACTTCTGAGGGTCTCAGCTTTTGTGACTTTCTCATTTCTCTAGTTAGTCCCATGGGAATTAGTAAGGGCTAGGCTTCCTTGGTGGTTCAGACGGTAAAGAATCCACCTGCAATGCAGGAGACACAGGTTCGATCCCTGGGTCAGGAAGATCTCCTGGAGAAGGGAATGGCTATCCACTCTAAGATTCTTGCCTGGAGATTCCATGGACAGAGGAGCCTGGTGGGCTACAGACCACAGGGTCACAAAGAGTCAGCTGGACATGACTGAGAAACAGATACTTTCGCTTTCATTTTTTCAGGGTCAAATGGAATGTGCCCTGCTTTATAGATTAATATGAGTGTGTAACATGAAGGCAGCAATTTATTAAATTGATTAAAGGAGAAATGTCATTGCAATAAAAATGAAGTAATTCTTCAACTAGTCATGACAATGAAGGAAATAACAAGTTCTCATTTTGACAGTAATATGGTAGTATTAAAATAATTTTTAAAATTTATTTTCTAACAGTCAAAAGTAGCACTGTATATTATCATTGGTAGTAAGCTGGTATGATTAACTTTTTAATACTTTAAGTTAGTAAAAGGTTACAAGGACAGTACATTAACCGTCAACCATCTGGGAGAACTTAGATAAGTCACTAAACTTTATGAATCTGTGTTTATATCTATAAAGGCATGAATATGATTTACCTTCAAAGTTTGCTTTAAGAACAAACAAAATCCTTCTTATAACCATTGTTATCTTTTGTATATTGTACCAGTTCTGTTTGTAAATATTATGAAAGTATATTCAGTAGAAATTTTATCTTTAGACTTGTTTGAAATTCACTCTGTACTCCTCATTTTTCTTTTTTGTATTTTATTTTTTATTGGAGTATAATTGCTTGATGATGTTGTGTTAGTTTCTGTTGGGCAACAAAGTTAATCAACTATATACATACATATATCCCCTCTCTCTTGGACCTCCCTCCCACCCCTATCCCACCCATCAAGGTCATCACAGAGCACCAAGCTGACATTTTTTAATTGTTGGGGGTCAGAACCTAAGGCATCAACTAATGTGCTCTCTCTGTAATGATTTCCCTTCCCCCGAGGAGGAATGCTGACCGTGAAGGAGCTGCAGTAGAAGGAGTTTTTCGCCTCCAGGTCTGTGAGGAGATTCCTGCCCTCCGTCTCAGATTCCAGAGTTACTGTCAATGCCACTGTCTCATTCAGGTGATTCAGCAGGACACAGACCTTCTCAGGAACACCAGCATACAGCTGTGACGGGACCAGCACCAGGTACTGCCTGTGGAGAAGAGGGGTCTGGGTCAGCCATGGAGGGGTTATTGTGGTTGTTTTCTAGATAATCTTTGCTATCTTCATCAGTCACAGAACCAAGTTAGATTTCAGCAGGAGTGGCAAGGAGTATAGACCTTAGAAACTCAGAACCCCCCTACCAAGTTAAAACACCCATACATTTCTCCAGTATTGTGGAAATTTACTATTTCCACATTAGTAAACCTATTTGTAAGCTATGGATAAGCACTCCATAAGTTGTTATACATTTTGGATAGAGGTAATTTTCTAAATTAGAAATTTTCAATGAACCAAGAAAATGTGATCACACATACACACACATACACGAATAGTATTCGACCTTAAAAAAAGGAGGAAATTCTGCCCTTTGTGACAACATAGATGGCCCTTGAGGGCACAGTGCTAGGTGAAATAAACCAGAGAAAGACAATTATGCCTGGTATCACTTACATGAGGAATCTTTTTTTTTTAAAGTCAAACTTAGAAACATAGAGTAGAAAAGTGCTTTCCAATGGCTGGGAGGTAGAGGGAAACAGGAATATGTTGGTAAAAGGGCATACACTGTCATTTATGAGGCAATAAGAGCTGAAGATATAATATCTAACATGGTGACTATGGCTGATAACTGTATTATGTAACTGCAATTTGCTCAGAGATCAGAAATTAAATGTTTTTACCTCTCCCTCAAAAGTAGATAGCTGAGAGACAGATGTGCTAGATAAATCATTAATCTATGTAATAGATTAGTTAGGTCAATGGGGAAAATCCTTTCACAATATATATGTGTGTTGTACACTTTAATACAACTTTAATTCTCAGTTATATGTCAACAGTCCTCTCAAAACACTTTGCCATTTCCTTCTCCATTTAATTTATTAACAAATGATATTATTAATTAATTAATTATTATTGCAACCAGTAAGAGAATCTGTCTGTATGTGGTCTTGGGTTTTGTATGATGGTATCAGAGGTCACTTTGTTTCAGGAAACATTAAAGAGGTAACAATTCATGGAGAGGAACTGAATCTATTTTCAATACTGTTTCGGATGCAACCTTAGCTCTTTTCTTTCTTCCACTCTCTGCAGATAGAAGACAAACTAGGCTAATCATCAGATGTGTTACCACGTACACCCAGAAGAAAATATCATCCCTCTGTTGCTGTTTATCTATCATTTAGAAAAGCCCAAAATACTGAACTCTGTGATGCTCTGGTGGCTCATGCTTGTCGGTCTATCTGAAGTGTCCTGGTCTAGCTGGAAAACTTCTATTTGCTTCATAAGACTCATCTCAAAAACAACTTCCTTATGTAGACTTTGGTGATGCCCCTTCCTTTATATACGTTCCCATGAGGAGTTAGGTATTATTTGTCAGTATTCCCACAGAGGGCTTCCCTAGTGACTCAGGAGATGAGGGTTTGTTCCCTGATCCAGGAAGATCCCCTGGAGGAGGAAATGGCAACCCAGTCCAGTATTCTTTCCTGGAAATCCCCTTGGACAGAGGACGTTGGCGGGCTACAGTCCATGGGGTCGCAGAGTTGGATACAACTTAGCAACTGAACAACAACAATTCCCACAGAATCCTGGTTCTGTTTTTGCATTTTATTTCATTCTCTGTGCACCATCTCTTTCTCTCTCTCTTTTATACTATGAGGTACTGAGGTCACAGCCCACATTTTGTTGATCTGTATGTTCTCAAAGTCTAATGCTAGCCTTTAAAGATTTGGTGAAAGATTGAGTGACTTAACACACAAATCCTGGCTTGTCTTTAGGTCTCATCCATCTTGGGAACCCATGACTTGGAGGAGACAAAGATACTATGTCACTTTGCAATGACAAAGACAAGACACTGCAGCCTTTTTCATTAGCCAATAAAGAATTTATCTCTTTTTTGGGTAGGAATTATATATTTTTATTTGGTGAATATTGTAGAATTCCATCATCTTGGATGATGGAATATTTGCTTCACAAATATTTCACAAATATTATTACCTTGTGTCTCTGAGTTTTCTGGACCTGGAGTGTACCTTTTACCACCTGTGGTAATCATTTTTCAATGCTTTTCAACAGCAGATAATTTCATAGAGAATTAGGAAATAAAAAGGCAGACATCAAGAAATGGATAACAGAATGGGAGAGAGGAGGGGAATAGAATTTTCTGGAAATGTTGCTTACGGTTTGGAGGTAGCTGAAGCATCTCTGGGAAGGAGCAAGAAAAGCAGAATCAAGACTGGATTAGGCAGTTGATGTCCCCTCATGGTGTAGAGAGGAACAGGAAAGAATGGGAGTCTGAGTCTTTGATTCCTTGAACTCTGTTCTTATTCCAGAATCCCTGGTTTTTATTTTACCTGATGGGTAGTGAAAGTAAACGGCCAACCATTTATTTTTGTAACATATTAACTACTTCCAGTATAAAAAAATCAATTGCAGATCACTTCAATCCACTTGCTCAGATTTTCAAAGGGCATGAAAAATAGCATGTTGAGACTACATTAGTTGTGGTCATTAATCAGCAACTTTAAACATCTTTAAGAAAATAAATCAAAATAAATGATATGATTTGATGAAATTAAGAGCTACTTATGTAAATACATAACACAGATCTTTTCCTGGAAGTCCAGGGAACAGCACACATTCCCTGAGTGTCAACCGATAGAGTTCATTAACGAAACAAAGGAAAATTTATCCCAGAATTTTAAACAAAATAAATATAAAGATAATCTCTCCATTGTTTGAAAGCTTAGTTTTCACTTTTTATAGCTATCTTTATACTTATTTATAAATAAAATGAACCCATGTAATACATTATTATAGTTTCTTAGTTCATTTAACGTCTAGAATATAAAGCCAATCAATTAATTTTATCTTCTAAGAAAATAACCTTTAGAATCTTTAAAAAGATGGTACAAATGAACTCATTTACAAAACAGAAATAGAATCACAGATGTAGAAAACAAAGTTACCAAGGGGGACAGCACAGGGGGAGGGGGAAGGGATCAACTGGGAAATTGGGATCGACATACACACTACTGTATATAAAATAGGTACTAATAAGAACCCACAGTGTAGCACAGGGAACTCTACTCAGTACTCTGTAATGATCCATGAGGGAAAAAAAAATCTAAAAAAGAGTGGATATATGTATATGTAAAATTGATTCACTTTTGCTGTGAACAGAAACTAAGACAACATTATGAATCAACTACACTCCAATAAAGATTAATTTAAAAAATATAATTCCAATGATGATAATAAACTATTAGTGATATAATGCTAGGTTAAATAAACTGTAATAATACATTGTGTGAGGCCTTGGTACCTGGCAAATGCTTGCTGAATGAAGATAAAATGCTTTAGCTTCATTTGGTTTCTTTTCTCATTAGAAACTATGCTCTTTCCATTTCCATCCTGCATTCCTACACTGCCATAAATAAAAAGCTTCATTCTCTGCCAGCTTAATATGGAATAAAGTAATTTACAATAGATAATAAATGATTTTTAAGAAGGCTCCTAGTAACTTTTCATAGGCATAATTGTACTTTTTTGGATATATACCAATCCCTTACTTTGGCCAAATGCCTAACGACTAAGTATAAAAATCTGCATTTTGATGAAGCAAAATCACCATTACAGTTTAAATTTCTAGAGTAGAAGAATAAATCTGAAGTATTATAAAACTTTATTGTTGTGATTTTTAATTGAAAATGATAGTAGATACATTTAAAATGTTTATCATAGAGCATAAACAGTATGTTCTCTACATTCTCTGCTAATGCTTATATTACATATTTTTGTGGTCTTCAATCTTTTTCCTCCTTATATTCCCAAAAGAATTTTATTAAGCATGTAACCTTTCACACATGCTTAGCTTCTAAAACTTCTCATTATGAGTAAGATAACAAAAAATATAAATACTGATATTTTAAAAATAAAGTGAAATACCATTTTGAAAATGTATTCAGTGAAATGTAAATACTGCAGTCATTTATTGCCTACCATTATCCATTTAAAACAACATGATCTATTCTTTTAAAAGTTGGAAATTTTAGCATCATTCTTGTTTCTGTTAAATCTTGTATTTCCATTCTTATTTCCCACATAATTTTACCTTGTTATTTTATGCTTCAATATATTTTATTTTTTAAAAGATTTTTTTTTGATGTGGATCATTTTTAAAGTCTTTATTGAATTTTTTATAATATTACTTCTGTTTTATACATTTTTCTGGCCTCAAGACGTGTGGGATCTTAGCTCCCTGGCCTGGGATTGAACCTGCACCCCCTGCGTTAGAATGTGAAGTCTTAACCACTGGACCACTGGTGAAGTACTGCTTCAATATATTTTAAAGATCACTCTATCATACATTTCTGAAACTAAAGATAATCAAAACTATAAAAGACGTTCTTGTACCTATCCAGTTCTGAGTAGTAATAGATTTTTCTAGATCAAGCTATCATTATAAGTATGGTCAATATATTCTTTATCAAAACTATATATAGCTACTATAATTTCAATAATATTAAACACAAGAAAAATTTTGTTTGAAAGTCATTTCTAAAAAATGAAATTAATTGTATATTCCATCCATCTGGGTCCTCCAATCGGATCATGTGTCCTTGGATGAATATGACTTACTGCTAGATTGACACACATCTAACCTATCCTCTTGCTATGTTTTCTATTCTCCTATGTTCTACTCTCCTATATTTCTATTCTATACTATTCCTATTCTACTTATTCTATAGATGCAAGCACCAAGAAGTCTTGTTCACATAAAGAGAGATAGAGGTCTTCCTTGGTGGCCTGGTGGCTAAGACTCCATGCTCCCAATACAGGGGGCCCAGATTCCATCCCTGGTCAGGGAACTAAGATCCCACATGCTGCAACTAAGATCCAGTGCAACCAAATAAAATAAATATTTTTCTAAAATAGGAAAAAAACACAAGAAGTTCTGTTATAATATCATTTGAATATTTAATTATCTAAGTTAAAAGCCAAAGGTCACATTGTAATCATCATTGAAAAAGAATTTTAATTACCTGTGCTGTGCTGTGCTTAGTTGCTTCAGTTGTGTCCAGCTCTTTTCGACTGCATGGACTGCAGCCCGCCAGGCTCCTCTGTCCACTGGGTTCTCCAGGCAAGAATACTGCAGCTTAATTACCTATCAGCTGATGAATCAAGTATGACTTTCTTAATTCTACTGAAAGCACACCACTGGGAACTAGGTCAATTGCAAAAGGATTTGGATTAGTTATTAGTCATTCTCGTTCTCATTGTCTAGAAACATTGCAAAAAAGGCACTTATAAATGGTTACTAATTGCTATTTTCTACTTAGAATCACCTGATATAACTTTGGCAAAATTGAAATATTATTAATTTAAATATACTTTTATCAATATAAAACCTCAAAGTGCTTTTTTATTATTGTCAAAACTATGACTTGCATAATTATATTTCTAGAAAGTGCCTACAAATAATCTGATTTTCAAAGCTAGGCTTCATTGTCAAGATAAGCAGTCAAGTTAGATTTATGACTATAGGAAAAATATTATTTCACTTTTAAGTCTAATAAACTCATAAATGTACATTTGTATGACAATTATCCCACTTCCAAATTCTAAGATAAGTTAAAATCCCATTTCTGAATTCTAAGATGAAGAGTTTTGCTGGGTATTTGTTTCCTGGATTCAGTGTTTCTTTCTATGCTCTCTCCTTTGTTCTTATGCAACTCTCAGGGGCAATATAAACACTAACAAGAGTTGAGGAAGAAAGAGGTGAGGTTTAAAAATGAAAACTTTTATTACTTTTACCTCCCACCACTATAATAAATGAGTAAAGAAAATTTCAAAATGAGTCAAAAGTACCCATTTTAAATGGCATACATTTTTAATACCAGAAATATATTTAAGACAGTTGGATGTATGAGGGCTTATGAGCTACAATGGGTTCATGATTCCTTGATTTAAGAGACTTTGCGCAAATATCAATATTTTGGATTTGTTTTTGTAAAAGACAAACAAGCTTTTCACTCTAAGATATATCTAAAACACATATTATAAGTAAATATCATAATATTAAAATAAACCCACAGATCATGTGTCTTGATTGAATTATCAACATTATGGTAGAGATTTTATAGACTTATTACCTACAAAGATCATAAGTTTATTGGTCATGCACAATTTCAGGGGTTTCAAAATGATGTTGAAATACATTGAGGCCAAAACCGAACCTTATGGCAGATTCTGTCTAGCCAAATGTCAAAGCCAAAGATCAATGTTATAGTATTCCAACTTTTAATAGTAGGTAGCCATGTAACTCACATGAATGAAAATAGAGTAATGAAATTCCAGTCATCAGTTTAATAGACAGTAAATATTTGTTGAGTGAAAAAATAAATAAAATAAGCTGGTAAACTTTCTTGGCTAAAGTGTTGTTGTATAAGCAGGAAAAGCATTTGGAAAGAAATACTCTGAAAATACAATATGAGAATATTCTAACTGACCTTAAAGCAGGATGACAAAGTACTTAAGAGAATAGACTCAATTGTCAAACACCTTGGAAAGAATCCCAGGTTCCTCACTGTTACCTCTTGAACAAATTACTTAACCTCTCAGGGCTTTAGTTTATCTATAAAGTTGCTTAAGAGTAGCCCTCCAAGGATTAGATTTAGTTTGACATACTTAAAAGTACTTAGAAAGTGTCTGGCATAGAGTGAAAGCTATATACATGTTTGTTATTATTATTAATAGTAAAACTGTCTTTCCAGGTTTTCTTTTAAATCTTAGAAACTCTTTTTTCTTTTGTGCCTAGAACAATTTGTTTTACATAACTGATATTTAAAATTCATAGTTTCAAACACCAAGTGTAATTGACTCATCCAAGAAATTCCCACATAAAGAGTAAAATTGCACACAACTATCCAATCACTCTTGGCTTCCCTGGTGGCTCAGATGGTAAAGCGTCTGCCAGCAGTGCGGGAGACCCGGGTTTGATCCCTGGGTTGGGAAGATCCCCTGGAGAAGGAAATGGCAACCCATTCCAGTACTCTTGCCTGGAAAATTCTGTGGACTGAGGAGCCTGGTAGGCTACAGTTCACAGGGTTGCAAAGAGTCGGACATGACTGAGCGACTTCACTTCACTTTACTTCACCCAATCACTCACTAAGGGCTTCCCAGGTGGAGCTAGTGGTAAAGAACCTGCCTCTCAAGGAAATGGGATTGATCCCTGGGTCGGGAAGATCTCCTGGAGAAGGGCATGGCAATCCACTCCAGTATTCTTGCCTGGAGAATCCCATGGACAAAGGAACCTGGCAGGCTCTATGGTCCATGGCGTCGCAAAGAGTTGGATCTGACTGACCTGGCATTTCCTCTAGTCATTCACTAAAGCAAAAATTAATATTCATAAAACTTCAGATGAACTGCAATGTTTGATAACTGAAGACACATGCTATATATTGCCTTGGTAGAATCTATCTTACACATCCACCAAAATAGGAATACCTTATCACAACATAAAATCTTTAATTACTTACTGTTAGGTGAAAAGGAACAAAAGCTAACTTTTGACTATAATAATAGCATTAAATTTTGACATAAACTAGGAAGAGAGGTGAACACATAGATGTGAAAAGAGTTAACTTTGTAATTGCTGATAATTCTCATGCTAATTGTACGGAAAACAGATTTTTTAAAATCTCAAAGTTATTTAAAAAAAAAACCTATGAAAGACATTATAACCTTTGGACATATTTCTAAACTGCTGCTTCCCATGAAAAATATGTTTACAGAACATTGAGCAACTATGAGTGGGTGAGAGTGGAGGTGTCCTTGTCACTTAGTGTACACTGGGGGAGGTGCTGTTAGAATCACAGGCATAAGCAGAATGAAATGAAAATTCACATTAACAGAAATGGGACATTCAGAGCAATATTTTTTAAAACTGTATTTTTAATTGGAGGAAAATTGCTTTACGAAATTGTGTTGGTTTCTGTACAACAATGAGAGTCAGCCATAATTGCACATATTTTCCCTCCTTCTTGAGCCTCCTTCCCCTGTCCCCATCCCATCCCCTCTAGATCATCACAGTGGGCCAAGCTGGGCTCCCTGTTATACAGCGACTTCTCACCAGCTATCCATTTTACACATGGTAATGTACATATGTCAAGGCTACCTTCTCCATTCATCCTACTTGCTCCTTCCCCAACTGTATCCACAAGTCCCTTCTCTATGTCTGCATCTCCATTCCTTCCCTGTAGAGAGATTCATCAATATCATTTTTATAGATTCCATGTATATACATTAATATATGATATTTGTTTTTCTCTTTCTGACTTATTACATTCTTATACTTTGTTTTTAAAAGCAACAGGAAGCCCAGAGGTAAATCCACGCACCTATGGACACCTTCGGAGAAGGCAATGGCACCCCACTCCAGTACTCTTGCCTGGAAAATCCCATGGATGGAGGAGCCTGGTGGGCTGCAGTCCATGGGGTCGCTAAGAGTTGGACACGACTGAGCGACTTCACTTTCACTTTTCACTTTCATGCATTGGAGAAGGAAATGGCAACCCACTCCACTATTCTTGCCTGGAAAATCCCATGGACGACGGAGCCTGGTGGGCTGCCGTCCATGGGGTTGCACAGAGTCGGACACGACTGAGTGACTTCACTTTCACTTTTCACTTTCATGCATTGGAGAAGGAAATGGCAACCCACTCCACTATTCTTGCCTGGAGAATCACAGGGACAACGGAGCCTGGTGGGCTGTCATCTACGGGTTTGCACAGAGTCGGACGCGACTGAAGTGACTTAGCAGCATGGACACCTTATCTTTGACAAAAGAGGCAAAAATATACAATGGAGAATAGACAATATCTTTAACAAGTGGTGCTGGGAAAACTGGTCAACCACTTGTAAAAGAATGAAACTAGAACACTTTCTAACACCATACACAAAAATAAACTCAAAATGGGTTAAAGATCTAAACGTAAGACTGGAAATTATAAAACTCCTAGAGGAGAACATAGGCAAAACACTCTCTGACATAAATCACAAGAGGATCCTCTATGACCCACCTACCAGAATGTTGGAAATAAAAGCAAAAATAAACAAATGGGACCTAATTAAACGTCAAAGCTTCTGCACAACAAAGAAACTATAAGCAAGGTGAAAAGACAACCTTCAGAATGGGAGAAAATAATAGCAAATGAAGCAACTGACAAAGAATTAATCTCAAAAATATACAAGCAACTCTTGCAGCTCAATTCCAGAAAAATAAACTACTCAATCAAAAAGTGGGCCAAAGAACTAAACAGACATTTCTCCAAAGAAGACATACAGATGGCTAACAAACACACGAAAAGATGCTCAACATGACTCATTATCAGAGAAATGCAAATCAAAACCACAATGAGGTACCATTTCACGCCAGTCAGAATGGCTGTTATCCAAAAGTCTACAAGCAATAAATACTGGAGAGATGGCTGGGTGGCATCACCGACTCGATGGACATGAGTTTGAGTGAACTCCGGGAGTGATGGACAGGGAGGCCCGGCGTGCTGCGATTCATGGGGTTGCAGAGAGTCGGACACAATTGAGCTACTGAACTGAACTGAACTGAAGGCTGATCTTCAGGCTGTTTTCATCATGGCATAATTCCCTATCTACAGAAAACAGCTCTTCAGTTCCATAGCTTAGACTTTCCTGTAACTCTTCTATTCACTTGAACTTATTTCCCTCCCTGCTGCAAATAAGTCTATGCAACTCTCATCTTAAGGCATGATTTTGAATTAATTCCACCTCTGTGCTTTCTCATGTGCCATTCATCTCGTCAGAAATGTCTTCTTTTGAGACATTTCTGTAGTAACCTATGCCTAAGAACTGCTTCTTGACCATGGAAATGAGGAGAGATTTCTCAGCTTAATTCCGTGTCATGCTGATCATTCTATCACTGGGCAATTCTCTACTCACTAGGGTTCTCTTACTTGATATACTTTTTTTTTTCTTTTATTTTTTTTAAATTTTATTTTATTTTTAAACTTTACAATATTGTATTAGTTTTGCCAAACATCGAAATGAATCCGCCACAGGTAACTTTACAATATTGTATTGGTTTTGCCATATATCAACATGAATCCACCACATTGATATACTTAATTGCTGTTTTACTTACAGTTCAGCTGTTAGCTTATACATTTATACAAACTGTCAGTGATTTTAAAACTTGATTATTATTAGAATCACCTAAGGAGCTCTTTAAAAATACAGTTTCCAAGGTCTCCCACTCCATACTTACTGAAACTAAATATTTTGCCTTTATGATGCATAATCTATATTTTCAAGTTCCTTTTTTTTTAGTATGATTGACATGAAGAATGCCATATATTTAATGTACAGAAAAGAAGCATATATCTGTGAAAAAATGAAATGTTTCATGAATTTGTGTGTTCTCCTTATCTAGGGGTCATGCTAATCTTCTCTGTATTGTTCTAATTTTAGTATGAGTGAGTCAGAGTTGTTCAGTCATGTCTAACTCTTTGCGACCCCATGGACAGTAGCCTGTCAGGCTCCTCTGTCCATGTGATTCTCCAGGCAAGATACCGGAGTGGGATGCCCATTCCTTTCTCCAGAGGATCTTTCCAATCCAGGGATCGAACCTGGATCTCTCATATTGCAGGCAGATTCTTTACTGTCTGAGCCACCAGGGAAGACCCAAATCTGGGCTTTAGAGGGGCACACCCAGATTTTAGTGTACATGCTGCTGAAGTGAGCACTTTAATCTGTATTTTTATTTTATATTTTAAGCAACCTTTCTAATGGATTTTAATATGACTGATTTGCTAAGCATGTATTGGTGGTGGTGGTTTAGTCATTGAGTTATATCTGACTCTTGCGACCTCATGGACTGTAGCCCTCCAGGCTCCTCTGTCCATGGAATTCTCCAGGCAAGAATACTGGAGTAGCTTCCCATTTCTTTCACCAAAAGTTCTTCCCAACCCAGGGATCAGACCCAGGTCTCCTGCATTGCAGGTGAATTCTTTACCAACTGAGCCATCAGGGAAGCCACAAGCATGTGTTGAGTACCATCAATTTAGATATCCTATAAATGATAGTAGCTGAGCATAATGAAACTTAGATACACTCAGTTTCTTCCCAAGCTTGTAGATGGATACCTGTCTGCACAAGGACCATGTTTTCTCTGGGCCTGATTGCTATTGATCTTTCCTTCTGGTTGAGAGTTGCTCTTTTAGCAAAGAATGTAATGAAAGCTGGTCTGGTCTGGAGAACCGAGGGAGCAAATAAATATGAGATAGCTGTCTTATCAAAAAATCCCTCCCTGGGGAGAAGGGGGCTTTGGGGTGACAGCAAATGGGTACAGATTTTTGGAGGGGATAATGAAAATATTCCTGCGGTGATGGTTACAAAACTCTGGATATACTAAAAGTCACTGACTTATAGTCTAAATGGATGAATTTTCTAGTGTGTAAACTATATCTTGATAAAGCTGTTAAAAAAATCCCTCCTACTAACTAGGTGTTGACATCACTCAAAATTTTAATTTATCATTTGTCATATCTTTTCCTGGAAAAGCCAATCTTGTTTATTTCTCTCATTTTGTCACTTTCTTATATCATCATTTAAATTCTTTTTTTTTTTTTCTTTCTTAAAACTTTCCTTCTCTGTATGGGAATGTTTCCTTTTCTTTATCTTATTCCATTTGACAAATTTCTGTCCTCATTCCCTTGTCAGCATTTATGACTGTACTTACATCATCATAAACTGAGAACTATGTTATTCTTTTAAAAATTAAAAGACATTTACATACACTGTAAAATAATCTGATATCTGTCCATAGAAAGTCAGTTATATGGGTACCTTTTGTGAACCTGCAATATTCTTATCTCTACAAACTAGAATGAAATATTTAATTCAAAGCTAATGCATTTGAAGAAATCCTGTCCAGTAAAATTTCTCTTCAAATATTTTGGTCTGGATCTCACTATAGTTGAGAGAGACAGTCAAGAAAACAGATTCTGTTTTGTAGATTGAAAAGCTTTGCATAAGCTTTAGCTAAAGAGCTTTCTTGTAGAATGGAGGGATGAATAGAGCATACTGCTTACAAAATTTAAGCCAGAGCATTAAAATTGAAAGCATCAAAGCAATACTTAGCTACTTAGCAATCATTTTGATAACTGAAGGATTTTGGAGTTTAAGAAAATTGCAATACATCAAAAGACTGAATCTGAGGAATTAATGTAACAGAAAGATGCTGGCCTATGTATCAGACTTTGCAGCCCCAACAAAGGAAACCTCAATAACAGAGAAGCAATTAATTAAAGTAATTAGTTCTATAAAGGCTATCAAAGTCAGTATTTTCATTACAATGCTTTGCCTCCAAATTGATACAACAAATTTCATTTCAAATTTTCCCACTCTTAGTCCAGCTTCTTTCCTCAGCTTCCCATTGATGCCTCTTCTTTAATATGGATACAACAGTGTTAGAGCTCTTGATTACATTCTGGATATTTACTAGGCAAACATGATGGTGCCATTAAAATTTGGAATTTAATGTATGAATTAACGGGCTTCCCAGGTAGTGCAGTGGTAAAGAATCCACCTGCCAATGCAGGAGATGTAAGAGACTTGGGTTCAATCCTTGGGTCAGGAAGATCCCCTGGAGGAGGAAATGGCAATCCATTCCAGTATTCTTGCCTGGATAACTAGACGAACAGAGGAACTTGACGGGGTACAGTCGATGGGGTTTTAAAAAGTGGGAGATAACTAACTATGCTGCTGCTGCTGCTAAGTTGCTTCAGTCGTGTCCGACCCTGTGCGACCCCATAGACAGCAGCCCACCAGGCTCCCGCGTCCCTGGGATTCTCCGGGCAAGAACAATGGAGTGGGTTGCCATTTCCTTCTCCAATGCCTGAAAGTGAAAAGTGAAAGGGAAGTCGCTCAGTTGTGTCGGACTCTTCGTGACCCCATGGACTGCAGCTACCAGGCTCCTCCGTCCATGCGATTTTCCAGGCAAAAGTACTGGAGTGGGGTGCCATTGACTTCTCCGTGACTAACTATACATTTCCTCTAATCATTCACTAAAGCAAAAAAAAAAAAAAATGATATTCATGATCTTTTCTTTCTCTTGCTGTATTTTTACCCACCCCTTTCTACAAGGACAACCTGGTATTGTGTGTTTCTTTACTGCAAAGGTTTTGGCCAAATCTAAAGAAAATTGTCCCTGTCATTTGACCAAGACTGTGTCTTTATGCCTTTAATTAATGTCTCTACATCACAAATGGAAAACAATGTCATAGTGGTGATCACTTACCTTATCCTTTATGAAAAGCAACAACAAAAATCTACTTCTCTCCATGCTTCTCCTCCTTTACTGATTCCATGGAGTTTCTTTGTCCCTTGTCATAACACTCACTTCAAGGTGTGACCCTAAAACAATCACTTAATATTTGAAGAACATTCAAATAGTTTTATACTTACACTTAGAACATCTTTGTTAATCAAAATGTAGAACATAAATTTACCAGAAATGGGCATAACTGGAAGTCAAATGTTTTCTAAGACTTTATTAACATGATACAACTTGGAAGCCTAAATCTAATATCAACAAAAGGAAGTGTAACATGAGGAATTTCAAAAACACAAATTAATTGTTATGCATGTTGAAATTTGGTGAGTGGGAGAAGCAACTTGCATTAACACTCCTTTTTACTAAGGTGAATTGAGTTTATATTTTCAAACAAATGTAATCTGATTTATCTGATTAGGAGGAGACAAACATAAATATCTGAATACATATCCCTCTGATACATATACTTATGTATGTGCTATGCTTAGTTGCTCAGTTATGTCCAATGCTTTGTGACTCCAGGGCTGTGGCTTGTCAGGCACCTCTGTCAATGGACTTCTCCAGGCAAGAATGCTGGAGTGGGTTGCCATGCCTTTCTCCAGGAGAATCTTCCCAACCCAGAGATCGAACTCAGGTCTCCCGCTTTGCAGTCAGATTCTTTACCATCTGAGCCACCAGGGAAGCCCATATATATATAAAGTATATATATATATATACATATACTTTAAGTTCATTAAGTTGACTCACCCATATGAGAATTCTCTAGATTGTCAATTAGCAGCTAAAATTTGTTGTATCTATCCTTAGAATTGTCTATCTAGTTCTCATGTTTGGAATTTATATATTTGAAGTTAATACTCATACTTTAATACATAAAACACTTTATATCCAGATAATTTTGTCTATGATGAAAAAGTGATTGAAAATTATATAGGCAATATATACTCTTAAAAAGTAAATAGGTAGCACATGCTGGTGAAAAGTAAAAATAAGAAAGATAAAAAATAAATTATTTCCAGTCTTGTGAAAATACATCCCAAATTCCAAAGTCAAATTTGGAGTATAACTTCCGTATAGTTCTATATCCTTATCCTCTTTCAGGCTTCACTTTCTTTAAGATATGGTTCCTTGGGAAGTAGTTATAATTCATTGTTAAATTAATTTTTTAAACTTTTTATTTTTTATTGGGGTATAGCCAATTAACAATGTTGTGATAAGTTTTAGGTAAAGAGTGAAGGGGCTCAGCCATATGTAGACATGTAACTATTCTCCCCCAAACTCCCCTCCCATCCAGGCTGCCACATAATATTGAGCAGCGTTTCATGTGCTAAACAGTAGGTCCTTAATTATCCATTTAAAATATAACAGTGTGTACATGTTCATCCCAACCTCCCTAACAATCTCTTCCTCCCACCCTTCCCTCCCTGCAACATAATTTTTAATATTAAGAAAGTAGAAAACTTCTGGAAAGAACCCTAACCCTTTCACAATCTTTGATGATAATCACTTTGATGATAGTGACATTGCTTTGCACAATATTCAGTGTTATGCAATTATTTCCTGTTAGATAAAGGCTTAGGGCAAAGGGAAAATGTGCCAGGAATCTATCATGACTAGTGTCATGAATGAGAACTTGTTCCTTCCTCAGAACATGTTCTTGATGAGAATTCTACCCACAACCCCACAGGCAGTCACGTCCTGCAGCAGATGGTAAGCAAGGTGCCTCTGTCTTCTCCCTTCAAACCCTTCTTTGTGTGAATGCTCACAGGATTATGCACCTGGGGTAGGGCTGAGGGGGAGCAAGCTCACAGTGTTCTCTTTGGAATTACCATTACCTCAAATAATAAGGTTTCTGTCAACTTGTTTTGGTTTTGGCAAGTCATAAAATTTTCCAGACTCTTTTTGCCTTGAGAAGTGGACTTTCTTTTAGGCAGAGTGAGTCTGGGAACCAACGGATCCTGCTGGGAAATGGGTGCAGCCAGTGCAGCCCCTTTGCATCCAGTGGCTTAAGACTCTGAGAGACAAAAGCAGGGGGCACAGGTTCGATCCCTGGTTGGGGAACTAGATTCGACATGCAGCAACTAAGACCCAGGGCAGCCAAATATTTTAAAAACGAAAGCCTTCCCTCAAAAAAAAAAAAAAAAAATTTTTTTTTTTTTTTAAATTTTGTTGTTGTAAAAAAGAAACTACATTTACTCACCCGGTACTTTAAATATCATTATATTAAGAATGGGGTTTGTATGTAGAATTTTCTTTCCTTTTCCTGGGTGGAAACTCAAAGCCCATGTTTGGATTCTGCTTCTATGACTTAGAGACAAATAGCCTCTGATGGGTCACTGAAATTCCCGATGCTTCTCTTTCTTTGTCTATGAATGGGAATAATTATAACAGCAATGATTTATAAGGTTATTGTGGGAATTAGGCGGTGCTGGAGTGGCGAGCGGTGGCTGTGTGGCTCTGGAGGGGCAAACGGCAGAGAAGAGATACCCCACGTCCAAGGTCAGAAAAGCCCCAGTAAGACGATAGGCACTGGAGCAGCTGTGAGGAGCTACTCCACGTTCAAGGGCAAAGGAGAAGCACCAGAAAGACGGTAGGAGGGGCGAATTCGTATTTAGAATCAAACCTCGGTTCCACCAGAGACGCTCAGAGGGCTCAAACAAACCTTGTGCGCACCAGGACCCAGGGACCACACAGAGATGGAGACAGAGACAGAGACAGAGACAGAACTGTGTTTGAGTGTCTCTGGTGGAAGTACATGTTGGCAGTGGTCTGCTGCAGGGACAGGGGCTCTGGGTGTGGGTATGGCATAAACCCTCTAGGAGGAGGTCGCCATTAACCCCACTATAGAGCTGCCAGAACTTACATGGGACAGGGAAATAGACTCTTGGAGGGCACAACAGAACCTTGTGCACCTGGACCCAAGAGAAAGGAACAGTCACCCACAGGAGACTTGCCTGTGGGTGTCCGTGAGTCTCCGGCAAAGGCGTGGGTCGGTGATGGCCTGCTGCAGAGTTGGGGACGTGGAGTGTAGCAGTATGTGCCTGGGTTCTTTTGAGACAGGTCACCACTATCTTCATTAGATCAGATCAGATCAGTCGCTCAGTCATGTCCGACTCTTTACAACCCCATGAATCGCAGCACGCCAGGCCTCCCTGTCCATCACCAACTCCCAGAGTTCACTCAGACTCACGTCCATCGAGTCAGTGATGCCATCCAGCCATCTCATCCTCTGTCGTCCCCTTCTCCTCCTGCCCCCAATCCCTCCCAGCATCAGAGTCTTTTCCAGTGAGTCAACTCTTCGCATGAGGTGGCCAAAGTACTGGAGTTTCAGCTTTACCCTCATTCCTTCCAAAGAAATCCCAGGGCTGATCTTCAGAATGGACTGGTTGGATCTCCTTGCAGTCCAAGGGACTCTCAAGAGTCTTCTCCAACACCACAGTTCAAAGGCATCAATTCTTCAGTGCTCAGCCTTCTTCACAGTCCAACTCTCACATCCATACATGACCACAGGAAAAACCATAGCCTTGACTAGACGAAACTTTGTTGGCAAAGTAATGTCTCTGCTTTTGAATATGCTATCTAGTTACCTCCACCATAGTTTGAGTGAGTGAGTGAGTGAAGTTGCTCACTTGTGTCCGACTCTTTGCGACCCCATGGGCAGTAGCCTGCACCAGGCTCCTCTGTCCATGGGGTTTTCTAGGCAAAAGTACTGGAGTGGGTTGCCATTTCCTTCTCCAGGGAATCTTCCTGACCGAGGGATTGAACCCAGGTCTCCCGCTTTACCATCTGAGCCACCAGGGAAGTCCCAGGTAAATAGCAGGGAGGGAACACAGCTCCACCTATAAACAGAAAATTGGATTAAAGATTTACTGAGCATGGCCCTGCCCATAAGAACAAGACCCAGTTTCCTCCTCAGTCAGTCTATCCCATCAGGAAACTTTCATAAGCCTCTTATCCTTCTCCATCAGAGGGCTGCTCCTGCTGATAAGTCACTTCAGTCGTGTCCGACTCTTAGCGGCTTATGGACAGAGCCTACCAGGCTCCTCTGTCCATGAGATTTTCCAGGCAAGAGTACTGGAGTGGGGTGCCATTGCCCTCTCTGCCATCAGAGGGCAGATAGACCGAAAACCACTATCACAGAAAACTAACCAATCTAATCACATGGACCACAGCCTTGTCTAACTCAATAAAACTGTGAGCCATGGTGTGTAGGGCCACCCAAGACGGACGGGTCATGGTGGAGAGTTCTGACAAAATGTGGTCCACTGGAGAAGGGAATGGAAAACCACTTTAGTATTCCTGCCTTGAGAAACCCATGAACAGTATGAAAAGGAAAATAGATAGGACACTGAAAGATGAACTCCCCAATTTGGTAGGTGCCCAATATGCTACTGGAGATCAGTGGAGAAATAACTCCAGACAGTATGAAGAGAGGGAACCAAAGCAAAAACAACACCCAGTTGTGGATATGACCGGTGATGGAAGCAAGGTCCAATGCTGTAAAGAGCAATATTGCATAGGAACCTGAAATGTTAGATGCATGAATCAAGGCAAATTGGAAGTGGTCAAACAGGAGATGGAAAGAGCAAATGTTGACATTTTAGGAATCAGGGAACTAAAATAAACTGGAATGGGTGAATTTAATTCTGACGACCATTATATCTACTACTGTGGGCAAGAACCCCTTAGAAGAAATGGAGTAATCATCATAGTGAACAAAAGAGTCAAAGTGGAGTACTTGGATGCAATCTCAAAAATAACAGAATGATCTCTGTTCACTTCCGAGGGAAACCATCCAATATCACGGCTATCCAAGTCTATGACCAGACCAGTAATGCTGAAGAAGCTGAAGTTGAACAGTTCTATGAAGACCTACAGACCTTCTAGAATTAACACCAAAAAAAGATGTCCTTTTCATTATGGGGGCCTGGAATGCAAAAGTAGGAAGTCAAGAAACACCTGGAGTAACAGGCAAATTTGGCCTTGGAATACGGAATGAAGCAGGGCAAAGGCTAATTTGCCAAAAGAATGCACTGGTCATAGCAAACACCCTCTTCCAACAACACAAGAAAAGACTGTGCACATGGACATCACCAGATGGTCAACACTGAAATTCGATTGATTATATTCTTTGTAGCCAAAGATAACGAAGCTGTATACAGTCAGCAAAAACAAGACCAGGATCTGACTGTGGCTCAGATCATGAACTCCTTATTGCCAAATTCAGACTGAAATTGGAGAAAGTGGGGAAAACCACTAGACCATTCAGGTATGACCTAAATCAAATCCCTTATGATTATACAGTGGAAATGAGAAATAGATTTAAGGGACTAGATCTCATAGACAGAGTGCCTGATGAACTATGGATGGAAGTTCATGACATTGTACAGGAGACAGGGATCAAGACCATCCCCATGGAGAAGAAATGCAAAAAAGCAAAATGGCTGTCTGGGGAGGCCTTAACAAATAGCTGTGAAAAGAAGATAAGTGAAAAGTAAAGGAGAAAAGGAAAGATATAAGCATCGGAATGCAGAGTTCTGAAGAATAGCAAGGAGAGATAAGAAAGCCTTCCTCAGCAATCAATGCAAAGAAATAGAGGAAAACAACAGAATGAGAAAGACTAGAGACCTCTTCAAGAAAATTAGAGATACCAAGGGAACATTTCATGTAAAGATGGGCTCAATAAAGGACAGAAATGGTATGGACCTAACAGAAGCAAAAGACATTTAGAAGAGGTGGCAAGAATACACAGAAGAACTGTACAAAAAAGAACTTCATGACCCAGATAATCATGATGGTGTGATCACTGACCTAGAGCCAGACATCCTGGAATGTGAAGTCAAGTGGACCTTAGTAAGTATCACTATGAACAAAGCTAGTGGAGTTGATGGAATTCCAGTTGAGCTATTTCAAATCCTAAAAAATGATGCTGTGAAAGTGCTGCATTCAATATACCAGCAAATTTGGAAAACTCAGCAGTGGCCATAGGACTGGAAAAGGTCAGTTTTCATTCCAATCCCTAAGAAAGGCAATGCCAAAGAATGCTCAAACTACCACACAATTGCATTCATTTCACACGCTAGCAAAGTAATGATCAAAAATTTTCAAGCCAGGCTTCAGCAATATGTGAACCGTGAACTTCCAGATGTTCAAGCTGGTTTTAGAAAAGGTAGAGGAACCAGAGATAAAATTGCCAACATCCACTGGATCATCAAAAAAGCAAGAGAGTTCCAGAAAAACATCTATTTCTGCTTTATTGACTATGCCAAAGCCTTGATTCTGTGGATCACAATAAAGTGTGGAAAATTCTGAAGGAGATGGGAATTCCAGACCACCTTACCTGCCTCTTGAGAAATCTGTATGCAGGTTAGGAAGAAACAGTTACAACTGTATGTGGAACAACAAACTGGTTCCAAATAGGAAAGGTAGTATGTCAAGGCTGTTTATTGTCACCGTGCTTATTTAACTTATATGCAGAGTGCATCATGAGAAATGCTGGGCTGGATGAAACACTAATTGAAATCAGTATTGCCGGGAGAACTATCAATAACCTCAGATATGCAGATGACACCACTCTTATGGCAGAAAGTGAAGAAGAACTAAAGGGGCTCTTGATGAAAGTGAAAGAGGAGAGTGAAAAAGCTGGCTTAAACCTCAACATTCAGAACACTAAGATCATGGCATCTGGTTCATCACGTCATGGCAAATAGATGGAGAAACTGGAAACAGTGGCAGACTTTATTTTTTTGGGCTCCCAAATCACTGCAGATGGTGACTGCAGCCATGAAATAAAAAGGCTCTTAGTTCTTGGAAGAAAAGTTATGACCAATCTAGACAGCATATTAAAAAGCAGAGACATTACTTTGTCAACAAAGGTCTGTCTAGTCAAGGCTATGATTTTTCCATTAGTCATGTATGGATGTGAGAGTTGGACTATAAAGAAAGCTGATCACCAAAGAATTGATGCTTTTGAACTGTGGTGTTGGAGAAGACTCTTGAGAGTCCCTTGAACTTCAAGGAGATCCAACCAGTCCATCCTAAAGGAAATAACTCCCAAATATTCATTGGAAGGACTGATGTTGAAGGTGAAATTCCAATACTTTGGCCACCTGATGTGAAGAACTCACTCATTGGAAAAGACCCTCATGCTGGGAAAGATTGAAGGCAAGAGAAGAGGACGACTAGGATGAGATGGTTGGATGGCATCACTGACTGAATGGACATGAGTTTGAGCAAACTCAGGGAGTTGGTGATGGACACAGAGGCCTGGCGTGCTGCAGTCCATGGGGTTGCAAAGAGTCAGACCCGACTGAGCGACTGAACTAAACCGAACTGTGGGAATTACATTGTTGTTGTCCAGTTGCTAAGTTTGTCCAACTCTTTGCGACCCTGTGAACTATAGCACACCAGGCTTCCCTGTCCATCACCAACTCCCTGAGTTTGCTCAAACTCATGTTCATTGAGTCAAGTGATGCCATCCAACCATCTCATCCTCTGTCACCCCCTTCTCCTCTTGCTCTCCATCTTTGCTACTATCAGAATCTTTTCCAATGAGTCAATTAGTATACTTAAAGTGATCAGCAAAGTGCCTGACATGTAGAAAACATTGGATAGGTCCCCTTTAAGACTAAATATTACACACACACACACACCTTCAAAGTCCTACTCATGGAGACTATTACTGTGAGCATTGGATGTTTCATGTCAGCCAGGCACCTATACTGACCGCTCCAAATGAATTTTCCTGGGATTAATAATCAGAAAGAACTTTAAAAAGGAGGCATCACAGGTTCTATATGAAGACGAGACAGGAAAACAGAGGCAAAGAATTGGGGAAAAAATGAATCATAAGGAACTTTATCAGTGGCAAGTAAAAGAATGTCTTACTAGCAGAGATTTAAAAATACCAAACATTTATTATCTCATTTGGCACAAATTCTGAGGAACATGGAATCAGCATTAATTCAGCAGCTCACCAATGCCATCAAGAAGTTTCTTCCATTGTTTTTGCTTTACTTCTTAGGTATATCAGTATCATTTGCCTTTTTCATCACAGTTTGGCTCCTAAAGTACCAAAAATGATTTCTTCCCAACAATATCCCAATCTGGGGAAGAAAGGAGTCAGTAAAAAACAAAATTTTCTGCTCCAGAATCTCTCTCTTTCTTTTCCTTTCTTTTTTCCTCTCTGTCTGCTTCTTTCTCTCTTCTCTACCAGAGAGCAAAATCACTTTGGTTGCTGTATCAGGAGACACCCCTGTATAGGTCCTTAGTCAGATTCAATTTCAATTTCTCATTGTTAGATCAAAGTATAGTAATCGCAGGTGTGCTCCTTAGAAATTCTACTCCATGGCTGAAGTACTCGTAACTGCTGGGAATCTGGGTGGCTGTTAGTTCTTGAATGAATTCACACTGAGAATTTCTGTGAATATCAGAAAGACTTTTTACACAACTCCCCTCTTCTTCCTCCTCTTCCTTAGAGGCATCTCTGTATTCAGTAATGTTTGCTGTGATGGTATAAATACAGTCCATGGGGTCACAGAGTCAATCCCATGGACTGAGCACATGATACTTATGTGGAAAGTTAATTGCGATAATTAGGAAGCATGTAAATAACTGTTTTTTTGTGTGTCTCTTATTTATCCATGATGATATAAAGACTTGGCTCCCTTGCATTAATGTGCATGTGCATGCTCAGTTGCTCAGTCATGTCTGATTCTTTGCAGCTCCATGGACTGTAGCCCACCAGGCTCCTCTGTCCATGGAATTTTCCAGGCGAGAATACTGAAGTGGGTTGCCATTTCCTTTCCAGGGGATATTACCGACCTAGGGATTGAATCTGGATCTCCTGCATCTCCTGCATTGGCAGGTGAATTCTTTACCACTACACCACTTGGAAGTCCCTTGCCTTAAAGTAGGAGAAGCTCTAAAAGACAGCCCCAGCATCAAAGCTCACTACGGGCTCAAATTTTATTGTGACCCATTGCAGCTCAACTCTTTCGTCTGTACAATCCTGATCCTTTATCCTGTACTGGTGTTGATCTTCAAAGTTGTCCCCAATAAACACCCTCACACATATCTCCATCCTGGGTTTGCGTTCCAGGGAACCTGACCTGTGAAAACCAGTCACTGTCAGAGGAGACTGTGATAATGTGATTGGCTTAAAGGATTATGCTCCATCCAAAAGTACCCTGAGGCCAGAGTTTTCATTTTACTCCTCTGGTTTCTCCTTCATAGTCTCCTTTATTCGTTCTTCCTCAACCTTCTCCTGCCTTGTGTTTTAATATTTGAATGCCTCACAGTAAAGTCCTTGATTTTCTTCTCCATACAGACTCACTGCCTGAGTGAACTCCTCCTATCCATGATCTGTGTGCCAGCATCACCCACATTTATTTATTTATTTTTTTAACCCTGAGCTCTCTCTCAAATTTCTAACATTTTTTTTTGTTGTTGTTGTTCAACTTCCAACCTATTATCTCCATTTGAGTGTATAAAATCACAAACTCCCTACATCCAAAGACAAATTTCTACTTTCCCATTCAAGCTTGCAGCAGCTCAGGGAATCTATTTTTCAGTAGCTCAACTGGTAAGCATGGGAACAATCTCTGTGTCCAACTCTTTGCAACCCTATGGACTATAGCCTGCCAGGTTCCTCTGTCCATGGGATTCTCCAAGCAACAATACTGGAGTGGGTTGCCATTCCCTCCTCCAGGAGATCTTCCCAACTTGAGGATCAAACCCACGTCTCTAAAGTCTTTTGCATTAGAAGGTGGGTTCTTTACCACTAGCACCACCTAGGAAGTCCCCATTTTCCTTATTCCTTGGATCCAATCCATCAGGAAATTCTACTGATTTTACCTTCAAAATATACCTGGAACTTGATATCTTCTATGTTCACTGTTGCAACCCTGGTCCAAGTCCCTGAATGGGATCCTTGAATATAATATGTATAGATTCTGGGATGTGTGTGTTTGCTGCTGCTACTGCTGCTAAGTCGCTTCAGTCATGTCCGACTCTGTGCAACCCCATAGATGGCAGCCCACCAGGCTCCCCTGTCCCTGGGATTCTCCAGGCAAGAACACTGGAGCGGGCTGCAATTTCCTTCTCCAATGCATGCAAGTGAAAAGTGAAAGTGAAGTTGCTCAGTCGTGCCCAACTTAGCGGCCCCATGGACTGCAGCCTACCAGGCTCCTCTGTCCATGAGATTTTCCAGGCAAGAGTACTGGAGTGGGTTGCCATTGCCTTCTCTGATGTGTGTTTCAGATCAGATCAGATCAGTCACTCAGTCGTGTCTGACTCTTTGTGACCCCATGAACAGCAGCATGCCAGGCCTCCCTGTCTATCACCAACTCCCGGAGTTCACTCAGACTCATGTCCATCGAGTCAGTGATGCCATCCAGCCATCTCATCCTCTGTCGTCCCCTTCTGCTCTTGCCCCCAATCCCTCCTAGCATCAGAGTATTTTCCAATGAGTCAATTCTTGGCATGAGGTGGCCAAAGTACTGAAGTTTCAGTTTTAGCATCATTCCTTCCAAAGAATCCCAGGGCTGATCTCCTTCAGAATGGACTGGTTGGATCTCCTTGCAGTTCAAGGGACTCTCAAGAGTCTTCTCCAACACCATAGTTCAAAAGCATCAGTTCTTCAGCACTCAGCCTTCTTCACAGTCCAACTCTCACATCCATACATGACCACAGGAAAAAACCATAGCCTTGACTAGACGGACCTTTGTTGGCAAAGTAATGTCTCTGCTTTTCAATATGCTATCTAGGTTGGTCATAACTTTCCTTCCAAGGAATAAGCGTCTTTTAATTTCATGACTGCAGTCACCATCTGCAGTGATTTTGGAGCCCCAAAAAATAAAGTCTGACACTGTCTCCACTGTTTCCCCATCTATTTCCCATGAAGTGATGGGACTGGATGCCATGATCTTCGTTTTCTGAATGTTGAGCTTTAAGCCAACTTTTTCACTCTCCACTTTCACTTTCATCAAGAGGCTTTTGAGTTCCTCTTCACTTTCTGCCATAAGGGTGGTGTCATCTGCATATCTGAGGTTATTGATATTTTTCTCAGGAATCTTGATTCCAGCTTGTGTTTCTTCCAGCCCAGCGTTTCTCATGATGTACTCTGCATAGAAGTTAAATAAACAGGGTGACAATATACAGCCTTGACATACTCCTTTTCATATTTGGAACCAGTCTATTGTTCCATGTCCAGTTCTAACTGTTGCTTCCTGACCTGCATATGGGTTTCTCAAGAGGCAGGTCAGGTGGTCTGGTATTCCACAGATTTCCACAGAATTTTCCACAGAAAATTCTTGCAGAATTTTCCACAGTTTATTGTGATCCACACAGTCAAAGGCTTTGGCGTAGTCAATAAAGCAGAAATAGATATTTTTCTGGAACTCTGTTGCTTTTTCCATGATCCAGCGGATGTTGGCAATTTGATCTCTAGTTCCTCTGCCTTTTCTAAAACCAGCTTGAACATCAGGAAGTTCACAGTTCACATATTGCTGAAGCCTGGCTTGGAGAATTTTAAGCATATTATCTACGTATGTGACATACGATGTTTTGGTAAACTAGTTATAAAGGAATTCTTAACACAGTGAAATAAGCTTTTGTAGTCCTTCACATGGGCTGACATAAGCAATTTATCTAGGATGATTCAATAAATAAACATTTATTACGGGCCCAGTTCTAGCTTAGGTACTATTTTTGGGGTACATTGGGCAGAGACAGTATAAAATAAATAAGCCTAGCCATCTTTTACTGTCACTCTATTATTAATTTAATACTGATAGACCCTGGGACACTTTGTTTCCAATATTTTGAACTCCACAGCTGGAGAATTTATCTCTAGCTTCTTCCTGTCTGTAACAGAGTCTCAGCAGAGTCAAGGCCTGCATCGAAATCAGTAGAGAAATGAATTAATTTCCACCCCTCTTGCCTCCAATTTTGCCCTGCCTCCATCTTCTCAATATTAATTCATTGCTTCAACCATAGTGTTAGGTAAAGGGTAGACAATGAGTATTCCTTTTCAGGTGTAAGTGATAAGCTCAGACCAATAAAATAATTTTTAGAGAAATAAACTGTCCTTGGATTACCCTCTCGATCATGTGTGTGAATTCAATAAATCTATCAGTTAATTTGTGACTAAGTATACTCTGCCCTCCACACATGCTTTGTTATTTTATTGGGAAGAGTGTTTTATATCTCCTGTGTTTCTTTTTATATCATCAAGCTCACGTGAAGTCCTCTTAAATGTGGTCTCCTCCTCTGCCCCTCCGGGAATCTGGGCTCTTGCTTTCCCTGGATGCTGGAAGATTTCATATTTAGTACTCTGAATTCTGTCTAAAAACTTGAATTCAGAATTGACAACAGTAAAGCAAAATTGTTAGCATTGGTATCAAACAAAACCTTGAGTTTTTTAGGATGAAAATTATGAATGATGTAATGAAAAAAAGAAAATCAGAGACTCGAATGCAAAAATCACAGCATTTATTGAAACGAACTCTGATAAGAACTCATAGCAGAGTGAACTCTATTCAGAATGTGAGGTGGTTCATGGATTTCTTCCAGGTTTGAGACAGGAGAATGAGTTCATTCAAAGTAAATTGTTTTCTACCTGGGATTTAAAAACAGTTCAAACAATAAATAAATGTGTGTATGTACATATAAATACATACATAGAGGTGGATAAACAAATACATATTTACAGACATCCACAAATACACATTAGCATACACATGATGTGTATAAAATATGTACATACATATTAATAACATAGAAATTCAAAAAACAAACATGAGAGTTTTTAAAAATGAAACATTTATGAAAAGCACACATATAGTTTCAAATTCTTTAAAGTTATTTTAAAGACATTAATAAAAATCTTAATGCTGTCCTATCAGAGTACTTACCTAATGTGCATAATTGTACAGACCGTGTGAAGCACCAGAGACTTCTCTTTGCTTCATCTATTGTTTTATCTTCCTAGGTTTTCATTTTCTCACAAGATGTTTTTAATAACTCATGATGCATATGATTTCCTTACCTTTTTTGTGTATTTTGTTTTGTCTCACTGAGAAACAGGAACACTGTTGATATTGTAAGAAGCATGGGCATATTCATCTGGAAAATAAAAAGAAAGTTCATCCTTATTACATCTCCAACTTTCTATAACCAGATGATGTCAGATATAATTATACTAGGTCTAACCCTTCCAGTAATTCTGCAAGAAAGTCAATTCCTTCTATTTTCTAAATCCAGGAACATTGTATTGAAGTTTAAGGTACTTGACAAAGTACATTCAATTAGTAAATGACAGAGTCAGAATTCAAAGACTGCTTTACAGGGGTTTCCCTGTGATCCAGTGGTTAAGAATCTACCTTCAAATGCAGAGGACGCAAGATTGATCGCTTGTGGGGGAACCAGGATCCCACATGCTATAGGGTTATTGAGTTTGCGTCCTGCCACGAAGACCCAGCACAGCCAAAAAAACAAAAGAATGACAAAAAACCCCACCCAAAATCCCCAAAGACTTGTTGACAAACTTTTCATGACATTCAACAAGAAATTAATAGCACTAACCTTCCAGGGAACTTTTTTAAAATCTTCTGAACAGCCTCTTAGTAACTGCTTTGAAACCTAATCTATCAAGATTTGCCTATAATATTTCAGAATATTTCTCACTCTTCCTCTCAAATTAAAGTCCATAGATATAGCATGGAATGGTTAGTCTCGGCCATTAACAACAAAAATAACAGCAACAAGACCTGGAAGCTTAGCTGGTTTGTATTTCAAATTAAGGGAGTGCCTTTTCATTATATCAAAAGGATTCTAGGTGTTGAAAAATTCTGGCAAATAGAAAAAGGCCCAGTAAGAAGTTTATATATATATATATATAAAATGGAATAAAAAAAACAATATGTAAAGTAAACCCAGATATGAAGACCAAGGATGATTTTCGAAAATTAAGTAGTTCAGGGAATCCTAGATACAGATATAACTTCCAGTAGTTTTAAAGCATGGTTGTTGCCCACCTACCTTTTTCATAATAATCGTAGACAATGACTGGGGCTGGCTGAATGTTTGCCACATGGTTGATTTCCTCAACAGAGAAGGTGAAACTCTTTGCTGTATCTGAAACCTGTAAAGATACAGATTATAAATACACCAGAGCAGGCCTGCAAAAAATAAAACCACAGAGCAAATTATTTCCAGAAGTTTATGATAAATCCAGGGTGTCATGATCTTACATAATGGCAAAATAATGAGTTGCTGCTGCTGCTGCTAAGTCACTTCAGTCGTGTCCGACTCTGTGTGACCCATAGATGGCAGCCCACCGGGCTCCCCTGTCCCTGGGATTCCAGGCAAGAACACTGGAGTGGGTTGCCATTTCCTTCTCCAATGCAGGAAAGTGAAAAGTGAAAGTGAAGTCTCTCAGTCGTGTCTGACCCATAGCGACCCCATGGACTGCAGCCCACCAGGCTCCTTGGGATTTTCCACGCAAGAGTACTGGAGTGGGGTGCCATTGCCTTCTCCAAAATAATGAGTTAAGTAACATTAAATTGTGTAAAATGTTGTTTCACCGATTATATTGAAGTACAAGAAAGTTGAAAACGTTACAAAAATGTAGGCATTTGTGTGGATATTAATGATGTATACACAGAAAGGATGAGTCTGAAACTCATCCCAGCCTCTGCTGGAGTTCAAGTCAAATAATAAAAGAATTGTACATCTTTGACTAGACTATGTTAGATGCTGTGAGGAATAAAAGAATGGGGAAATGATGCTTCTAAACTTGAGAATCATCCAGTTAGCCAAGGTATGTATGAAATAGCATAGTATTTAAGAGGGAAAAGATAATTAGTGGGGTGGAAGTACACTGATCACCTTTAACATCTCACATAGTTTTGACAAACCCTATCATGTATATTTAGGAGAATTTGAAGCATTCAGTTACCCTCAGAAGAAAAAGAAAGCCGTGGATAAAAAAATTATTGTCAACTTACATTTTCCAGGTAGAAAAGAACATGGTCATTCTTGAATTCATTCTTCATTACTTGGCCATTGTTTTCAAGCTTTAAGGAAATTGGCAGGGAGGGATAAATATGAAAAAGCATCATTCCAGAATTGAATGTTTCATGCTTTTTCTCTAATCAGTATTAAGAAGTTATTTTATGCAACATTCCCTTGTGCCATGATGTTTTCATAAATACAAGTCAGAACTAAATTTAAAAAATAGGTTACGAACTATTGGAAATAATGACTTCTAATTGCTATAAATCAAGAATCCATTCCACCACTGTTTTAGCAAAAATATGAGTGTGAACTGTGAATGTTTGTTTAAGTGAAGAATTACACAGCTTGGCTTTGCTAACCAACTGTTTCATCAACACACTAGTGCTTTCTGGAGATTGAAAGACTGGGCTTCTCTTACTTACCTCTTCAATGGATGACATGACTGGAGTAAATCCTGATAGCATTTTTACATCAACAAGGACCATGTTGGAGTTACTGTGAGTTCCCGTATATCTGAAATTTAAAAACAAAACACTAACTTAGACATCATTTTAGAAGAGTGACTTAACCTTATGGCAAGGATATGAGTACATTGATGCCAATTGGCTTTAAGCCTGGAGGAGAGGCAAAAGCTGGAGAAAAAACATCTGAAGATAGTCACTCTCATACATCTGGAAACCAGCACAATTAGAGTGATCGTGGCTGAGGTGATTCAAAGCAACATAAATTAGAGTAAAGAATGAATGGACCTAATCTCCCCAAATCCTGCTTTTAAACTTACTTGAGGCTTTAAAGTCAGAACTTATAGACAAAACTTTTAAACTTATATTACACATATGGTGGCTCAGTGGGTAAAAATATGCCTGTAATGCTGGAGAAACAAGGGACACAGATTCCATCCTTGGGTCACGAAGATCACCTAGAGAAGGGCATGGCAACCCACTCCAGTATTCTTGCCTGAAGAATCCCGAGGATGGAGGAGCCTTGTGGACTGCAGGCCACGAGGGTGCAAAGAGTTGGATATGACTGAAGCGACTGAGCACAGCACACATACTTATGTCAGCTTTAGATTCTGTGCAACACTTAGAAGAGACTCGCATCTAAAAAGCAGGATGTTGGCAAAATCATACAACAGACATGCCCCCAAGAGATCTTCTAGGTTATATCCACAACTTGGGATAAGATTGTTGGGACATGAAGTTGAGGGCTGTGTATTATATTATTAGCATTAGTGTTCAACAGATTTTCATTTTGAAATCCTGAGAAAAACCCCAAAACTAATTTTACTCAATGTTTCTCCACACATTAACCAAGACTAAAACTCTTCGGTGCCTATAAATTATATTTTAATTCAAGAGAATTACTTTGCTTTTCTACACTGAAAAACATCTAAAATTTTGCTTTGTATACAGTTATATTAATGATTAAATAAATGTTAGCAGGTTTTCTCTTTTTGACACACCCATGCTTGTCTTTAGAAAGAAAACTGTATCTCTGTTGTGCAAAACTGACACACAAAAAGGTGGAAGCACTGCTGAAGGATTAATGTGGCAGAAGCTTTCCAACTGCAAATCAGTACAGATTATATTTGCATAACTCTAACTTTGATTTAGTTGAAAATGTACTAAATTTGATGTGGGCACAGAGAGTACCATCAACATGTGATTATTGTCAATAATATATAAATATCTTTTATACAATTTAAAGATTACTTTCCATTTATAGTTATTACAAAATATTGGCTATATCCCCCAGGGCTGTACAATACATCCTTGGGTCTATCTTACACCCTCCATGGTTTGTACCTCCCACTCCTGCATCCTCAGACACCCCCTCCCCCTTCTCCCCACTGGTAATCATTAGTTTGTTCTTTATTTCTGTAAGTCCACCTCTTTTTTGTTAAATTCAGTAGTTCATTGTATTTTTTAGATTCCATATGTAAGTGATATCGTACAGTATTTGTCCTTCTCTGTCTGACTTATTTCACTTAGCATGTACTTTGTGCTTAGTCTCCCAGACATGCCCGCCAGGCTCCTTTGTCCATGGGATTCTCTAGGCAAGAATACTGGAGTGGGTTGCCATGCCCTCCTTCAGGGGATCTTCCCAACCCAGGGACTGAACCCAGGTCTCCCACATTGCAGGCGGATTCTTTACTGTCTGAGCCAGCAAGGAAGCTCTTCATTAGGCCCTCCAAGTCCATCTATGGGCTTCTTTATCCATTCTTTCGCTGATGTACACTTAGGTTGCTTTCATGTCTTGGTGATCGTAAATAATGCTACTATGAACATTGGAGTACATGTGTCTTTTCAAATTAGTGCTTTTGATATTTTGTTAGTGTTTAAAATAATTCTTTTCTGATGCACCACTTTCTCTCTAACCTGAGAGTTGACATCAAAATGGGACACTTACCTGAGGGTTACTGTCAGGTCAAAATTACTCTGGAATACATCCGAAGAGTTTTTCTTTACTATTTGTAAGGAAAGGGAAAATCCAGATTCCTTTTTAGGTAGTAGCACATTATACTTCATGGTAGCCTAGAAAGGATCAGATCAGATCAGTTGCTCAGTCGTGTCCAACTCTTTGCAAAGTGTAAAAAAAAAAAAAAATGCATCTATCTATCCTGTAGTAAAAATTGAAGCACTTATTGTTTTTTCTTTTTCCATTATTGCTGTTGTTATTTAGTCACTAAGTTGTGTCTGACTCTTTGCAACCCCATGGACTATAGCTCACTGAGCTCCTTTGTCCATGGGATTTCCTAGGCAAGAATACTGGAGTTGATTGCCATTTCCTTCTCCAGGGGATCTTCCTGAACCAGGGATTGAACCCCTGCCTATCCAGATGGATTCTTTACCACTGAACCACCAGGGAAGCCCTCATTTCCATTATTAATGCACTTTATTTTATAACTTCATTATCAGGGAATAAGGCTACATCTAATCATTTGATTGTCAGAAGACACAAGAATCTTTAACAATGTAATCTAATTAAAATATTAGAACACCCTCAAACGCTGACATTCCTCAAGAAACTTCTCAGTTATCCAGTTATGTTTAAGAATAGGTAGCCTTTTACAAAATAACTTTAGTTTTCAGCTGTTGAGTGGAAAATATCAATGAAGGAAAGTGTAGTCATGAAAATATGCAAGAGTAAAATAGTACTTCATACATAACTGAAAAGATAGTCTGTGTTTTTTACTGGCAAACACTCATCTTCCTCACAGAATTCCATTACCTGGATAAATGCACAACCTCGTCCTTCCACATCTACCGTGTATTGTCCACCTGCTTTTGTTAGTTCTGAACGTTGAACCAGTAAGTGATTATCACCATTAACCTGGAAAATCTTGTTGAATTCTTCACTGCTTAAGCTGACAGTGACTTGATCATCAGAGAAGATTAAATTCATGTAGCGGGTTATGGCAAGAAGGCAGACGGGCGTATCCTGCACAGAACAGTACAAGCAGCATTCCAAGCTCTGTTATGATGCAATATTAGTCATCATGTGGCCATGAACTTTAAATCAACCCATAGAAATATTTCTGACATGTCAACAGAACACCAAGAAACAGTATTCTAAACAACAGGAAAAACAGATTTGCTTGTGCTAATTGTTGTCACTTTCTTCAGCAGTTCTTAATTAGATCTAAAAGTCTTCTCAATAATTTTATAATATCCATGTGAAATAGTGCTCAATCTTTTCTAAAAATTAAGGTGTTATGTAATTTGGTTGCCATAGATAATGTTTATGTTCAACTGTCTTCAAAGATGGGAAGTCAGAATCCAGAAAGGATGTTGGGAGATTCACTAACATATGGTTTTACTCAGAAACTAAGACTAAAAAAAAGAAAGGAAGGAAGGAAATGATTTTCCTTGTGGGAATAAAACTTGCATTTCTTTGCAATAAATTTTTTTGCCTATTAAAGAAGGACATAAGCCATTGTTTTTGATACCCATTTCTTTGGCTATTCATTCATTTGCTTTTTCCAATGTATAGACCACAGAAGTAGGGAGAAATATTACTTCTTGGCTGACGTGAAGTAACGGTTTGACCAAAGTATTCTTATTGTCAGGGCTCTTGTGTTTATAACAACCATCCTTTCTAGACTTTCGTTCTATTTTTACTGTGTAAATGGAGATATAAATCAGGCATACATTCCCTGAGAGGGGATTTTATTTTATTCATTTGTACACAGAAAATTCCTAGTAGAGTTCCTGGTATACAAGAACTGCCCAATAAATGCTTGTTGACTAAATATTGGGTCACCTGTAGAGACGTGGATGGACCTAGAGACTATCATACACAGTGAAGTAAGTCAGAAAGAAAAAACCCAAATATTGTATATTAATGCATACATGTGGTATCTCGAAAAATGGTACAGATCAACCTATGTGCAGGGCAGGAATAGACACACAGATGTGGAGAATGGATGTGTGGACATGGGGTGGAGGAAGAAGTGGTGGAATGAATTGGGAGATTTGGATTGGCATAATTACACTACCATGTGTAAAATAGATAGCTAGTAGCACAGGGAGTTTACTCAAACTCATGTCCATCGAGTCAGTGATGCCATCCAGCCATCTGTGATTCATGGGGTTGCAAGGAGTTGGACACGACTAAGCGACTGAACTGAACTGAGCACAGGGAGATCAGCTCGGTGCTCTGTGATGACTTAAAGGGGTGGACTGGGGTGGGGGTAGGCGGGAGGTCTAAGAGGGAGGGGCTATATGTATACATATAGCTGATTTGTTTCATTACACAGCAGAAACCAATCCATTGCAAAGCAACTAAACCCCAATAAAGATGATTTATAATAGCAAATATTCCTTGTCTCAGAAGGTATTTCCTACCTTTGGCATTTTTATTATATATATCTATATAATATATTATCTACATTATTATAGAGTGGCATCTTTTGCATTGAACATATTGTGGTTATGTTAGTAGATCCACACCAATCACCTGAGGGGAGGAGAAGCCTCCGTGAGAATTCATCTGTTGGGCAAGCCACTGAACAATCTTACTAGCGTAGGTCAGGTCAGGGTTTTTCTGGGAAATGATAGCCAACAGCACATAGCAAGTCTTCTCTATCTCAGCAGAAGGTGCCCAAGGAATAAAGAGTGGAGATGCCTCTGTCTTGAGTTTCTTCGCTTTTCCCCAATATATCACATTATCTGGGAAGAAAAGAAGAATTTTCACACAATCCCTATGAAAAGAAAGATGCAAATGCCATCCTTGACCTCTGTTATGGGTTCATTGTGCCCCTCAAAATCCATATGTTCAAGGCCCTACTCCCTAGAACCTCAGAATGGAACTGTATTTGGATATAGGGCTTTTAAAGGGGTGAATAAGTTAAAATGAAGCCATTTAGATGGGTCTTAGTACTTAGCAACTAAACAACAACAACAACAAATGTATCCTTATCAGAAGAGATAATTTGGACTCATGAAGGGGGCACCAGGAACGTGTGTACATGGGAAAAGACATGTGAAGATGGTTAGAGAAGATGGCCATCCACAAACTAAGCACAATGGCCTCAGAAGACATCATACCCGCTGACATTTTGATCTTGGAATTCCAGCTCTAGAACCATGAGGAAAATAAATCTCTGTCATTTAAACCACCCACTATAGAGTATTTTATTGGGCTGGTCAAAAAGTTCATTCAGGTTTTTTTTTTTTCTTTTTTTTAAAACCTTACATAATTGTATTAGTTTTGCCAAATATCAAAATGAATCCACCACAGGTATACATGTGTTCCCCATCCTGAACCCTCCTCCCTCCTCCCTCCCCATACCATCCCTCTGGGTCGTTCCAGTGCACCAGCCCTAAGCATCCAGCATCGTGCATTCAGGTTTTTATGGAAAAACTCAAATGAACTTTTTGGCCAATCCAATATTATGGCAGCCCTAGCGAACTAATGCAACTTCAGATAGCAACTTCCTAAGGTCAAAGTTTTTGACCTTAAGTTCAAGGCCAAAGTTTCATAAGCAGTTTTTATTACCTGCAGTCACTCCACTTGATTTTCTTTACTTCACTCACTTGAGAAGAAATGAGCAGAAAAGAAAAAGAGGAAACTAGAAAATATATAATGTTTTGTTTTTTTAAAAAGTCACTCAGAAATTTCATAAGATAAATAGAAATATTCTAGAAAAGAGAGGGTTCCTATGTGATTGCTCAGTTTCATCAGTTTATTCTTAGGGTCATCTCCACTAACAAAGAAGTGAAGTGAATTGAAGTGAAGGTTGCTCAGTCGTGTCTGACTCTTGGCAATGTCATGGACTGTAGCCCATGAGGTTCCTCTGTCCATGGGATTCTCCAGGCAAGAAAACTGGAGTGGGTTGCCATTTCCTCCTCCAGGGGATCTTTCCCACCCAGGGATCAAACCCTGGTCTCCTGCATTTCAGGCAGATTATTTGCCTGAAAGCCCCTCCATTAGCAAAAATGAATAATAATACTTACTTAATTTTGTAGCAGATTGATCCAGGGTCCGGAGTAAGGATTCCACTTTCTCCTCTTTTCCAGCCAATGCAAAAGCATAAGCTAGAACTGCAAGGTTGTAGCCATTTCTGACACCATTTTCCAAGGCCTCTTCTAAGCAAAAGAGCCCATTTCGTAGAGCGGGAAACTAGTCAAGAAGAACAATTCATTTTAAGATGATGCTTGAATACTTACTTGTAAGCTTGACTGTTTAAACTAATCATTCTTTATAATGTATATAATATACCCTTGAAGTATATTTTACATGCAAACCTGTTCATTTCTGTACATGTGAATTATATTTTATAAATATCATTAAAATTCATTTTTAATGGATTATCAGTATTTGAAAAAATTTAAGTAGTATGAAAATGGCAATCTCTGTCTGACTGGTTGTAATTTAGTTAATGATGTAAATGTTTTCTATGGGTCAAAGTATACATATTTATTTTTAGATCTAAGATATTTTACACTAATGCCCAAAATAAGAGCTCGTATTTCTAAAGATGGTTTTTGAGGTATACCAATGACCCTGAAAATTCCTAGGATCTTATTTCAAGAATAGATTTTGCAATTGGATATCTGAACTTTGGATTGAGAGGCAGCCAAGATGAACCACACTTAAGCTGAAAATGTTTACATACTGAGTTGGTTAGACAAATAGAATATCAGGTTATAGTTATACTTGGAATAAGAGTTCTTAATCTGAAATTAATAGCTGAACTTCAGGAGATATATGGATACTGAAATGGTATGAAACACTTGTATAAGTGTGCATATGTATATCTTCTCTAGGGAAAAACTCAATAGTGTTCATCAACGGTTTCTATGAATCAAAAAGGTCATGCTAGTGGTAAAGAACCTGTCTGCCAATGCAGGAGACCTAAGAGATGTGAGTTTAATCCCTGGGTCTGGAAAATCCCCTGGTGGAGGAAATAGCAACCCACTCCAGTATTTTCGCCTGGAAAATCCCATGGACAGAAGAGCCTGGCAGGCTACAGTCTATAGGGTCTCGAAGAGTTGGACATGACTGAAGCAACTTAGCATGCGTGAATAAAAAATTTGGGGAGTGTTAATTTAAAGAGTGGTGGTGAATTAATTATTCTTTTGATGTTTCACCCAGTCCAGGAATTTTAAATCACTCTGAATTGATAGTCAAATTCATGTGCATTCAGCTGACTGATACTAAAAGACAGTGGGACCCATACAGTGAAATTGAGTCCAGCTTCAAGGAATGCAGCAACGATATAGGCAGTGAGTACAACGTCCTCTTCATCTCCAACCTAAACACAAAGGAACCATGAGTCATATAGGACAGCAGAGCACCAAAGAACGGCTATGCTTCTGAAGGGAAACTAGATAGGAAAGAAACACTGGGACAGATATCATTAAATTTTTTTTTTTTTTTGGCCACGGTGCAGCATATGGAGAATACCAAGTGATATATCTAAATATGGACAGGAAAAGGAAAGAACAGGTCTATCAAGGACAGACTTCATTCTATTTGCATTTTGACCTGAGGCAAGTGAGGTCCTCATGCTTTAATTTAAGGAGGTATTGGATCAGTGCTCCATTGAAACAATATAAATTATGAGATCCTCTTCCTGAACTGGCTTACCATCCATACATAGAAATAAATAATGTTTGCTTCAAATTTATAAACTGTTTCCTCTCTAGGTTATTTTTCAGTCCCCTCTCTCCTATTCTCAGTTTATCTACTCAAGGAGACTGGTTCTAAGAAAGGACTGAGAACAGTAAGACAAATAATAGATTCAAGAGGAATTCAGTGCAGGCTGAGGGTAACATGCAGGCAGCAGTAATAATGGCTTTGATTTACACACCACAAGCCTATCAAGGCAGCAGAAGGAATAATATTCATGAGTGTACTCATGGTCCCAAGAGCTGGATAAGGCAGGTAATGCAAAGGAGAAAGAAAAGCTTACTTGTGTGAATCACTCACCTCCCAGGCATTGCTGAAAAGCTTGCCATCACTTTTAAAGCAACCATCTATTTTCTGTTTGCTTGCAAGCCAGATCAAGGTCTCCCTTTGAACCAGTTCATCAATGAAGACATATTTCTTCATTCCCGCAAATGTCTTAAAAGTAAGAGCACTGAGCCTGTAAAGCCAATTGTCAGTTAGACAGAAATTAGATAAGAAAGAAATGGTGTCAGCTTCCCATCAGGTCCGTCATCACTGATTGCTTTGGGTCATGGGTGGATCTGATCTGGCTGAGAGCGACTGTAACAAGTCTTGATTGACAGCAGTTCTTTCCTTTGGACCAGTAAACTGTTATGAACAGCAATATGTGAAAGTAAGAGCATGTAATTTCCAGCACGTTTATGCACAAATTTCTATAGAATCCATCAGATTGTCCATACATGAAGAAAGAATGGAATGGGTGTAATTAGGTGCTTTGGAGCCTTTTAGTTTTACTTTCCTCAGTCTACATGGGGCCGAGAGAGGCAGACTAAGATGTGCCATTTACCACAGACTGGAAATATTGGTGGGGGTGTCATTAAATGACCAGACATCTAAGCAATCTATTATGAGACTTTCAGTACATTGTTGCTTTAAAGTTGGAATAATCAAATATTTTAGTTTTAACTGATTCACCTCTAGGAATTCACTTTGAAACACAAAAGTGTTACTTTCAAATCCCCACCAAACACAGTTCCCCTCAGCCCCTCACACGTCCTCCTCAGATCATTCTTGTATTATTTAAAATAAAAATTTCATCTCTTACCGTATGCTTCCTTCCTGATTCCTCTGCCAAAACAGACTATAGGAACCATCCAAGTTTTTGAAAGACAACTGCTTCTGATAACCTAAAATACAACATGGTAGGAAATTATTCTTTAAGAAAGTTAGAAGAAAAATAATGGTGTAGTAACAGCCCCGTGTTTTGGTAATAGACGGACATAAATGACTAGATGATCATTTAAATTTTAATTTCTGAAACTCAGGTTCTCCATCCATAGGGAGAAAAGATAGCTTCTACCTTATAGGGTTTTAATTACAAGTAAGATATTCCATGTGACTATATCTAACTCAATAGTTGTCTGATATTACTAATTGTTTAGTTTTTTTCCTTGGGGTTATTTCATTTCAGTGTTATTTTTCTGAAAAAAAGAATAAAATAAATTATACTCCTGAACTTTTCTTTGATATCACATTTACAAGATCTTTCTAAATACAAAATGAATCACTTCATCTCAATGGAATGCAATTGAGCAAACAAATACAGAAGTTGATAAATGAACTGTTTATAGCTACCATTAATAACAATAACAAAACCCACTAACAAAGTAGCTTGGCAAAATATTAGGCATTAAAAAAAAACCCTGAGCTCATAATGTGAAACAGTACCGGTCTGAATTGTGAAGCCAAATGACCATACAGATATTGAATTCCAAAAAAGCCCCCAAACAAACAAAAACACCGCAAAATAGAGCTAGGACTCAGAGTGACTCAGTTCTTCAGATATACTTTTTCCCCATGCGACTACCTCATAATAGCAGCTTTATGACATCTTGATATTAGTAATAATTTATTTAATCTATTATAGGCAGAAATTACTTCAATCTTCTCACCATTAGATAAGAAGAATAAAGCTTTAGATTTAACTTCCTCTGTCAGTTGTTTAGTAGATTTCAGATAGTCTAGGATGTAGGTATTGGATGCTAGCAGGGCAATATTCTGTTCTCCACCTCCATAGGGCATTTGGAAAAGATTCTCCAGATTCTGTATTGCAAGTCCTAGAATATCCCCTAAAAACAGGACAAACAATGTTACTGCTCGTTAAACTTGGCATCTCAGCATTAATGACAATAGGTGAAAGAGGCATAGTGGAAGGAAAGAACATTTTAAAATAGGTCTAAAAGGTGGAAACAAGGAATGTTTTCATGAAGTAATTCTAAAGAGGGTGAAGTGAAAGAGGTTTCTGGTATGAAAAATGTTTTGGAAAATCTCCTATTACCACAGAGACAAGGAATTTAAGAAACTGTGTTTGTTCACTTGATTGCTTGCTGGTTTGTTTTTTTGAGAAGCTGACCCTGTGAATTACATAATGTAATCTATTTCTTTCCCCAAAATGTAGATGTTAATAATAGACAAAGAAAGCTGACTTCTCTGGAACAGTTTTCTCCTTTACTGAGGAAATTTCCAGCATTTCTAACAAAGTGTATTCTGATCTCCAAAGGTATATTTAATATTTCAGATGGACAGGCTATAATAGGACTCTTTGTTTTCTAAACACCAATTATCATTCAGCAGAAAAAATATCTTCTAGGGACATAGATTAAAAAAAAATTTTTTTTTTTTGAAAGTAGAGAAGGTGACTTTTTATTTTTTTTAAATTTTATTTTATTTTATTTTTAAACTTTACAATATTGTATTAGTTTTGCCAAATATCGAAATGAATCCGCCACCAGTATACCCGCGTTCCCAATCCTGAACCCTCCTCCCTCCTCCCTCCCATACCCTCCCTCTGGGTCGTCCCAGTGCACCAGCCCCAAGCATCCAGTACCGTGCATCGAACCTTAATTGAAGTATAACTGCTTTACAATGTTGTGTTACATGAATCAGCTCTTAATACATGTATACATATATCCCCTCCCTCTTGAGCCTCCCTCCTACCCACTCCCCCATCTGACCTTTCTAGGTCATCACAGAGTACTGAGCCGAACACTCTGTGCTGTACAGCAGGTTCCCACTAGCTATTTATTTAACCCATGGTTGTCTATACCCTCTCAGTTTGTTGCACAGGGGCATGGATTTAAAAATGGTGCTGTAAGTCCTTCAGATCCCATGCAGAAACAAACATAGGAGATCATCCTCAACAATAATTCCCTCCAATTGATACTGTAAGAAAAATATCTCCATCCTTTGACGTTTTTTTTTTTTTTTTTTACCACCTCAACTAAGATTTTCAAATCACTGTGAAACAAAAAATTTAACCAACTTACCCACAACAGTGAAAAAGGCCCTGGTTGATCCTTCTACGACATCATTTGTCAAATTCAAATCTACCTGCCTGGAGACTTTGGTGCCTGGAAAGAAAAAATATCAATAAAACAAATAATGTTTGGCTTTCTTTCATAAACAATAGCAGCAGGTTTGTGGGACAAACATATTAGGAAATATATTCCATTATTTGTATTTATTTTATAAGTTGCTTGTTTGAAGAGATGAACTTGAGGTTTTTATCTAGTTTAGAATAACAATACATTTAGAAAATGGCATATAAATCTGCAAGTTAGAGATGGCCTCTATTATCTATCAGTTTAGTGCCTGAACTACTTATGTATGGAAAAAAAAAGTAAAAACTACTGACTATGACATATGGAACATTACACACAAAAGGTAAAACTTGGAGACTCTTACTAGGCATTAAAATCAAATCATCAGGAAATCCTCTGGCAGTCCAGTGGTTAGGACTCAGTGCTTTTACTGCTAAGACCTGATTTGATCCCTGTCTAGGGACTAAGATCCTGTAAGATGTGCAGTGTGGCCAAAAAAAAAAAAAAATTATGTTAATAAGAAATTAAAAAAAAAATCAGATCATCATCAACCACATAAAGCAATACTCATGAGGCCCATAAAACTGGCTATTGAAGGTCAATGATTTTCTATGGCTGTTTCATCCCAGGAGTACAGAAGCAAATGTTACATTATGGACTGCTTACATTATGTGCTGTTTGGGCATAATCTTGACTTCCCTCTGCCCAAAATTGTGCCATGTTCACATGCAAGATGAGCTCCACCCACCCTACCCCCCCAAAATTCACAAGATGGAAGAAGTAGGCTGAGACAGATCGATGTCACAGATGGACAACAAAAAATAACCTCATAAATGTCCTTTATATTTACTAAAACTATACAATGAAGACTGGGCCTGAAATGAAATAATCCTCCATTGGATATTCAGAATAAAGTCACCGAAGTCCTCAGTATAGCAATAAAGTAGAAGAAGAGGAAATAAATAGACCTGTGGATAGATTTCCTTTAGGACTATTTTGACCGTGTAGAAGATCCTACAGCACATGGGAATCTGCTCAATGTTACATGGCAGCCTGGATGATGGGAATTTGGGGGAGAATGGATACATGTATATGTATGGCTGAGTCTCTTTGCTATTCTCCCAAAACTATCACAGTGTTGTTAATTTGCTATTAGTTCAGTTCAGTTGCTCAGTCGTGTCCGACTCTTTGTAACCCCATGAATTGCAGCACGCCAGGCCTCCCTGTCCATCACCAACTCCCAGAGTTCACCCAAACTCATGTGAATCAAGTCGGTGATGCCATTCAGCCATCTCATCCTCTGTCATCCCCTTTCCTCCTGCCCCCAATCTCTCCCAGCATCAGAGTCTTTTCCAATGAGTCAACTCTTCTCATGAGGTGGCCAAAGTATTGGAGTTTCAGTCTCAGCATAAGTCCTTCCAATGAACACCCAGGACTGATCTCCTTTAGGATGGACTGGTTGGATCTCCTTACAGTCCAAGGGACTCTCAAGAGTCTTCTCCAACACCACAGTTCAAAAGCATCAATTCTTTGGAGCTCAGCTTTCTTCACAGTCCATCTCTCACATCCATACAGGACCACTGGAAAAACCATAGCCTTGACTAGATGGACCTTTGTTGGCAAAGTAATGTCTCTGCTTTTGAATATGCTATCTAGGTTGGTCATAACTTTCCTTCCAAGGAGTAAGCTTCTTTTAATTTCATGGCTGCAATCACCATCTGCAGTGATTTTAGAGCCCCCCAAAATAAAGTCTGACACTGTTTATACTGTTTCCCCATCTATTTCCCATGAAGTGATGGGACGAGATGCCAAGATCTTTGTTTTCTGAATGTTGAGCTTTAAGCCAACTTTTTCACTCTCCACTTTCACTTTCATCAAGAGGCTTTTAATTCCTCTTCATTTTCTGCTATAAGGATGGTGTCATCTGCATATCTGAGGTTGTTGATATTTCTCCCAGCAATCTTGATTCCAGCTTATGCTTCTTCCAGCCCAGCCTTTCTCAGGATGTACTCTGCATATAAGTTAATTGGCTATACCCCAGTACAAGATAAAAAAGTTAAAAAAGAAAAGATCCTCTTACCTTGTGTACAGATAAGGAAACTTTGAGTCATCTCTTTTTCAATACCTTCAGGCTATCAAAGAGTAAAGTAAACAGAAAGAAGCATAAAGTCAGGGGTCTGGGTCATCTTTCCACACAGAAAAAGCAACCACGTGTCAGCTTACATAGGCACGGCTGGCTCATGGTTGTCGCTGGAGAAGATCCATTCATTGTCCCCTTCTGTTTATATCTGCAAGTCACTGTATGTTACCAACACCCACTTTGGCTCTGTGTTCCCATAGTTCTTTGAGGGATGGAGATAACTTCAGTGTCTTAGTGGAACAAACTCAGTTTCCCTGGCACTGTCCAGCTTCTCCAGTAGACAAACAAAAGTGTTTTGCAAAGTAAGAACATGCCAAAAGGTGAGGTGAGAGGATGCCATTGACAAGCAGTGATTCCTTTAGAGGATGATGAGGCCTGCACAGGCATGTAGATTTGTCTCTTGGATTTGAGAGTCAGTTAAAGGAAGAGAGGGAAGAGGATCAGGTGTATAGGAAGCATCATGAGTCAGGAGCAAACAAAAAATCTAAGCCTGTTTCACAAGTTACACTTTTCTATCCTGGGTTAAGTGTTGATTAAAGAATGGATGAATTTTATTGCCATTTTAATTTATTTAAAATGGCATATCTTGTGTCAATAGTGAGAGTGAAAGTGTTAGTTGCTCAGTCATGTCCAACTGTTTGTCAACAGCAATTACGGTCAATTAAGTCTCTTTACAGAGAATGTCCTTTATTATTTAACCTATTGCATGCATGCTAAGTCACTTCTCGTGTCCATCTCTTGTGACCCTATGGACTGTAGGGTAGCCCGCCAGGCTCCTCTGTCATTGGGATTCTTCAGGCAAGAACACTGGAGTGGGTTGCCATTTCCTCCTCCAGGAGATCTTCTCAACCCAGGGATGGAACATGAGTCTCTTACGACTCCTGCATTGGCAGGTGGGTTCTTTCCCGTTAGCACCACCTGGGAAGCCCATGGTACTCTCTATTTTGTACTTGGAAGGGCTTGATAGTTTTGCATGTGCTTACCTGTACCAACAGACTTTTGATCACAGTATCTTTCCAGTTCATGTTCTGCCTCTCAGGTGCTTCATTTGGGCAAGCACTATTTTGCCTGGACTCAGCAACTACAGTGATATTCACTTTACCTGAAAAACATTCCCAAATATAAATTACATTGACCACTGGCCCCTTCTGTGAAAGGACATGATTAAAAGTCTATAAATCACTTCTTGAATCAGACAAACCAAATCTTATCATCATATTTATGCTTGGACCAAAATAACTCATTCTTTCTCCTGCCTGGAGATAATATGATGTCCTTTTCTATCTCTTTCAAGATTCCTTACATGAAGTAATTGATTCACTTACCTAACTAGAACTTAAGAAAGTGTGGAAAATGTTGGCTTTGCAGAATATTCTCTTTTTTGTGGAAAAAAAGAGAATATTCTGCAAAGCCAACTGAGCAAATTCCTTGATATGGATTGCTTTTAAAGTTTACATATGACAATATAGGGGCATAAAATCAGAAAACTAGGCCTTCTAACTTTTTTTTTGAGATTGAACAAACAAAAACAGTAAACTACAACATAGTGGAAAGGGCATTGAATTAAAATCAAATGTTAACAGGGCATCTATTGTTTTTAACTCCCTGTGGCTTAGACAGTAAAGCGTCTGTCTACAATGCGGAAGACCTGGGTTCGATCCCTGGGTCGGAAATATCCCGTGGAGAAGGAAATGGCAATCCACTCCAGTACTCTTGCCTGGAAAATCCCATGGACAGAGGAGCCTGGTAGGCTACAGTCCATGGGGTCGCAAAGAGTCGGACACGACTGAGTGACTTCACTTTCCTTTCCTTTCCTTACACCATACGTGCGTGCATGCTAAGTCGGTTCAGTTGTGTCTACCTCTTTGTGCCCGCCATGGACTGTGTAGCCCACCAGGCTCCTCTGTCCATGGAATTTTCCAGGCAAGAATACTGGAGTGGATTGCCATTTCCTTCTTCAGAGATATTCCTGACCCAGGGATAGAACTTACCTCTCTTATGTCTCCTGCATTGGCAAGTGGATTCGTTATTACTAGCACCACCAAGGAAGCCCTATCTGGGAAACCACCTGGGGAGTCACTGGGAAGTGATATCATAGATCATAATTAAAATGGATCTCCAATTTTCCTGTGAAAATTAGAGAAATAAAAAATACAATACTTTTAGTTTCATATTATCTGTATGCCTATTGTGAAGTTGCTCAGTCGTGTCCAACTCTTTGCGATCCCATGGACTGTAGCCTACCATGCTCCTCTGTCTATGGGATTTTCCAGGCAAGAGTACTGGAGTGGGTTGCCATTATATACCTATGTATAACCAATACACTGTTCTTATTTTTTGTTAGTGTGTTTTGTTTCTTTTTTAAGATAGATTTTTGACACTCCACTCTTAGAACTGTGTCCTCCTCTTAAAGCCATAAAACCATACAAGTCAGTACAGTATTCTATCTCAATTGCCAGCGGAAGATTTTTGAGAACCTTGTATAGCTACAGAAATTGAGAAACTTAAAATCTAATAGGAAAACTAGTCTTATGCAGACCAATGTCAGGTGAATTAAAGTGATCTCATAAATTACTCTGTATTGCTAAAGGAATATAATAAATATAGGATATGAAATAAAGGAAATTTTACTTTTTGATATTAGTGATAATGATGAGAATGTGTCTACTACATCTATAATTCTTGTTTACTAGATTCTTTTTAACTTTTCCCTTCCCTTGTATTTTTAACAAGATATTGTCAAATTTAGTTTTATATATTGCAGATAATCTATGCATTGAGACTCTAATCTTCTCTGTGTTTAATTCCCATCTGAGTGTTCAGTGTTTTGGTTGTCTCATAACACATCTAGTAGATTTACAAATCCTGGCAATCATTGAGATTGAGGAGCAATTTTTGTCTAGGTAACATGAGTTCCTGATGGCAAGTGAAGAAGCAAATGAGAAGGGAAGAAACTGAGCAGCATTAATGAAAATATGGTTTTCACTTGGGTTATGATACATGGACTTGATGGGTAATGCAAATTAGCCTTTGCATTGTATTTCAATCACATTCTGCTTTTAAACAAATGGAGGATGGGTTTGCTCCACATAAGCATTAGCAAAACCAGAAATTAGATTATGAAAATAGGATTTTAATTGAGACCCTAAAAAAATGAGAATTTTTAAAAACATAAATTTCAAATGTGAGGGATAAAGTTATCTCTGTATAGAGGATTTAAGGGAAACAGCTGCTGCTGCTGATGCTAAGTCTCTTCAGCTATGTCCGACTCTGTGCGGCCCCATAGAAGGCAGCCCACCAGGCTCCGCCTTCCCTGGGATTCTCCAGGCAAGAACACTAGAGTGGCTTGCCATTTCCTTCTCCAAGGCATGAAAGTGAAAAGTGAAAGTGAAGTCACTCAGTCGTATGGGACTCTTAGCGACCCCATGGACTGCAGCCTACCAGGCTCCTCCGTCCATGGGATTTTCCAGGCAAGAGTACTGGAGTGGGGTGCCATTGCCTTCTCTTAGGCAATAAAAATAGACTGGTTTTTCAGGAGAGATTGGCATGGACACATAGTTACTTACCCAGCTTCTTAGGAGTAACAGTCCAGACATATGTCTTTTTCTCTGAAGCTTGGATAATCTCACTGCTGTTGTCTTTAGGGGTACTGATATCTGCCTCAAAATCCTGAGATGCTTCTAGTTGAGTGAAAATCTAAAATAACAGTCATGAAGTGAGAGCGGCACTTTAAATATTTTGCTGTCACTATTCCTCCTCCAATCTTGAGAAAATTCTACTTTACTTGTTTTATATCATCAAAAATAAATGATACAAATGACTCCTCTCATAAGAAGATAAATCTGGCATAACACTTACTATAAAATGACTTTCTTATAGCAGTATTTAAATCACTGCTGTGAATTAAAGCAAATTTTTGTTTGCTTTTCAAAGATTTTTTTTTTGATGTGGACCATTTTTTAAAAGTTTTTATCGAATTTGTTACAACATTGCTTCTGTTTTATGTTTTGTTTTTTTTGGCTATGAAGCATGTGGGATCTTCTCTCACCGACCACAAATTGAACCCTTACCTCCTGCATTGGAAGGCAAAACCTTAACTACTAGACTGCCAGGGAAACCCTAGCAACTGTTTTTGTTTGAGGAAAAATCTTATGACTCTATAGTACCATTTTGTATTTGAGAAAAAAAAAGAATATGGCAACATTCAAGAAATCTCTTGGCCTTGTTAGATTTTGACTCCAGATCAAAGGGAATAATTTACCTCTACACAGGTATTCAGGTAGCTGAAGACACTGACAATCAGATCAGACCGTTCATTCCGAACAACTGAAGAGGGGGAGGTTATTTCAACAAAGAAAGGTTGGGAGGCTTCCAGAGAAGCTATTGATGAAATGCCAAATCCAGCCTCACTGTTCACACAGAAGCCACTTGCTTCCCATTGCGTTATAGTATCAGGGATGGTGAATGAAAGATTTGCTGAACCGGAGGAGCTACAAAGAGAGATTATAGGTAAAATGCATCCTTTGTCTAAACCAGGAACCTAAATTTAATCCAGAGCAAACAAAAAAGTATTAACTGAAGGTTAAAAATGAGCCATAGATCAGTATCATTAGATCTTTGTCAGGGTGTTAGATCAGTATTTTGAGAGCTGGATTTCTAAATCCAGCTAAAATTTAATCTTAAAAAGGTCACATTTCTCTAAACACATTATTTTTTCTAATTCATGCAGCTTGCATCTATCTGCATGAAATGAACAGACAAGAAACAGTACTAGAGGAAAAGTAAAATAAAATATGTGGTCAGTACATATAAGTGAATGGTGTTTTGTATTTTACCGACATGGTTCTTCTTTATATACTCAGAAATAAAGTTTAGGAAATAAAGACAAAAAGAAAATAGAAATAAAGATATATAGGAAAGAAAACTTAAAAGCTTACTCAATGCTGACCAGGTCCCAAATCCATGTTTCTGGAAAGTTTGTTCTTACTGTTTCAATTATAACCCGTTCTATGGAGTCAAAATTCTCCCTTGTGACTTCACTAGCTAAAAGAAAAGAGAAATGTTTTAAAGAGAGAGAATAAAAAACGTTCCAATGACACATCCATAAGCTATGTCTCTGACCGCACATGCTTAGTGGGACATGATATAGGGGTTGCTGCTGGGTCTCAGTGTCAATAAACGTACATCTCAGCCTAAATGTCAGTGTTTTGATGCTCAAATCAGTCCCGTTATTAAAATAAGAGCAACACACACACACACACACACACACACACACACACACACACACACACACACCATCCAACATTTTTCCTCCAGGGTCAAATTTAGAGAAAGTCATGTCTATTTATTGAATGGTGTTTCTCGTCTGACATTCTGGTGTCTGCCAGGAAACAATTTGGTATTGGCCAATTCCATCATCCTAATGACTAAAGTTTCTAATGACATTAACATTGCTAATTTCTTTTTTTTAAATTTATTGAAGAATACGTGCTTTATGGAATTTTGCTGTTTTCTGTCAAATCTCAACATGAATCATCCATAGGTATACATATATCCCCTCCCTTTTGAACCTCCCTCCCCTCCCTCTCCCCATCCCACCCCTCTAGGTTGATACAGAGCCCCTGTTTGAGTTTCCTGAGCCATACAGGAATTTCCCGTTGGCTATTTATTTCACATATGGTAATGTAAATTTCCATGTTCTTCTTTCCATCCATCTCACCCTCTCCTTCCCTCTCCCCGTGTCCATAAGTCTATTTTCCATGTCTGCTTCTCCACTGCTGCCCTGTAAACAAATTCTTCAGTACCATTTTTCTAGATTCTGTAAATATGTGTTAGAATATGATATTTATCTTTCTCTATCTGACTCACTTTACTCTGTATAATAGCTTCTAGGTTCATCCACCTCATCAGAACTGACTCAAATGTGTTTCTTTTTATGGCTTAGTAATATTCCATTCTGTATATGTACCACAACTTCTTTATCCATTTATCTATTGATGGACATCTAGGTTGCTTCCATGTTCTAGCTATCGTAAATAGTGCTACAATGAACAATGGGATACATGTGTCTTTTTCGATTTCGGTTTCCTCAGAGTATATGCCTAGGATTGGGATTGCTGTTTCATATGGTGGTTTTATTCCTAGTTTTTAAAGGAATCTCCATACCGTCTTCCATAGTGGCTGTATCAATTTACATTCCCACCAACAGCAACATTGCTAATTTCTGAAGAACATTTTTTTTTGTTTCCTTGGCCTCTGGGCTATATTTGGCATTAAAAAAACTTCTGTTTTTAAATTGAAGTATAGTTGATTAACAATGCTGGGTTACTTTCTTCTATACAATAAACTGACTCTTTTATACACACACACACACATATACATTCTTTTTTATATTTGGCATTCTTTTTTCCTATTTTTTGGCCATGCCACATGGCTTATGGGATCTTAGTTCCCCCATCAGGGATTGAACACATACCCCCTGCATCACCAGGGAAGCCAAAAATGGATGGGTATTTGAACACATTTCTCTGATGCCTGCTGTTTGGTCATCTGAGAATCAGAATGCTCTCTGCCTTGAACTATGTATTCTGATCTACACATAATAAGGGCATCTCCTCCTATCATTATGATTGCCCTCCTGTACATTTCTGCTGTTGTGTTCTATCATAAAAATAAACTTCCTCTCATACCTGAAGTGAATTCTTCCTTTTAGCTAATATCATTCCCACTTACCTTATTCTGCTTTATTCAGCTGCAGGATGTATGTGAAGTGAAGTCGCTCAGTCGTGCCCGACTCTTTGCGACCCCATGGACAGTAGCCTGCACCAAGCTCCTCCATCCATGGGATTTTCCAGGCAAGAGTACTGGAGTGGGTTGCCATTTCCTTCTCCAGGGAATCTTCCTGACCCAGGGATCAAACCCAGATCTCCCGCATTGTAGACAAACGCTTTACCGTCTGAGCCACCAGGGAAGTCGGATGTATAGTCGTAGACAAACACATGACATATTGCACATGTAAAAATCTCAGTTTTGGATAGTCATACAAAATACAACCAATTCCATGAATCCTTTTAACCAACCCCCCCCCCCCAATTCCAGGTTACCTACATGCAATTTTCAATGGGGCACTGTACATGGGTGCATATCCTCCCGATTCTAGATAGAGCGGCCCGCGGTATGGCATGCTTGTCTCTGTTGAACATACTTCTGGTTTCCGGTAATGAAGATTGGTGAAGACTTTCAGACCCATATCCTTCAAAGAAATAAATAGCAAAGGAAAAGTTGAGCAGTCTCTTTATACAAGACCTTAAAAAAAGTCATCAACTGTATTATAATTAAAAAAATATATGATAAATATACATGTTTTCTTTGCTAGCAAGCAAGGGTCTGGTATATTACAAGTCAAGTCACCTGTCTTTGATATGTGAAGTCTCTAAAATTGGAGGAAACATGATAATCATTATGATTATTCAGCACTTGTGTTCTGCGATTTTGCTAAGGGTTTTACATTATTCTCCATTTGATTTTAAGGGACAAATATTTATGAGATGTTATCGTTGCCTTAATTAACATCACACACACACATGAACATATGTGTATGAGACACAGCCAGTAAATTGGAGCTCTGGGACTTGAAAGAAAATGTCTGATTCTATTCCCCTTTCTTTCTATAGCTGTGGTGGCAACCCATGCTAGTATTTTTGCCTGGAGAATCCCAGGGATAGAGGAGTCTGGTGGCCTGCCGTCTATGGGGTCGCACAGAATTGGACACGACTGAAGCGACTTAGCAGCAGCCCCAGCAGACTTCAATCATAAAGATTCCTTTAGGGAATTCCCCAGTGATCCAGTGGTTAAGACTTTGCCTTCCAGTGCAGGGGGTGTCAGTTTGATCCCTGGTTGAAGAGCTAAGATCCCATATACCTTGTGGCCGAAAAACCAAAACATAAAACAGAAGCAGTATTGTAACAAATTCCATAAAGACTAAAAAAAAAGGTCCACATTAAAAAAAAAATCTTTTAAAAAAATACCCTTTTAGGAAGCCTCAGAATATTCCAGTGATAGCCTTTGTATAAATGGAGCTGAGGCTCTGTGTTAACCTCCTGATTTGATGATTTCTGCATAAAATTTATTACAATACCTTGAAGATTGTCTCATTGCTTCTAACATCAAGTTTTAACTTTAACATCAACATCATTTCAGCCACCCCATAATTTTTTTTCCACAGAGAAAAAAAATCAACAAAAATGAATATCTTCTTTATAAGACAATTTCTGAGTGATGTAAAGCACATTACTGACCTCAATCTCAAAGAAAAGGAGGTGTTAGTCACTTGGTCATGTCTGACTTTTTGGGACCCACCCCCCCGGACTGTAGCCCACCAAACTTTTCTGTCCATTCTCCAGGCAAGAATAATGGAGTGGGTTGCCATTCCCTTCTTCAGGGGATCTTCCCAACCCAAGGATCAAACCCAGGTCTCCTGCATTGCAGACAGATTCTTTACTGCACAAATAATAAAACATAGATTTGCATTCGGTGCATACATACATGGTCATGTCTGACTCTTTTGTGACCCCATGGCCTGTAACCCACCAGGCTCCTCTGTCCACAGAATTTTCCAGGCAAGAATACTGGAGTGGGTTGTCATTTCCTTCTCCAAGATATGCATTAGGAAAACTAAGATTAAAATTGATGTGCAATAATTTTTTTAAAGTATTTTTTTGATGTGGACTATTTTAAAAGTCTTTATGTACTTTGTTACAATATTGCTTCTGCTTTATGTTTTGGGGTTTTATTGGCCTCAAGGCATTTGGGATCTTAGCTTTTCAACCAGGGATTGAACCCACACCCCTGGCTTTGAAAGGTGAAGTCTTAACCACTGGACCACCAGGGAAGTCCCCTCATGCAGCAATTTTAAAGCCTAAAATGATCTTACCTTGACAATATCATAGATGTCTCCATCCCCATGGTTGCTTACAGGTATATAATACAAGCCATTGTAAAACATATCTTTCTGAGGAATGCAAGGGTCTAGCTTGCCATCATCAAGGTTGAGACCACGATAGAAATAACCATACAGTTCTGTATTTGGGAGCATATTGTACACCTGGAAGAAAAATATCATGGTTTCTAATTATTTGAAATATTGTTTTTGTAGTGGCAAAATTGGCAATTTTTTGTGCTATAACCATTTATTCTTCATTTAAAAATACATCAACACATAATTATTTTATAATCCTTATACATTTTAATTTATTTTCAGTTTTATATTTTGATATGGTTTAAGGGAAAAAGAGTCCATTAAAAAATTTATTTACTAAAAACAAATAAAAAATTTAAAATCAAGTAAAATGAAGTAAATAAACATGTAAAACAGACAAGTTGCTATGTTTCCATGAATAAGCATAATAATCAAATCTGAATCTGTTTCCAGGCAGCCAAGGCAAAAAAGAAACTATTCAATATGTAAATTTCATTATCAAAAATAGAAAAGCATATATTCTAGTAACACATAATATATAATTGCTCATATATGATTTAAAAAAATTTTATTGGAGTATAGTTAATTTACAATGTTGTGTTAGTTTCAGGTATATAGCAAAGTGATTAAATTACACATATACCTATATTCACTTTTTTTTCAGATTCTTTTCTAATATAGGCCATTACAGAGTATTGAGATGCGTTTCCTGTGCTATACAGCAGGGTCTTATAAATTACCTATTTTATATATGCTATGTTATGCTATGCTAAGTCACTTCAGTCGTGTCTGACTCTGTGTGACCCCATAGACAGCAGCCCACCAGGCTCCCCCGTCCTTGAGATTCTCCACACAAGAACACTGGAGTGGGTTGCCATTTCCTTCTCCAATACATGAAAGTGAAAAGTGAAAGTGAAGTTGCTCAGTCCTCTCCGACTCTTAGCGACCCCATGGACTGCAGCCTACCAGGCTCCTCCATCCATGGGATTTTCCAGGCAAGAGTACTGGAGTAGGGTGCCATTGCCTTCTCCGATTTTATATATAGTAGTGTATATATTGAACCGTGAACTTCCAGATGTTCAAGCTGGTTTTAGAAAAGGCAGAGGAACCAGAGATCAAATTGCCCACATCCGCTGAATCATTGAAAAAGCAAGAGAGTTCCAGAAAAACATCTATTTCTGCTTTATTAACTATGCCAAAGCCTTTGACTGTGTAGATCACAATAAACTGTGGAAAATTCTGAAAGAGATGGGAATACCAGAACACCTGACCTGCCTCTTGAGAAACCTATATGCAGGTCAGGAAGCAACAGTTAGAACTGGACATGGAACAACAGACTGGTTCCAAATAGGAAAAGGAGTACATCAAGGCTGTATATTGTCACCCTGCTGATTTAACTTCTATGCAGAGTACATCATGAGGAACGCTGGACTGGAAGAAGCACAAGCTGGAATCAAGATTGCTGGGAGAAATATCAATAACCTCGGATATGCAGATGACACCACCCTTATGGCAGAAAGTGAAGAGGAACTCAAAAGCCTCTTGATGAAGGTGAAAGTGGAGAGTGAAAAAGTTGGCTTAAAGCTCAACATTCAGAAAACGAAGATCATGGCATCCGGTCCCATCACTTCATGGGAAATAGATGGGGAAACACTGGAAACAGTGTCAGACTTTATTTTTTTGGGCTCCAAAATCACTGCAGATGGTGATTGCACCCATGAAATTAAAAGACGCTTACTCCTTGGAAGCACAAGTTATGACCAACCTAGATAGAATATTCAAAAGCAGAGACATTACTTTGCCAACAAAGGTCTGTCTAGTCAAGGCTATGGTTTTTCCAGTGGTCATGTATGGATGTGAGAGTTGGACTGTTAAGAAAGCTGAGCGCCAAAGAATTGATGCTTTTGAAGTGTGGTGTTGGAGAAGACTCTTGAGAGTCCCTTGGACTGCAAGGAGATCCAACCAGTCCATTCTGAAGGAGATCAGCCCTGGGGTTTCTTTGGAAGGAATGATGCTAAAGCTGAAACTCCAGTACTTTGGCCACCTCATGCGAAGAGTTGACTCATTGGAAAAGACTGATGCTGGGAAGGATTGAGGGCAGGAGGAGAAGGGGACAACAGAGGATGAGATGGCTGTGTAGACACAACAACTAAACAACAACAACAAGAAATATCAATACCATATTCCAACAGAGCTCCTACTGTTGAGAAGTTGGAGAAGGAAATTTTAAGAAACTACATGAAGGAAAGAAAAGACTAGCATGGAGAAATTGGAGGATACACACACTAGTCAACTCCAGATGAAAGAAAGTACAACATTAAGTGTCAAAGCATGAATCATGGCCTTTGGATTTAATAAGAGAGGGGCTTAAAATATATGGGCCTGGAAGTGGCAGCTTCCAAACCTTGCGGTTGATGGGACATAATCAGATCTTTAGAGGAAGGAAAAGATGCAACTTCAAAATGTGAGAACGTACTTGCAGGGCAAGAATAGAAACACAGACATAGAGAACTGGGATGATTGAGAGAGCAGCACTGACAGATATATGCTACCATGTGTAAAACAGAGAGCTAGTGGGAAGATTCTGTACAGTCCAGGGAGCTCAGCTCAGTGCTCTGTGAGGGATGCTCTGTAGAGGGATGGGATGGGGACACCAGGGAGGGAGTATATGTACACATATAGCTGGTTCACCTTGTTGTATACTGGAAACTAACATTATATTGTAAAGCAATTCTATTTCAATTAAAAATAAATTTTAAAAAAGAGTGATGGGAAATATATATACATATAACTGATTCACTTTGTTGTATAGTAAAAACTAATATAACATTGTAGAGCAATTATACTCCAATTAAAAAAAAAGTAAAAGCAAATGAAAGAAAATGGGAAATTAAAATATCCAATAGCTTTTAATTGAGATGACTTTGATGAAATATTCTGAAATTGCTGGTTTGGAAATGCTTATGAAAATATAAGATCTATTAACAGATAACAGAATGTCCAAGCATACTCTTTGATACTGAGATTTAACTCTAGGTTTTCATATATATGGTTACATCTACAGTTGTATAATCCCTAACCCATTATAATTATCCATAGAATTCTTTATTGTTGTGAGTCCTGAGCCATCCAAGAAAAATAATTAAGTGTGAAATCCATAGAAAGACAAAGAAAGACAATGTTTGACATTTTTAACCTGATCCATTTCAAATAAAAATATAATCTGGAGCGTAAGACTTGAGGAAATCTGAGAACTTACACTTTCCGCCGACAGCTGTTGTTCTGACTTCAATAGGAGAACGCTTTTATCCACAGCCCGGAGGGCACAGACCGAGTCAGGGGATGCCTGAAGATGGAGATCAGTGCTGGAGCCCGGTAGTCCCTGCTCCTTCGAGAACTTTATGCTAACCTAAAATTAAGGAAGAAAAGGAATGAGTAAGATTATTTTACATGAAAATGTTGGGTTCACCAAGCATTTCATTCATGGTTTTCCATAGCATCTTATAGAAAACCCAAAAAAATTTTTTGGCCAACCCAGTGGTTGGACTATGTCTGATCTTTTCCAAGTAAATCTTTATAGATTTCTGTACCTTTATTTCTCTTGCCCACTCTCCCCCTTAATTCTCCATCCTCACATGCACACCACCTTCACCAACCCTCGTGCCATCTCAGGATTGGCACTGCTGTCAAAAGTGGTTCATTCTGTTTGATGATTCATCACCTAATAACTGAGCTGTACCAATGCTGATTGTGAGATGACCGTGTAAAGGTTATAAGCAGTCAAAAAACAAGGAGACACCAGGGAGTAAACTGCCCACCCCTCTCACTCAGAACATGCAAGAAATAGAAGAGACCTCACCTTGTTTTTAAAGCATTTTTCCACCTGGAATTTGACACTGTCAGCTACGATTTCCCCACTGGGGTGAAGAGTGTAGACAAGCATGACAGCCACAGGAGCCAGATCAGCACTGACATTGATGGGGAAGGAGATGTTTCCCTTCCAGGCTGTGTAAATATGAGAGATGAGCAGCAGACACAGTACCAGAAGTTTCCTGACTCACTGGGTACACTTAGATAAAAAAGAATGGCTTATGGATAGAAAGAGCAAATTGGACTTTATTTTAAAGGAAGATCAATTAATCGATAAATTGTGTGCATTCTCACTTGCTAACTCATGTCCAACTCTTCGAAACGCCATAGACGGTAACCCACCAGGTTTCTCTGTCCATGGGATTTTCCAGGCAAGAATGCTGGAGTGGGTAGCCATTTTCTCCTCCAGGGAATCTTCCCAACACGGGGATCGAACCCACATCTCCTACATTGACAGGTGGATTCTTCACTATTGAGCCATCTGGGAAGCCCCAATCAATCAATGAATGGGAAGTACATATATGAAAGAAGACTGCATAATTTAGACAATAGCAATGTTTGAGTTTTGGACATCACTTTTTCCATATTGTACCTGGTAGCCTAGCAATCATAGAAACAAGTTGAAATCTCTTTCACTGAAATATTTAGCAGGTTACCCTGGGCCTCTATCCACAAATTGTAATGCTAAGTGCCCTTCCTAACTGCTTGACTAGAATCACAGTAACATTTCTTTAAAAGACAGAAAAATGAAGGTAGAGCGCATGTTTAAAAAAAAAAGTCAATGCTTTATATACACCTTTGTTTCTGATCTCCTTCTGTCCACTGAGGAAGATTGCTCCTTTCACCATAACCTGTGCAGAACAAAGAAAACACAGCATGTGATAGCATGTTAGATAATATGGAATATGGACTTAAAAATATATTCACAACCTAAAAGTTGAGAGTTATACCTTATTTGCTGGGAATTTTTAGGATTTCAATCCTGGGAGAAAGCATTTCAAGTAAAACTGAGAGACCTGCTCTGAGGAGCTGAGGGAAATCTTGCAACAAAATGCAGGTACATCAAAAGGTTATTGTTAATTAATGAAAACCAGGTATCCCAAGTTAAGGAATTTAGCACTTTTCGATGTATGGGAAGATGCAAGATCTGGGCTCACTGAAATCATTCCTCTGATAAGTACCCAACTATCTGGGTCTAATATCCTGTATTTTCATTTCTCAGGTTTCCTCAGGGCTCACTCACTTCCTCAGTCACTTCCTGCAGTGAGTGACTACAGTCTGGTGGCTTCTCAGTTCAGTTCAGTCGCTCAGTCGTGTCCGACTCTTTGCAACCCCATGGACTGCAGCACACCAGGCCTCCTTGTCCATCACCAACTCCCAGTATTTTTTCTTTACCAAGTCCCCTCAGGGCTCACCAGCTCACTAACTATGGTGGCTACAGCTGCTTATGACTGTGACATTCTTTGTTTACTGATATGGCAGGAAATATTCAATTGCTCAGGTATCATGTTGTTATTATATAATGAATGACCTAATCATAATTCTATAAGATAAAGTAGTTTTTACAAACAAATATGAAAAACGGGCTCTTTCACAACTTGGGAAGGAACAGAGCAAGTGACCACAGTTGACTGAGAGCTGATTATGGAGGGGTGAATAAAGCCCTGAAACCGTTGAGACTAACTGGCTTCAAATAAGCCAAGTTGTTTCACCTCTTTGCCCCTGTCCCCTTATTTATAAAAAGAAGATACTCATAGGGCTAATTAATGAGTTAATTAAAAAAAAACCCCTTATAACACTGCCTGACATGTAATACTTACCCTTGGAGCAAAGTCTTTTGTTTTTCCTTCCAGTGACAAATATATAGCTGGGGAAGTTAAGGCTTAGAGAGTTTAAACAATCTGCCAAAGATCAGCTAGCTCACCTAATACATAGGAGAGGGAAGAGGATTCCAGTCAGGAGTCCTAATTCCCAAGTTTGTAGCTTTTCACCTTTCCATAACCTTATAGAGACAAAACGGATAGGGCCAGAACCAAAAGGGCTAATTCTTTTATTGCTCATCAAAGTCAACCTCCTACTTTGCTCTCTGGTAGCTGTAGTAGCTGTGTAATACTTCATTTTCCTGAAGGGTATGCATTTACTTAATGTGAGTTAGAACTGAATGCATAAAATAGCAGACTCTGAGTAATAAAATTTTCCAGGAACAGATTCACAGACTTAAAGAATGAATTTATGGTTGCCCTGGAAGGGGGAAATGTTGGGGGGAAAGGGATAATTAGGGAGTTTGGGCTGGACATGTACACACTGCTGTATTTAAAATGGATAACCAATAAGCACCTACTGAACAGCATAGCAAACTCTGCTCCATGTTATGTGGCAACCTGGATCGGAAGAGGATTTGGGGAGAATGGATACATGTATATGTATGGCTGAGTCCTTTCGCTGTTCACATGAAACTATCACAACACTGTTAATCAGCCGTCAGTCAGTTCAGTTCAGTTCAGTTGCTCAGCCGTGTCTGACTCTTTGCGACCCCATGAATCGCAGCACGCCAGGCCTCCCTGTCCATCACCAACTCCCGGAGTTCACTCAGACTCATGTCCATCGAGTCAGTTATGCCATCCAGCCATCTCATCCTCTGTCATCCCCTTCTCCTCCTGCCCCCAATCCTTCCCAGCATCAGAGTCTTTTCCAATGAGTCAACTCTTCGCATGAGGTGGCCAAAGTACTAGAGTTTCAGCTTCAGCATCATTCCCTCCAAAGAAATCCCAGAGCTGATCTCCTTCAGAATGCACTGGTTGGATCTCCTTGCAGTCCAAGGGACTCTCAAGAGTCTTCTCCAACACCAGAGTTCAAAAGCATCAATTCTTTGGTGCTCAGCTTTCTTCACAGACCAACTCTCACATCCATACATGACCACTGGAAAAACCATAGCCTTGACTAGACGGACCTTTGTTGGCAAAGTAATGTCTCTGCTTTTGAACATGCTATCTAGGTTGGTCATAACTTTCCTTCCAAGGAGTAAGCATCTTTTAATTTCATGGCTGCAGTCACCATCTGCAGTGATTTTGGAGCCCCCCAAAATAAAGTGTGACACTGTTTTCCCATCTATTTCCCATGAAGTGATAGGACCAGATGCCATGATCTTCGTTTTAAAGAAAAAGTTTAAAATAAATACATAATTAAGCTTTTTGACCTTGGAAAAACTGAAATGACCTTGGATATTTTTATGTGTTTATTTCTGGGTTTGTTCTTCGTGGACCCAGTGGTACTCACCAGCAAAAGAAGAAGCTTGGTTCAATCTGATTAACATGGCCCAACTGACGTACAGGTTCTGAGCTGTACTGGGCTAAGCAGACAATTAGACAAGATCCATGAATCGACCCACTGAGACTTACCAAATAGAAGAAGTTGATGTTTGCATTATCCCTGTATGCGTCAGTGTTTAGAGAGTAATGTATAGTAACAATCTTCTCTTGATTGCATCTAAGTTCCTTGGGTTCAGGCTCAATCATCAGGAAGCTGCTGGTTCGCGAGTAGAAGCGTTGGACTGAGAAATGGCCATCCATGTACTCTGGAATTAACCAGCTTGGAAGGTAGCAGCTTTGTGGTCTGATATATACGGCCTGAGAAGATAAAGGAAAGCAAATGGGTTGTAGAGGTATAAAGATCTTCCAGGGACAGTCATTATTATAGAATGGAAAGCCTCTTATCTCTTCAGGACAGGGAAGAATCTTAGCTTGTGGTTAACATTTCAGAGTTGTTACTGGCAGTAAAATAATAAGAGCACTCCCCTCTTTTCATATATAAAACATGACCTTAGTTGTATGTCTATTTCATCAGGCCTACAATGAGTTGTTTCTCTCACTTTGTCATTGAAGTCAACATTAGGCCTTGTGTCTTTCAGCTACATTTGAACACTAACCAATTGTTTAAATGCAAAATTCTGTTTAAACAGAAGAGGAGAAATCATAGTATCTCTCTTATCTATGCACAAAATGGTCAAAGGAAAGAAGCCAAATCATCTTTATGAGCTATTTCTACTTTCTCAGAGGAAAATATTGGTTATTGGAGAATTTGTAATAATAGTAATTGGCTGTTATCTTGAATAAGTATTCTTATGTATTATTTAATGAACAAACATAAAATACACTAAACGTTAAAGTGTATTAAAATGTATTTTCAATGCGAAGTATCTTTTAAGAGATTTCTAATCTCCAAAATTCCTAACATTCATTTCTTCTGTGGGATCTCATCCACTCTGATGTCTTACTTTCAGACGAAACTCCGGATCAAATATATCAGAAGTATCAATGGAAAACTGAGCTTCACCATTCTCATCTGTGGTGTAGTTTCCTACCAATCTGTCATTAAGCTCCAACTGCAATAACTTGTTCACCACTGGAACATTATTAGGGCCGGAAAATTTAAGCTGCACACACACACAAAAAGAAGCATTAATTTTTTAAATTAAAATGTCCTATTTCTACCAAGAAAGCATTTTCTATTTGCAAATGTGATTGTTTATTTGTAATTATCTTAAATTCCATTAGGCAGAAAGACGTTCTATTAAAAAATTTTTGATATGGAGATACCTATAATTGTATCTATTGCTTTCTTTCAGCCTAGGACTTTTTCCAATATATCATATACAGTCATGCTACACATGTGTTCTGAAAGTAGGAAAAAAGTGTTCAGAAATTTTCAAAAGGCAACCTATGACCTAAGAAAATCAAATGAAAACACTTTTTTTTTCAAACCCACAGTTCCAAAATAAGAAATTCCTCTTCTATAGAAAGGGTCCATGTTCTCGAAGCTCACACTTCCAAGCACTGGAGTGATAAAAATAGAAGACTTTTCGCTGATCTGCACACCTGCAAGAAATGAAAAGCAGTGTTATGGGAAATATATCATTTGATCAAGAATTTCAGAAGAACAAATAACTTCGATTTTGTTTGTATATGTGCAAATGCATATACACAAAATTATATTCTTGTTGTACATTAAAAAGGAGGTGTGGGTGCTAGGAACAGGCTACAGAGTACTATTAGGTTATATAATTCATCAAGCTGAATAATGTAATTAGCATGAAAATATTTGAATCAGAAACAGGAGAGAACACTCAATGTCCTTCCTCCTACCATTCTAGTCATTTCTGGCTTGGAACTCTTCTTATGATGGAGAATACCATAGCAATTTCAAAAATAAGGCTTTCACTTCCAAAATTATTATTAGCCGGCAAGGTAACTGTTTTCACATTTTTTCCAGATTCAAAAAAATATATCTGATAGCAAAGTAAGTAGAAATGTGTTGTGATACCAAAAAAGCATGTCATAAACAGAGGCAAGCACATGTAAGTTACAATATAAATGTGTCAAGCATCTATTATGAAGGCCATTATAATATTTATCAAGTAGATTCACACAAAGAAGTTTATAAATAATATTATCTCAATCATTTTTAGGAGAAGGCAATGGCATCCCACTCCAGTACTCTTGCATGGAAAATCCCGTGGACAGAGGAGCCTGGTAGACTGTAGTCCATGGGGTCGCTGAGAGTCGGACAGGACTGAGCGACTTCACTTTCACTTTTCACTTTCATGCATTGGAGAAAGAAATGGCAACCCACTCCAGTGTTCTTGCCTGGAGAATCCCAGGGATGGCAGAGCCTGGTGGGCTGCCGTCTATGGGGTCGCACAGAGTCGTACACGACTGAAGTGACTTAGCAGCAGCAGCAATCATTTTTAAGTAACAAGAAATAGTAACTGAATCTGGTTTTACTACCTCAAATTAAATCTCGCATTCCTCTTTTTCTGTTTCATTTTTTAAACAAATATTTATTGTACCCTCACTATGTGCAGATTTTTCACTAATGATTTTTGCCTTTGCAAATGTATCCAGTTGTATTAAATTGGAAGTTGGCAAAGTTCTATAAAGGTTCTGATAGTTATTATTCTAAGCCCACGATTCACAAGCCCCTGTCACAGCTACTCAATTTTGTTGTCACTCTTATGCAAGGTGAGTAAATATGGTCGTATTCCAATATAACTTTATTTATGTAAACAGGCAAAGAGCTGGATTAGACTTACTAGATGTAGATTGTGAAATATGCATTAAATAAAAAACTAGGCCCTGGCAGTTGATTATCACACAAAATTATAAACAGACACCTAATTTTTTCACCTGTCAAGCCCCTCTGTCTTATTGATGCAAGCACAGATGAGATATAAACGTAGAGCATTTACTTAATAATTTTAAGTATTATTAGGAAAATCTTATTCAAAAGCAACACTCAAGTTGACCTATTGGCAATGTACTCCACATGTTGAACAATTATTGATCTGTATTTCGTGAACATTGTTAACTCAGTAAACATCTCTCAGGAAGCTGCATATAGCCCCAGATTGCCCATAAAACAGGAGCATTACCTGTCCCAATTTCTGTAACAGTTGTGGTGATATAAAATGACATGAAAAGTCCAGAACGGTAGAGTTGGAAGACTTTTGTATTTACAATTTGAGAAACACAACCATTTTTCAACTGAAAAGAAGAGAAAGTGTAATGAAAAGGTTAGGGATTTAAAAGTCTCTAAAAATATATGGAGTTTCAGCACAGATATATAGCTCCCTCAATTGCTCCATGGCTCCATCTCACAAACTTGGTGAAGTGACCAAGAATTACAGAACAAGGAGGAGGAGGTTGGGGGGAGTTTCATCAGTAATGAAAACAAAGTGGAAGTAATGCACATTTTACAGATTTCAGGGATATTCTCCTGGAGACATTGATGGGAACAAATTTAAGAATGAAAAATGGATCTGAATAATATTTTAGGATTGAGAAATTAAAATCTCCTTAATATTTGAGAAGTATTAAGAACAGAATATGTGACACCAAAACACTTCAAGGTAAATTGTTCATTTAAAAAGGAAAAATCTGGTGCATGTATACAATGAAATATTACTCAGCCACAAAAAGAAGCAAATAATGCCATATTCAGCAACACGGATGGACCAGGAGATTATCATACTAAGTGACGAAAGTTAGAAAAAAGATGAATATGTGATTTCATGTGGAATCTAAAAAAGAGAATACAAATGAACTTATTTATGAACTAGAAACAGACTTACAGACATAGAAAATAAACTTGTGATTATTAAAGAGGAAGGGGGGAGGGGTAAGAGGTTTGGGATTACAATATATACACTATTTATATACAGATAGTTATTCAACAAGGACCTTCTGCATAGTATAGGAAACTATACTCAGTATGTTATAATAACCTATAAGAGAAAAGAATGTAAAAGAAGAATACAAAAGAAATAATACATGTATTTATATATACGTGTGCAAGTGAATCACTTTGCTGTACATATGAAATTAGCATGACATGGTAAATCAACTATATTTCAATAAAGATTTTAAAATTGCTACCAGTGTAAAATGAAATGAAATAAAGCAAAATCTGTAGATAATATTTCAGTAGCGACAAGAGTAATTAGAGAGATATAGATTTAACTCTATTTTAAAATATAGTGTTTATTAATTTCAAATGTAAAACATTAGAGGTATATATCAATTCATTGAACCTCAGAACCATGATATGAACAAGTCACTATTATCATCTCCTTTATATGGATAAATGAACGAAGCCCAGGTTGGCTATATAATCTGCCCAGTGTTACACAGTTGGGAGGTGGTGGAGCTAACCAGGCATTCTGATTCCAGAGTATGTGGTGCTCTGAACTATCAGCTATAAAATCAACAACAACAGAAAAGGTCAAGTTTGTCTGTTTAAAATACAAATGAAAAAGAAATAATAAAAAGTAATCAGAAGAACTTTAATTGCTTTGAAATTATAAGGAAAAAATTTTCAGTCATCCCTGAGTCAAAGAGACTACGTGAAGTAAATCAATAATAATCTAGATGTTGCCATTGTCAAGGGACAAATACTTGCATCAAAATCTTTGCTGTTATGTTGTGATTAACTGAAAATGTAAAAACACTGAATTTTTTTTTTAAACAAGAAGCAACTAACATTTTTTGAACTAATAAAATAAACTAAAATTTTAAGGAAAAGAGTAACATGAAAATGAAAATAAGTTATACAGAAACAGAAAGTACTGTTAGGAAAAAGGTGAAAGCAGAAGTTAAAGACCAACAAAATAGATGAACATTTTTATGAGATGATTTAGGAGGGCAAAATTGTACAAGAGGTAGATACTAACACAGATGAAAATCCACCTGGAAGAAAAGAAAATTATTTTAGAACTTAATAAAAATTATATGTTGATTAGATACATTTTTAAAATCTTATAAGATAGCTACATGTATAATACAATGGCAGGTAAGATATTTTTCTAGGGCTGAGAGCCCATAAACATTAGGAGCTCTGGTATTTCAAAAATACCACAAATATTTAAATAAAAACTTGAAAAAATTTTGCTTTGAGACTAGAGGGTACTTTTTTTTTGGCTGCATTGGATCTTTCTTGTGGCATGCAGGTTCTTCGTTGCTGTGTGCAGGCTTTTTCTAGTTCTGGCAAGAGGGTTAGAGGGCAATATTCATAAAACAAGAAAGTTTCCATTTCACAGCAACAGGAAAAACAGGTATCATTAAGAGTTCTCAAACAAGAAGTCCAAACTGATAACAAAAATATGAAAATATGCTCAAACTCATGAGTTATTGCTGTTGTTGATTAGTATCAGTCATGTCTGACTCTTTTGTCTATAGCTCACCACGCTCCTCTGTCCACGGGATTTTCCAGGCAAGAATACTGGAGTGGGTTGCCATTTCCTTCTCCAGGGGATCTTCCTGCCCAGGAAGGGAACCCACATCTCCTGAATTAGCAGGTTGGTTCTTAACCACTGAGCCACCAGGGAAGCCCAAAACTCACTAGTAATGCAAGTTAAAACAAGCTAAATTTTTGTCTACCAAAATGGCAAAATTCATGTATGGCTGGCAGTAATATTTTTTAAAAATTAAATCTATAAATGATTATATCTATCCACCTACTTATCTACTTTGACTCAGGAAATCTGCTCCTAGGGATCTATTTCAAATAAATAAAACTTCTCATACATAAAAATATTTTTAGCAGATTATTTATTGTTGCATTTTTCACACCGGGGAAAAATTAAACACTAGTTGAATGAAATCCCCATCACTTGGGTAAAATGGCTGACAAAATTATAACCACACCGTAGAATAATGTTCTCTGATGTGAAAGAATTCCATTCAGTCTTTTTTAGTCTGCAATCCCTACCTAAATATAGGTTTCTGTCTGTATTAACCAAATATCGATATTCACCAAAAAGACTAAGTAATTTTCTGTTCAAAAATTCAGTGAGATTAGGACAAACAATTAAAATACAAACTGTATGCTGTAAACACATTTCGCTTTTGAAGTCTAAAGGTGATCCTCAAAGGGATGCTCATGATCATTAATGTTATGATACTATAAACTGAAAAAGCAAATGGTGGCTTCAAAAGTGAACTTCAAATCTAAGGTAATCAAATAGATACTCTGAATTACAGCTATTTGCAAGTGAACTTTTTTCATAAAGACAATTCTAGGTGGCATGATGAGTGCCATCAGGGATTTATTTATGTAAAGGATAGTTTATGATACTCCAAAGAAAGATCAGAGAGGTCACCTAAACAGTATAAACAAAAAAGACAATAAGATCTTTCAAATTCTAAAAATTCTATGAATATATAGGTGAAGTGCAATGAACTTGGCCTAGAGAATGAATTATACCTTAAATTTTCTTCTCATTCTTTACCTCACCCATGTACAACCTCCATTATCCACAACATGAAAATAGTGTTGTTCAGTCTCTTTTATAAATGGAATCAAAGAAAGAATAATATTGAAAATGAGCAAGAATTAATTTTTTGGAGTAAAGATCATGATCTGTACCTGTGCAACAAACTGTTCACATATTTCATTCTTGTCTTTCTCACAAGCCACAGAGGAAAAAAATCCCCTGCACACCTGAACTTGGACTTTCCCATGTACAGGTTGGCCAAAGGTATACCTAGGAGGATAAGACATACTGGTAATATGAACAATACCACGGTCATATTTCATGGTCTCTTATTCATAAGTTATATATGAAATCTCTAAGCTATGTCTACCCAACAACCAAATTCAATTAGGAAGCTCATCTATTTGCACTCTAATTTAGATTAAATTAGACATTTAATCTGTTAGGAAGATTCAGTTGTTTTTTTTAAAAATCAAATTCAAAGTAATGTAAAATTCAAAATCTCAGTGACTTGGACTTAATGATCAAATTGAGTTTCAAAAGTTATATTTTAATCTGATAAAAATATTTTAAAAACTGCTTGCAACACTTGCTCTAGCACAAAAGATATATACACATAAATAAATTACTCAGGATCATGAAGTACTTCTTGATTAATATTTTAAATAACACTTCTCATTTCTCACTCAGTAAATATAAAAGGATTGGCATATACTGGATATGCTCTGACCAAAAGTATAATGTCTTTTGGGTGCATGTGTTGGCACCCCACTCCAGTACTTTTGCCTGGAACATCCCAGGAACGGAGGAGCCTGGTAGGCTGCAATCCATGTGGTCGCTAGAGTCGGACACGACTGAGCGACTTCACTTTCACTTTTCATTTTCATGCACTGGAGAAGGAAATGGCAACCCACTCCAGTGTTCTTGCCTGGAGAATCCCAGGGACGGGGAAGCCTGGTGGGCTGCCGTTTGTGGGATCGCACAGAGTCGGACACGACTGAGGCGACTTAGCGGCAGCAGCAGCAGTGCTTAGTTGCTCAGTCGTGTCCGACTCGTAGCAACTCTAGGGACTGCAGCCTGCCAAGCTCCTCTGTCCATGGAGATTCTCCAGGCAGGAATCTCCAGGAGTGGGTTGCCATGCCCTCCTTCATGGGATCTTCCCAACCCAGAGACTGAACCCAGGTCTCCCACATGGCAGGCAGGTTCTTTACTGTCTGAGCCACTAGCAAAGTCTGTCTTTTGGGGTGGGATTAAATAAATATTTCATTTTCTCCCCAAACACACAAAAGACTATAATACAAGCTTTTTAAAGACTCAAAGGCAAATATGTTGATTGTTTGAGCTTTGGCTTATTTAAGGATCCCTTCTACTAGTATTTAGAAAAACAAATATAAAATCAGTATACAGTAAAACTGAATATTATTAAATGTATTGATTATAATATTTTTTTTAGTAGTTGGACATTGGTGTTTACATATATCATTTATTTTTTCCAGTGATCCTAAGATGTAAGTGTGTTATCTCATTTAATGGATTAGTAAATTGAGATCTAGTATCTCTCTTCTCCACATTGTAACTGATGGAACTAAAATTCAAACTCAGATATTCCTTAGGCCACAATCCATGTTTTTTCTCTTCCACTAATCTATTTAAAAATTCTCAATGCTTCTGATATTTTAACTCAATCCAACTCACTATAATCTGTCAACTCTAAATATCAATTACAAGTAAAATAGAGTCAAGACTCTAAACAGGTCACAAATGTTATACCCCAGCATATCTTATTTCCTTCTTTTTACTGTCTTTTATTTATCAGATAAAACTTATTGCATTATCACCTACAAATTGACATATACCCACAAGATATGTAGCTTAAGTTTACATACAGATCAGAATAAACATTTTCCTTTTATAAACTGAAAAGTTTTTGGTGAATACTAATGCAGTTTATTAAAATACTTTTGCCTGTGGGCGATTTTCTTCCTTCTTAAAAGCTTAATTCATCTCTGAGGTGGTTTGCTGAAATAATCTAATTTGTTGTTGTTTCCTCTGGCTGTTCCAAGCTAAGTCCCAGAGAATGGTTAAGAAACAATGATTCAGTATTGTGCAATCTTAATTGTTGGCAACTCACTGACTGATGTTATTTTCTGGACACAGTGATTCATTCATCATGTTCTCTTAGCCTGCACAGAAATAACCATGGAGAGCAAGCTTAGCTCTGCTCTCAACTCTCTAGTCCTGTTGCAGGATTTGATTATTGCTGATACTGACAACACTGTTTAATGTCAGATCTGAGTAGAATATAACATTAAGGAAGTTTTAATAAATCCTAATTCCATATCAACATTTCAATAAATCCCAGCTCCATGTCAATAAATAAATAAATCTCAATTCCATATCAACATTTAGCTTTTAGGAAGTCTTTGGAAGGTGATACTTGATAAATATTTTGACTACCCCGATAAAATGTATTGCAGTTTTTCAACATACCATTTAGCAGATAAATTATAGACGTTAATCCCACTGACAATTCTGGTTTTCTGTGTGATTTTTCTAGTGAAACCAGTTTAGGATCCTTATATTGATTATCCCATTATTTTTAACACAGATAATCTATAATATCACATACATTACATTTACAAAATTCTGGCACATGATCAGCTATTCTTCACTGAAACTCAGAAAAATATGATTGTTTTCCTACAGTCTAAAGAACATTTTTTTTTAAAGACTAGAAACTGTTTCTAAGATTCTTTATGGTATTCTCAGCAAAATCCCCATGTTTCTACCAGGCTGCCCTTTACCAATGTATCTTTAATATACTACTGAAAATATTCAAAGGCAAGTACTTTTCATGTCATTAGTTAAATAAACAATGTTTAACAAATATGGCAAATATTAACATTTTCAATTGTTTATATAAAGTATAATAGAGGTCTTGGTTAGGAGAGAAACTGAACTTAGATAGCCTAGGTCTAAATTGTAGTTCTTCCATCAAAAAACCCCATTAATGTTGATAAGTTATTTAAATTCTCTGTCTCATTATCTTTCTTTATAACATTGAATTGATAATAGCTCCTTTCTCACAGTGACATGGTGAGAAAGTTAACAAATGTAATGCTTAGCACATTCATTGGCATTCAATAAATATTAGATCTTTTTTTTTTTTTTAACTATAATTAGAAATTTGAGGAAAGGCAAGGCATTAGAAATAATCCCCTCAAAAGAAAATAACAATTTCTCAAGTCACATAGGAATTCCTTTTTTACATCAAGTGGATTCAAATTAGTTAAAATTAAATTGATAAAATGCCTTTTTCTCCACTATGATATTTTCAGTATTTCTTTCTTTCTTTTTTTTTTTAGTGAAAACATCCACTGATGGTGAAGATTCAATGAGGCAAGGTGCTTTAGACAAGCTGTCGGAATCGTCCTTGGGCACAATATACTTAGTGATCAATATGGCAGTCAAAAAACTAAAAGAATGTTGCACATTTGTCAGAGTATTGTTACACTTTTGTTGTAGTGAATCCAATTCTGGAAATTGTTCTTAAGTAAATAATTTTTAATTAAAATGCTACATTTTATACACAAAGACATTACTATAACTTTATTTGTCACTGGGAAAACAAAATCAAACAGGCTGCATGTCATATAATAAAAGAGTGGTTAGATAAATTTGGTATAGCCACATAGAGATATGTTTATGCAGAGAGGAATTGGAATACATGAAAAGCCTGGCTCTATATAGTGACAGGTTTTCTTAACTGGAGTGGGTAAAAAAGTATAATTGTTGAAAGTTCTCATGAAAGACCAGAGAAAAATAAAGTGTTAATGGCAGTTAATGTAATTAATTTTAGGTAATATCTCACATTTTTCAATATTTTTCAAATATTATACAGTGACAATCCATAACTTCTTTAATACTTTTAATATAAGCAGATACATAAGTTTACATGGTTGATCTCATTTTTTTGTTTCCTCTAAGCCTTGTATTGACAGGTGGAGTTAAATCTCTTGAATACTTACTTAGCACATGCACTGACTTGGAATTCATCGTCTGCAATAGTTATTGTTTGTGGTGCACTGACCTTAACTTCAAACTTGGGCAACACTGGAAACAAAGAGAAATATAATGTGACTTCAGCTCTCACACACTGCTGAGCAAAAATGACTACAACCATGTAAATGTGTTTCCACACATGACATTTTTCTATGTATGCCTCTGTATAGATCATGGTTCAACGCCTCCAAATTCCATCAGTGGGTGATGGTGTCTCATTAACTAATAATTCCCCTTTCCTTTCTTTGCCTTATTCTTGGAACTTCACATTTTGTTTGCTGTAGTCCTTTAGATCCTTTCTAGATGGTTGTCTTTATTCTAAAATAATGGGATATTTCCTCAGGAGAAAAGGAAGGGTTCAGAATAAGGATACAGGCAATGAATGATGAGCAAGAAAGCAGAGACAATAAAACATAGAAGGACAAGAAAGGAAAATGGCAGAAAACCAAATCAAACTTAATGTAATTTGTCTAATTCTAACATAAAAGTTATTTTGTTGAACAGTTCTTTGGACATTTCAATTATATAAGACAACAATCATAATTAGCAATTGGTTACCATTTCTATTAACAGTAAATTGGTGTGTCAATGTCTTTCCTGATTTTTCTTTCACGACAATAGAGTAATCTCCAAACACTGGTTCTAAAATCAATTGGAATGAGAGTTCGGTAATATTTTGAGAAGAGGTCACATTTTGCCATTGAAAAATCCTATTGTTTTGAGGATCCTAGAAAATAAAGAAGAAATAAAAGCACAGGATGTATGAGAATATTATCCTTTTCTTTTTAATTTGTGATCCTTTATATAGTTGGGGCTTCCCTAATGGCTCAGAGGGTAAAGGATCTGCCTGCAGTGTGGGAGACCTGGGTTTGATCCTTGGGTTTGGAAGATTCCCTGGAGGAGGGCATGGCAACCCACTCCAGCATTCTTGCCTGGAGAATCCCATGGACAGAGGAGCCTGCCGGGCTGAAATCCATGAGGTCACAAAGAGTCAGACATGACTGAGTGACTAAGCACAACACAGCAAGTTGATGCTAGTAGTAAAGAATCTGCCTGCCAATACTGGAGATGCAGAAGACATGGGTTCCATCCCTGGGGCAGGAAGTTCCCCTGGAATAAGAAATGGCAACTCGCTCCAGTATTCTTGCCTGGAATATTCCACTGACAGAGGAGTCTGGTGGGCTACAGTCTATGGGGATACAAAGGGTCAGACATGACCGAGTGACTGAACACATGTAGTTCAGGGAAGTAAAGAAAGTTCTATCATTTTATTGCACTTGTATCTGAAATTGTGAAAAGAATTACAGACTGTTAAATGGAAGTCCCACAATAAGAAAGCATCCTTCAAGCCACACTTCCTCCATCATTTGCTTTTAGCAGCTTGTGTGAGCCTGCTTCAATAAATGTATTGATATTATCCAGCCATAATTAAAGAAATTATGGGTTGGAAGCCTCCAAGCCAGGCTTCAGCAATACGTGAACCGTGAACTTCCAGATGTTCAAGCTGGTTTTAGAAAAGGCAGAGGAACCAGAGATCAAGTTGCCAACATCCGCTGGATCATCAAAAAAGCAATAGAGTTCCAGAAAAACATCTATTTCTGCTTTATTGACTATGCCAAAGCCTTTGACTGTGTGGATCACAATAAACTGTGGAAAATTCTGAAAGAGATGGGAATATGAGACCACCTGACCTGCCTCTTGAGAAACCCATATGCAGGTCAGGAAGCAACAGTTAGAACTGGACATGGGAACAACAGACTGGTTCCAAATAGGAAAAGGAGCACATCAAGGCTGTATATTGTCACCATGCTTATTTAACTTCTATGCAGAGTACATCATGAGAAACGCTGGGCTGCAAGAAGCACAAGCTGAAATCAAGATTACCAGGAGAAATATCAATAATCTTGGATATGCAGATGACAGCACCCTTATGACAGAAAGTGAAGAGGAGCTAAAGAGCCTGTTGATGAAAGTGAAAGAGGAGAGGGAAAAGGTTGGCTTTAAAGCTCAACATTCAGAAAACGAAGATCATGGCATCTGGTCCCATCACTTCATGGGAAGTAGATGGGTAAACAGTGGAAACAGTGTCAGACTTTATTTTTTTGGCTCCAAAATCACTGCAGATGGTGATTGCACCCATGAAATTAAAAGACGCTTACTCCTTGGAAGAAAAGTTATGACCAACCTAGATAGCATATTCCAAAGCAGAGACATTACTTTGCCAACAAAGGTCCATCTAGTCAAGGCTATGGTTTTTCCAGTAATTATGTATGGATGTGAGAGTTGGACTGTGAAGAAAGCTGAGTGCCGAAGAATTCATGCTTTTGAACTGTGGTGTTGAGGAAGACTCTTGAGAGTCCGTTGGACTGCAAGGAGATCCAACCAGTCCATCCTAAAGGAGATCAATCCTGGGTGTTCATTGGAAGGACTGATGCTAAAGCTGAAACTTCAATACTTTGGCCACCTCATGCAAAGAGTTTACTCATTGGAAAAGACTCTGATGCTGGGAGGGATTGGGGGCAGGAGGAGAGGGCACGACTGCAGAAGAGATGACTGGATGGCATCACCGACTCAATGGACATAAGTTTGAGTAAACTCTAAGAGTTGGTGATGGACAGGGAGGCCTGGCGTGCTGCGATTCATGGGGTCGCAAAGAGTCGGACACAACTGAGCGACTGAATTGAACTGAACTGAATTAAAGAAATCTGGATTAAAAGATATCTACAAAGGCACAGAAACATTTCTCACTACTCATCTTTTTTGTTATTTTTTTGCTTTCCTCCACAGTAAAATCTAGAAAGTTAAATTAATTTTGTAAACTTCCTTTCAGTAAGGAAATTACTCATGTGATTGAGTGTTGGCTGATGACACGTAAATAGAAGTCACTGGGTAGAGAAGAATCAATGCCACTGAAAATAAAGCAAGATATTGAGGATGACATAGAGGTTAAATAGAAGTCTATTGAGCAGCTTCAGCTGCATGCATCAAATTCTGGGAAATTCTCTTTCATTTTTTTTCTATTATAAATATTTTCTAATTTTCCTTGCTATGGCTTCTTAGATACATCCATCATTTAAAAGTGGACATTTAATTTTCAAATACATGGGATTTTAAAAGTATCTTGATAATTAATTTCTCATTTAAATGCTTGTTTCTCTGCAAACACCTGCTGTGTTCTATCATTCTTCCAATTTTATCGAGGCTTTCAATGGCTAAGTCAAAGATCTCTCTTGGTAAATGTCACATTGCACTTGAAAATATATGGGTTATTTTCAAATATCTTTTGATGTTGATTTCTAACATCATTCCACAGTGGTAAGGAAAAAGACTCTGTATGATTTCAGTTCCTTTAGATCATGAAATTTTTGCACCTTGTTCTCCATCCCTGGATATGTTTCAGTGTCTCCTAGTTCATAGTCTATGAGAACTTGAATAGAGTGTGTATCCTACTGTTGCGTCAAAACTGCATAAATCTTAACTATGTTGAATTGGTTCATGGTGCTTTTCATGTTTCCTATAATCTTCTACTTTTCTGTATATTCATTTTATTAATTTTGAGAGTTTGATATTGAAACTCCAACTAAAAATCTTAATTTATCTTCTTAAAAAAACAATTGCACTATATGTAACTTTGTTCTGTATTTTCCAAGTCTCCTGTAAATGTGTTATCATACTTTTAAAATTTAAAAAATAAAAAAGAAAGAAAAAAGAGTAAATAGAAGAATCCTTAGTAGCATTGTGCTATTACTGCCCTAACCTTGAACCTACTACACTCAAGGGTAGTAGTTTCTGAAAACAATAAATCTTTTACTCATTTAAAGCGATGTTACTTAAGTTTGCTGTTGCTTTCCATGGAACACAACATTATCTGCATGAAATGTTTAAATGTGGAGATATTTACAGGTTACTAATAATGCAGAAAACATAAAATGGCCAACCTTATATTTATTTATCCCACTAGAAGGACAAGTTGTCACCCATATAACAAAATAAAAATCATTTATAGACTATATTTACATACATGATCATTAATGAAGAACTAAATCTCAATGTATTAACCTTTAGAACTAATTAGTCATGGTATCTATTATATGTAGAGATTAAAATACATACTGTTGGAGTTGATTGATACATACATGGAGTTGATTGATACAAGTTATTTACTGACAGGCATGCAATTTCAATTAAATTTGAAAGCCACATTACACTACACTAGAGATTTGAACTGGTAGAAGGAGATGCAAACTGGTTTCTTAAAGTGGAGTCCGTTTTATAATATCACCTTCTGTGTACTCCTACATTTTTAGGTGCTTATGATTTCTATTTTCTTAAAACAAAATGTGGCTAAATTAAAACTGAGAAGAGCCAGCAGCCAAAATCAAGCAATTTGAAACATAAGCCTCCCTTAGAAAGAGCCGGTGTGTGTTGCATGTTCAATTGCTTCAGTCATGTCTGACTCTTTGTGACCCTATAGACTGTAGTCCTCCAGGCTTCTCTGTCCAGGGGATTCACCAGGCAAGAATACTAGAGTGGGTTGCAATGCCTTTCTCCAGGAGATCTTCCCAACCCAGGGATCGAATCGGTGTCTTTTGAGTCTCCTGCATTGCAGGTGGATTCTTTACCCCTGAGCCACTGGGGAAGCCCCTACAAAGAGCCTAATCTTATTTTTTCCATGAGGATCCACCATTGCCCCATTTGGCCCACAGCAGACACTAAAAGTGGCAGCCCTTTCTTTGGTTCTTCACATGGTGCCTTACACAAATGCATGTACAAATTTCTCTTCCCCCATATTTCAGTTATCTTAATTTCTCACTGTGCGTAATGAGAACTACACACATATCACTATTTATCTAAACATTTTAAATGGTGGGTTTGAAAAAGATCTCTTACCTGAAGTGTGATCAAGGGATACTGAAAGAAGAAAGAAAAATTCAAGTTAATATTAAAACAGTTCATTTGGGGGCCAGATATTGCATTATAAAGATTATCTGACTTAAATGTTGACTTATTCCCCCCTGTTCCAGATGGCAAAGTTTCTAGAGCCAAAGATGCCAGGAAAACTAAATCTGAAACAGACTCAAACTTTCCTCTGGGAAGTAAAAAGCAAGTTCTATGGAAGTCATTTTTTCTAATAGGATGAAAAGACCTAGAGAAGTAAAAATCAATCCACTGCATAGGAAAGTTTTTTGTTTAATATTGAGGTTTATCTTTGAAACTGTAGTTACAAGTATCTCCATAGTTATGGAAAACTTCCCAGTGACACCTTATAGAGCAATGGAGTAATTTGTTTAGATTTCATTGTGCCTTTGAAATGACTGAACTCACCACATCGTTGATAGGTAGGAACTTAGTATCAAGTGTCACAATGCGAAGTTTAACTAAAAGAGGAAGAGGGGACAATAATATTTTCTTATTATTTATTAATTATTAATTTTCTTATAGTTATTAATAAGAATTATTACTCTTGTTATTTTCTCTCCCAGATATGATTGCTTATAAATAGACAGTGAAATTAATTGCCTTACTTTCATAGAACACTGCACTTCCTTCTCCTCTAGCTCTGATTTAGACCTTTGAGATCTGGGTTCTTTTTGGAAAGATTTTTTTATTGCACATTTATAATTCCTCTGTTGATCATGACCTGGTGTTACCAAAGTTGGCATGAGCTTCTGCCACCACTAGAAACTTTTTCCATAACAGCCCATAGGGAAGTCTCAAAACTTGGTGGCAGAATTAATCATAGAAGGTCAAATGTGAAATACCTATGATAAGAGTTACACACGAACTTTTGATGTGGCGCTAGTGGTCAAAAAGCTGCCTGCCAATGCAGGAGACAATAGAGACTTGGGTTTGATCCCTGGATCAGGAAGAGCCCCTGGAAGAGAAATGGCAACCCACTCCAGTATTCTTGCGTGGGAAATCCCATGGACAGAGGAGGCTGGTGGGCTACAGTTCATGGGGTTTGCAAAGAGTCAGACCCAACTGCCCACATGCACATATATACACACATGTGCACATGAGTTATATGTAATTTTTATGGAAAAATATATTAATGTTGGCAAATATTGATTTTAGCAGAATTCCAAAAAAGCCATATTAGCTATTTTTGCACCTATAATTGTTATCATAGTATTTTAATACATCCAGAAGAGAAAACATAATGTAGCAAAAGAAAAAAAAAAACCTCAGTATAAGATAAATTCTGTTTTAGTTCTTTTACTTTTTTTTAGTAAGTCATCTGTGTGCTCAGATGTTCAGTCATATCCAACTCTTTGCAATCCTATGGACTGTAGCCCGCTAGGCTCATAGAACAAAGTGTGTGGATGCTCTTATCCAACTTCTAATTTTATAAATGAGAAAACTAAAGATGTCAAAGACCAGAACTGACTTGGCAGAAGTTGATAATTTATTCTCAGAGCCAAGACAAAAATCATATCCTTCTGAATCTTAGTTTGGTGGTCTTTATGCTTTCTTCTACTTACAACAATAATGAAGAAGGGCTCTGCCTAAGTTATCAGATTTATGATTCCTTTTTCTGGTATGAATAGTAATGATGATGATAATAAATGCCATTTACAAATTACTTACTGTGTGCCAGGGACTGTTTTGGGCTTCCCAGGTGGCACTAGGGGTAAAGAATACACCTGCCAGTGCAGGAGGCATAAGAGACAGAAGTTTGATCTCTGGGTCTGGAAGATTCCCCAGAGGAGGGCATGGCAGCCCACTCCAGTATTCTTGCCTGGAGAATCCCATGGACAGAGGAGCCTGGTGGGCTGTAGTCCATAGGTTCGCACAAAGTGGGACACGACTGAAGCAACTTAGCACACATGCACACAGAGAGACTATTTTACATTGACCACAGGGTGGCCTGGTGTGCTGCGATTCATGGGGTTGCAAAGAGTCGGACATGACTGAACGACTGATCTGATCTGATCTGATCTGATCTCATTCTCACAGTAAAAATGAGATACTTTTACTATTTCCATTCTGTGGATGAAAAGAATTGAGTCAAAATAGAGATTTAATTAGTTTGCCCAGATGGTAAATTATGAAGTAACACACCCCTAGCTTGCAGCCATTGTATTACGCAAGCCTGTCATTAGAATTTGTAAACAGTGAGATAGACACAAAACTGTAAGGAACAAAGCACTCAATAATTGAAACTGGAGGGCACTGTTTCATAACTGACCTAGACAACTGGTCAAAATTCTAAAAATTCTTGATCTGAAGAGTTAAGACCAAATTAGAACTTGGATTTAAATTTAATAATGTGTTTGGATTGCTTAAAATTAGAAGAAAGAGTTTCTGAAATCAACAATAAGAAGGAAACATAAATATTGACTTACCATTCTCTCCAGATTTATAGATGGGTTTATCTGTCTGCACAAAGGTCACTGTCTCTTCTGAAGAGAGTGCTACAGATCTCCTCTCAAAGATTTTAAGAGTATCTCCCTTAACCAACAGAGTCACAAAAGCCATCTGTTCAGAAGACTTGTGGGAAACCTATTTAACATAAAGAGCAGAAAATGGGAAAATCATTCTTATACATTTAGATGGTAAACAATGCCTTAATTTGCTTCTGAGGCTGAGAGAGCCTTGTGAATCCATTATGTCTTAATGGGAGACTTATTGATCACTTGTTCCAATTCCTTTATTTAGCCTGAGGACAGTTTCCAGTAAAGTTATTCCTACGTTTTCTTATCTGTTGTTTTCTATGTTCCTGAGTTCCAATCTCTCATTGCTTTACCTAATTCTCTATCCTCATTTTTAAACAGTTCTACTATCTAAAAGCAGTTGTTTGGTCGCTAAATTGTGTCCGACTCTTTTGCAACACGATGAGCTGTAGCCCACCAGGCTCCTTTGTCCGTGGGATTTCCCAGGCAAGAATACTGGAGTGGGTTGCCATTTCCTTCTCCAGGGGATCTTCCTGACCCAGGGATCGAGCCCATGTCTCCTGTATTGGCAGGCGGGTTCTTTACCGCTGAGCCACCAGGGAAACCCATCAGAAAACAGTTATATTGTTTTATTACCATTCCCTGCAAGAGAAAAGTGCAGTACCTCACAAGTTTTATTGTATATATAACTTGTCTTTTTATTTGCCTCTCAAAATTTCTCCAATTTTCCTTCTCAGACTCCACAGCTTATCCAAATCAAGTTTTGTTATTTCTCTAAAACTAATTTTTTAAAGATTTATTTATTTTTAATTGAAAGATAATTGCTTTACAGAATTTTGCTGTTTTCTGTCAAACCTCAACATGAATCATCCATAGGTATACATGTATCTCCCTTCCATCTCCCTCTCCATCCCACCCCTCTAGGTTGATACAGAACCCCTGTTTGAGTTTCCCGAGCCATACAGCAAAGTCCCGTTGGCTATCTATTTTACATATGGTAGTGTAAGTTTCTATGTTACTCTTTCCATACATCTCACCCTCTACCTCCTCTCCCCATGGCCATTCTAACACATATATACGGAATCTAGAAAAATGGTACTGAAGAATTTATTTACAAGCCAGCAATGGAGAAACAGACACAAAACTCATTTTTAAGTAGTAATTCCATTTTCCCACCTGAAATTCTGAAATGTCAAATTCTGCACCTTACCTCAAAATTTGCACAAGAATGGAAGTTTTCCTCTTGTACAGTCTGGTCAAAAATAGTGCTATTGGATCCATCATATTCTAAGACAACACTCAAGGACACAGATTCATTCAGGTTTAAAAGGTGGAGACAAGCTTGTTCTGTAGAATGACTTTGAATCACAGAGGGGACCCATAGGATATATTGCCTATGCAAACAAAGTAATCAACACTCTAAACAAGGGTAAGAGAAATGCAGAACATGCATAAACAATTTTAGCTTATTGACAAATTTCTGAAACATACACACTTTTCATGATATTACAATAAACTTGAGTATATAGAAAGCTAACAAGAAAAAATAAAGTCAGTTCCTTTCATACACCTGTTTAAGATTTACAAGGTAAATCAGCACTCTGTCTCAGAAATTGAAATGGCAAAATACAATCTAATTTTAACACAGCATATTTCATAAGGTCACTTTGCCAGTACTTTCATATGAATAGTAATATAATATTCCTTACGGGTTCAAAGTCTCAGAAACAGTAAAATGAAGCAAAAAGGTGCTCATAAAAATAATGGGCACCATTTTACCCCAGTGCCTGAACAATTAAGACTTCAAGATATTATCCTCTTTCTGTCTGTCTTTATTAGAAGTCAGCTGTCTCAACTCTTTGCTTTCTTTTCTTCCTTCTACTCTGCATCTCTCTGTATACTGTTGTTTTATATAGTCACACAATGAAGGATCAATTGCTTTTTGGAGCAAATATAATGGGACTCTCCAATCACATTTAGATCTCCTCTCCCATTACGTTTCCAGGAGGTGGGGGGTGTCACTTTACCTACAACTTCCTTCTTAAGTTCACCAGATGCTGATCTGTTTTTGGAATCAGCAGTACAGGTGGACAGGAAGAAAGAGGAAAACAAAGAAAGCACTTGTGTGACACTTAGGATTCTATTAATTTAGTTCCTCACTCCCAGGGCTCACTGCAGTATCAAAAGCATTAATCCACAGGAATCAGCACTTGGAAGAATACCTGTCCAAACAGCTATTAATCATTTCAAATCCGCAAAGGTAAATATTCCAGGCTTCTGAGAGAAGCAGCATTATCTGATATTGCCAAAATCCAGATGCAAATAAATATCTCAATATAGGCTCATTTTACAGATAATTGAAATTCATTTTTCTGTAATTTCATGATATGGAATACAACATTTAAAATGTTGATATATGTGCAACATTCACTATAATTTTCTGTTGTTGCTGACTTTTTTTTGCCACATCATGGCATGAGGGAACTTAGCACTTCCACCAGAGATGGAATCCACCCACCTTGCATTGGAAGTGTGGAATCTTAACCACTAGACCATCAGAGGAGTTCCTACTATACTTTTCTTAGGTTTTTATAATGGTCAATATCCTTTCCTACCCTAAATAGGAAAAAAAAATGCAAGAAAATGTGATAAATATGTGTGAGTGTATACGCACACACTGAGCTTCCCAGGTGATGCTAGTGGTAAAGAGCCTGCCTGCCAATGTAGGAGACATAAGAGAGGAAGGTTCGATTCATGGGTGGTGAAGATCTCCTGGAGGAGGGCAAGATAACCCACTCCAGTATTCTAGCCTGGAGAATCCCATGGATAGAGGAATCTGGTGGGTTGCAGTCCATAGAGTCACAGAGTCAGACATGCACAACTGAAGTGACTTGGCATGCATGCACAGGCGTACACACATACTAGTCACTTCTTGACACCCCCTCCCCCAAATAAGTGCTTTACCATCATTATTGCAACATATTTCTACAAGGAACATGAGTCATACCAGAGAAACTGGTGACCTCTTACCCTCAGTGTGTTAATTCCCCTATTTGTCTTCTTTTTTTGGTTGTTGTTGTTAACATCCTTTTCATGTCAAGTATTGATGGAGTTAATGCATCTGGCTTGAAGAATGATGCATTGGGTAATGAAAGATTGAAATTGATTTCAGTCTTTTAGAAATAGATCTACAATACTGCAAGAGCAAACACAAAGGAAAGAACAACAAAACCAACTATAATCCATGAGGAGGTGGAATGGGGCTCTGAGGCCAGGGAAGGTCAGAACAGGGTCCTCAGCTGACCACATTTCCAATTTCAGCACAGTACTGTGTGCTTGAAAACTCGGATCATGTTCTCTCAGTAGAATTGCAGCTTCTCTCGACTCCCCATTTCAATTTAAGACTTTTGTTTTCAGTCTGCCTTTTCTCTAACTCTGCTTAAGATGCCAACTCTTTTAAAATCCCTGCTACAAACGGGGCTAATCTTCAACTGTTATTCGGCCCTGCCAGTTTTAATATTTAATTTCTTTCCACTGGAATCTCAAACTGTTGGTCTCTGTGTTTGACCAATACCCTTTCCTCTGATCGCCCCTTGGGCTTATTATTAGAACCACTCTCTGCACTCTGTTTCTCCTACTCACAAATCACTAGTTTCCAAAACAAGTGAAGCTCAACTCATCAGTGTTCAAGTTAAACAGAACCACAAGGCAGACTGTTTGTAAGTCAAAGCAACCAATTCTTTATTCCCAAGGCTGGTGAATCTAAAATCATGCAACTTCTCTAAAATATTTGTGTTTTTCCAAATGTGAATATTTTATGCTGAGTAAATGACTCTATTCATTTTAACTTTAATCAAGGCTAGTTATTGATGAAAAACATATGTTTTGCACAATTCTTTTAAATCTCCTTGGAAACTAGAATTTTTTATAATATCTTTTTCCCCAAACATGACTTTATTTGATTAACATATCCTTAAATAAATTTATCTGATTTACATGGTTAATGGGTCCTTATTCCAAAAAATTCAGATAGGAATCCAGCATCTATTGCGTACTTGCTATGTATCAGCAAGGAAATAGTGAGGTTCTAGAGATAACAAGATGAGTAAGACACAGCTCTTTAAAGTAGTTTACTTCTAGTAGAGAAGGGAAGAAAGAAAAAGAGGAAAGAAGGAGGGAAGATGAGAGAGGGCAGGGACAAAGGAAGTGAGAATGAAGAAAGTGAGGATCTATTGAAGAGGGGGATATTATAATTTCTTAATAATTAACAGAGTGATAGGCACTGATATTGATAGTATCTCATTTAATTCTCAAAAATACAATTTTGGGTTCTTTATTTATTCTTATTTTATAGATAAGAAAAATCCAGTATCAGAAAAAAACACAGATTTTCATAGGGTCACCCAGAGAGTAATTGGGAGGAATTTCTTTTAATAATCAAATTAAGTGAGATCAAACAATGTTTATGTATAAAAATATGAAAGGACATGGATTAATGTACTATGCTCTAAATTCTCTTTATGTTTCTGCTGAATAAAGGGATGTATGATGGATATTATTTCATCATCACGTGACAGACTCAGTGTTATTTAGGTCATTGTTGTTTGCTGCTATGGAACTATCTCTAGTCACTTGTTTATTCAGTACGTGCTTACTGAGTATCTGTTATTTGCTAGAAATATGGTAGATGGTGGGAATTATGAGGCGAACACAAATTTTTGTAGTTATTCTATTAGAAAAGGTGGAGGTTAAAGAACTAATTGTACAATTAATTATTTCATTACAACCATAGTAAATGTTACAGAAGAGAAGGAACTACAGGCTGCTAAGGAAATGTGTTCTGGTTGGTTAGAGGTGGGGTGTGACACAGTATTGAACCTGGCCTTGATGATAAACAGATGAATAAGACTATTTCTTTTCCTAGAATAGATCACTGTCCACTCAGCACAATATTTAAACATAAATTACAATGCTGTGTGATACAAAGACTATCCTATACTGAAACTATGAGCAACGCTCAGTGGAATCATGTTAAAATGACAAATGGGAAGTTGAAAAGAATTTGATTAGGAAGTTTTGAATTGGGACTATTAACATGATTAGGAATTTTCTAGGTAGCATAGCAACTGAAGTAACAGCTCAGGAAAGAAAATGATGAAATTATTATCGAACATTGTGTGTATTTTAAAAATAATAGTAAGTTCTCCTTTATTGAAGAAAAGATAGTGTATGAAATGACATTCAACAAGCCTATTGAAAACATTGTGATTGACTTGTGAAAAGTTTTTTCTTGCACTAAGGAGTCTGATGTTAGTTTGAAGAGTAATGGACATAACAACTCTGTACTCCACGAAAAACATACGGGAATGAGAGTAAAGTAGTGGAAACAGAATCATATATGTTATCAATACTATGCTTGATATTTACTGTCAAAGGCAGAAAGAAAGAGCTAGAAACAAATTTAGACTGGCCTCTAGCAAAATAGACGGGGAGAAAGTCTGTTTGAAAATATAACTAAGGCCATAACAAACAACATATTTCTTTTAAACATATCATCACTTTATTCTGTGATATTAGAAAGTGGCAGGAAGTCTGATGTAAAATTATATGAAATAATGTGGCTAAAGTCACATCTAAATATATCCTCTTAAGTATCTTCATAATTACCACAGTGAGTTTGCTCAAAGACTACCCTAGGTTAAAGAGGTAATACCCTGAACAATGGCAAGATGTCTCAAGATACATGTTTCTTTACTCTTGTTGTTAGAATTTGAAGCAATTTTGATTTGGGGATTAAAGAGAGGGAGAGGGTGAGATGGACACTAGGAGTAAATACTATTGCAGTTCCCTGCAAGATAGGGAAAACAAAATAAATATATAGACGAAGTGATAATTTGATATATATTAATTAAGAGGTGACATTAGTATTCCAAAGAGGTGATACACAGTAGAGGGCTGAAATAATAAATCTGGTGCTCTGAAAAATGCTGGAGATGTGGATATCAATTTGGGAATCAAATACAAATACAAATGATGTTTAATATTTTGGATGTTGTTGTTGTTTAGTTGCTAAGTAGTGTCCAACTCTTTGTGACCCCATGGCCTGTAGCCCGCCCAGCTCCTTTGTCCATGGGATTTTCCAGACAAGAATAAAGAATACTGGAATGGATTGCCATTTCCTTCTCTGGGTGAATCTTCCTGACCCAGGGATTGAATCCATATCTCCTGCATTATCAGGTGGATTCTTTACCATTGAGGCACCAGGGAAGTCCATAATATCCTGGGTATTGCTAAAATTATACAGGAAAGTAGTTAGGGGTTGGCCAAAATGTTTGTTTGGGTTTTTCCGTAGTATTTTTCAGAACAAACAACTTTGGCCAACCCCATACAAAGGTAAAGAAGACAGCCAATAGCAAGAGAAATACAGGTGAAGATCTGGCTACTCTGCTTTTCCAGCTGGGTGAATTTGATCAGACATGGGGTAATATTGGTTTAGTTCCCTAGAACCATTGGGTTGAATCTGAAGCCATGCCTTGAAAGGCCGTTTTGGCTTTATATGATTTATATATTACAAGTTTTCTCTAAACAACAATAAAACATTTTCTTGATTTTCCCAGCTGCATAATTAATGATAGTCCATTTAAAGGGACAGATGTTTAAAGTGTATGTCAGTGTTCCTGAGAATATCTTGAACTTCTAGTCCACGTCTCTGAATTGTTTAAGCCAACACTACAAATCAGAGGATTGCCCAAGACTAGCAATGTATAGGCAGTGAATTATGTTTTAAAATAAACAAAACTCTTCAGTTCCTGATGTTGCAATCCACTGAAAAGGAAATCATCTTTTCCTCAGAAGGGAACAATCAACTTGATAAGTGACACTGCCCTTCTTATTCTCAGATGTTTGTCTCCTGCATCACTGACTGATTGTTAGAGTTGCCAAGAAATTTCTAATCACACAATGCCCACCTGTAGATGAGTGATTTAAAAGAAAAAAATAGTGGGGGGAGAAACAGATGGATAATAAAAAGGCCAAGTGAATACATATGACTTGACAGGGCATTTCTTTAGTCCTTTGATACATTAGAAGAGAATATATCAATCTTGGCACTATTGACATTTGGGGCTGGATAATTCTTTACTGTGTTGAAGCGGCTGGTGTATTTCAAGATGTTTAGCAGAGTTGTCGTCTCTATTCACTAGCTGCTCGCAGCATATCCCCCAGTTATGACTGCCCAGAATGTCTTGAGCCATTGCCAAATGTCCCCTGGGAGAATTCCATAACATTCAAAACTGTTTTGCAAGTTGCAGTGCTCTTTTAATAGTTTTCAATATACATTTAAAGTGAAGTTCATAGGGCATTATATCTTTTTAAGATATTAGTGAAACAAAAGCAAAAATGAACAAGTAGGACCTAATCAAACTGAAAAGCTTCTGCACAGTGAAGGAAATCATCAACATAATGAAAAGGGAACCTACTAAATGGGAGAAGATATTTCCAAGTTGGATTAATATCCAAAATACATAGTGAACTCATATAACTTAATATCAAAAAACCTAACAATCCAATTAAAAAATGGGCAGAGGATCAGAATGGGCATTTCTCCAAAGAAATACACATAGTTAACAGACATGTGAAAAGATGCTCAACATCACTAATCACCAGGGAATTGCAAATAAAAACCACAGTGAGGTATCACCTCACACCTGTCAGAATGGCTATAACCAAAGAAATAAGAAGGTGTTAGTGAGGATATGGAGAAAAGGGAGTCCTAGTAAAATTGTTGATGGGAAGGTAAATTGGTGAAGCAACTATGGAAAACAGTATGGAGATTCCTCAAAAAAAAAAAAAAAAAAAAAAAAGAGCTACTGTATGATCCAGCAACTCCATCCCCAGGTATTTAATCAAGGGAAGTGAAAACACTAATTTGAAAAGCTATATGTACCAGATACTCATATTGACATTATTTACAATAAATAAGATGTAGAAGCAACCTAAATGTCCATTAGCAGATAAATGGATAAAGAAGATGTGGTTTATATATACAATGGACTATTACTCAGCCATAAAAAGAATGAAACCTTGCCATTTGTGACAACATGGATGGACCTAGAAGATGTGAAAGAATAAGTTAGAAAGAGAAAGACAGATACTCTATGTTGTCACTTAAATGTGAATCTAAAAAATAAAAAGGAGGAATATAACAAAAAAAGAAACAGATTCACAGATAACAAACTAGTGGTTACCAGAGGACAGCAGTGTGGGGGGATGACCAAAATATGTGAAGGGGATTAAGAGGAACAAACTATTAAGTATAAAATAAATGTTACAAGGATATATTGTATAGTACTGGGAGCATATTCAATATTTTATAATACCTTTACATGACATATGATCTATGAAAATTTCATACTATGTTGAAGCTAATATAATATTGTGAGTCAACTATACAGCAATAAAAAAGATGCTAATATGTTTCAGGGCATGATAGAAGATAGGAGACTATGATTTATCAACGTAAAGCAAGCATGGTGATTGGACTTCCACCTCCTGTGGGTGAATCCAACTCCCAGATCTATGCAGTTGCATGATTTTTGACAAAGCACCAAAGCCCTGTGTCTGGCCTAGTCTGTAGCATCACATATTTCTCTGTCCCTGAGTCTTCTGTTTGCTTATTCACCCTTCCTTCCTTATTTCTTCAGTATACAAAAGTCTGCTTATTCCCTGCAATGCCAACTTGGAAAGTTGTTATATGCTCACAAAGCAGCATCTGAATCAGAAAGAACAGACATTGTGCTGAGACCTCTCCTAAAATCCCCTCAGATCCCTGGAGTGCTTTCATAAGTCTAGTTTGAACAGACTTCAAAGCTACAGTGACTGTTTAGACAAACTTAAAAGAAGGCTGTCTTGGGGAAGAAGGAATCTTTGTTCTAATACTTTAGCAAAATCCTGATTGTGACCGTCAGAAGCCCAGCAATCTTCTCCAGGACTCTAAACAGATTAGGTGGAATTCTCTCATATCCCTACCAGCCTACATGACACCTTTGCAAGAAGATCCAGGTAGATGCAGACAAAGTATATTGCTGGCTCAGCAGAGCTTAAGTTGGGTTTCTGGCCTTTGGGTCCTTTCATTTTATTCATTTCTATTTAACAGTAAACATATGGAGCACTTTAAATTTTATACAACCTGTATTATAAATGTTCTGTTGACTCTAATTTTAATTTTCTGTACTGCAGAAGCCAATCAAAGTTTGTAGGAGCAAAAAATGGGACCAAAGCCTGATCTATGAAGCCCTAAAAAGCTGGACACTCCCTAGCTATGAAAACTCAACTTCTTTCTCTCTGACTGTGAAGGGTCTGAGGAAGCCTCCACCTGCAGCATACAAGCTAACACATCAGCTTACCACAATTTCATGTACCCTGACTAAACCTAGACTCTTGTTTCAGAGACAGTGGACCTTATTATCCTCAGAACAGCAAACAGTATGTTTCACGTTTGAGCTTCCCATGACATTTACCATCAATGCCCTAGTTCTGCTGGAGCTGGCTCAGCCAGTCACGTGACTGCTGTACATATAGGGAATTGGAATCAAAAGCTTATGAAACACATTAAAAATATTGGGCTGCAAGGAAACTTGCCTGATTTTTGCCCTAGAAGGTCAGATTGTCTTTTTTTTTTCTTTTAATTTTATTTTATTTTTAAACTTTACAATATTGTATTAGTTTTGCCAAATATCAAAATGAATCTGCCACAAGTATACCCGCGTTCCCCATCCTGAACCCTCCACCCTCTTCCCTCCCCTCCCCTCCCTCTGGGTCGTCCCTGCGCACCAGCCCCAAGCATCCAGTACCGTGCATCGAACCTGGACTGGCGACTCGTTTCATACATGATATTATACATGTTTCAATGCTATTTTCCCAAATCTCCCCACCCTCTCCCTCTCCCACAGAGTCTATAAGACTGATCTATACATCGGTGTCTCTTTTGCTGTCTCGTACACAGGGTTATTGTTTCCATCTTTCTAAATTCCATATATATGCGTTAGTATACTGTATTGGTGTTTTTCTTTCTGGCTTACTTCACTCTGTATAACAGGTTCCAGTTTCATCCATCTCATTAGAACTGATTCAAAGATTGTCTCTTATAATGGAAAACAAACAAATCAGCTTCCTGCTCCTAAAAAAAGAAACACCCTCTATGTCCACGTCTGTTTTTTTCTACAAGTGCCCTTGAAAAGATTTTTGTTGTTGCTTTTCAGTTGCTAAGTCATGTCCGATTCTTTGCGACCACATGGACTGCAGCATGCCAGGCCTCTATGTCCTTCACTGTCTCTCAGAGTTTGCCCAAGTTTGTGTCCACTGAGTCGGTGATGCTATCCAAAGATATCCCAGAATGAAAGTTGATATTCATCTGACTATTAGACATGCAAAAACACCAAGGACTTAGGCACAACTGTCTCAGCAATATCCATCCCTTATTTCTATACCATCTTAGTTTCTGATGAATTTTCTCACAAATATGCTACTTTAGTGGGCCACTCTGATTAAACTGATCACTAGGAACTGGGACCAAATTTTTCTGTTCAGTATTTAATTAAATAGTCATTTATTTAGCAGCATTAGGTCTTAGTTGTGGCCTGTGGGATCTTAAACTTTTGTTGGAGTATGTAGGATCTTTAGTTGCAGCATATGGGATCTAGTTCCGTGACCAGAGATCAAATCCAGGCCCCCCGGCGTTGGGAGCTCAAAGTGTTAAACAGTGGACCACTAGGGAAGTCCCCTGCTACTGCTAAGTCACCTCAGTCGTGTCCGACTCTGTGCGACCCCATAGGCGGCAGCCCACCAGGCTCCCCCATCCCTGGGATTCTCCAGGCAAGAACACTGGAGTGGGTTGCCATTTCCTTCTCCAATGCATGAAAGTGAAAGTGAAGTCGCTCAGTCCTGTCGGACTCCTCGCGACCCCATGGACTGCGGCCTACCAGGCTCCTCCATCCATGGGATTTTCCAGGCAAGAGTACTGGAGTGGGGTGCCATTGCTTTCTCCAGGGAAGTCCCCTAGTATCTAATTAACGCATCTATCAACAGAGCGCCAAGCAGTGAGATGAGGCCAATTTAAAGTACTGATCTCATCTATGCCCTTCCCAGGGTTTTAGATCCAACGAACTAAACAAATCCATAGACCACCAGGATCTTTCTTAGGAAGCCAGAGTCTTTTTTTCTTAAGTTCCTTTACAGACTTTTGTATTATACTTGCCCTAAGGCATCAATCCAGGTATAAGAGGATGTGTTGATGACTGCACAGGTTCACAAGGAGGAAGGCTAAGGCAATTCTCACCTTCTTTTAAAAAAATATTTTATTGCAGTATAGTTGATAACTCTAACTTTCTTAACAGCCTTGGCCAGTGAGCTGAGGCTGATCTGAATGCTTTCCAGGGTGAAGGTTTGTGATATTGATCAATTCAGGTAAGTCTGGGACAAATTTTGTACCAACTTATCTAATTGTATTCTTCTTCTTTAAAGACTATGGAACTGAATCAACTTCAGTTTTTTTCTAAAGTAGATGTCTATTTTACTTTTACTCATTTTTTGGCCATGCCATGTGGCATTCGGAATCTTAGTTTCCCAACCAGGGATGGAATTCATACCCCCTACAGTGGAAGCACAGAGTCCCAGCCACTCTTGGGAACAAATTTCTTCATCTGCAAGATGAGGAAAATAATAGTACCAATCTTAGAGCAGTCTTATGAGGATTAAATGTGTTATTAGAGACAAAGTGCTTAGAACAATCTTTGGTACATAGTAAAAACTCAATAGACACTGAGACATGCAAGGTGAGGTAAGAGACTGGACTTTAGTAAAATTCTCCTGGCCTCATCTCTGCTTTTGTAGAATATGGTCATTGTATAATACACACTTTCTATGAGTCTTTCTATGTTTATACATCTTATCTCTGTAGTTAGATTAACTGATATTCCTAGAGACAGAGGGGATCGATTGTTTAGGGAAACAAGAGGCCATTTACTTGTTACTGGGTCAGTGACTTGCATTGTTCCAGGAAGGAGAATCAGTTGTTTGCTGTGGCTTTGACTCTGGCTAATTGGCCTGGAATTGTGTCCATTAGTACAACTATATTTGATTAATTTATTCCAACACAAACAAGGGGAAATTTCTTCCTTACCAACTGCATGTAACAGGATTAAAAAAAAATCCAAGTGTAATCAAGGTCTTAGGAAGCCAGGCATTTTGCTTTATAAACTAAAGATTGTATAGATAAGCAAGCACTTATTTGGGATTAGAAAATATTCTAGTGTCAACAAATCACTAAGGTCCTTTATTGAAGGGCTTTTAAAGATCTGTACTTCCTTTTGTCTTTTAGAGACCTGTGATGTGTTTAAAGTAATATAAAGAAGTAAAGAGAAAAGGTAACAACCTATTCTCCCACATCAAACAAAGAGAAAGAAACAGGATATTATTTTTTCTTATAAAATCCTTATTTTTCTAGTTAGCCCTGGCCAAGAATAATGGACTCTTATTTTTAATCATGACCTAGTTTTGAAGAAATAATACTACACAAATTAATCCCTTGAAGAGCAAGACTTTTTGGTGCCCAGCTTGGCAAGTCACTGAGCATTAAATGTGAAATGATTTTACTTTTTCAAGATTTTATCCTTTTGCATCAAAATTGAGAATATCACATATAATTTCACTCCACATCTCTCATAAACTTTCAAATTTATTTGCATTCATTTTCCCTCAACTTCTTCTTATGTCAGAAGATTAACTGTCCCTCCTCCATTTAAGTCAGTTTTTCCTCCATGTACATTGTAGACTCCATCTGTCCACATCCTTTATAAAAACTTTTTATTTTGTATTGGAGTATAGTCAATCAATCCTAAAGGAAATCAACCCTGAATACTCATTGGAAGGACTGATGCTCCAATACTTTGGCCACTTGACTTGAAGTGCTAACTCACTGGGAAAGACCCTGATGCTGGGAAAATTGAGGGCCAGGAGAAGAAGAGGGTGACAGAGGATGAAATGGTTGGATGGCATCATTGGCTCAACGGACATGAATTTGAGCAAACTCTGAGAGATGGTGAAGGGCGGGAAGTCTGGTGTGCTGCAGTCTATGGGGTCGAAAAGAGTTGGACACAACTGAGCAACTGAACAACAACATAGTCAACTAACAGTGCTGTGAAAGTTTCAGGAGAATAGCAAAGGGACTCAGCCATACATACTCAGCACAGAGTTTCCTATGCTGTGCAGTAGGTCCTTGTTGGTTATCCATTTAAAAAATGTGTGTACATTTGTCCATCAATAGAGGAATGGATAAAGATGATGTGGTACACATATACAATGGAATATTACCCAGCCATTAAAAAGGGTAAAATAATGCCATTTGCAGAAACATGGATGTACCTAGAGATTGTCATACTGAATGAAGAAAGTCACAAAGAGGAGAAATATCATATGCTATCCCTTATATGTGGAATCTAAAAGGAAGTGATACAAATGAACTTATAAAACAGAAACAGACTCACAGACTTAGAGAGTGAACTTACTATTGCCTGGGGGAAGGATGGGAGGAACGGATAGTTAATTTGGGATGGATATGTACCTACTGTTTATATCTTTGAAATCTTTCTTAAACAATTGGTCTGTGGCTGAAATAAGCTAATATTTTGAAACAATTAGTTTTTGCTTCATCCTATCTTATATAAACCCTGATCCTGACAACGCCTTTGCAACATGCAGCCAAACAAAAAATGTTAGCCAAAACCGGATAAAATTATTTCCTCTTTCAATATTAAGTCAAATCACATTTATTTCCCTCTGTATTATAACACCTGGGGCTATTGACTTTTTTCTACTTAAGTAGCAATGTCAAGATTAAATTAATTAGCAATGTCAAGATTAAACGTGAAGGTGGTAGCTGCTGAGCAGGAGGGAGTTGACCTTGCACGGAGCCAGTATAACTGAAAGAGGTCAAGATTCTAAACAAGCAAATTGTGTCCCTTTGAGGTCGTGGAGAATGGACACTCTGCTTTATATGTATTTCATTTACATTGTTTTAGAATAGAACTTGCTTGTCTTTCAAGATACGATTTATAATAACAAAATCTGAACTCAGCAAAATTCTCTAGGAAAAGCAAATGGATTTTAAAAGACTTCAGACCTGCTGGACTTATTTCAGTTCCTCAAATGAAAATATCTTTGTCATCACAAGACTTTTACCCATCCTGTGTTCTATAACTAAGGTGCCTTTATCCCTCATTCTCTAGAAAACCTCTACATTTCACCCAAGATGTAAAATGATATATTGTTGAACTAAATCTGCAAGTTAGCATAATCCCCTACCAATATATATTTTTTGTTTGTTTCTTTTTCTTCTCTTAAAATTTATTTTAATTGGAGGATAATTACTTTACAATATTGTGATGTTTTTTGCCACACATCAACATGAATTGGCCACGGGTACACACCTGTCCCCCATCCTAAATCCCCTTCTCACATACCTCCCCACCCCATCACTCTGGGCTGTCCCAGAGCACTGGCTTTGGGTGCCTTGCTTTATGCATTGAACTTGCACTGGTCATCTGTTTTACATATGGCAGTGTACATGTTTCAATGCTGTTTTCTCACATTGTCCCACACTTGCCTTCTGCCACTGAGTCCAGAAGTCTGTTCTCTACACCTGCATCTGTCTTGCTGCCCTGCATATAGGATCATCATTACCGTCTTTCTAAATTCCATATATATGCATTAATATATATTTTTAACCACCCAGGACACCACCTGTGATTTCTCCTCTGTATTGCATTGAGTTTGAAATTAACAATGCTGTATTTCTCTTCTCTACTTAAATAACCTTCATGAGGGCAGGCACTAAAAAAACCTACATTTTTTTTTTTTTTTACTATATTTTCTGTACCTAGAATGACATAATGTGGTAGTTGCTCAATAAATATTTTTCAATGAATAAATCATGTTATGGCAGAACTGATCAAGCACCATTTTTCAAAATGCTTTTATTTATTTTTGGCTGTGCTGGGTATTCTTTGCTGTGCAAGGACTTTCTTTAGTTGCAGTGAGCAGAGACTACTCTCTAGTTTCTGTGCGCAGGCTTTTCATGGTGGTAGCTTCTCTTGTTTCAGAGCATGGGCTCTAGGGTATGTTGGCTTCAGCAGTCCTGTGGCTTATAGAATCTTCCTTGACCAGAGATCAAACCCATGTCCCCTGCATTGACAGGTAGATTCTTTACTACTGGACCACAGTAAAGTTCCAAATGTATTGTTTCTTGACATTGGTATGCGTTATGGGCTTCTCCAATGACTCAGCAGTAGAGAATTCGCCTGCAACACAGGAGACGCAGATGTCGTATGGATCCCAGGGTCGGGCAGTTACCCTGGAGGAGGAAATGGCGACCCACTGCAGTATTCTTGCCTGAAAAATCCCATGGACAGAGGAGCCTGGTGGGCTACAGTCCATGGGGTGGCAAAAGAGTCGGATACAACTTAGTGACTAAACAACAATGGCAACCATTTTGCATTTAGTCCAATGAGTTCATCCCACCAATCAGGGAGCCAAAGGACTAATTTTAGTCTAAATACAAACAATGTTCTCTGGAAAATCTTCTGATTTATAGAATTTTAGCAATGGTTATCATGATCTGGATATAACAGATTAACATCCTATGACTTATATTCATCTCAATTCAGTTAGTCAGTTCAGTCGCTCAGTTGTGTCCGACTCTTTGCGACCCCATGAATCGCAGCACGCCAGGCCACCCTGTCCATCACCATCTCCCGAAGTTCACTCAGACTCACGTCCATCGAGTTGGTGATGCCATCCAGCCATCTCATTCTCTGTCGTCCCCTTCTCCTCCTGCCCCCAATCCCTCACAGCATCAGAGTCTCTTCCAATGAGTCAACTCTTCGCATGAGGTGGCCAAAGTACTGAAGTTTCAGCTTTAGCATCATTCCTTCCAAAAAAAATCCCAGGGCTGATCTCCTTTAGAATGGACTGGTTGGATCTCCTTGCAGTCCAAGGGACTCTCAAGAGTCTTCACCAACACCACAGTTCAAAAGCATCAATTCTTCGGCACTCAGCTTTCTTCAAAATCCAACTCTCACATCCATACATGATCACTGGAAAAACCATAGCCTTGACTAGATGGACCTTTGTTGGCAAAGAAATGTCTATGCTTTTTAATATGCTATATAGGTTGGTCATAACTTTTCTTCCATTTACCTTTAACCAAAAGCAGGGAATTAAGTTAGAAAAATGTGTCCCTGAGACCTCCTAGCTGGTGTTCTCTGCTAACCATAATAACTTCATGGAATGGAAACATTGCACAAGGTCACTCATTAATCATCTCTAAGTACAAACAGAACACTGCTTAACTACAAAAATAACCAAATGTGTTCCTTTCCCACCTCCCTTCAGTGACTGCAGCTTCTTTCCCATTTACAATTTAAGTTTTGAAATGCTGGTCTTATCTCTTATATTAAAACTATTAAGAAACCTTCAGTGATTACACAATTCAGTTCAGTTGCTCAGTCGTGTCCGACTCTTTGCGACCCCATGAACCGCAGCATGCCAGGCCTCCCTGTCCATCACCAACTCTCGGAGTCCACCCAAACCCATGTCCATTGTGTCGATGATGCCATCCAACCATCTCATCCTCTGTCGTCCCCTTCTCCTCCCACCTTGAATCTTTCCAAGCATCAGTGTCTTTTCAAATGAGTCAGCTCTCCGCATCAGGTGGCCCAAGTATTGGAGTTTCAGCTTTGACATCAGTCCCTCCAATCAACACCCAGGACTGATCTCCTTTAGGATGGACTGGTTGGATTTCCTTGCAGTCCAAGGGACTTTAAAAAAAAAAAAAAAGAATCTTCTCCAACACCAGAGTTCAAAAGCATCAATTCTTCGGCACTCAGCTTTCTTCACAGTCCAACTCTCACATCCATACATGACTACTGGAAAAACCATAGCCTTGACTAGACGGACCTTTGTTGGCAAATTAATGTCTCTGCTTTTTATTATGCTGTCTAGGTTGGTCATAACTTTCCTTCCAAGGAGCAAGCATCTTTTAATTTCATGGCTGCAATCACCATCTGCAGTGATTTTTTACACATATAAAGAGAATTTTAACTCTCCAAAAAGTGTACTTAACTGAAGTTTAAAAAAATTTTTCTTTTATTGGAGGATAATTGCCCTACAATGTTGTGGTGGTTTCTGCTGAATGTCAGCTTGAATCAGTGATAAGTATGTATCCTTTCCCTTTTGAGCCTTCCTCCCCCCTCTCTATTCCACCTCTCTAGGTCGTCACAGAGCACCAGGCTGGGCTCTCTGTTTTATACTGCAGCTTCCCGCGAGTTATCTGTTTTATGCATGATAATCTATATATGTCAATGCTATTTTCTCACTTTGCCCCACCCTCTCCTTCCCCTCTGTGTCCACCAGACCATTGTCTACATCTGTGTCTCCTCTTCTCTGTAAGTAGGCTCATTGGTACTATTTTTTTTAGATTTCATATATATGTACTAATATACAAAATTTATTTTTCTCTTTCTGACTTCATTCTGTATAACAGGCTCTTGGTTCATTCACCCCACTACAACTGAACTAAATTTATTTCTTTAAAATGAAGTTTAATAGAGGCAAAAGAGCTGATCCCGCAGGAGAAAGAGAACATGGGCAAATATCAGAAAGGTCCTAGACATCCAGGCATATATCTAAGGGTCCTCTTTCCATCATGAAGGACATGCTTTGTCTTTAGAGCATGAACCACCAAGATGTGTGTGGAAATCTCAGTCTCTGGGAAATCAAGGCACAAGTTTGCTAAAAGACTTTTCTTCCCCCACTGGTCACACAGCCAAATCCTACCTGTGTAACCAGGGAAGCCTGGTATAGACCATCAGTCTATACATTTTTAGCAAAAAAAAAATATAGTCAAACTGACATAGGCCACATACATGTGTTTCTGGCACATTAAACCTCACCTTATAAGTCACTAGCTCATCCGTCTCTTTCCTGCCCATGTTTTCAGGGGCCCCTGGATAAAATCATTGTTGTTTAGTCACTAAGTTGTGTTCAACTTTTTTGCAACATGCATGGACCATAGACCACCAGGCTCTTCTGTCCATGGGATTTCCCAGAAAGGAATACTGGAGTAGGTTGCCTTTTCCTTCTCCAGGGGATTTTCCTGACCCAGGGATTGAATCTGTGTCTCCTATATTGGCAGGCAGTTTCTTACCACTGGACCACCAGGGAAGCCCAGAGGTAATAATAGAGTTACCATAAAATAGCTGTAAGTTAGCACTCTCCAATATTCAGTAACCTATACAATATTCATGGAGAAGGAAATGGCAACCCACTCCAGTTCTTGCCTGGAGAATCCCAAGGATGGGGGAGCCTGGTGGGCTTCCGTCTATGGGGTCGCACAGAGTCGGACATGACTGAAGTGACTTAGTAGTAGTAGTAGTATACAATATTCAATAACCCAGTGAACCAAATTTCCCAGGGAACCAAAATTCTGGTTTATGACTGCATTTAATCCAGAGTAAGACCCACTTTGTCAAACTCTCCCCCAAGTCTCCAAGCACAAGGCCAGATCCTGTGACTGCAACAGACCCTTCCTGATCCCTTTCTACTGATACTGTCTGCTGTGTGGGATAAAGCTGACTTATAGCTGAACAGGACCAGACAAGACCAGGTAAGATGCAGCCTTATCTTTGGCAATTCTTGGTTATCTGTCTTTGAATCTTGGTTTAAAAAAGGCAATAGAATTTATAGTGTGCTAAAAATGAAGGGCAAGAGAATTTATAACTTGCTATTCAAATATGAAACTCTTATGGTGACCCTTAGACCAGTTCATTGATGGACAGTTTCCGACTGGCACAACCAGTTAGACAGCCTGACCTGACATGTGTGACTGTGGGAATAAGAACCCAGAGGGGAACTTCTGCCTTGACCTTTCCCAGAGCTATGATTTCTTGCATGGATCCTGGTACAGCAAGTCCCCTACATACGATCTTTCAGGTTGCAAGCTTTCAAAGATTCCAAGGGTCCATTCACATGTCCAATCCCATAAGTTAGTTCATGAGTCTGCTTATGCTGTCATGAGTGTACATCCTCTACAAGTGGTTGTGCTTTTATGTACTTTTTGTACTGGACTGTACAGAATACAGTAGTACAGCATCTTTATTCCTTGCCTGTTCACTTGATGCTGGCCCCTGTACGCCAGTCATTGTGCTGTACTACTGTACTTTCCAAGGTACTGTACTGTAAGACTTAAAATGTTTTCTTTCTTTGTTTTTGTTATATATTCTTTGAGTGAAAAGTATTATAAACCTATTATGGTATAGTGCTATATAGCTGATTGTGGTAGCTGGATACCCAGGCTAATTTTGTTGGACTTACACATGTGCTTTTAGAATGGAACTCGTTTGTATGAAGTGAACTTACTGTAGTTCAGTTCAGAGGCAGGACACAGACCATGTGTGAAGAAGAACCCTGGGTGATTGCCCCTGGAAGTCTCCAGCAACCCAGATGCTTGCCTGCATTCTCTCCCTCGTGCTCCACTCTTATCTGTGATCTTTAGATAAAAGCCTTCCATGAGGATGCTCTTTGGAGTCTTGCGATTGCTTGCAAATATCCAAGCTGGCAAAAACTTTGCACATGTGGATTCCCATGGTGTGTAGCATCCCTTGTAAACCCAGATTTAGGGGCTTCCCCAGTGACACACTGGTAAAGAACCTGGCTGCAATGCAGGAAACTTGCAAGAGAGATGAGTTCCATTCCTGGGTTGGGAAGATCCCCTGGAGAAGGAAATAGCAACCCACTCCAGGATTCTTGCCTGGGAAATTCCATGGACAGAGGAGCCAAAGTCCTTACAATGATCTACAAGTATTACCTAGTTACTTGTCACCTTGCTGTGTCATTTACTCAGCTCCAGTCATTTTCACCTTCTTGCTATTTCTGGAACATACCAGCCATACTTTTGTTTTTTCATTGACTCTTCCTTCTCGAGAGAACCCTCTTTCACTGGGGGTTATAAATTGCCTAACTCTCTTATCTTTTTGATATTCTGTTGACTAAATCTTTAATCCACATCTAACCATTGCTTACTATGTCTGATCTTGACCATTTTATTATAATACAGCAGTTCACACCTCGATTCTTCACATCCTTTACCTTTTCTTACTTCTTTTTCTCTCCTTAGTACTTATTAATTTTTACACGTTTACTTATTTTTATTGTTTATTATTATTCTGAGTGTTTGAGAATGTAAACTCTATAAAACCCAGGATCTTCCTGTATTTGCTTTACTAATGTATCCTAAGAGATAAAAATATTAGTGGGAATTGTAGGTCAATAGCTATTCAATGAATAATTGCTTCTGAATTTTAATGGAACAAAAGTATAGAGAAAGAACATGTAAAGAAATGTTGTTTTAAAATATATGTGAGACATATGGAAACAAAATTATGATGGGAAGCTTTGCCCTGGCATACATTATACCTGAGAGGTTCACTTGATTAAAGATTTATTAGGCTATAACAGACTATACAAATAGTAGGGAAGATTTATGAGCTTTATAAATTATGCACCTCATAGAACACATAATTTCTTTTTCAAAATAAAGAGTAAAATATTTTGTCATTATTTTAGAAATTACTAGAACATTTTAAACCCAAAACTCAGTAGTTGGAAGAAAGAAAAATCACTACTTTAAATATTTCTTGAACTTAGAAGAATTTCAAACAATAACTACAGAGTTCAATTCAGTTCAGTTGCTCAATTGTGTCTGACTCTTTGCGACCCCATGGACTGCAGCACGCTAGGCCTCTCTGTCCATCATCAACTCCCAGAGTTTACTCAAACTCATGTCCGTTGAGTCGGTGATGCCATCCAATTATCTCATTCCCTGTCATCCCCTTCTCCTCCTGCCTTAAATCTTTCCCAGAATCAGGGTCTTTTCCAAAGAGTGAGTTCTTTGCATCAGATGGCCGAGTATTGGAGTTTCAGCTTCAGCATCAGTCCTTCCAATGAATATTCACGACTGATTTCTTTTAGGATGGGCGGTTGGATCTCCTTGCAGTCCAAGGGACTCTCAAAAGTCTTTTCTAAGACTTTTTAAAAAGTTTAAAAGCATTAATTCTTTGGTGCTCAGTTTTCTTTATAGTCCAACTCTCACATCCATACATGACTACTGGGAAACCCATAGCTCTGACTAGATGGGCTTCATTGGCAAAGTAATGTCTCTGCTTTTTAATATGCTGTGTAGGTTGGTCATAACTTTTCTTTCAAGTAGCAAGTGTCTTTGAATTTCATGGCTGCAGTCACCAACAGTGATTTTGGAGGCCCCCCCCCCAAAAAAAAAAGACTGTCGCTCTTCCCATTGTTTTCCCATTCTTTTGCCATGAAGTGATGGGACCAGATGCCATGATCTTAGTGTTCTGAATGTTGAGGTTTAAGCCAACTTTTTCACTCTCCACTTTCACTTTCATCAAGAGGCTCTTTAGTTCTTCTCTTTCTGCATTAAGGATGGTGTCATCTGCATATCTGAGGTTATTGATATTTCTCCTAGCAATCTTGATCCCAGCTTATGCTTCATCCAGTCCAGCATTTCTCATGATGTACTCTGCATATGAGTTAAATAAGTAGGGTGACAATGTATAGCCTTGATGTACTCCTTTCCCGATTTGGAACCAGTCTGTTGTTCCATGTCCAGTTCTAACTGTTGCTACTTGATCTGCGTACAGATTTCTCAAGAGGCAGGTCAGGTGGTAAGGTATTCCTATCTCTTTCAGAATTTTCCATAGTTTGTTGTGATCCACACAGTCAAAGGCTTTGGCATAGTACATAAAGCAGAAGTAGATGTTTTTTTGGAACTCTCTTGCTTTTTCGATGATCCAATGGATGTTGGCAATTTTATTAAAAATGATAGTGTCAGCATAATCTAAATGCATGCAGTTTGGCCTAAGCCCTAGCCAGAGCAAACATCACGGTCTCAAATGCTTTTATTATTGATGAGCAAGTTAAATTTCTAAGAGATCTACTCACTTATTTAGGATCACACATGTTCAGGTGGCTGGATTAGGACTTTAACCTTCTTATTTTCTCATTGCATGAAATGTATGATATTCACGTTTAGAAAAGACTTTCAAAGAAAAAAAAAAAAACACAGCTGACCAACAGCCTGTCAGAGTTGCTGTCTCATTTTATTATTATTCTAAAAAATAAAAAAATGAATTAGTGCTCATATTAAAAGTCATATAGTGTTCCTGTACAGACTGAAACAAAATTTCATAGGTTGATACTTTTCCTTGAAAATGTAAATACTATACTCACTTTAAAAACGAGGATAGGAACCCCTCCAGACCATAAAGTTCTTTTTTTTTTTTTAGATTGCTGTTTTTTATATACATAATTTTTATTTCTTTATTTGGGTCTTTGTTCCTGTGCTGGCTTTTCTCTAGTTGCAGCAAGTGGGGTTACTCTTCACTGTGTTGCATGGGCTTCTCATTGCAGTGGCTTCTCTTGTTTCAGAGCATGGGCTCTAGGGTACTCAGGCTTTAGTAGTTGTGGCATGTGAGCTCAGTAGTTGTTCCTGGGCTCTAGGGCACAGGCTCAGTAGTTGTGGTGCACGGGCTTAGCTGCTCCATGGCATGTGAGATCTTGCCTGAGAAGGGATCAAACCCATGTCTACTTGCATTGGCAGGTGGATTCTTCACCACCGAGTCACTAGGCAGGCCCTGTTTTTTTTTTTTTTTTTTTAGGAAAACAAAGAACAGGTGGTTATAATGAGACATCATTAGTGGTATCAGCCTCATGATATGAAACTGGGGATGGAAAATCAATGCCAATTACAATATCACAGTTATCTATGGTTGAAACAGAGTTCAGTTCAGTTCAGTCATGTCCGACTCTGCGACCCCATGAATCACAGCACGCCAGGCCTCCCTGTCCATCACCAGCTCCTGGAGTTCACCCAGACTCACGTCCATTGAGTCAGTGATGCCATCCAGCCATCTCATCCTCTGTCATCCCCTTCTCCTCCTGCCCCCAATCCCTCCCAGCATCAGAGTCTTTTCCAATGAGTCAACTCTTCCCATGAGGTGGCCAAAGTACTGGAGTTTCAGCTTTAGCATCATTCGTTCCAAAGAAATCCCAGGGCTGATCTCCTTCAGAATGGACTGGTTGGATCTCCTTGCAGTCCAAGGGACTCTCAAGAGTCTTCTCTGGAAAAACCATAGCCTTGACTAGATGGACCTTTGTTGGCAAATTAATGTCTCTGCTTTTTATTATGCTGTCTAGGCTGGTCATAACTTTCCTTCCAAGGAGTAAGCGTCTTTTAATTTCATGGCTGCAGTCACCATCTGTAGTGATTTTGGAGCACCCAAAAATAAAGTCTGACACTGTTTCCACTGTTTCCCCATCTATTTCCCATGAAGTGATGGGACCAGATGCCATGATCTTCTTTTTCTGAATGTTGAGCTTTAAGCCAACTTTTTCACTCTCCACTTTCACTTTCATCAAGGGGCTTTTTAGTTCCTCTTCACTTTTTGCCATAAGGGTGGTGTCATCTGCATATCTGAGGTTATTGATATTTCTCCCTGCAATCTTGATTCCAGCTTGTGTTTCTTCCAGTCCAGCGTTTCTCATGATGTACTCTGCATATAAATTAAATAAACAGGGTGACAGTATACAGCCTTGACGAACTCCTTTTCCTATTTGGAACCAGTCTATTGTTCCATGTCCAGTTATAACTGTTGCTTCCTGACCTGCATACAAATTTCTCAAGAGGCAGTTCAGGTGGTCTGGTATTCCCATCTCTTTCAGAATTTTCCACAGTTTATTGTGATCCACACAGTCAAAGGCTTTGGCATAGTCAATAAAGCAGAAATTGATGTTTTTTTGGAACTCTCCTGCTTTTTCAATGATCCAGCAGATGTTGGCAATTTGATCTCTGGTTCCTCTGCCTTTTCTAAAACCAGCTTGAACATCAGGAAGTTCACGGTTCACATATTGCTGAAGTCTGGCTTGGAGAAATTTGAGCATTACCTACTAGCATGTAAGATGAGTGCAATTGTTAGGTAGTTTGAGCATTCTTTGGCATTGCCTTTCTTTGGGATTGGAATGAAAACTGACCTTTTCCAGTCCTGTGGCCACTGCTGAGTTTTCCAAATTTCCTGGCATATTGAATGCAGCACTTTCAGAGCATCTTCTTTCACGATTTGAAATAGCTCAACCGGAATTCCATCACCTCCACTAGCTTTTTTCATAGTGATGCTTTCTAAGGCCCATTTGACTTCACATTCCAGGATGTCCGGCTCTAGGTCAGTGATCACACCATCGTGATTATCTGCGTCATGAAGATCTTTTTTGCACAGTTCTTCTGTGTAGTCTTGCCATCTCTTCTTAATATCTTCTGCTTCTGTTAGGTCCATACCATTTCTGTCCATTATCGTGCCCATCTTTGCATGAAATGTTCCCTTGGTATCTCTAATTTTCTTGAAGAGATCTCTAGTCTTTCCATTCTGCTGTTTTCCTCCATTTCTTTGCATTGATAGCTGAAGAAGGCTTTCTTATCTCTTCTTGCTATTCTTTGGAACTCTGCATTCAGATGTTTATATCTTTCCTTTTCTCCTTTGCTTTTTGCTTCTCTTCCTCTTTTGGCTTCTCTTCTTCTTCTTCTCTTCTTTTCGCTTCTAAGCGCTGGCGGCTGCGACCCGCGCACTAAGTGTGGCCGAGAGGAGCTACCCCACATCCGAGGTCAGGGGCAGAAGCCGGGAGGACCCCATACCCGAAGAGCAGTGGCCAAGAGGAGTTACCCCACGTCCGAGGTCAGGGGCAGCGGCTGAGAGGAGCTACCCCACGCCCAAGGCCAGGGGGCGGCCAGGAGGACCAACCGCATGTCCAAGGAGCTGTGGCTGCGCAAGCGCAGGAGGGCCTAGAGAAGCTATCCCACGTTGAAGGTCAGGAAGGGTGGTGGTGAGGAGATAACCCTCGTCCAAGGTAAGGAGCAGCGGCTGTGCTTTGCTGGAGCAGACGTGAAGAGATACCCCACGCCCAAGGTAAGAGAAACCCAAGTAAGACTGTAGGTGTTGCAAGAGGGCATCAGAGGGAAGACACACTGAAACCATACTCACAGAAAACTAGTCAATCTAATCACACTAGGACCACAGCCTTGTCTAACTCAATGAAACTAAGCCATGCCCGTGGGGCAACCCAAGATGGGAGGGTCATGGTGGAGAGATCTGACAGAATGTGGTCCACTGGAGAAGGGAATGGCAAACCACTTCAATATTCTTGCCTTGGGAACCCCATGAACAGTATGAAAAGGCAAAATGTTAGGATACCGAAAGAGGAACTCCGCAGGTCAGTAGGTGCCCAATATGCTACTGGAGATCAGTGGAGAAATAACTCCAGAAAGAATGAAGGGATGGAGCCAAAGCAAAAAGAATACCCAGCTGTGGATGTGACTGGTGATAGAAGCAAGGTCCGATGCTGTAAAGAGCAATATTGCATAGGAACCTGGAATGTTAGGTCCATGAATCAAGGCAAATTGGAAGTGGTCAAATAAGGGATGGCAAGGGTGAATGTCGACATTCTAGGAATCAGCGAACTAAAATGGACTGGAATGGATGAATTTAACTCAGATGACCATTATATCTACTACTGCGGGCAGGAATCCTTCAGAAGAAATGGAGTAGCCATCATGGTCAACAAAAGAGTCCAAAATTAAGTACTTGGATGCAATCTCAAAAACAACAGAATGATTTCTGTTCGTTTCCAAGGCAAACCATTCAATATCACAGTAATCCAAGTCTATGCCCCAACCAGTAATGCTGAAGAAGCTGAAGTTGAACAGTTCTATGAAGACCTACAAGACCTTTTAGAACTAACACCCCCAAAAGATGTCCTTTTCATTATAGGGGACTGGAATGCAAAAGTAGGAAGTCAAGAAACACCTGGAGTAACAGGCAAATTTGGCCTAGAATACGGAATAAAGCAGGGCAAAGACTAATAGAGTTTTGCCAAGAAAATGCACTGGTTATAACAAACACCATCTTCCAACAACACAAGAGAAGACTCTACACATGGACATCACCAGATGGTCAACACCGAAATCAGATTGATTATATTCTTTGCAGCCAAAGATGGAGAAGCTCTATACAGTCAGCAAAAACAAGACCAGGAGCTGACTGTGGCTCAGATCATGAACTCCTTATTGCCAAATTCAGACTTAAATTGAAGAAAGTAGGGAAAACCACTAGACCATTCAGGTATGACCTAAATCAAACCCCTTATGATTATACAGTGGAAGTGAGAAATAGATTTAAGGGCCTAGATCTGAAAGATAGAGTGTCTGAACTATGGACTGAGGTTCATGACATTGTACAGGAGACAGGGATCAAGACCATCCTCATGGAAAAGAAATGCAAAAGAGCAAAAAGGCTGTCTGGGGAGGCCTTACAAATAGCTGTGAAACAGAAAGTAGTGGTTTAAAACCACAATTATTTTTTCGTTGAATAGATTTGACGTATAACATTGTGTAAGTTTAAGGTGTACAATATATTACTTTGACAGACTTGTATATTGTAATATCATTGCATTGGTCATAATATTCATTACATAATTCAAACACAGTATTGTTGTCTATATTCATTATATGAGATCAGTTTAGTTCAGTTGCTCAGTTCTGTCTGTCTTTTTGCAACCTCATGGACTGCAGCACACCAGGCTTCCCTGTCCATCACAAACTCCTGGAGTTTTAGAGGGAAAATGGGTGAATAAACATGAGGCAAGCTCAGTCCAGTTGCTCAGTTGTGTCCAACTCTTTGCAACCCCATGGCCTGCAGCACACCAGGGCTCCCTGACCATCACCAACTCGAGTCAGTGATGCCATCCAACCTTCTCATTCTCTGTTGTCCCCTTCTCCTCCTGCCTTCAATCCTTCCCACAATCAGGGTATTTCCCAATGAGTCAGATCTTCGCATCAAGTGGCCAAAGTATTGGAGTTTCAGCTTCAGCATCAGTCCTTCCAATGAATCTTCAGGACTGATTTCTTTTAGGATGGACATGTTGGATCTCCTTGCTGTCCAAGGGACTCTCAAGAGTTGTCTCCAACACCACAGTTCAAAAGCATCAATTCTTCAGTGCTCAGCTTTCTTTATAGTCCAACTCTCACATCCACACATGACTACTGGAAAAACCATAACCTTGACTAGATGGACCTTTGTTGGCAAAGTAATACCTCTGCTTTTTAATATGCTATGTAAGTTGGTCATAACTTTTCTTCCATGGAGTAAGCATCTTTTAATTTCAAGGTTGCAGTCAACATCTGCAGTGATTTTGGAGGCCCCCAAAATAAAGTCTGTCACTGTTTCCATTGTTTCCCCATCTATTTGCCATGAAGTGATGAACCAGATGCCATGATCTTAGTTTTCTGAATGTTGAGCTTTAAGCCAACTTTTTCACTCTCCTCTTTCACTTTCATCAAGAGGCTCTTTAGTCTTGGCTTTCTGCTAAAGGGTGGTTTCATCTGCATATCTGAGGCTATTGATATTTCTCCTGGCAGTCTTGGTTCCAGCTTGTGCTTCATCCAGCCCAGCGTTTCTCATGATGTACTCTGTATATGAGTTATATAAGCAGGGTTACAATATACAGCCTCGACATACTCCTTTTCCTATTTGGAAACCAGTCTGTTGTTCCATGTCCAATTCTAACTGTTGCCTCCTGACCTGCCTACAGATTTCTCAAGAAGCAGGTCAGTGGTCTAGTATTTCCATCTCTTGAAGAATTCTCCACAGTTTGTTGTGGTCCACACAGTCAAAGGCTTTGGCATAGTCAATAAAGCAGAAATCGATATTTTTCTGGAACTCTCTTGCTTTTTCAATGATCCAGCAGATATTGGCAATTTGATCTCTGGTCCCTCTGTCTTTTCTAAAACTAGCTTGAACATCTTGTTCACAGTTCATGTACTGTTGAAGCCTGACTTGGAGAATTTGAGCATTACTTTACTAGCACATGCTGCTAAGCTGCTAAGTTACGTCAGTCATGTCCAACTCTGTGCGACCCCATAGATGGCAGCTCACCAGGCTCCACCATCCTTGGGATTCTCCAGGCAAGAACACTGCAGTGGGTTGCCATTTCCTTCTCCAATGCATGAAAGTGAAAGTGAAGTCGCTCAGTCGTGTCCGACTCTTCGCAACTCCATGGACTGCAGCCTACCAGGCTCCTCTGTCCATGGGATTTTCCAGGCAAGAGTACTGGAGTAGGGTGCCATTGCCTTCACCATACTAGCATATGAGATGAGTGCAATTGTGCAGTAGTTTGAGCATTATTTGGCATTTTGGCATTGCATTTCTTTGGGGTTGGAATGAAAACTGACCTTGGCCAGTCCCGTGGCCACTGCTGAGTTGGCCAAATTTGCTGGTATATTGAGTGCAGCACTTTCACAGCATCACCCTTTAGGATTTGAAATAGCTCAACTGGAATTCCATCACCTCCATTAGCTTTGTTTGTAGTGATGCTTCCTAAGGCCCACTTGACTTCACATTCCAGGATGTCTGGCTCTACGTGAGTGTGAGTGATCACACCATCATGATTATCTGGGTTGTGAAGATCTTTTTTGTACAGTTCTTCGGTGTATTCTTGCCACATCTTCTTAATATCTTCTGCTTCTGTTAGGGTCATACCATTTCTGTCCTTTATTGTGCCCATCTTTGCATGAAATGTTCCCTTGGTATCCCTCATTTTCTTAAAGAGATCTCTGGTCTTTCCCATTCTATTTTTCCCTCTATTTCTTTGCACTGATCACTGAGGAAGGCTTTCTTATCTCTCCTTGCTATTCTTTGGAACTCTGCATTAAAATGGGTATATCTTTCCTTTTCTCCTTTGCTTTTTGCTTCTCTTCTTTTCACAGCTATTTGTAAGGCCTCCTCAGACAGCCATTTTGCTTTTTGACATTTATTTTTTGGGGGATGGTCTTTCTCCCTCTCTCCTGTACAATGGCTGTAGTTCATCAGGCACTCTATCTATCAGATCTAGGCCCTTAAATCTATTTCTCACTTCCACTGTATAATCATAAGGGATTTGATTTAGGTTAAGCCTGAGTGGTCTAGTGGTTTTCCCTACTTTCTTCAATTTAAGTCTGAATTTGACAATAAGGAGTTCATGATCTGAGTCACAGTCAGCTCCTGGTCTTGTTTTGCTGAGTGTATAGAGCTTCTCCATCTTTGGCTGCAAAGAATATAGTCAATCTGATTTCGGTGTTGACCATCTGGTGATGTCCATGTGTAGAGTCTTCTCTTGTATTGTTGGAAGAGGGTGTCTACTATGACCAGTGTGTTCTCTAGACAAAACTCTATTATCCTTTTCCCTGCTTCATTCTGTACTCCAAGGCCAAATTTGCCTGTTACTCCAGGTGTTTCTTGACTTCCTACTTTTGCATTCCAGTCCCCTATAATGAAAAGGACATCTTTTTTTGGTGTTAATTCTAGAAAGTCTCGTATGTCTTCACAGAACTGTTCAACTTCAGCTTCTTCAGCATTACTGGTTGGGGCAGAGGCTTGGATTACCATTATGTTGAATGATTTGCCTTGGAAAAGAACAGAGATTATTCTGTCTTTTTTGAGATTGTATCCAAGTACTGCATTTTGGACTCTTTTGTTGACTATGATGGCTACTCCATTTCTTCTGAGGGATTCCTGCCCACAGTAGTAGATATAATGGTCATCTGAGTTAAATTCACCCATTCCATTCCATTTTAGTTAGCTGATTCCTAAAATGTCAGTGTTCACTCTTGTCATCTCCTGTTTGACTACTTCCAATCTGCCTTGATTCATGGACCTAACATTCCAGGTTCCTATGCAATATTGCTCTTCACAGCATCAGACTTTACTTCCATCACCAGTCACATCCTCAACTGTGTGTTGGTTTTGCTTTGGCTCCGTCTCTTCATACTGTCTGGAGGTATTTCCCCACTGATCTCCAGTAGCATATTGGGCACCTAACAACCAGGGAAGTTCATCTTTCAGTGTCTTATCTTTTTGCCTTTTCATACGATTCATGGGATTCTCAAGGCAAGAATACTGAAGTGGTTTGCCATTCCCTTCTCCAGTGGACAACATTTTGTCAGGGCTCTCCACCATGACCCGTCCATCTTGGGTGGCTTTACATGGCATGACTCATAGTTTCATTGAGTTAGACAAGGCTGCAGTCCATGTGATCAGATTGTTTAGTTTTCTGTGACTGTGGTTTTTTAGTCTGTCTGCCCTCTATTGGAGAAAGATAAGAGGCTTATGGACACTTCGTGATGGGATAGACTGACTGAGGGAGAAACTGGCTCTTGTTCTGTTGGGCAGGGCCATTTTCAGTAAATCTTTAATCCAATTTTCAGTTAATGGGTGGAGCTGTGTTTCCTCCCTGCTATTTACCTGGGACCAAGAGTCAGACACGACTGAGCGACTTCATTTCCACTTTTCACTTTCATGCATTGGAGAAGGAAATGGCAGCCCACTCCAGTGTTCTTGCCTGGAGAATCCCAGGGGCGGGGGAGCCTGGTGGGCTGCCGTCTATAGGGTCGCACAGAGTCGAACACGACTGAAGTGATTTAGCAGCAGCAGCAGCAAAGACAGCTCAGATGGTAAAGCAATGATCTGCCTACAATGCAGGAGACCCAGGTTCGATCCCTGGTTTGGGAAGATCCCCTGGAGAAGGAAATGGCAACCTACTCCAGTACTCTTGCCTGGAAAATCCCATGGACCGAGGAGCCTGGTAGGCTACAGTCCATGGGGTCACAAAGAGCCAGACATGACTGAGCAATTTCACTTTCACTTACAAACTGTAGTGGAGGTAGTGAAGATAATGGTGACCTCCCTCAAAAGTCCCATACATATACTGCTACACTCAGTGGTCTCAACCCTGCAGCAGGCCCCCGCCAATCCACGCCTCTGCAGGAACTCCTGGACACACACAGGCAATTCCGGGACAGTCTTCTGTGGGGTCACTGATTCTTTCTCCTGGGTCTTCATGCATGAAGTTCTGTTGTGCCCTTGAAAAGTCCATTTCCCAGTCCTGTGTAAATTCTGGTAGCTCTATGGTGGGGTTAATGGCAACCTCCTCCAAGAGGGCTTATACCATACCCATGTCTGCTACACCCAGAGCCCTTGTCCCTGCAGCAGACCACTGCCGACTTATACCTCCACAGGAGATGCTCAAACACAGTTCTGTCTCAGTCTCTGTGGGGTCCCTGGGTCCTGGTGTGCACAAGGTTTGTTTGAGCCCTCTGAGCGTCACTGGTGGGAATGGGATCTGATTCTAAACGTGAATTCACCCCTCCTACCATCTCGCTGGGGCTTCTCCTTTGCCCTTGGACATGGGGTATCTCCTCACAGCCACTCCAGTGCCTACCATCTTATTGTGGTTTCTCTGATCTATATGAGATCACCATGGCTTATTTACTATTCATTACAACTTTGTACCTTTGAATACCATCAGTCTTATCCCTCAGCCCCATTCCCTGGTAACCACCACTTTAGTCTCTTTTTGAAAGTTTAGTTTTTTAGATTCCTCATGTAAGATCATATGGTACTCGTCATTCTCTTCTGATATCTCACTCAGCAAAACGTGGTCAAGTTCCATCCATATTGTTGCAAATGTTAGGACCTCAACTTGTCTTATGGCAGAACCACATTGATCATGTTACTTCTTACAGTTCTCACAAGGCTCAACCAAGGGGTTCTCCTTTAGGGTTACTAGGACATTTGCAACCTGATGATGACTGGGTCTGGAATCGTTGCAAAGCCTTCCCCACCTACATGTTTAGCTGTTGAGGATGGCTTTCACCTGGATCTTCAGCTTGGACTGTTGTCCAGGATACCTCTATATTGTCTTGGAACCAAAAGTGGGATTCAGGGGTTCGATCCTCAAAAGTCAGTAAAGAAGCACGTTTTGTTGAAAGGGAAGTTTGTTTTATTTTGGAGGCTAGCTTCTGTGGGTGGGGTGGGGTGGGGAGGAAGTGCAGACTCCTATTCAAAAGCTGACTCTTTGCTACTGACCGTCATAGGACAAGGGCTTTTATAGATAGAGGGAAGGTGCTACATGTAAGAACAACAAATTCAGCTTTGATAGTCATCTTGAAATTGGTCATAGATTGTCCGATCAGCATCATCTTGACTGTTTTAAGGACAGTTAATCTCCAGTTCTAGGGCTGGTTTGGTCCCATTTCCTTGAGGCCAATTTCCAGAATAGTGGCAGCTTATGTCATGACTACAGTCTGGTCCTCATGTAGTTAACTTCTCCACTTGCCGTTTCAGAATATGTTACACAGTTCACAGCATATGGCTCAGAATAAAATCTATAGCCTTGGAGGAGAAACTAAGGGTCCTTGACTTTGCTTAATGGCTAAATTGTTATTTGATCCCTGTTGACTGTTTAACTTCGTGTCTGCATTTTCTTACTTCTATGATTAAACTTATTCTTTGGCTAAAGTTTTTCCATAGACCAAAAGGAAGGCTGAGGACCTGATAGGGTGGTGGGGAGGATCATTGGGTTCTGCTCCATTTCAGTCTCACTTATTTTAAGCTTAGAGGTTGACTTCCAACAGCAAGCTTCCCTAGAACTTCTCAGTGTAGGTGGAAGTGACACTGATTTTTATGATCTAGCAAGAGATGCTATTTTGGCTGAAAACAAATTTAAATTTATTTATTTTAATTGGTGGCTAATTACTTTACAATATTGTATTGGTTTTTCCATACATCAACATGAATCTGCCACGGGTGTACACATGTTCCCCATCCTGAACCTCCCTCCCAACTCCCTTTCCCTACCATTCCCCTGGGTCATCACAGTGCACCAGCCCCAAGCATCCTTTGTCCTGCATCGAATCAGGACTGGCAATTAGTTTCTTATATGATATTATACATGTTTCAATGCCATTCTCCCAAATCATCCCACCCTCTTCCTCTCCCACAGAATCCAAAAGTCTGTTCTATACATCTGTGTCTCTTTTGCTGTCTCGCATACAGACTTATTGTTACCATCTTTCTAAATTCCATATATATGCATTAGTAAACCACTAGACCCGGAGCAGGCAATGACACCCCACTCCAGTACTCTTGCCTGGAAAATCCCATGAATGGAGGAGCCTGGAAGGCTGCAGTCCATGGAGTCGCTGAGGGTAGGACATGACTGAGCGACTTCACTTTCACTTTTCACTTTCATGCATTGGAGAAGGAAATGGCAACCCACTCCAGTGTTCTTGCCTGGAGAATCCCAGGGACAGGGCATCCTGGTGGGCTGCCGTCTCTGGGGTCGCACAGAGTCGGACACGACTGAAGTGACTCAGCAGCAGTAGCAAACCACTAGACCATTCAGGTATGACCTAAATCAAATCCCTTATGATTATACAGTGAAAGTGAGAAATAGATTTAAGGGACTACATCTGATAGATAGAGTGCCTGATGAACTATGGACTGAGGTTCGTGACATTGTACAGGAGACACAGATCAAGACCATCCCCATGGAAAAGAAATGCAAAAAAGCAAAATGGCTGTCTGAGGAGGCCTTACAAATAGCTGTGAAAAAAAGAGAAGTGAAAAGCAAAGGAGAAATGGAAAGATGTAAGCATTTGAATGCAGAGTTCCAAAGAATACCAAGGAGAGATAACAAAGCCTTCCTCAGCGATCAATGCAAAGAAATAGAGGAAAACAACAGAATGGGAAAGACTAGAGGTCTCTTCAAGAAAATTAGAGATACCCATGCAAAGATGGGCTTGATAAAGGACAGAAATTGTATGGACCTAACAGAAGCAGAAGATATTAAGAAGAGATAGCAAGAATACACAGAAGAACTGTACAAAAAAGATCTTCATGACCCAGATAATCACAATGGTGTGATCACTGACCTAGAGCCAGACATCCTGGAATGTGAAGTCAAGTGGGCCTTAGAAAGCATCACTACGAACAAAGCTAGTGGAGGTGATGGAATTCCAGTTGAGCTATTTCAAATCGTGAAAGATGATGCTGTGCAAGTGCTGCATACACTATGCCAGCAAATTTGGAAAATTCAGCAGTGGCCACAGGACTGGAAAAGGTCAGTTTTCATTCCAATCCCAAAGAAAGGCAATGCCAAAGAATGCTCAAACTACCTAACAATTGCACTCATCTCACATGCTAGTAAAGTAATGCTCAAAATTCTCCAAGCCAGGCTTCAGCAATATGTGAACCGTGAACTTCCAGTTGTTCAAGTTGGTTTTAGGAAAGGCAGAGGAATCACAGACCAAATTGCCAACATCTGCTGGATCATTGAAAAAGCAAGAGAGTTCCAAAAAAACATCTACTTCTGCTTTATTGACTATGCCAAAGCCTTTGACTGTGTGGATCACAATAAACTGTGGAAAATTCTGAAAGAGATGGGAATACCAGACCATCTGACCTGCCTCTTGAGAAACCTATATGCAGGTCAGGAAGCAACAGTTAGAACTGGACATGGAACAACAGATTGGTTCCAAAGAGGAAAAGGAGTACATCAAGGCTGTATATTGTCACCCTGCTTATTTAACTTATATGCAGAGTACATCATGAGAAATGCTGGGCTGGAAGAAGCACAAGTTGGAATCAAGATTGCAGGGAGAAATATCAATAACCTCAGATATGCAGATGACACCACTCTTATGGCAGAAGGTGAAGAAGAACTAAAAAGCCTCTTGACGAAGGTGAAACAGGAGAGTGAAAAAGTTGGCTTAAAACTCAACATTCAGAAAACGAAGATCATGGCATCTGGTCCCATCACTGCAAGGGAAATAGATAGGGAAACAGTGGAAACAGTGTCAGACTTTATTTTTTTGGGCTCCAAAATCACTGCAGATGGTGACTGCAGCCATAAAATTTAAAGACGCTTACTCCTTGGAAGTGGGAGAAGGCAATGGCACCCCACTCCAGTACTCTTGCCTGGAAAATCCCATGGACAGCGGAGCCTGGTAGGCTGCAGTCCATGGGGTCGCTAAGAGTCAGACACGACTGAGTGACTTCACTTTCACTTTCAGTTTCACTCCTTGGAAGGAAAGTTATGACCAACCTAGAAAGTATATTCAAAAGCAGAGACACTACTTTGCCAACAAAGTTCCGTCTAGTCAAGGCTATGGTTTTTCCAGTGGTCACGTAGGGATGTGAGATTTGGACTGTGAAGAAGGCTGAGCGCCAAAGAATTAATGCTTTAGAACTGTGATGTTGGAGAAGACTCTTGGGAGTCCCTTGGACTGCAAGGAGAGCCAACCAGTCCATTCTGAAGGAGATCAGCCCTGGGATTTTTTTGGAAGGAATGATCCTAAAGATGAAACTCCAGTACTTTGCCCACCTCATGCAAAAAATTGACTCATTGGAAAAGACTCTGATGCTGGGAGGGATTGGGGGCAGGAGGAGAGGGGGACAACAGAGGATGAGGTGGCTGGATGGCATCACTAACTCGATGGACGTGAGTCTGAGTGATCTCTGGGAGTTGGTGATGGACAGGGAGGCCTGGCATGCTACGATTCATGGAGTCGCAAAGAGTCAGACACAACTGAGTGACTGAAGTGAACTAAACTGAACTAATACTGTATCGGTGTTTTTCTTTCTGGCTTACTTCACTCTGTGTAATAGGCTCCAGTTTCATCTACCTCATTAGAACTGAATCAAATGTATTCTTTTTAATGGCTGAGTAATACTCCATTGTGTATATGTACCACTGCTTTCTTATCCATTCATCTACTGATGGGCATCTAGATTGCTTCCATGTCTTGGCTATTATAAACAGTGCTGCAATGAATATTGGGGTGCATGTGTTTCTTTCAATTCTGGTTTCCTCGGTGTGTATGCCCAGCAGTGGGATTGCTGGGTCATAAGACAGTTCTATTTCCAGTTTTTTTAAGGAATCTCCACACTATTATCCATAGTGGCTGTGCTAGTTTGCATTCCCACCAACAGTGTAAGAGAGTTCCCTTTTCTCCACACCCTGTCCAGCATTTATTGCTTGTAGACTTTTTGATAGCAGCCATTCTGACTGGCATGAAATGGTACCTCATTGTAGTTTTGATTTGCATTTCTCTGATAATGAGTGATGTTGAGCATCTTTTCATGTGTTTGTTAGCAATCTGTATGTCTTCTTCTTCTTCTTTTTTTTGTTATCTCATTGTAGTTTTTTTTCCTAATTTTATTTTATTTTTAAACTTTACAATATTGTATTAGTTTTGCCAAATATCAAAATGAATCCGCCACAGGTATACATGTGTTCCCCATCCTGAACCCTCCTCACTCCTCCCTCCCCATACCATCCCTCTGGGTCGTCCCAGTGCACTAGCCCCAAGCATCCAGTATCGTGCATCGAACCTGGACTGGCAACTCGTTTCTTACATGATATTTTACATGTTTCAATGCCATTCTCCCAAATCTTCCCACCCTCTCCCTCTCCCACAGAGTCCATAAAACTGTTCTATACATCAGTGTCTCTTTTGCTGTCTCGTACACCGGGTTATTGTTACCATCCTTCTAAATTCCATATATATGCATTAGTATAGTGTATTTATGTTTTTCCTTCTGGCTTACTTCACTCTGTAAAATAGGCTCCAGTTTCATCCACCTCATTAGAACTGATTCAAATGTATTCTTTTTAATGGCTGAGTAATACTCCATTGTGTATATGTACCACAGCTTTCTTATCCATTCATCTGCTGATGGATGTATGTCTTCTTTGGAGAAATGTCTATTTAGTTCTTTGGCCCATTTTTTGATTGGGTCGTTTATTTTTCTAGAATTGAGCTGCAGGAGTTGCTTATATATTTTTGAGATTAGTTATTTGTCAGTTGCTTCATTTGCTATTATTTTCTTCCATTCTGAAGGCTTTTCACCTTGCTTATAATTTCCTTTGTTGTGCAGAAGTTTTAAATTTAATTAGGTCCCATTTGTTTATTTTTGCTTTTATTTCCAGTATTCTGGGAGGTGGGTCGTAGAGGATCCTGCCGTGATTTATGTCGGAGAGTGTTTTGCCTATGTTCTCCTCTAGGAGTTTTATAGTTTCTGGTCTTACGTTTAGATCTTTAATCCATTTTGAGTTTATTTTTGTGTATGGTGTTAGAAAGTGTCCTAGTTTCATTCTTTTACAGGTGGTTGACCAGTTTTCTCAGCACCACTTGTTAATGAGATTGTCTTTAATCCATTGTATATTCTTGCCTCTTTTGCCACAGATGTGACAAAAGGTGTGTGGATTTATCTCTGGGCTTTCTGTTTTGTTCCATTGATCTGTATTTCTGTCTTTGTTTCAATACCATACTGTCTTGATGACTGTGGCTTTGTAGTAGAGCCTGAAGTCAGGTAGCTTGATTCCTCCAGTTCCATTCTTCTTTCTCAAGATTGCTTTGGCTATTCGAGGTTTTTTGTATTTCCATACAAATTGTGAAATTATTTGTTCTAGCTCTGTGAAAAACACCATTGGTAGCTTGATAGGGATTGTTTTGAATCTATAGACTGATTTGGGTAGTATACTCATTTTTACTATATTGGTTCTTCCGATCCATGAACATGGTATATTTCTCCATCTATTAGTGTCCTCTTTGATTTCTTTTACCAGTGTTTTATAGTTTACTATATATAGGTCTTTAGTTTCTTTAGGTAGATATATTCCTAAGTATTTTATTCTTTTTGTTGCAATGGTGAATGGAATTGTTTCCTTAATTTCTCTTTCTATTTTCTCATTATTAGTGTATAGGAATGCAAGGGATTTCTGTGTGTTGATTTTATATCCTGCAACTTTACTATATTCATTGATTAGCTCTAGTAATTTTCTGGTGCAGTCTTTAGGGTTTTCTATGTAGAGGATCATGTTATCTGCAAACAGTGAGTGTTTTACTTCTTCTTTTCCAATTTGGATTCCTTTTATTTCTTTTTCTGCTCTGATTGCTGTGGCCCAAACTTCCAAAACTGTGTTGAATAGTAGTGGTGAAAGTGGGCACCCTTGTCTTGTTCCTGACTTTAGAGGAAATGCTTTCAATTTTTCACCATTGAGGATAATGTTTGCTGTGGGTTTGTCATATATAGCTTTTATTATGTTGAGGTATGTTCCTTCTATTCCTGCTTTCTAGAAAGTTTTTATCATAAATGGATGTTGAATTTTGTCAAAGGCTTTCTCTGCATCTATTGAGATAATCATATGGCTTTTATTTTTCAATTTGTTAATGTGGTGTATTACATTGATTGATTTGTGCATATCGAAGAATCCTTGTATCCCTGGGATAAAGCCCACTTGGTCTTGGTGTATGATCTTTTTAATGTGTTGTTGGATTCTGATTGCTAGAATTTTGTTAAGGATTTTTGCACCTATGTTCATCAGTGATATTGGCCTGTAGTTTTCTTTTTTTGGGGGGCATCTTTGTCAGGTTTTGGTATTAGGGTGATGGTGGCCTCATAGAATGAGTTTGGAAGTTTACCTTCCTCTGCAATTTTCTGGAAGAGTTTGAGTAGGATAGGTGTTAGCTCTTCTCTAAACTTTTGGTAGAATTCAGCTGTGAAGCCATCTAGACCTGGGCTTTTGTTTGCTGGAAGATTTCTGATTACAGTTTCAATTTCCATGCTTGTGATGGGTCTGTTAAGATTTTCTTTTTCTTCCTGGTCCAGTTTTGGAAAGTTGTACTTTTCTAAGAATTTGTCCATTTCTTCAACATTGTCCATTTTATTGGCATATAATTGCTGATAGTAGTCTCTTATGATCCTTTGTATTTCTATATTGTCTGTTGTGACCTCTCCATTTTCATTTCTAATTTTATTGATTTGATTTTTCTCTCTTTGTTTCTTGATGAATCTGGCTAATGGTTTGTCAATTTTATTTATCCTTTCAAAGAACCAGCTTTTGGCTTTGTTGATTTTTGCTATGGTCTCTTTTCTTTCTTTTGCATTTATTTCTGCCCTAATTTTTAAGATTTCTTTCCTTCTACTAACCCTAGGGCTCTTCATTTCTTCCTTTTCTAGTTGCTTTAAGTGTAGAGTTAGGTTACTTATTTGACCTTTTTCTTTTTTCTTGAGGTATGCCTGTATTGCTATGAACTTTCCCCTTAGCACTGGTTTTACAGTGTCCCACAGGTTTTGCATTGTTGTGTTTTCATTTTCATTCATTTCTATGCATATTTTGATTTCTTTTTTGATTTCTTCTGTGATTTGTTGTTTATTCAGCAGCGTGTTGTTTAGACTCCATATGTTGGAATTTTTAATAGTTTTTCTCTTGTAACTGAGATCTAATCTTACTGCATTGTGGTCAGAAAAGATGCTTGGAATTATTTCAATTTTTTTGAATTTACCAAGGCTAGATTTATGGCCCAGGATGTGATCTATCCTGGAGAAGGTTCCGTGTGCGCTTGAGAAAAAGGTGAAATTCATTGTTTTGGGGTGAAATGTCCTATAGATATCAATTAGGTCTAACTGGTGTATTGTATCATTTAAAGTTTGTGTTTCCTTGTTAATTTTCTGTTTAGTTGATCTATCCATAGGTGTTTGTGGGGTATTAAAGTCTCCCACTATTTTTGTGTTATTATTAATTTCCCCTTTCATACTTGTTAGTATTTGTCTTACATGTTGCAGTGCTCCTATGTTGGGTGCATATATATTTATAATTGTTATATCTTCTTCTTAGATTGACCCTTGATCAGTATGTAGTGTCCTTCTTTGTCTGTTTTCTACTCCTGATTTCTTTTGTTCTCTATTTGCATGAAATATCTTTTTCCAGCCCTTCACTTTCAGTTCTGTTTATGTCCCCTCTTTTGAGGTGCGTCTCTTGTAGAAAACATATATAGGGGTCTTGCTTTTGTATCCACTCAGCCAGTCTTTGCCTTTTGGTTGGGGCATTCAACCCATTTACGTTTAAGGTAATTATTGATAAGTATGATCCTATTGCCATTTACTTTATTGTTCTGGGTTCGAGTTTATACACCCTTTTTTGTGTTTCCTGCCTAGAGAATATCCTTTAACATTTGTTGGAGAGCTGGGTTGGTGGTGCTGAATTCTCTCAGCTGTTGCTTGTTAGTAAAGGTTTTGATTTCTCCTTCATTTTGAATGAGATCCTTGCTGGGTACAGTAATCTGGGCTGCAGGTTATTTTCTTTCATCATTTTAAGTATGTCTTGCCATTCCTGCCTGGCCTGAAGGGTTTCTATTGAAAGATCAGCTGCTATTCCTATGGGAATCCCCTTGTGTGTTATTTGTTGTTTTTCCTTGCTGCTTTTAATATTTGTTCTTTGTGTTTGATCTTTGTTAATTTGATTAATATGTGTCTTGGGGTGTTTTGCCTTGGGTTTATCCTGTTTGGGACTCTCTGGGTTTCTCGGACTTGGGTGACTATTTCCTTCCCCATTTTAGGGAAGTTTGCAACTATTATTTCCTCAAGTATTTTATCATGGTCTTTCTTTTTGTCTTCTTCTTCTGGGACTCCTATGATTCGAATGTTGGAGCGTTTAATATTGTCCTGGAGCGTTTAAGATTGTCCTCATTTCTTTTAATTCGTTTTTCTTTTTTCCTCTCTGATTCATTTATTTCTACCATTCTACCTTCTACTTCTACTAATCCTATCTTCTGCCTCCGTTATTCTACTATTTATTGTCTCCAGAGTGTTTTTTAAATCTCATTTATTGCATTATTCATTATATATTGACTCTTTTTTTATTTCTTCTAGGTCCTTGTTAAACCTTTCTTGCATCTTCTCAATCCTTGTCTCCAGGTTATTTATCTGTGATTCCATTTTGATTTCAAGATTTGGGATCATTTTCACTATCATTATTCGGAATTCTTTATCAGGTAGATTCCCTATCTCTTCTCTTTTGTTTGGTTTGGTGGGCATTTATCCTGTTCCTTTACCTGCTGGGTATTCCTCTGTCTCCTCATCTTGTTTATATTGCTGAGTTTGGGGTGTCCTTTCTGTATTCTGGCAGTTCGTGGAGTTCTCTTTATTGTGGAATTTCCTTGCTATGGGTGGGGTTGTATGGGTGGCTTGTCAAGGTTTCTTGGTTAGTGAAGCTTGTGTTGGTGTTCTGGTGCGTGGAGCTGGATTTCTTCTCTCTGGAGTGCCATGAAGTGTGCAGTAATGAGTTATGAAATGTCAGTGGTTTTGGAGTAACTTTAGGCAGCCTGTATATTGAAGCTCAGGGCTGTGTTCCTGTGTTGCTGGAGAATTTGCGTGGTATGTCTTGCCCTGGAACTTGTTGGCCCTTGGGTGGTGCTTGGTTTCAGTGTAGGTATGGAGGTGTTTGATGAGCTCCTGTTGATTAATGTTCCCTGGAGTCAGGAGTTCTCTGGTGTTCTCAGGATTTGGACTTAAGCCTCCTGCTTCTGGTTTTCAGTCTTATTTTTACAGTAGTCTCAAGACTTCTCTTTCTATACAGCACCATTGTTAAAACATCTAGGTTAAAGATGAAAAGTTTCTCCACAGTGAGGGACACCCAGAGAGGTTCACAGAGTTACATGGAGAAGAGAAGGAGGAGGGACTTAGATGTGACCCGAAGGAGATGAGGTGGAAGCAAAAGAGGAGAGAGCAAGCTAGCCAGTAATCACTTCCTTATGTGTGCTCCACAGTCTGGACCTCTCAGAGATGTTCACGGAGTTATACAGAGAAGAGAAGAAGGAGGAAGGAGACAGAGGTGGCCAGGAGGATAAAAAGGGGGGAATCAAAAGGAGAGAGACAGATCCAGCCAGTAATCAGTTCCCTAAGTGTTCTCCATCACCCAGAACACACTGGTGATTCACAGAGTTGGGTAGAGAAGAGAAGGGGGAGGGAGGAGACAGAGGCGACCTGGTGGAGAAAAAGGAGAGTCCAAAGGGGGAGAGAGCAGTCAAGCCAGTAATCTGGTCCCAAGTAAAAATGGGTATTGAAGATTGGGTTCTTAAAGGTACAAACTTGATAACAAATACCCAAAAGCAAAGATTTAAAATCTAGAGCAGAGGTTGGATTTTCAAAAATACAATATTAAAGAAAAAAAAACAAAAAAGAGAAAACAAAACCAAAACAAAATAAGACAAAGTCACAAAAATTATAAAAAAAAAAAAAAAAAATATATATATATATATATATATATATATATATGAAGTTTGCTTTAAAAAATAGGGTCTTTTTTTTTCAAAGTAATATTAGGTTATAAAAATGAAAATTAAAGGAGTAATAGAAGATTTAAAATTTTTTAAAAATTAAAAAAAAAGAATGATCATAAAAATAGTAAAAATACATCTAGGACTTTCTCTGTTGTTGTTGTGGGCAGTGTGGGGTCAGTTCATTTTCAGATAGTTCCTTGGTCCAGCTGATGTTTCTCAAGATCTGTAGGCCCTTCCTATGTAGTTGTACTAACTACAGGGTTTTAAACTATTGCACCTGTCACTTCCAAGGCGGTTCCCTCTGTTTTAGCTTCTTCTGTTTTCTGGTCTCTTCAGTGTCTGATTTCCACCCTGATACAAGGGGGGCGGTGGTGGACACTTTTTTTTAGGCTCACTTGTTCAGTCATGCTGTGGGGAGGGAGGGACGCTGCAAACAAATAACACTGGCATGTGCTCGCAGTGTCTCAGCCACAGTGGACCTGGCCCCACTCACGGTGCATGTGCCCTTCCTGCCCACACTGCTTAGGCTGTAGGTTGCTCCACTGGGAACCATCTGAGGCCGGCCCTGGGCTGCATGTACCTCCCAGGTTTAAGCCGTTCAGGTTCAGACACTCGGGTAGTCCTCAGAGGCACAGACTCGGTTGGGCCTGCGTTTTGTGCCCTTCCCAGGTCCGAGCAGCTCAGGTGATGAGGTGTTTGGTGAGCGCAGTCGCTGCAACTTATTGCCTCCCCCATCCCTGCCACTCGGTTTTCTGGGTGTACAACTGGCACACCTTCTCAGGCGGATGTTGACCATCCAGAACCCCAAGAAGTCTTAGTTAGCAAAGAAGCCTGCTTGCAGTTTGGTAGATAATGTCTCTCTGGCACTGGGATTGCCCCCTTCTGGCTCTGGCTGCCTGTCACCGGAGGGGGATGGTCTGCAGCTGGTTAGTTCTGTTCAGTCCTTTGTTCTGGGCATGGCCTGTCAGTGTCTTAGGTTAGGACTTTTCGCGTGGTAGCTATCCCACAGTCTGGTTTGCTAGCCCAAGTTAGTTCCCTCAGATTGCCCTCGGGGCATTCAGCCTGGTCCTTACTCTAAGCAATGCAGCCTCCCTGCCTATCCCCCGCTTGCTAGTGGTGGGTGCAGGCGTCTGCGCTGCTTCTCCACTGGGGGAGTTACCGTTGGGCTCGTAATCTGTGGGTTTTAATTATTTATTTATTTTTCCTCCCTGTTATGTTGCCCTCTGTGCTTCCAAGGCTCACCACAGATTTGGCAGTAAGAGTGTTTCCTGATGTTTGGAAACTTCTCTCTTTTTAAAACTCCCTTCCAAGGACAGTGCTCTGCCCCTACCTCTTTTATCTCTTTTTTTGTCTTTTATATTTTTTCCTACCTCCTTTCAAACACAATGGGCTGCTTTTCTGGGTGCCTGATGTCCTCTGCCGGCATTCAGAAGTTCTTTTGTGGAATTTGCTCAGTGTTTAAATGCTCTTTTGATGAATTTGTGCAGGAGAAAGTGGTCTCCCTGTCCTATTCCTCCACCATCTTAGGACTGCCTCCCTCTGCCTTTTCTAAAACCAGCTTGAACATCAGGAAGTTCACGGTTCAGGTACTGCTGAAGCCTGGCTTGGAGAATTTTGAGCATTACTTTACTAGTGTGTGAGATGAGTGCAATTGTGCGGTAGTTTGAGCATTCTTTGGCATTGCCTTTCTTTGGGATTGGAATGAAAACTGACCTTTTCCAGTCCTGTGGCCACTGCTGAGTTTTCCAAATTTCCTGGCATACTGAATGCAGCACTTTCACAGAATCATCTTTCAGGATTTGAAATAGCTCAACTGGAATTCCATCACCTCCACTAGCTTTGCTCATAGTGATGCTTTCCAAGGCCCGCTTGACTTCACATTCCAGGATATCTGGCTCTAGGTCAGTGATCACACCATCGTGATGATCTGGGTCATGAAGATCTTTTTTGTACAGTTCTGTGTATTCTTGCCACCTCTTCTTAATATCTTCTGCTTCTGTTAGGTCCATACCATTTCTGTCCTTTATCAAGCCCATCTTTGTATGAAATGTTCTCTTTGTATCTCTAATTTTCTTGAAGAGATCCCTAGTCTTTCCCATTCTGTTGTTTTCCTCTATCTCTTTGCATTGATTGCTGAGGAAGGCTTTCTTATCTCTCCTTGCTATTCTTTGGAACTCTGCATTAGATGCTTATATCTTTCCATTTCTCCTTTGCTTTTCACTTTTCACAGCTATTTGTAAGGCCTCCTCTGACAGCCATTTTGCTTTTTTGCATTTCTTTTCCATGGGGATGGTCTTGATCCGTGTCTCCTGTACAATGTCATGAACCTCAGTCCATAGTTCATCAGGCACTCTATCTATCAGATCTAGTCCATTAAATCTATTTCTGGCTTCCACTGTATAATCATAAGGGATTTGATTTAGGTCATACCTGAATGGTCTAATGGTTTTCCCTACTTTCTTCAACTTAAGTCTGAACTTGGCAATAAGGAGTTCATGATCTAAGCCACAGTCAGCTCCTGGTCTTGTTTTTGCTGACTGTATAGAGCTTCTCCATCTTTGGCTGCAAAGAATATAATCAATCTGATTTCGGTGTTGACCATCTGGTGATGTCCATGTGTAGAGTCTTCTCTTGTGTTGTTGGAAGAGGGTGTTTGCTATGACCAGTGCGTTCTCTTGGCAAAATTCTTATCCTTTGCCCTGTTTCATTCCATATTCCAGGGCCAAATTTGCCTGTTACTCCAGGTGTTTCTTGACTTCCTACTTTTGCATTCCAGTCCCCTATAATGAAAAGGACAACTTTTTTGGGTGTTAGTTCTAAAAGGTCTTGTAGGTCTTCATAGAACCATTCAACTTCAGCTTCTTCAGCGTTACTGGTTGGGGCATAGGCTTGGATTACTGTGATATTGAATGGTTTGCCTTGGAAACGAACAGAGATCATTCTGTCGTTTTTGAGATTGCATCCAAGTACTGAATTTCAGACTCTTGTTGACCATGATGGCTATCCATCTCTTCTGAGGGATTCTTTCCCACAGTAGTAGATATAATGGTCATCTGAGTTAAATTCACCCATTCCAGTCCATTTTAGTTCGCTTATTCCTAGAATGTTGACGTTCACTCTTGCCATCTCCTGTTTGACCACTTCCAACTTGCCTTGATGCATGGACCTAACATTCCAGGTTCCTATGCAATATTGCTCTTTACAGCATTGGACCTTGCTTCTATCACCAGTCACATCCACAACTGGTATTGTTTTTGCTTTGGCTCTATCCCTTCATTCTTTCTGGAGTTACTTCTCCACTGATCTCCAGTAGTATATTGGGTACCTTCTGACCTGGGGAGTTCCTCTTTCAGTATCCTATCATTTGCCTTTTCATACTGTTCATGGGGTTCTCAAGGCAAAAATACTGAAGTGGTTTGCCATTCCCTTCCCCAGTGGACCACATTCTGTCAGACCTCTCCACCATGACCAGCCCGTCTTGGATGGCCCCACATGGCATGGTTTAGTTTCACTGAATTAGATAAGGCTGTGGTCCATGTGATTAGATTGACTAGTTTTCTGTGATTATGGTTCCATTGTGTCTGCCCTCTGATGCCCTCTCTCAACACCTACCATCTTACTTGGATTTCTCTTACCTTGGATGTTGGCTATCTCTTCACGACGCTCCAGCAAAGTGCAGCCACTGCTCCTTACCTTGGACAAGGGGTATCTCCTCACAGCCGCCCCTCCTAATGATGAACATGGAGTAGTTCCTCTCGGCCGTCCTGTGCCAGCACAGCCACCGCTCCTTGGACGTGGGGTTGCTCCTCTCGGCTGCCGCCCCTGACCTCGGGCGTGGGGTAGCTTCTTCTGGCTGCAGCCCCTGGCCTCGGGCAGGGTGTAGCTCTGCTTGGTCGCCGCCCCTATATATTAAATTATTTTTGTTTTCTTAAATTTATTTATATATGCAACTTACTAATCATCACATTCAGAAAAAAAAGGTAATAGAAAGCAATGAGGGGAAGTAAAGGATATATAGGAAAATTGTAATAATTGTTAGATTTAGGTCAGAAAACATTGGTATTGAACAAACTGTTCTTGAACGTTTTTGCACATGTGAAACTGCTCTTACGGTTGCAACTACACACTATAGTCACAAGGTGGAGATAGGCTCACTTATTAATTCGTACAAGAACACTCCTGTGAATGGAGAGTCCATCCAGAAAGAAATATTTCTCAACATAACATCCTCAAATGCTTGCTCTAAGATGAGAAATGTGAAAATCCCAGAAGGCATAAATCATTGAGAAAATTCACACCATATTTGAATAGTTAACGTTCAAATAAGCGTGCTGAAAAGTGGAAGAAACCCTGAAGTAGGAAGAAGCAAGGACTGTTACTTGTTTCAGGGAAAACCTAGTCTCTAGTCCTGGCTTCATCAACGTCTCATTCTGTGACCCTACTCAAGTCGGGAATGAGTAGCTGTCACGTGTAAAATGAGGAATAGCTGAAGAGAAAGCTAGAGAGCAATTTCAGTCAGAATTGAAATTGCCTTTAAAAATTATGCCTATTAGAATTCTTTGCTAGAAATTTTTAGCCACATAGCAGTTTAATTCTTGTCGTAGAACATTGGCAATTTCCCATGAAGCACAGAGGGTGAATCCAAAGCACATTCTGATTATGCAGCCTTCAAAGTTTATTTTGAAAGGACCCTTATAGATTGTTTTGACAGAGAGTGTGGTTGGATCCATATGCCTGGGTGGTTGTATTTAGGTCCTAGCCCTGTTAGTGCATCGCCTCCTGTTCTCACGTGCTCAGTTGTGTCTGACTCTTTTCAGCTCCATGGACTGCAGCCCACCAGGCATCTCTGTCCATGGAAATTTTGCAGGCAAGAATACTGGGGTGGGTTGCCATTTCCTCCCTTAGGGGATCTTCCAGACCCAGGGATCAAACCCTCATCTCTTGCATCTTCTGCATTGGCAGGTGGATTCTTTAGCAGTACCACAACCTGGAGAGTCTCAGATCACCTCCTAAATGCTGACGCATCATTCTATGATGCTTATTATTTGAAAAATGGTCCTTTCAGAAAACTGCTCTTGTAACTCAGTCATCCTCCTGAGGTTTCAAGTAATTAATAATCACGTATATGAGTGAAAAAGACATTGAGCTAACCCCAGTTCACTCACTATCTTACTCCAGTTGCAAGAGACTACAAACAATAATCACCTAGGAGAGCTCATTCAGTAAACAAATTCCATTTGATAATTATTTGTTTTTTGTTCAGGAAATACTTATTGAACATTTACTGTGTGTCAAAACCATGCATGGACTAGAATGCTATGAAGGTCTTGATCTCATGGAGCTCAAATGGCAATAGTGGTAATAAAATGATAACAATAATACAATGATATATAAATAAATATCAAATTTCATATATCATGAAGGAAATAAGCTGTGTAAAAGGACAAAACAGATAAACTGCTTCTGACTGATATACAACTTTTTTTTTTTTTTTTTTACTTTGTTTGGTTTTGCTTTGTTGGAAGAGAACAAGTATAGCTACAAACACACAAACACATACAAATCGCACACACACACACAAAACAAAACCCAGTAGGCCCACAAGAGGACAGAATGGAGTTCATCGAACACCAGCAGATTCAAAGTACTTGCTGTCAAGGGGTGAACTAAAAAGTATGCCCATCATACCTGGTTACCTTAGTTGCTTCATGAGTTTATAGATGTTTAGAACTTTAAAACTTTTTTAATAATTATCTTGTACTTCCTGGATTGTCCTTTCTCACAGTGCTTGGTATGAAAGTCAAACTTATTCTTTTTTATCCATACCTGCATTTTATTTTTTTAAAAATTTATTTATTTTAATTAGAGGCTAATTACTTTACAATATTGTATTGGTTTTGCCATACATCAACATGAGTCTGCCATGGGTGTACACATGTTCCCAATCCTGAACCCTCCTCCTACCTCCCTCCCCATACCATCCCTCTGGGTCATCCCAGTGCATCAGCCCCAAGCATCCTGTCCTGCATCAAACCTGGACTGGCAATTCGTTTCTTATATGATATTATACATGCTTCAATGCCATTCTCCAAAATCATCTCCCCCCTCCCTCTCCCACAGAGTCCAAAAGACTGTTCTATACATCTGTGTCTCTTTTGCTGTCTCGCATACAGGGTTATCATTACCATCTTTCTAAATTCCATATATATGCGTTAGTATACTGTATTGGTGTTTTTCTTTCTGGCTTACTTCACTCTGTATAATCGGCTCCAGTTTCAACCACCTCATTAGAACTGATTCAAATGTATTCTTTTTAATGGCTGAGTAATACTCCATTGTGTGTATGTACCACAGCTTTCTTATCCATTCATCTGCTGATGGCCATCTAGGTTGCTTCCATGTCCTGGCTATTATAAACAGTGCTGCGATGAACATTGGGGTACACATGTCTCTTTCAATTCTAGTTTCCTTGGTGTCATACCTGCATTTTAAAGGAACAGAATTTGACTGGTGGCTACTTACACATCGTGGATCAGAAAGAATAGTTTTTATAAAGCTGGCTAATGCATGTATGTTTTATTTTTAAATTTTCCCAGTATAATTTTTTCCACAATAATTGATGTTTAAAAAAAATTGAAATACAATTACTTTACAATGTTGTGTTAGTTTCCAGTGTACAGCAAAGGGATATACAGTAGGTCCTTGCTGTTTATTTTACAGGTAATAGTGTAATAAGTTAAACATGACACCTGCTTTTAACACACACTGTATATATTGAGGAGCTCTGTCAATGGGTGTAACAGGAAGACAAAATAATGGGAAATGAACTTCAAATGAAAACACATGGCATAGAAAATAAATGGAAGACATTCCATTGGTCCAGTTTCAAGGGCCATTAACTATGGCATAAATATACCGTTGTTATGCCCTTACTCTTTTTTTAATTAGTTAATTTATTTTAATTGGAGGCTAATTACTTTACAATATTGTGGTGGTTTTTGCCACACATTCACATGAATCAGCCATGGGTGTACAGGTGTTCCCCATCCTGAACCCCCCTCTCAGCTCCCTCCCTATCCCATCCCTCAGGGTCATGCCAGTGCACCGGCCCTGAGCACCCTGTCTCATGCATCGAACCTGGACTGGCGATCTATTTCTCATATGATAATATACATGTTTCAATGCTATTCTCTCAAATCATCCCACCCTCGCCTACTCCCACAGAGTCCAACAGTCTGTTCTTTACGTCTGTGTCTCTTTTGCTGTCTCGCATATAGGGTCATCATTACCATCTTCCTAAATTCCATATATATGTGTTAATGTACTGTATTGGTGTTTTTCTTTCTGACTTACTTCACTGTGTATAATAGGCTCCAGTTTCATGAAACTCATTAGGACTGATTCAAATGCATTCTTTTTAATAGCTGAGTAATATTCCATTGTATATGTGTACCACAGCTTTCTTATCTTTTCATCTGCCGATGGACATCTAGGTTTCTTCAATGTCCTGGCTACTGTAAACAGTGTTGTGATGAACATTGGGGTACATGTGTCTCTTTCAATTCTGGTTTCCTTGGTGTGTATGCCCAGCAGTGGGATTGCTGGGTCGTATGGCAGTTCTATTTCCAGTTTTTTGCCCTTACTCTTTTAACTGAATCAGAGACTTCTTTTCATTGTTTTATCATGATACTTGTCCAGCTCTAGCCAGGAGAGAAGCAGAACAGTCTTACAATCATAAAAAAGGACTAATTATAATATTGCAAAGAAGAAACTAAATCCTGTTTTTAAAAAGTGGAAAGAAAAAGAGAGTCAGAGTGATTTGAGGAAAAGTTCAGAAAGAAATGAACATTTGATTCAAGCCTTCTACAGTTCCTAGGCTTTTTCTAGGCAAAGAATAAAAGGATTATATGAAAGGAGCCTGTCACATGTATGGTGCAACCATGAAATTTTGAAACATCAGGATGTGTTCAAAGAGTGGTCAGGAGCCTGCATCAGAAGCATGGATGCACAGAGGAAGTGTAGATGGCCGATCCTGAGTGACATAATAGGTTGACATGACTTGGCTTTGCAGTGAGTTTATTGTCAGTAAAACATGAAAGTCACTCAGTTGTGTCCAACTCTTTGTGACCCTATGGACTAAAGAGTCCATGAAATTCTCCAGGCAAGAATACTGGAGTGGGTAACCTTTCCTTTCTCCAGGGGATCTTCCCAACCGAGGGATCGATCCCAGGTCCCCCACATTGTAGGTGGATTCTTTACCAGCTATATAAACATTGACTCAAATAGTGCAACCAAAAAATGTTCTCTTAGATCTGATATTTTTTAATCTGTCTAGAATATGGTTAGACTTGTCTTCCTCCTGGAATTGCATCTTTATAGTTTGAGTTTCAGAGATGACCTCAGCCTTATCATATCCAAGAATGAATTCAAGTGATTATCTAATAGTGCAATAGCAAATGACAGTTCAAGAACCTAACTTCTTGGGCTTAGTTTCATTGTAAAAGGTTCTTACGGATGTGTGCTTTAGGGGTGCTTGAATTCAGATCACATAAATATAGGAGAAAGAAAGTGCTATATTTGGAATGAATTCTGAACTAACTGAATGAACTTAGCTTTATCCTGATCTGCTTTAGAAGGTTGCTTTGAACATCATTCCAAGGAGGTAGGAATGTACATTGTCCATTGTGGGAACATTTTTTCTAAAGTATCTGTTCTTTATAGGTCTTTTCCCTCGAAAGAACAAACACTTCAAAAATCTCACTTTTATCATATATTATTACTTTGTAAATATAATCTTGTCGAGAATATTTTTCTAAAAATGTATTGATGTTTCCTAAGTAACTGGCACAAAATGAATTATCCTTTGACTATTTGATGTGTTCAAAATTTTATAAGTATTATAAATCAACAGGCATGGAAAACAGAAACTAAAATTTTGTTTTGATCATTATAGCATTATTTGAATTTATATGATTCAGGCTGGCACTGACTTGTCAGACATAAAAGGGAATGAAATTGGGTCATTTGTAGAGATGTGGATGGATCTAGAGTTTGTCATGCAGAGTGAAGTAAGGAAGAAAGAGAAAAATAAATTTCATATTAATGCATATATGTAGAATCTAGAAAAATGGTATAGGTGATCCTATTTGCAAAATAGAAATAGAGAACAAATGTATGGATATCAAAGGAGAAAGGGGGTGGTGGGAGGAATTGGGGGAGTTGATTGACATATCTACACTACTGGTACTATGTACATATATAAAATAGACACCAAATGAGAACATACTGTATAGCATGGGTCCCCAATTTCCCATATCTAATGTCTGATGATCTGAGATGGAGCTGATATAATGATAATGGAAATAAATAAACAAATGTACAGTGAATGTAATGCACTTGAATCATCCTGAAACCATAACCTCCTCCCTGGTTGGTGGAAAAATTGTCCTCCTGAAATTGGTATCTACTGCCAAAAAGAAATTGGTACCTGGTGCACAGTGCATAGCATATGGAACTCTAATTAATGCACTGTGGGAAGGAAGTCCTAAAGGGAGGGGATAAATGTATACGTAAGACTGGTTCAATTTGCTGTACAGTAGAAACTAACGCACTATTATAAAGCAATTACACTCCAATGAAATTTAATTTAAAAAAAAAGCAGGGATAAAATTAAAATGAAAAGAACTTTGCAATGATGGAGAAGAGTTAAGTTCCTTTCCCCAAATTCCTTTAGTAATGGATCTCTGATATAAGATCCAGAGAATGGATTATTTTACAATGTTGTGTTAGCTTCTGCTGTACAATGAAGTGAATCAGCTATAAGTGTGTGTATATATATATATATATATATATATATATATATATATATATCCCCTCCCTCCTGAGCCTCCTGCTTGCACCCCTCCGCATCAGACTCTTCTAGGTCATCACAGAGCACTGAGCTCAGTTCTCTGTGCTATATAGCAGCTTCCCACTAGCTATTCATTTTACATATGGTTGTGTATTTATGTCAAAGCTAACACACCCATCAGAATGACCATCATGAACAAAATCTACAAACAGGAAATGCTGGAGAGCGTGTGGAGGAAAGGGAACCCTCCTGTACCACTGGTGGGAATGTAAATTGATACAGCCACTATGGAGAACGGTATGGCAGTTCCTTAAAAAACTGAAAAATAGAACTACCATATGATCCACCTATCTGACTCCTGAGCACATACCCTGAGACATCTTTTCCTTAGGTATATGTTTTCTCAGTTATTTAATGAGGAGGTTAGACATGAACTTTTGTAAAATTCACAAAAATTAGAATTCTCAGTGTGTGTTCACTTTGTACCACAAAATGTGCATGGAGCCACTATGACAATATATACAGTTAAAATGACAGAGATCTGAAATGGAAATTAAAGAGATGGAAGGGGATGTCTAGTCAATTGGAAGAATATATTCCTTTGTTTCTGACAGGTTTTAGTTCTTTTTGGCAGATCCATCTATTTTCTGCAGCACAGTAATCAGAAATACATTGTGTCTTTGATATGTAAACACAGCAGTCTTCTTTAGCATCACCAAAAATGGGTAATCTGTGGAGAAAAAGAAAAGACTCTCTTAGTGTTCATGATTTTCTCACACAATTCTCCTCATCCAGCCAGTATTTTCTGTAACTTTCAGGAAACAACAAGATGCTCAGATATTAAGCACTGGGTAAATAAACTGTCTAATGTCAGAAAGTGAAAAGGAGCTAAAAAGCCTCTGAAAGAGGGGGGAAGAGGAGAGTGAAAAGTTGGCTTGAAACTCAACATTCAAAAGCTAAGATTTTAGCTCCAGTTCTATCACTTCATGGCAAATAGCAGGGGGAAAAATGAAAGCAGTGACAGATTTTGTTTGCTTGGGCTCCAAAACCTTTGTAGACAATGACTGAAGATGTGAAATTAAAAGACACTTGCTCCTGGGAATGGCTACCCACTCCAGTATTCTTGTCTGGAGACTTCCATTTCTGTGGGTAGAGGAACCTGGAGACATATATCCATAGGGTGGGAAAGAGTCAGACAGGACTGAGGGACTAACACTTTCCCTTTCACTTTTTTTTCACTTGCTCCTTGGAAGGAAAGCTATGACAAACCTAGACAGCATATTCAAAAGCAAAGACATCACTTTGCCAGCAAACGTCAATATGGTCAAAGCTATGGCTTTTCCATTACTCATGTACTGATGTGAAATTTATACCATAAAGAGAGTAAGTGCCGAAGAATTGATGCTTTCAAATCGTGGTGCTGGAAAAGATTCTTGAGAGTCCCTTGGATTGCATGCAAATCAAACCAGACAATTCTAAAAGAAATCAACCCTGAATATTCCTTGGAAGGACTGATGCTCCAATACTTTGACCACCTGATGGGAAATGCCAACTCATTGGAAAAGACCCTGATGCTGGGAAAGACTGAGGCTAAAGGAGAAGGGGGAGGCAGAGGATGAGATGGTTAGATAGCATCACTGACTCAAATGGACATGAATTTGAGCAAACTGGGAGACACTGGAGGACAGAGGACCCTGGGGAGCTGCAGTCCATGGGGGTCAGAAAGGGTTGGACATGACTTAGCAACTGAACAGTGATAACTACACAGTCAGTCACAAATATAAACTTTTAAAACAAAGCTAACATAAACATCTGGAACTTACAAGTTCATCTTCACTGGAAGCGAAGCATTCTAAACAGAAATGTCATCATGATATATACAAAATGAAGCTTTGAAAATTGGAAACTGAATCTCCTATTAACATATCACATGAAAAACTTATTGCTTTCATGGAACTTTGATTTTCTTAAATATTTAGGATATAACGACCTAGTATTTGGGGAGGCATTGAAATGATACCTATAGAAGTGTGATCAGGCTTAAACAGAGTATGTGCTCAGGAAATGTAGTAAGTACATAGATAGATACACAGGGTCTGCAGAATTTGAATGTGGACAGAAAAGGAGGCTCAGTTCATGTTGTATGTAGTAGAAAGTTCATTTTTTTCCCCCATTCCAAACAGTTCACGAGTGTCTGCTGTGATCCATGTTCTATTAATTCCAAAGATGCAGGAGTGTTGTGGCTCATTGCAGATGTGGTGTGAGTAGCAGTCAAAGAATGGGATGGCCACGCAGAACTTGTGTGCTAGGATGGGATATGCGCAAGACGTTCACCTGCTTGTCCTAAATCGAAAGTGAAGTGGTACAGTGGGCAGGGCTCTATCACAGATTTTCTTTGTTCCTTTTTTCTATTTCTTCATAAAGCCCCTTGGCCCTGAGAAGTCCACCTGATTCCCTCCTAGGGCCTGACAGTCTAGTCACATCAGCATTTCTTTCAAGAGAGTAATAGCAAAAGTGTCTTTTACTATTTTCTCTCTTTCACCTTTCTGGTCCCTTCAACTTTCAAGATAACGTTTTTATGCTCAACTGACCAAGCCCATTTCCAAAAGGCCCTTGGTAACTTTGCAGGCTCACTTTGATCAGATCTCTGCCTAGTTCTTCAGTGTTATCTTCTTTAACCCCCAAAGCAGTCCTGTTAAAAAAATAATTATCACTCTGTTTTACTTTAGTTGAAAACCAGGGTTCAGTTCAGTTCAGTCACTCAGTCCTTTCTGACTCTTTGTGACCCCATGGACTGCAGCACGCCAGGCCTCTTTGTTCATCATCAACTCCGGGAGTTTACTCAAACTCATGTCCGCTGAGTTGGTGATGCCATCCAACCATCTCATACTCTGTCTTCCCCTTCTCCTCCTTCCTTCTATCTTTCCCAGCATCAGGGTCTTTTCAAATGAGTCAGTTCTTCACATCAGGTGGCCAAAATATTGGAGTTTCAGCTTTAGCATCAGTCCTTCCAATGAATATTCAGGACTTATTTCCTTTAGGATGGACTGGTTGTATCTCCTTGCAGTCCAAGGGACTCTCAAGAGTCTTCTCCAACACCGCAGTTCAAAAGCATCAATTCTTCTGCACTCAGCTTTCTTTATAGTCCAACTCTCACATCCATACACGACTACTGGCAAGACCACAGCTTTGACTAGACGGACCTTTGTTGGTAAAGTAATGTCTCTACTTTATAATATGCTGTCTAGATTAGTGCACTAAATAAAAGCAGTGTCTAACTGCTGCTGTTTTATTATCATATGATACCTTCCAGATTTACCTGATCACAGTATTCATAAAACCATTACTTTAATCTTCAGAATAAAATAGAATGTTCAGTCACATTTAATCTATCAACTATGCCTGTATTTCTTCTCATAAAGACCTCAGAGTTTTCCAATTTTATAATAAACCTTAATAAAATAAACATAATGCCCCAGTAAGAAACATACACACATGTAACCAAAATTAACCTTTTCTAATGACAAAGAAATAAAAGTAAGCTAATATCAGAGTTGCATTTATATGTCAATGAAGTGTAGATAATAAGCCCTGTAAAACAAATAAAAATTCAGAATAGATTTTATTTAACAAAATACATTTGCCTTTTAATATGTTTATTCTAGTCCAGAACACTTTATTTTAAAATAATATTCATTTTAAAGTACTGCACTTAAAAAAATACTGTATTTTAGAATGAGTCAAACAAATCAAAACTTGGTAATTAAACCAACATATCTCAATGTTAGGTAACTTTCCACACAATAAAATATTACTATATTATTACTATATTACTATGTTTACTATATTACTAAATTATTACTATACTATATTTATACTATATATAAACTTGCATATGCTCCTGGGTATTAACCTTCCATGTCTTGGTTTTTTGAATGAGAAAAAGAATCGATTTTAACTGTAATTTATACAAATGTCAATAAATCTTTTGCGAACTCAAAAAGCATAACACAATGTCATCTGTTCTGAAAAACTCAACAAAAATTCTTTTCAGAAACTTGGTTGGATGCCTGCACACTTTCGCTTTCTAGGGAAAAATAGTGTCCTGCCCTTTGATGTACAAAAAAGATGAAGTCCGTTAAAGGTTTGTAATTTAATTTGTAACATCAATCCTAAAACACTCATGGTTATCCTGACCATCTTGCAATAAGAGACTATAGTGAGACAACCAGAAAAAAATGGCAAGGGCTTCCCTAACGACTCAGTGAAGAAGCTACCTGCCAAAGCAGGAGACACAGGTTCGATCCCTAATCTGGGGAGATCCTACATGCTGTGGAGCAACTAATCCTGTGCAACACAACTATCGTGTCTGTGCTCTAGAGCCCACACACCGCAACTACTGAAGCCCAAGTGCCCTAGAAGAGGTGCTCAGCAAGAGAGAAACTACCACAGTGAAAAGCCCGCACACCACAGCTAGAGAGTAGCCTCCACTCTGAGCAACTAAAGAAAACTCTGAGCAGCAGTGAAGACCCAGCACAGACAAAAATAAATAAATAAAATGTAAGAAAAAGAAATGGCAAATAGCTCAAATTGTGGCTTATGCAGGTTTATAACATCTCCTCAAACAACTCTTTTTCCACACTACTGGTTAAAATAGGCTGCGATATTTATCACAATTTGGCTAGTTCCCAAATATCTGGATTCCACATACTCTGATATGCGCTATATTTTTCTTCTCGTATTTATCGTTCCAGCGTGGCCCACTAAGGTATGTGGTCCCACAGGTTGAAAAGCTATTTAACAATTCTTTGGGTCAATAGCTTCTAGCTAGAAATTTCTTTATTTTTAAATTTTATTCTTTTAAAAACTTCTTTGTGTGTGTCCCTCCCAAAGGAATTGATCTATTCCTTGTCTCTTAAAACTGCACTGCAGATAAAATATATGTTGTGACAAAGGGTTGGTGTGTTTTCACATATAGAAATTTTTAACCAACTTCAGAATCATTCTTCTTCTCAGGCTATTAACTATAAATCTCAGTCTTCAATAACAATGTTGTAAATTGAATATTCAAATTAGCTTACCTAATACTCACATTTTAGAATTTAAAAAGGATCCATTTACCCACTTCCAGCTCTTCTCTGAGAATGTAAAATTTAATCCAATCCAAAACAGAATTCCTTCTTCGTTTATCAGGTTTTGTATGAGTATCTGTAAATGAAACAGAAGAAATGACTGCATATTGAATCTGTTTATCTGTTACTGGTTTGTATTCTTATGCTCATCCTCTGAAACCCAGTTCAAGTATCACCTCTTCTTTTTTTTTTTTTTTAATTTTATTTTATTTTTAAAGTTTACAATATTGTATTGGTTTTGCCAAATATCGAAATGAATCCACCACAGGTATACATGTGTTCCCCATCCTGAACCCTCCTCCCTCCTCCCTCCCCATACCATCCCTCTGGGTCGTCCCAGTGCACCAGCCCCAAGCATCCAGTATCATGCATCGAACCTGGACTGGTGACTCGTTTCATACATGATATTCTACATGTTTCAATGCCATTCTCCCAAATCTTCCCACCCTCTCCCTCTCCCACAGAGTCCATAAGACTGTTCTATACATCAGTGTCTCTTTTGCTGTCTCGTATACAGGGTTATTGTTACCATCTTTCTAAATTCTATATATATGTGTTAGTATACTGCTTTGGTGTTTTTCTTTCTGGCTTACTTCACTCTGTATGAGGCCTTTCCTGACTCCCTGTTGGAGTTAATTAATCCTTATTTGTGATATTTCTATTTGTTCATTTATATATTAATATATACAAATGTTTATATTTATATTGTATTCATTAAATTATATTTATTTTGTTTACATGTCTATTTAGTCTCTCAGATTGTGAGCTTCTTGAAGTCAAGGTTGATATTTTCATCTGCATAGAACCCTTAAGGCTAAAGCACAAAGATCTTGATGTGGCTAGAAGTCAGTGCTAAGTTGTATTAAAGTATTTTACTTAATTATTTACCATTCTTCCCGATCTTGAATAAGCAGTAGACTGGATTCTCTTGTGGAACAGTCAGCTAGACTGTCATTCCAAGATTTGGAAGTTTCATGAAGATATAAGCATTTATGTCAGATTTGTTGCCAATGCATTGGGCATGTTAACAGAACTGGTCTCTCTAAAGTAAGAAAGAAGGGGAACAATAAAGTAAGAAAGAGGAAGAAGAAATAAATGTTATGTTTCTAACCTGTCCCCACCCCACTAACACTAACTACGCATGCACTAGTCGTCATAAATTCAGGAAAGACTTTGATCATCGCTGTGAGGACAATTATGTATTTAGAATTTAATATAACTGTGACGCTTTTGAGACCATTGTTCATTCTGCTACTAAGATTTGAAAAATAGTGACCAGTTAAAATAGTAACAGACAGAATAACTTGTTCAAGTCCACACACGCAGATGGTGATAGAGACAAACTCTTTCTAGGATTCCTTAAATTCCTCACCAGTGCTCTTTCTACTCCATGGACAACAATATCAAAATCATCTAAAAAATACACTTGAAACAATATACTTGAAAGCAAATAATAATTCATAAGTTAATGGCAAATACCATGGAGAAAAATTATAAAAACATTCTAATGCTAAATTATATATTTGCCTATTCAGTTCAACTCAGTAACTCAGTCTTGTCCGACTCTGTAAATTCATGGATTGCAGCATGGGGCTTCCTTGTCCATCACCAACTCCCAGAGCTTGCTCAAACTCATGTCCATCGAGTCGGTGATGCCATCCAACCATCTCAACCTCTGTCATCCCCTTCTCCTTCTGCCTTCAATCTTTCCCAGCATCAGTGTCTTTTCCAATGAGTCAGCTCTTTGCATCAGGTGGCCAAAGGATTGGAGCTTCAGCTTCAGTATCAGTCCTTCCAATGAATATTCAGGACTGATTTCCTTTAGGATTGACTGGTTTGATCTCCTTGCAGTCCAAAAGATTCTCAGGAGTCTTCTCCAACACCACAGTTCAAAAACATCAATTCTTCAGCACTCAGCTGTCTTTATGGTCTGGGTCTCACATCCATACAAGACTATTGGAAAAACCATTGCTTTGACTAGACGGACTTCTGTTGGCAAAGTAATGTCTCTGATTTTTAATATGCTGTCTATGTTGGTCACAGTTTTTCTTCCAAGCAGCACATGTCTTTTAATTTCATGGCTATAGTCACAATCTGCAGTGATCTGGGAGCCCTAGAAAATAAAGTCTGTCACTGTTCCCATTTTTTCCCCATCTATTTGCCATGAAGTGATGGGACCAGATGCCATCATCTTCATTTTTTGAATGTTGAATTTTAAGCCCACTTTTTCACTCTCCTCTTTCACTTTCATCAAGAGGCTCTTTAGTTCTTCACTTTTTGCCATAAGGGTGGTGTCATCTGCATATCTAAGATTATTGATATCTCTCTCGGTAATCTTGATTCCAGCTTGTGCTTCATCTAGCCCGGGATTTCACACAAGGTACTCTGCACATAAGTTAAATAAGCAGAGTGACAATATACAGCCTTGATGTACTCCTTTCCCAAATTGGAATCAGCTCATTGTTTTTTGCATTTCTTCTTCTTGGGGGTGGGTTATTAACAGAATCTATTGGATAGCATTTTCTAGAAGGATTTCCCAAGTTTCTTAAAATTTCTGTTCTGTACAATGTATATAATAAATGATCACTTTCTGCTGCAGTCACTCATCAATAGTGTATTAAAACACACTACTTAGAAAGTATAAGAACATGATCAATGTCTTAATGATTAATACAATAAATTTAAAGAATTCATTTCACATTTGTGTTTCATTAATTAACTTCAGACCAAAGTTAACTGCTTGATATATTCATTCAAATCACCTAATAGCCCATGTAAATGACTATTTGACTATAGCTTGGTTTTTAACTATTAATTAATTATTGACTATCCTGGCAGGAATATTCATTAAGACAGTATTATCTGGTTAAGATCATAGGCTCTGAATATAGACGACCAAAGTCTCAGTGTCACCTCTTAGGACTTGTATGACTCTGAATGAGTGGCTTAATCTTTCCATGTCTCTGTTTTGTCAAAGGTAAAAGCAGAGTGATAATACTATCTTAATGTATTGGTTGTTATTAGCCTTAATTAAGATAAGGCAATGATATCTATCAAATTTTAGCCATTGTTCTTAAGAAATTCAAGGCACAAAATATACCTGTTGTTTCCATCCTCTTTTCTTGGGAATCCACAGTGCTTTTTCCTTTTGATGAGTTTTGTATTAAGGATATCACTGGTAAATAAAGAGAAACTATTTTAAAAGGTTAATGCTAAAAGCTGCAGTGAAATGGATATGCTATATTTATCACTTCCGGAAATGATTTCAACAAGCTTGAAATGAACAGAAGATAAAAGGAATAGCAATGTAGTAACAGAGAGTCCATTTAGAAGACAATGTAAACAAATACATAACAAGTCAACCCACAGAAACATTGAGTTACTTGCTTCTACTATAAATAAGACTTTACCAATTTACTTAAACTTTCTTTGTTTGCTTATCAGCCTGCAATGCAGGGGGCTCCGGTTGGATTCCTGGGTCGTGAAGATCTGCTGGAGAAGGGATAGGCTACCTACTCCAGTATTCTTGGGCTTCCCTTGTGGCTCAGCTGGCAAAGAACCCAAGAGCCCCTTGCAGAAGGGAGAGGCTACCCATTCCAATATTCTGACCTGGAGAATTCCATGGACTGTATGGTCCATGGGGTTGCAAAGAGTCAGATATGACTGAGCGACTTTCACTTTCACATTTTTTACTTGCTTTCAGTAACCTGGTGTTGCTTAAACTTTTAAATTGCTTACACTCCTGTTTGCATGCTCCATCTTCAGAATATAGTGCCTATCGTATGTGAGACATTGCCCAGGACAATCTGAAATTTAGTAGGCACTTAAGAAACTATAGGGACTTCCTAAGCCATCCAGTGTTAAGACTTTGCCTTCCAGTGCATGGGGAGTAGGTGTGATCCCTGGTTGGAAAGCTGAGATCCCACATGCGTCTTGGCCAAAAACAAAAAACAAAAACAAACAAAAACCCAGAACATAGGAAGAACAGAAGCAATATTGTAACAAGTTCAACAAACTTTAAAACTGTAAGCTTTACAAAATCTAAATACAAATCAAGTATTTCTGATGAATCAGTTCAGTTCAGTTCAGTCGCTCAGTTGTGTCCGACTCTTTGCAACCCCATGAATCGCAGCACGCCAGGCCTCCCTGTCCATCACCAACTCCCAGAGTTCACTCAAACTCATGTCCATCGAGTGGGTGATGCCATCCAGCCATCTCATCCTCTGTTGTCCCCTTCTCCTCCTGCCCCCAATCCCTCCCAGCATCAGGGTCTTTTCCAATGAGTCAACTCATCGCATGAGGTGGCCAAAGTATTGGAGTTTCAGCTGTAGCATCAGTCCTTCCAATGAACACCCAGGACTGATCTCCTTTAGGGTGGACTGTTGGACCTCCTTCTCCAACACCACAGTTCAAAAGCATCAATTCTTCTGTGCTCAGCTTTCTTTATAGTCCAAATCTCACATCCATACATGACTACTGGAAAAACCATAGCCTTGACTAGACGTACCTTTGTTGGCAAAGTAATATCTCTGCTTTTGAATATGCTATCTAGGTTGGTCATATCTTTCCTTCCACGGAGTAAGAATCTTTTAATTTCATGGCTGCAATCACCATCTGCAGTGATTTTGGAGGCCAAAAATGTAGTCTGACACTGTTTCCCCTGTTTCCCCATTTATTTGCCATGAAGTGATTGGACCAGATGCCATGATCTTAGTTTTCTGAATTATGAGCTTTAAGGCAACATTTTCACTCTCCACTTTCACTTTCATCAAGAGGCTTTTTAGTTCCTCTTCACTTTCTGCCATAAGGGTGGTGTCATCTGCATATCTGAGGTTATTGATATTTCTCCTGGCAATCTTGATTCCAGCTTGTGTTTCTTCCAGTCCAGCGTTTCTCATGATGTACTCTGCATATAAGTTAAATAAGTTATTGATATTAGTGGCTAAGTTGAAATGTACTGTAGATTTAAAACATACACACTAGATTTCAAAGATCTAAAACAATCTGTAAAAACAATGTCAAATAGCTCATCAATAGTTTTTGTATTACTATGTGTTGAAATCTTTTGGTGCATTACATAAAATATATTTTAAAATAAAAACTGTAAATTATTGGAAATTTTCTTTGTTATTGTCACCCTTTTATCATAATTAAAATTAAAAAAAAATTCTTGGAGCACATGTGAAATCCCTTGCGATGACTCTGAGAACAACGAGGAAGAGAAATATCAGAGGCCAAATGTTTTAGAATGAATATGGGCTGAGCACTATTAGAGCACTGTTTTGTGACTCTTTATATTTCATTGGTCTCCCACTAAGTTTGGGGTAGCCATATTGATGGTACAAGTAGAATAAGTAGAAAAATAAAAATAAGTGGTCTTGTACCACTTACCTGAAATTTTCAATGCAATCACAGTAAAGGCAAGAAGAATAATCCCAGCACACCCAAGTTTCAGAGCGAATCTATGCTGACATGGACCCCGACAAACATCTGAGAGATTAAGAAAATATACCAGGTTAACTCAGTTGAGTTCATTTGGTACAAAACGCAAAGGTTGTTTGGATCACATAAGAAAGAGCTAGATTTAGGATGAGGGATAGGGGCAGAAAAGATCATTTACCAATCATCTTAAAGTAGGATTCTGAAGACTTACCTGGTGGTCCAGTGGTTAAGAATTTGCCTGCCAACGCAGGGCACAGAGGTTGGATCTCTGGTCCAGGAAGATTTCACGTGCCACAGCACAACTAAGTCCATGCTCCACAACAAGAGAAGCCACCACAGTGAGAAGCCCATGCATTGCAAGTGAAGAGTAACCCCCCTCACCATAACCAGAGAAAGGCTGCATGCAGCAACAAAGCCCCAGTGCAGCTAAAATAAATAAACAAGAGACCAAGGGGGTGGAAATGACAAATACATAAAAGTTTTCTCTTTTGCACTTAATATCATCTAATACATAATATACTTATTCATTTATATGTATGTCTTCCTAGTAGTATAATATAAACACAAGAATAGAAAATATTTTTTCACTATTTTGTTCACTTACAGTCGCCCCAGCACCAGGGCACATCTGCCTCAGGTGCTTATTTTTGGATGAAAAGATAAACACTAGAGGCATTTTGCCAACACTTATCTACTTTTATAAGAAATTATAAATTAAATAAGTCACAACTCACATCTCTGTCTGGTTTTCCCGAATGTCTTTAATATAATCACTATTCCACAGTCCCATAGCCTGAACAGTTCAGCCAAAGAGCTCAGGGGTAGTTTCACAATAATTGTAATACCAGGTCAATGTGCAGAGAAAGAATGTCACCTGCCATTTCAATAAACAAGAGATGTTGCAACCACAAAGCCATCAAGCAGGGCAGCTGCCCCGATGGTGAAGCCTGAGGGGAATTCAGGATAGAGGAAAAACAGGATAAAAGCCTGGGTATTTAAAATACATGTGAGTGATTGATTTCAATAAGAATGATTGATTTTTGTGTGTGTCTTCCCACATGTAGAAAAGCACTAAAATCATTAACTTGAGACATCTGTTTTTGTGATCAGCAGTTGTCTTTTGACATTCAACTACATGTTTTTCCTTTTGTTTTAAGCAAAAACTCCTATAAATCCTGGATCCTCCATCACCTTTTGGGAAAGTTCCTTAGAGTTATCTAAGAGGCTACCTTCTTGGCTATGGTCCTCAGTAAAGTCACCAAATACATAATTCTCAACTTTTACATTATGCATTTTTTTCAGTCAAGTGTTTATAAGCACACATTTTGTTCTTACTTTATTCTATTTTGTTTTTCAGATTTACTTTTAGAATGATATTTTGTGGAATAATGATTGCAATCAAAATAGACAATAGAATGATATTTTGTGGAATAATGATTGCAATCAAAATGACTTGGGATCATAGATAGTAGCTTTTGAGGAAAATCTTGCCATCTTTCTGTATACTCATTCTCCAAAATGTCCTTTCAACACCATCCTCCTTTCTTCCACTTTTGCTTGATTTGAATAGGGAAGAGAAAGCCTTGCTCTTTCACATGAAAAAATACCTGTAGCTTCACCAAACTCTCACTGTAGTTATCAAAATCCCCCAAATTTCTATTACCCCATATGAAAGTATCATCAAACTCTTTTGTAACCCTAAGACTTTTCAATCTCCAATTTAGAATGTTGATAATTTAATAGTTTCAAATTATACCAAATGGTCTTAAAAAGATACAACCCATGTGCTAAGTACACTATGAAATGAATATCACATGGGATAAAAATTACAATATTAGTAAATTTGGTTTGACATCAGAAGGCAGTAGTATATTATGATAATTTTATACATTTTTCTACTTAGTTTCTAGTTTCTTTTCATCCATCCCCAGCCCATGGAATCCATTACCTCATGTTAGAATCCCTATCTCCTTCACTCAGAATACTAGATCACACACACACAAAATTGCCAACTTCAACAAATGTCAAATAGTTTCATCAATGATTTTCTCCCATGTCCTGTGGCTTACCTCCTTCTAAGCTGATATACATTTTAATTTAAAAGTCATCAGATTGTGATTCCATTCAAGTCTTTGATCTTGAATATCATTTTTTTCAGAACATTTTTTCCCTTCCTTTTGTAGAGTGAAAGATGTCAATCATTAAGACTACACTCCAGTGTTTTGAAGGGAACATCATGGGTGCAAATGCATTGGAACTTACAGTAATTTATAAAGGAATTTGGAATAAAGTAGGTAACTATTACAGCAAGGTAGTAAAGTATCTCTAAACATACTCCTTTGTTAAAAAATAAACAAACTGAAAAACAAAAAGGGGACTTTCTGGTGGTTCAGTGGTTAAGCCTCCAAGCTTCCACTGCAGGGAGCATGGATGTGAACCCTGGTCTGGGAACAAAGATCATGCATGGTGCATGGTGAAGCAGAAAAACCAAAAAGACAAAGAAAAATACTTCTTTGTTCATATGTTCATAGATGTAAAATATTTCTTAAAGAATCCTTTTGCCAAGGTTCAGTGATAAGAGCGATGTTCACTTTTCACAAAATTATCTTGATAAAAAACAAACCTACAAGATGTGGTTTTTTTCCCATATCTGTGATTACCTATAGACAGGCCATGCTATATCTATTTAACATTAGCATATGACTGCTGCTCATCTTCAGAGTCATGATTTAAAACCACAAATTTAAGAGAAAAATCCAAGTATTGGAAGATATACCAATGCCAGAAGGAAAATTAAAGTCACTTACTCTGACAAAGAGAAGAGGGTGATGACCTTTCAGTGGCAGAATCCCTGGCTAAGTTTGAATTTTCGTACACCGGCTGATTGTCCATTGCAAATGGCAGAATGTGGCACTAATGTTGTATAAAAGAAAAAACCCTAAGTTCTATGAGGCAAGATCAGCCAAACGAAGTGCCCATTTCTGAAAAGCTTTGTTGTCTTCTTATGTTCTCACCTACCCACACCTACCTACACAGCAGTGGGTTTTCTATGAATTAGTGAGAAAACCCATTTACTGGGTGTCAAGCATATTTAGACATGCAATATTGGGATAGCCAAAAAGTTCAGTTGAGTTAAAATGCAAACGAATTTTTTGGCCAACCCAATATCTACTTTCTTTAATTAATTGGCCTGTTTGACAAATTCTAGGATGGTTTGCTGTTGTCTTCATAGCCATCCTTTTTGAATACCTTTCTCTGTGCTGGGACCAGAGTGAAGGAAATGAAGCACTCTGATTTGGCTCCAAAAAAGTTAGGAATTAGGATAAACAATATTTAATACAAGGTTGTAAAACATAAACACTAATGCAAAAACCAAACCAAACCAAACCAATCCAAAACCTTGCAGGACACCTCTCAAAACCTCTAAAATCTTCTTTAAATATTTGTCCTCTCCCCTCAAGCATGTGAAATGTGGAAAATGAGGTTGTAAATGTGGAAAAGGCCACTGAGTAATAGAACAGAGAAAACAAAGAGCCAAACATCTAGACTATTCTTAGCTTAAAAGAATGCTGTGCACTGAAGTTTAATTTCAAGTTATGACTATGACCACAAGGACTCCACAATGGCCACATTAAAAACAGTTGATGAGGAAAGAGTATACTTTTGAACCAGAATCTTGCAAAATTATGTGAGCTTCAAAAGTATAAACTGGTAGAAATATAAACCAAAGGAGAGTCTTCATTTGTCCATATATAGTGTGAAGTGTATTGATGGATTTTTTGTTCAACCATCTTCACAATTATATAATTGAAAAGACCCTTATTATTCAATTACCATTATATACATATAAAATAAATTCCTCAAGAGAACTTACATTTGGAGACTTTTTTAGTTGTGTTATTGAATTCATTGATCATCTAATCTCCTCTGTAACCCTTTCTAAACACAGATTATTAGAAATTAGAAATTTACTGTCACTATGATAGGTAGAAAGACAAATACAGAGGATATACACACATATACAACAGAGAACCATAACAAAGATGACAAAACATAACAAATAAAGCAATAAAAGAAAAACTCCAGGAGCTGATTCTAGAAGAATCAGATCAATGAGCTACCTGGCAAAGAATTTAAAATAATTGATGAGGATATAGGGATATATATTAAAGAAGAGAATATTATGAATAATTGAATACCAACAAGTTGGATAACCTAGAAGAAATGGATATAGCTCTAGAAATGTACTAATACTGAAACAGAAAGAAACTGAAAATCTGAACAATTCAACAATGGGTAAGATTTAAATACTATTTAAGAAGTAAGTATTTTTAAATCTCATAGCAAAGAAAAGATCAATTGGTTGGAAACGTCTACTTAACCTTTAAATAAAAATTAACACGAATTCTCCTGAAATCTGAAGAAGATGGAACATGTCCAGCTCTATGAGAACAGCATTGCCCTGATACCAAAGCCATATAAAGACACTAAAGGAAGACTATACTAATATTCCTGATGAACACTGATAAAAATTGCAGGAACCTACAAATGCACTGAGTTCAACAACACAATAAAAGGATTATATATCATGACTAAGTGGATTTATTTCTGGGATAGTTGAATGGTTTAACATAGGAAAATCAGTCAATGTAATACACCATATTAATAAAATGAGGGACAAAAACCACATGATATTTTTAACTGATGGAGAAAAAACCACTTGAAAAATTCCATACGTGTTCATGACAAAAACACTCAACAAACTAGGAACAGAAGGAAATTACCCCAATAGAATAAAGATCAGTTATGAAAAGGCCACAGCTAACAGCACAAGAATACACAGAAGAACTGTACAAAAAAGGATCTCATAACCCAGATAACCATGATGGTGTGGTCTCTCACCTAGAGCCAGACATCCTGGAGTGTGAAGTACAGTGGGCCTTAGGAAGTATTACTTCTAACAAAGCTAGTAGAGGTGATGGGATTCCAGCTGAGCTATTTCAAATCCTAAAAGATGATGCTGTGAAAGCGCTGCACTCAATATGCCAGTAAATTTGGAAAACTCATCAGTGGCCACAGGACTGGAAAATATCTGTTTTCATTCCAATCCCAAAGAAAGGCAATGCCAAAGAATGTTCAAACCACAGAATTGCACTCATTTCACATGCTAGCAAGGTTATTCTCAAAATCCTCCAAGTTAGGCTTTGACAGTGTGTAAACTGAGAATTTTCAGGTATACAAGCTGGATTTAGAAAAGGCAGAGGAACTAGAGATCAAATTGCCAACATCCATTAGATGATAGAAAAAGCAAGAGAGTTCCAGGAAAACATATACTTCTGCTTCATTGACTAAGCTAACGCCTTTGACTGTGTGGATCACAACAAACTGGAAAATTCTTCAAGAGATGGGAATACCTGGTGGCTCAGATGGTAAAGCATCTTGCTTATAATGTGGGAGACCTGGGTTAGATCCCTGGGTTGGGAAGATCCTCTGGAGAAGGAAATGGCAACCCACTCCAGTACTCTTGCCTGGAAAATCCCATGGACAGAGGAGCATGGTGGGCTACAGTCCACTGGATCACAAAGAGTCGGACACGACTGAGCGACTTCACTTTCTTTACCTGTCTCCTATGAAATCTGTATGCAGGTCAAGAAGCAGCAGTTAAAACTGGACATGGAACAATGGAATGGTTGTAAATTGGGAAAGGAGTATGTCAAGGCTATATATTGTCACTCTGCTTATTTAACGTATATGCAAAGTGTATCATGTGAAATGCCAAGCTGGATGAATCTTAAGCTGGAATCAAGATCGCCAGGAAAAATATCAATAACCTCAGATATGCAAATGATATCACCCTGCAGATGATATCATCTGCAGATGACAGAAAGTGAAGAAGAACCAAAGAGCCTCTTGATGAAGGTGAAAGAGGAGAGTGAAAAAACTGGCTTAAAACTCAACATTCAAAAGACCAAGTTCATGGCACCTGGTCTCATCACTTCATGGCAAATGGATGGGGAAACAATGGAAACAGTGATGGATTTTATTTTCTTGGGCTCCCAAATCACTGAAGATAGTGACTGCAGCCATGAAATTAAAAGACATTTGCTCCTTGGAAGAAAAGCTATGATCATCCTAGACAGTGTATTAAAAAACAGAGACATCACTTTGCCAACAGAGGTCCGTAAGCTATGGTTTTTCTTGTAGTCATGTACAGATGTGAGAGTTGGACCATAAAGAAGGCTGAGCACTGAATTGATTCTTTTCAACTGTGGTGCTGGAGAAGATTTTTGAGAGTCCTTTGATTTGCAAGGAGGTCAAACCAGTCAAACCTAAAAGAAATCAACCCTGAATATTCATTGCAAGGACTGATGCTGAAGCTCCAATGCTTTGGCCACCTGATGCAAAGGGCTGACTCATTGGAAAAGACCCTGAGGCTGGGAAAGATTGAACAGAGGAGAAGGGGCCAACAGAGGGTCAGATGGTTTGGTGGCATCATCGACTCAATGAACATCAGTTTGAGCAAGCTCTGGTAGTTACTGAAGTGCAAGGAAGTTCTGTGTGCTGTAGTCCATTGGTTGGCAAAAAGTCAGACACGACTAAGCAACTGAGCAACAAACAACAGCACAATCAATGGTATAAAACTGAGAGCTTTTCCTCTGGGGTCTAGAACAAGGCAAGGATGCCTGCTCTCACCGCTTCTCTTCAACCTAGTATTGGAAGTACTAGACAAGAAAAGCAAATAAAGGCATTTAAGTTAAAAAAAAAATAAAGAAGTTAATGTATCTGTTTGGAGAGAACATAATTTCATATGCAGAAAAACAGTAGGATTCCACACACACAAAAAAATTATTGAACTAATAAATGAATTTGGCTAAGTTTCAGAATAAAGTCAATACACAGAAAGCAGTTGCATTTTTATACACTAATTAATGATCTGGAAAGGAAATTAAATTTGTTAATTAGAAATAGCATCAAAAAGAATAAAATACTTAGGAAAACTTAATTAAGGAGGTTACAGACTTGTACACTGAAAACCACAAAATATTGCTGAAAGAAATTAAGGAAGAAATAAATAAATGAAGAGGCATCCCATGTTCATGGATCAAAAGACTTAAGATTAATATTCTTAGTTTGTGCATACTAGATTTGCCATATGACCCAGAAATCCTACTCCTGGGTATGTATTTGTAAAAATAAAAACCCTAATATGAAAAGATACGTACCCTCAATTTTTTATAGCAGCATTAACGACAATTGCCAAGATACGGAAGCAACCTCTGTCCATCAACAGATGAATGGATTAAGAAGATGTGGTGTATATACATAATGGAATACTTGTTGTTCAGTCACCCAGGTGTGTCCAACTCTTTGCGACCCCGTAGACTGTAGCACACCTGGTCTCCCTGTCCCTCAGCACCTCCCGAGGTTTGCCCAAGTTCATGTTCATTGCATCGGTGATGCGGTTCAGACATCTCATCCCCTGACTCCCTCTTCTCCTTCTGCCCTCAATCTTTCCCAGCATCAGGGACTTTTCCAAAGAGTCATCTGTTTGCATCAGATGACCAAAATACTGGAGCTTCAGCTTCAGCATCAGTCCTTCCAGTGAATATTCAGGGTTGATCACTCTTAAAATTGACTGGTTTGATCTCCTTGCTGTCCAGGGGACTTTCAGGAGTCTTCTCCAGCACCACAGTTTGAAGGCATCGATTCTTTGGTGCTCTGTCTTATTTACTGTCTAGCTTTCACAACTGTATGTGACCACTGGGAAGATCATAGCCTTGACTACCGAGAATTTGTTATCAGAGTAATGTCTCTGCTTTTCAACACACTGTTTAGGTTTGTCATTGCTGTCCTGCCAAGAAACAATTGTCTTTTGATTTGATGGCAGCAGTCACCATCTGCAGTGATTTTGGAGCCCAAGAAGAGGAAATCTGTCACTCCTTCGATCTTTTTTGCTCCCAGGGAAGCCCACAATGGAATACTACTCAGACATAAAAAGACAAAATCTTGCCTTTTGCAACAACATGGATGGCCTTGGAAGGTATTGTGCTAAGTGAAATAAGTCAGAGAAAGAAAGATAAATACTGTATGAGATCACTTGTAAGTGTAATCTAAAAGATAGAGTAGCCATTCTGACTGGCATGAAATGGTACCTGATAGTGGTTTTGATGCATTTCTCTGATAATGAGTGATGTTGAGCATCTTTTCATGTGCTTGTTAGCCATCTGTATGTCTTCTTTGGAGAAACGTATATTTAGATCCAAAAGTCTATAAGCAATAAATGCTGGAGAGGGTGTGGAGAAAAGGGAACCCTCTTACACTGTTGGTGGGAATGCAAACTAGTACAGCCACTATGGAGAACAGTGTGGAGTATGAAACGAGATGCCAGTCCAGGTTCAATGCACGATGCTGGATGCTTGGGGCTGGTGCACAGGGACGACCCAGAGGGATGGTGTGGGGAGGGAGGAGGGAGGAGGGTTCAGGATGGGGAACACATGTATACTAATTAAATAATTTTCTATTAAAGAAAAAAAATAAAAAAAAAATAAAAAAAACAAAAACAAACAAACAAACAAAAAACTGGAAATAGAATTGCCTTATGACCCAGCAATCCCACTGCTGGGCATACACACTGAGGAAACCAGAATTGAAAGATACATGTGTACCGCAATGTTCATCGCAGCACTGTTTATAATAGCCAGGACATGGAAGCACCTAGATGCCCATCAGCAGATGAATGGATAAGAAAGCTGTGGTACATATACACAAAATGGAGTATTGCTCTGCCATTAAAAAGAATACATTTGAATTAGTTCTAATGAGGTGGATGAAATTGGAGCCTATTATACAGAGTGAAGTAAGCCAGAAAGAAAAATACCAATACAGTATACTAACGCATATATATGGAATTTAGAAAGATGGTAACAATAACCCTGTATACGAGACAGCAAAAGAGACACTGATGTATAGAACAGTCTTTTGGACTCTGGGAGAGGGAGAGGGTGGGAAGATTTGGGAGAATGGCATTGAAACATGTATAATATCATATATGAAACAAGTCGCCAGTCCAGGTTCGATACACGATACTGGATGCTTGGGGCTGGTGCACTGGGACGACCCAGAGGGATGGTACAGGGAGGGAGGAGGGAGGAGGGTTCAGGATGGGGAACACGTGTATACCTGTGGCGGATTCATGTTGATGTATGGCAAAACCAATACAGTATTATAAAGTTAAAAAATAGAATAAAATAAAAAAAAAGAAAGTAAAAAAAAATAAAAGAGTAAACTAATGGAAATAACAAAGAAGAAACAGACTCATAGATATAGAGGACAAATTAGTGGTTACCAGTAAGAAGATGGAAGGCAAGAGTGGCAAGATAGGGGTAGTGGATTAAGAGGTACAAATTGCTATGAATAAAATAAAAATAAGCAACAAAGACATATTTTACAATACAAAGAATATAGCCAAAATTTTAAAACTAGAAATATGGAATAACCTTTAAAAATGTGAGTCATTATGTTGTATACATGAACCATATTTTATACCAGCTATACCTCAATTAAAAAAAGATGTACATACTATCCAAACTGATCTACAGATTCAATACAATCCCTATCAATATCCCAGTGGCATTTGTTTTTAGAAATATAAAAGAATCATTCTTTAAAAAATTAAAAGTCACACAGAATCTTTAGGGAACCTCAAATAAACAAAGCAATTCTGTAAATGAAGAACAAAGTTGGAGTACTGAACTTCCTGATTTGAAAACATCTTGCAAATTAACAGTAAACAAAACAACATAGTACTAGCATAGAAATAGGCAAGTAGGTCAATGAAATAGAATAAAGAATCCAGAAATACACCTGCATATTATGGCCATAAGATCTTTAACAGCAGTGCCAGGGATATTCAATGGGCAAAAAACCATCTTTTCAAAAAAAGATATTGGAAAAACTAGATGTCTTCATGCCACATGATAAAGTTGACCCTTATCTTACACTATACACAAAAATTAACTCAAAATGGATCAAAGGTCTATAAGAACATTCCCTGGTGGCTCAGATGGTAAAGTGTCTGTCTACAATCTGGGAGACATGGGTTCGATCCCTGGGTCAGGAAGATTCCCTGGAGAAGGAAATGGCAAACCACTCCAGTACTCTTGCCTAGAAAATCCCATGGATGGAGGAGTCTGGTGCGGGCTACTGCCCATGAGGTCGCAAAGAGTCAGACACAACTGAGCGACTCCACCTTTATCACCTATAACTATAAAACTTCTAAAAGAAAAGATATAGGAAAAGCTTCATGACTTGACAATAATTTCTTTTACATGATATCAGAAACACAGACAACAAAAGCAAAAATAGACAAATGGGACAGCATTAAACTTAAAAACTTTTGTGCATTAAAAAACACAATCAACAGAGTGAAAAGACAGTCTACTAAATAGGAGAAAATATTTGGAAAATACATGATAAGGGGTTAATATGTAACCCCATATGTTAAGAACTTCTATGACTCATCAACAAAAAAAGTCAGAGCCTGACTAAAAAATGAGCAAAGGATTTGAATATTTATTTCTCCAAAGATGATGTCCACATGACCAACAAGCATATGAAACAATGATTCTCATCACTAACAGTCTGAAAAATGCAAATCAAAACCACAGTGTGATATCACCTCACATGTTAGGATAATTAATATAAAAAAATTAAAGACAATAATAAATGTTGGCAAGATGTAGAGAAACTGGAACCCTTGGGCCTGTTGACTCGATTGCAAAATGGTGCATTCACTATGGTAAAGAACATAGTTTCTCAAAATTTAAAAATAGAACTATTATATTTTCCAATAATCCAACTTTTAGGAATATATTAAAAAAATTGAAAGCAGAATCTCAAAGAAATATTTGCATACCCATGTTTATAACAACACTTTTCGCAATAGCCAAGAGCTGAAGCAATCTAAATGTCTATCAAAGATAAATGGTTATAGAAAATGTGGTATATACATATCAGATCAGATCAGTCACTCAGTCGTGTCCGAACTTTGCGACCCCATGAATCACAGCACGCCAGGCCTCCCTGTCCATCACCAACTTCCGGAGTTCACTCAGACTCACGTCCATCGAGTCAGTGATGCCATCCAGCCATCTCTTCCTCTGTCGTCCCCTTCTCCTCCTGCCCCCAATCCCTCCCAGCATCAGAGTCTTTTCCAATGAGTCAACTCTTCGCATGAGGTGGTCAAAGTACTGGAGTTTCAGCTTTAGCATCATTCCTTCCAAAGAAATCCCAGAGCTGATCTCCTTCAGAATGGACTGGTTGGATCTCCTTGCAGTCCAAGGGACTCTCAAGAGTCTTCTCCAACACCACAGTTCAAAAGCATCAGTTCTTCAGCACTCAGCCTGCTTCACAGTCCAACTCTCACATCCATACATGACCACAGGAAAAACCATAGCCTTGACTAGACGAACCTTTGTTGGCAAAGTCATGTCTCTGTTTTTGAATATGCTATCTAGGTTGGTCATAACTTTCCTTCCAAGGAGTAAGCGTCTTTTAATTTCATGGCTGCAGTCACCATCTGCAGTGATTTTGGAGCCCAGAAAAATAAAGTCTGACACTGTTTCCACTGTTTCCCCATCTATTTCCCATGAAGTGATGGGACCAGATGCCCTGATTTTCATTTTCTGAATGTTGAGCTTTAAGCCAACTTTTGCACTCTCCACTTTCACTTTCACCAAGAGGCTTTTTAGTTCCTCTTCACTTTCTGCCATAAGGGTGGTGTCATCTGCATATCTGAGGTGATTGATATTTCTCCCGGCAATCTTGATTCCAGCTTGTGTTTCTTCCAGCCCAGCGTTTCTCATGATGTACTCTGCATATAAATTAAATAAACAGGGTGACAATATATAGCCTTGACGAACTCCTTTTCCTATTTGGAACCAGTCTGTTGTTCCATGTCCAGTTCTAACTGTTGCTTCCTGACCTTCATACAAATTTCTCAAGAGGCAGATCAGGTGGTCTGGTATTCCCATCACTTTCAGAATTTTCCACAGTTTCTGGTGATCCACACAGTCAAAGGCTTTGCAGAATATTATTCATCCTTAAGGGGGAAGGAGATTCTGTCACACTCAGCAATAGAAATGAATCTAGAGGATATTATATTATGTGAAATAAGCCAGTTATAAAAAGACAGTATATTATCCCACTTTTAAGAGGTATCTAAAACATAAAATTCACAGAAACAGAAAATAGACTACTGGCTGGGAAGTGGGGAGGGAGTTGCTTAATAGTTACAGAGTTTCAGATTTGCAAGATGAAAAAATTCTGGAGCTCAGTCTCACAGTATGAATATAGCTAACATTACTTAAATGTATGCTTTAAAAGTATTAAGAAGGTAAATTTTATATGATGTGTTTTTACAACAGAAAAAATAACAAGAAAAGTTACATAGCTGATGGAAAGCTAGTGTTCAGTAATAATAAATAAAAGAAGGAAGGATACGCATTTGAAAATAGTAAAAATGTAAGAGCATTGTTTTCAATGGGATCTCTTTCCTCTCCCCAACCAGAGAATAGGAAATGGTCAACTGTTGGAGGAATACAGTGGGACAATGGATATACTGTCTAAGATTAGAGAGTATAGCAGAGTCACCCCATTATGTTATAGATTGACACATGAAACTGTGTGCACATTTGACTAGCTTATCCAGGTATGGAATCATAAACAAAATGATGCCTGCTAAATTTAAGCAATTCAGTTTAGTTCAGTTCAGTCACTCAGTCGGGTCTGACTCTTCCCGACCCCATGAATTGCAGCAGGCCAGGAGAAGGCGATGGCACCCCACTCCAGTACTCTTGCCTGGAAAATCCCATGAATGGAGGGGCCTGGTGGGCTCCTGATTAAGACAAGACCAAATACAAACTTTTCCAAATAGTCAATGCACTCTAGCTTGTTTCAGAATGAATTATACCAATATTCAAAACATTTTCAACATGACAATGAGGAAAAATACTGCAGATTTGTGTGTGTGTGTGTTTAAGGTTCAAAAATTTCCACTGCAAGAGAATTAGGCCAGTTATCTTTATGTACAGGAAATACTTGCTATAAATATCTTGGAGAAGGCAATGGCACCCCACTCCAATACTCTTGCCTGGAAAATCAGTCCTGGGTGTTTACCCTTTTCTCTCCTTCGTACTTATTTGGAGAAGGAAATGGCAACCCACTCCAGTACTCTTGCCTGGAAAATTCCACGGATGGAGGAGCCTTGTATGCTACAGTCCCTGGTGTCACAAAGAGTCAGACACAACTGAGTGATTTCTTTTTCACTTTCACTTTCATACTTATTACCTTTTACACATTTACTTATTTTTATTGTTTATTATTTTTAGCCATGTAGCAGTTACCTAATTCTTTTTTTTTTGTAATCCTTTTGGTATTTTTTATTTTTTTTTAATTTAATTTTATTTTTAAACTTTACAATATTGTATTGGTTCTATCATACTTCGAAATTCTTGAAGTGTAACTTTGACAATTTCTTATGAAGCACAGAGAGTAAATCCAAAGCACACTGTGATTATGCAGCCTTCAAAGTTTATTTTGAAAGGACTCTTACAGATTGTTTTGATAGAGAGTGCAGTTGGTTCCATATACCTGGGTGGTTGTATTTGGGTTCTAACCCTGTTAGTGGCTTACCTCCTGTGCTCACGTCCTCAGTTGTGTCAGACTCTTTTCAGCTCCATGGACTGAAAAGATACGCAAAAAAGCAAAATGGCTGTCTGAGGAGGCCTTACAAATAGCTGTGACAATTCTCCAGGGAAGAATTGATGCTTTTGAACTGTGGTGTTGGAGAAGACTCTAGAGAGTCCCTTGGACTGCAAGGAGATCCAACCAGTCCATTCTGAAGGAGATCAGCCTGGGGATTTCTTTGGAAGGAATGATGCTAAAGCTGAAACTCCAGTACTTTGGCCACCTCATGCGAAGAGTTGACTCATTGGAAAAGACTGATGCTGGGAGGGATTGGGGGCAGGAGGAGAAGGGGACGACAGAGGATGAGATGGCTGGATGGCATCACTTACTCAGTGGATGTGAGTCTGAGTGAACTCTGGGAGTTGGTGATGGACAGGGAGGCCTGGCATGCTGTGATCCATGTGGTCGCGAAGAGTCGGACATGACTGAGCGACTGAACTGAACTGAACTTAAAGCTGAGGATAATAAAGAGATTTAAAAAATGTGAGACATTTAAAAAACTTGGAAGATAGAATGAGAAGATGCCAGAAAACATTTAATAAGCATTCCATAAGAAATAAATGAAATAAAAAGATAGAGAGGCAATCTTTGAGGTTGTTGCTCTTTAGTTGTTAAGTCATGTCCAACATTTTTGAGATCCCATGGACTATAGCCCACCAGGATCCTCTGTCCATGGGGTTTCCCAGGGAAGAATGCTGGAGTGGGTTGTTATTTCCTTCTCCAGGAGATCTTCCTGACCCTGGGATCCACTCTGCCTCTCCTGCGCCAGCAGGCAGATTCTTTACTGTTGAGTTGCCAGAGAAGCCCAGTGTTTGAGGTGTCAATGACAAATAATTTTCCAGAATTCTCATTATTTGCTAATGAAAATATAAACTGCTACAATTTCTTTTAAGAAAAATTTGTCAATATCTAATAAAGTTGAAGAAAGTGCATATTCTATAAACTTGTAGTTTTCTACTGGAAAGAAATTCTCAGAATAAGCACCTGTGCAGTACTATGCTTTGCAGCTTTGTTTGTAGCAGAGAAATGATAGAACTGCATTGGCTGAGTCTTCCATAGGGAAAATCTCCTGACATACTCAGCTTTCACACATTAGGAGATCTGCATTTCATCATGGGGGACAGAGTACAACTCAAAAATTAATCACTATGGTAATTAATTTAACTGAGAGGAAAACCTCATTAATAGAGTTAAGAATCAAGTATATGAATAATACTTAAGTCCATCAAAGAATTTATTAATTTTATAAAGACCTGCTGAAACATTGTGCTCAGAATAAAGCTCTTAAAATAAATACTGTTCAGAAGTGTGTACCATTCTGATCCTGGTTCAAAATCAGTTACATAGTTACATTATGCACAATTCTGATGGGTTTGATTATTTGAGTAGTTCACAAACTATAAATGGTAGATTAGAAGTAAGGGATGAAAATATGCCTAGGGTGGAACATAAGACTACACAGCAGGAAATGACAGTTGGGAAAAAAGAGAAAAAACAATGTAAAGAAGAGGTATTTAACAAAAAAACTTGTCATTTTGAATCCCTTCCTTTGGAGGTGTATAGTAGTAGGTATTTCTATTTGTCTTAAGTCCATGTTCGTGGAAGCAACCTAAATGTCCATCAACAGATGAGTGCATTAGGAAGCTATGGCACATATATACAATGGAATATTACTCAGCCATTAAAAAGAATGAATAATGCCATTTGCAGCAACATGGATGGAACTAGAGATGATCATATTAAGTAAAGTAAATCAGGCAAAGAAAGACAAATATCATATGATATTTCTTGTATGTGGAATCTAAAAAATGATACAAATGAATTTATTTACGAAACAGAAACATACAAACTTAGAGAACAAACTTATAATTACCAGGAAGAGTGGAGGGAGAGGAGGGCGATAGATTGGGAGTTTAGGATTGACATACATATATATATATGGGCTTCTTGGTGGCACAAGTGATAAAGAACCTGCCTGACATAAGAGAGACTTAAAAAGACTCTGGTTTGATCCCTGGGTCTGGAAGATTCCCTGGAGGAATGTACGGCAACCCATTCCAGTATTCTTGTGTGGAGAATCCCTTGGACAGTGGAGCCTGGCAGGCTATGGTCCATAGGCTGTATATATAGGGAGGATGGAGATGGACATTTCAACCAAGATGTATTCAGTACGGTGCTGGTTCTGGTTTGGAATGCAGGTAGATACAGCCACTCTAAGGGTGGTCACTTCCAGGCAGGCCATTCTGCCTAGCTTGGAGGACCTACTATACCACATCTTCCCACTGGACAACTGATAATCTTCTGAGTCTGGGCAGGAACCCCTGGTGCAGACAGATGTACTCCAGCCATTCTCCTTTTCATCAGTTCTGTGCGTTCTGGGTCCTGGGTCCATGGGAACAGAACTGTGTTTGCTCCATGCTGTAGCTCACTCCTCATCTTCATCTTCATTTTCTAATGATGGGTCTGGCAAATGAAGCCCCAGGGCTGGCAGAGCCAGAGAAGACAGTTAAGGGCCAGTCCTTCAGGGACTTCAGCTCCATCTGCCCAGGAACAATGCCTCCTCTGTCACACATGGATCTGATCCTGGATATCAGCAACTACTTCTCCATCACCCACTGGTGCTGGCTACCTCCTTCTGTTCAGGATCTTGGTTCAGGAGTAGCCAGCTGGTCTTGCTCTCATTTCTTCTGGTTCCTCACTGCTCCAATCCCTAGTGCCCTCTGTAGGGCCCTGGTGTAGCCTGAGTTCCTCAGTCTGATTTCAGAACACATGGTATCTCCCCCCTAGAACTAGAACTACTGCTGCCAATGGGCAGGTGCCACTCAGAGCCGAAGGTTGAATCCCAGGCCCACTCTTTTCAATGATCCTGTATGCCTGCATCAGCTGCTGGTCTGTCATTAACCATTCCATCCAAACTCACCTGTCTCATTACCTAGGACCTTGGCTCTCTAGTGAGAATAAAACAGTCAATGGTTTCAAACTATCTGATTTAACTCTTAAATAAGTTAACAAAAAATAGTGTCTGGAACTAAATTAAGGATTCCTTTGGGTTAAACACCTTTAACCACAATTTCATTGTAATGATTTCAATTTTCAGCTATCTTGGTACTCCTTTTTACAAAATATATCTTCTAAAGAGTTGTCTACAATCCCCTCTTGACTTGTTCCTCCGAGTCTCTTCCTTGAACCCACATGAATGTCTGGTTTTGTTTGTGTATGGTGTTCTTCTTTTTCTCTACCATTTCACCAAAACTGCTCCTGTCAGAGTCACGGGTGACCTCCCCTACCTTCTGACCCTCTCTCTGGCCAGATGTATCCCTTGGTGGGATGGAATCAACCTCACCCTCCCTTCTGACTGATGGTTAGAGGAGATGTGATCACAGATCAGATCAGATCAGATCAGATCAGTCGCTCAGTCGTGTTCGACTCTTCGTGACCCCAGGAATCGCAGCATGCCGGGCCTCCCTGTTCATCACCAACTCTCAGAGTTCACTCAGACTCACATCCATCGAGTCAGTGATGCTATCCAGCCATCTCATCCTCTGTCGTCCCCTTCTCCTCTTGCCCCCAATCCCTCCCAGCATCAGAGTCTTTTCCAATGAGTCAACTCTTCACGTGAGGTGGCCAAAGTACTGGAGTTTCAGCTTTAGCATCATTCCTTCCAAAGAAATCCCAGGGCTGATCTCCTTCAGAATGGACTGGTTGGATCTCCTTGCAGTCCAAGGGACTCTCAAGAGTCTTCTCCAACACCACAGTTCAAAAGCATCAGTTCTTCGGCACTCAGCCTTCTTCACAGTCCAACTCTCACATCCATACATGACCACAGGAAAAACCATAGCCTTGACTAGACAAACCTTTGTTGGCAAAGTAATGTCTCTGTTTTTGAATATGCTATCTAGGTTGGTCATAACTTTCCTTCCAAGGAGTAAGCGTCTTTTAATTTCATGGCTGCAGTCACCATCTGCAGTGATTTTGGAGCCCAGAAAAATAAAGTCTGACACTGTTTCCACTGTTTCCCCATCTATTTCCCATGAAGTGATGGGACCAGATGCCATGCTCTTCATTTTCTGAAAGTTGAGCTTAAAGCCAACTTTTTCACTCTCCACTTTCACTTTCATGAAGAGGCTTTTTAGTTCCTCTTCACTTTCTGCCATATGGGTGGTGTCATCTGCATATCTGAGGTTATTGATATTTCTCCTGGCAATCTTGATGCCAGCTTGTGTTTCTTCCAGTCCAGCATTTTTCATGATGTACTCTGCATATAGGTTAAATAAACAGGGTGACAATATACAGCCTTGATGTACTACTTTTCCTATTTGGAACCAGTCAGTTGTTCCATGTCCAGTTCTAACTGTTGCTTCCTGACCTGCATACAAATTTCTCAAGAGGCAGATCAGGTGGTCTGGTATTCCCATCTCTTTCAGAATTTTCCACAATTTATTGTGATCCACACTGTCAAAGGCTTTGGCATAGTCAATAAAGCAGAAATAGATGTTTTTCTGGAACTCTCTTGCTTTTTGCATGATCCAGCGGATGTTGGCAATTTGATCTCTGGTTCCTCTGCCTTTTCTAAAACCAGCTTGAACATCAGGAAGTTCATGGTTCACATATTGCTGAAGCCTGGCTTGGAGAATTTTGAGCATTACTTTACTAGCATGTGAGATGAGTGTTATTGTGCGGTAGTTTGACCATTTTTGGCATTGCCTTTCTTTGGGATTGGAATGAAAACTGCCCTTTTCCAGTCCTGTGGCCACTGCTGAGTTTTCCAAATTTCCTGGCACATTGAGGGCAGCACTTTCACAGCATCATCTTTCAGGATTTGGAATAGCTCAACTGGAATTCCATCACCTCCACTAGCTTTGTTCATAGTGATGCTTTCTAAGGCGCACTTGATTTCACATTCCAGGATGTCTGGCTCTAGGTCAGTGATCACACCATCGTGATTATCTGGGAAGCCCTCACAGTGCCTTGCAAATGTGTGAGAACCTTGTGGTCTGCACTGAACTACAAAGCAGCCCCCCACCCCATGCCACAACCACCACTATTTCCAGCTGAGGTTTACCTGTTGTATTTTTTGTTGAAAATTCTGTGAAATCTCCTTTCACCACAAAAATAAGGCCAACGTGATAGACATTGGCCTCTCTACAGGAAGCACTGCAAACCTACTATACCTTAAAGCAGTAAAGACTTGTTGACACTCCTATATGCACAGCATCATTAAATCCTTCAAGCTGCATAGTTGATCTGCATGGTTGATCTTCTGCCAGTTGTAAACCTCACTGTCTCTAAGCCAAGTACTCCAGTTGGAATTTTGGAAGTGGACAAGGTAATTTTTAAACAAACAATGTTGGATTTAAAAAGATGAAACTGGAACCTATTATACAAAGTGAAGTAAGCCAGAAAGAAAAACACCAATACAGTATACTAACACATATATATGGAATTTAGAAAGATGGTAACAATAACCCTGTGTACGAGACTGCAAAAGAGACACCGATGTATAGATCAGTCTTATGGACTCTGTGGGAGAGGGAGAGGGTGGGAAGATTTGGGAGAATAGCATTGAAACATGTATAATATCATGTATGAAATGAGTCACCAGTCCAGGTTTGATGCACGGTACTGGATGCTTGGGGCTGGTGCACTGGGACGACCCAGAGGGAGGGTAGGGGAGGGAGGAGGGAGGAGGGTTCAGGATGGGGAATGCGGGTATACCTGTGGCGGATTCATTTTGATATTTGGCAAAACTAATACAATATTGTAAAGTTTAAAAATAAAATAAAATTAAAAAAATAATAAATAAAAAAAATAAAAAGTGTCCTGCACCCATAATGTAAAAAGCTGTGGTAGGCATGATCTATTATAAGAAAACTCAGAAAAATTCTATATCTCCATGGGTTGGGGTGGCTCTGTCTCAGCCCTGAAGGGACAGATGAGACCCATTTAAAAAAAGCATGTACACCACCAAAGAAGCCCTTTTTCTCATGTGTACAAAGGGGACCTCATGGCTAGCAGGGATCTTGTCTCAGGCCCTCAGTGTTCACAGAGGTTGGCCTTGGAGATAAATTTGTTCCAGGCATATTTGGAACAACTTCAAACTATGGGCCTCCCGGGGCTTACTTGAGGCAGACACATCGACAACAGCACCTCAAAATGCCAGAGGGAGGGTTTCAATTAAGACAGGGATGGCTCCTCAGAAGATAAGTGGCTTTGCTAAGAACACCAGCATGTGTGTGTGTGTGTGTGTGTGTGTGTATGTGTGTGTAGGAGGTGGTAGTGGTACATCTTACAGTTAGTTGTTTGGGATAATAGTATAGGAACCAGGTTTCCTGGTGGGAATTCTTGACTCTTTGTTTATTGCTTCTGTGACCCTGGGCAAACTACTCAACTTCCACGTAGTCCAATTTTTTGTGTGTGCTCAGTTGGTAAGTTGTGTCTGACTCTTTTGCAACCCCATGGACTATAGCCCATCTGGCTCCTCTGTTTACAGGATTTCCCAGGCAAGAATAGTGGGGTAGGCTGTCATTTCCTTCTCCAGGGGATCTTCCAGACCCAGAGATAGAACCCACGTCTCCTGCATTGGCAGGCACAGTCTTTACCACTGTACCACCTGGGAAGCCCCACTCCAATTTTACCTGTTGTAAAATGAGCAAAAAAATGTATCTATACATCTACAGGCAGTTCTGTTTTATTCTGATGCTTATACAAAGGGCCTGAAACCAGCTAGAGGCCAGAATTGAAGAAGTAGCACCTTTGAGCCCCATGGAAGAACACAGAACCAGATACCTCAAAGTCCCCAAACTCCCCCTCCAAACAATAGACTTTTGGGGACAGGCTTCTAATGTGCTTACTTGGACAATATTCAGATCTTTCCAGTGTGTTGATCAAGATTTCCAGAACTCTTTTTAGTTAAGAAACAACTTCATGAAACTGCTGACCAAAAGTCCAGTGGAATAATTAATACCTTGGTTCAATGCCTTGGAAGATTGCCTGGAGAAAGGAATGGCAACCCACTTCAGTATTCTTGTCTGGAAAATCCCATTAACAGAGGACCTGGCAGGCTACAGTCCATCAGATCACAGGGTCAGAATGACTGATTGACTAACATTTCATTTTCATTTAAGGCTAAATTAACCAATGAGGGATATTTTACTGTGGTTGTTTGGAATAATGTTGATGGTTTTTAATGATTGCTGTTTTTGTATCTATAAAGAAGCCTTCCTTGTTCTTTCTTTTCTTTTTTTTTTTGGTCTCTGTCACAGTTTTTTTTTAATTTTAATTGGAGGCTAATTGCTTTACAATATTGTATTGGTTTTGCCATACATCAATTTGAATCTATTAAATTGTTAAGAGTTACAGGCAATGAAAAAAGAAGCTTTTTCTGTTTTCATTCCCTGTAACTCTTAACAATCTAATAGATTCTTTGGTAAACTGAAAATGAAACATTTCAAAATGATTTTCCGATTTTTACTGTCTGCCTTTGTCCACCCCAACCTCAGAAATGTTTTGTCTTTACTTCTCATGGAAATACAGTCATCACAAAGTTTCAAAGAAAAGAAAACCCAGAAGCAATACCGCATTCTTAGAGAATTCATCTTTTTTTTTTTTTTAATTCATCTTTGAGAAAAACAAAGCAAAAAGCATCATCTCCATCCTCTGAAATACTACTCATGAATGAAGAGCCATATGAATTCTCTTTCAGTCTGTAGAAGCTGTGGATGACTTGGAAACAAATTATCCTGAAAGGTTACCCAACACAGATGTCTACCTTGGCTACGGGATAACAAATCATGAAAGGTGCCCAGAGTCCACAGTGACAAGTGCTACTTCTGTTTCTGATTGCCCAGAAATGACTGATACACTTTTAGCATTGCATGCTGAAATCTGGAATAAGCTCTTAACCAGACTTTAAGAGGTAGCTAAAAATAAGCTAAGTGCAAAGCCTAAATGAGGCTGAAAACATTCTCTGAAGCCACAAGGTATTCCCCTTGTATCTTTGTAACATATATGTCAAAATGATCTGACTCAGCCCTTGGCAATTACACAGGAGAGTCCTCACAAAACTCCATGGGAAAAAAACCCAAGAAACTAGAAATATAGGTAGAAAAAGCACACATGTCATGATATGACAAGATGGCCATTGGCTGTGTAAGAAAATAGAAGTTATTGAAACCAAACCAAGAGAATGATAAAATGAATTGTTTCTTTTCAATTAACACAGAAGATAAAAGGACAAATGGAGTGAGGAGAACAGAAACCAGTGTAGGGATGTTGGCAAAAATAACCATGTGGTCATGAAGTTGACAGCCTACCAAGCTATCAGACATGTAAAACTGATGTTTCAATTGTTACAAGGAAAACATTCTAGCAGCTTCATTAGTACTGGGTTAAAAAATGGAATCAACTCCAAGTAGAAAGGACATAAGGCAAGATGCACTGTATAATACCAATTTTTTGACTCCTTTAAATTGAATTGATAAAAAATATCAGCTCCTTCTTATACGAAAAAGCATTCATTTTATAGACAAGACTACTAACCCAAGTAAGATGTTCAAATGAAATTATAAGAGAGTAAACATCCAGATTCAGAATGGCTACTCATTTAAACAGAAATCTCACATTGTCATGGGGTCTCAGGAGCACATGCTATGAGCATGACTAATGGCAAAGTGGCTAATTTCTGAGATCAACTTCCAGGTCACTTAGAGATACTGATTCAAAAGTCCATTTGTGCCAAATTTGGAAGACGCAAAAACAATGTTTAAACAATATTTTGGAACTAATACTTTAGATCAAAGTTTTCAAATTACCAGGACAAATCAAGTTTGTTTTTTTCTTTTTCTTGTGGAAGCAGAAAAGACAATGTGACATCCACAGCTGCTTGAGGTGTCAATACTCCTCCTTACACTACTTAAAATGAATAAAATACAGTAGTGGGAAGGAATACATTGTTTTCCCCAGGGTAAACTCTTTCTCTCTCATTAATACATTTAACAACTAATTTTCCTCCCCATTTTCATATTAAAAAATAAAACAGGAAAAAGCAAAACTAATGATGACATCAGTTGGAAACCTGTAGACATCTATATTCCTCCAATAACTCTAAAACTGTTCTTCCATGACCATTCTTGAGTTTCTTTGCCTTCAATTTTTACCCTTACTGTAGTGGAAAGGTCACAGTCTTTCTGTGACAAATTTCTTTTACATTTCAAAAATCTGACCTAATACATATTCAAATGTATTTTTTTTCTTATTACAGTTCATTCTAAAGAAACCCATCATGTCAAATCAAAAGGAGCTACTTTCCTTTAAATAAAATATATGAATAGATGATTAAGACACATGCCTCCTGAAGTACAAGAGAACTGTTAAATATTTCACAAGCCCACAGCATGCTACTGGAGACTATTGACAAAATTCCATGAACTTGATCTATCTCTTTATTGAAATCTTCTTATATATTTTTATTGCTGTTGTTGTTAAGTTGCTCAATAATGTCTGACTCTTTGTGACCCCATGGACTACAGCCCACCAGGTTCTTCTATCCATAGGATTTCCCAGGCAAGTATACCAAAGTGGGTTTCCACTTCCTTCTCCAGGGGTTCTTCTTGACCCAAGAATTGAAGCCACAACTCCTGAATTGGCAGGCAGATTCTTTACTACTGAGCTACCAGGGAAGCCCCATCTTTTATTATCATTTTGTAGCTATTAGGACTCATATCTTATAGGCATATTGTTAGATTTATACTTACTTCATTTTCTTTTGAATAGTCATACATAGTATTCCTGCCAGGAATCCTGCACAAGCCTCTACATCAGCCTCATCTACTAGGGGTCAAACATTAGAAGCAAGAAAAATACAGTCTCACAGCCTTTGAAACTGAGTCCTCAAACACAGGTCAAATATGGAATTTTTCATGAAAAAAGTTATGTTACTCTAACATTCAATATTTAAGGAAAAAAAATAAATGCACAGGAAAGGAGGATAGTCCAGTGATAAAGTAAGAAAAGATAGAAAATTTATTTGGTGGTCAATCAGTGTTTTCTAGGGAAGAGGGAGTCTTGACAAAAGACATACGTTATTCCAGTCTCATTGGAAACTGTCTCTGTACATATTGGCTGAGAGACTTTTAGTAAGTTAGATGTCCTGTACACAGTCTTTTATATCTTCCAATCAGATAGTCAGATTCTTGATGTGGGTATCCAGTTCACCTGGAGCTAGCTTTCTCTTATTGTGAGGACAAAAGCTGCCTTTGAAATGTATGAAATGCTGCCCCCAGCTGACAGGAATAGCTAGACCTTGACATTGCTAGGAGATGACGTGGCAGTCACAGTCAGGCCTGGATATTTTTCTGTTGTAGAGGTGGGAACATCACAGGACACCAACCTCATCAAAGCCACTCTGTGACCATAAGAAAGTGAAAGAAAATCTCCAAAACAGTGACAAAAAAGGCAAGGCCATCTTATAATTTTCTAATTGGACACAACATTATCTGATTTTTAATTTCTAAGTTTCATCATTCTACAGTGGGGGGGGCGGGTAGTTATCTTAAGAATTAATGCTTTTGAACTGTGGTGTTGGAGAAGACTCTTGGACTGCAAGGAGATCAAACCAGTCAATCCTGAAGGAAATTGACCCTGAATATTCTTTGGAAGGACTGATGCTGAAACTGAGGCTCCAATACTTTGGCCACCTGGGGAAAAGAGCCAACTCATTAGAAAATGCCCTGATGTTAGGGAAAGATTGAAAGCAGGAGGAAAAGGGGATGACAGATGATTAGATGGTTGGATGGCATCACCAACTCAATGGACATGAATTTGAGCAAGCTCCAGGAGATGGTGAAGGAGAGGGAAGCCTGACATGTTGCAGTCCATGGGGTCTCAAAGAGTTGGACACGACTGAGTGTCTGAACAGAAACAATAATTTTATTGATTGCATCATATTCTATCAATTGAATTTCCCATAGTTTACTTCATCATTCTCTTATTGTTGGATATGGAGTATTTCCATGTGTTTATTTTTATAATTATTGAGACAATAAATGTACCTGTGCAAATTGTTTTTATATTTATGATTTCTTAAAGTTATAGATTCCTGGGCTTCCTTGGTGGTCAAGTGGTTAAGAATCTGTCTGGCAATGCAGGGGACACTGGTTTGATCCCTGGTACAGGGTGATCCCACATGCTGTGGGGCAAATAACCCCATGTGCCACAACTACTGAGCCAGCACTGTAGAGCCCTTGAGCTGCAATGACTGAGCCCACGTGTCACAACTAAAGAAAGTCTGGGTGCAGTAACAAAGGCCCACCACAGCCAATAAACAAATAAATCTTTAAAAAGATACACATTCCTAAGAGTATAACATCTTGGCCAAATTATTTAAACATTTAAAATCCTAAGTAACTAATAGTTATTACTTAAACAATAAGTAATGATTTGTTATCATTTTAGTTATTGCCAAATTATTTTTAAAACAACTTACATGAACACAAACTTTTTCAGAACAGTTAAAGGATACAATTTAGAATCATTTGTATGTTAATTTGATAGAACATTGTAGATGTAACTTCACTGAGAGTATGATTTTATCATCTTTGATTAATAAAATTGAGTTGTACCTCATCAATTGAATTATTATTTGTATTTCCCATTTTATTCTTTTTTTTTAACTTTTTTTCCTATAAATCTGTTGGGATGTTAATGTTTCTCTTTTCAATTTGTATGTGTTATTTAGAAACTTTGTTTTGAGGTTCCAGAAGCAGAAGAGTAATGTGCAAGGACAGAGTATTTAACATTAAAGAAGAATCTTTTTTAACTCAGAAAAACTTTCTCTTTAAACATAAATCTTTGGGAGGGAGATCATGGAAGAGTTATAAACAAAAAGAGCAATTGTCTGAGCATCCAGGTTGGCCAAAATGAATCTTAACACATTTATAACACTGATATCACAGAAAATGAAGTGAAAGTGAAAGTTGCTCAGTTGTGCCCGACACTTTGCAACCCCATTGACTATATGGTCCATGAACTTCCTCAGGTCAGAGTACTGGCATGGGTAGCCTTTCCCTTCTCCAGGGGATCTTCCCAAACCAGGGATCGAACCCACGTGTCCCACGTTGCTGGCAGATTCTTTACCAGCTGAGCCACAAAGGAAGCCCAAGAATATTGGAGTGGGTAGCCTATCCCTGCTCTGGAGGATCTTCCCGACCCAGGAATTGAACCAGGGTGTCCTGCATTGCCAGTGGATTCTTTACCAACTGAGCTATCAGGGAATCCCCTGGTCACTTCATATCCTGCCTGAGTTCTTTATATAATTGATGTACTGGAGCTTCCCTGGTGGCTCAGCAGTCAAGAATCCGTCTGTAGGAAACAAGGGTTCAATCCCTGATCCAGGAAGATTCCACATGCCATGGAGCAACTAAGCCCATGTGCCACAACTATTGAGCCTGTGCTCTAGAGCCTGGGAACAGCAATTACTGAAACCCTCCTGCCCTAGAGCCCATGCTCCACAAGAGAAGCCGCCGCAGTGAGATGCCTGTGCACGTCAATGAGAGAGTGGCCCCTGCAGCAATGAAGACCTAGCATAGCCAAAAATAGATAAATAAATTTAAAAAAAATTGAAATATTAATTCTTTTTCAGTAGTCCTGAAAATACTTGATACTTATTCTTTCATTTAAATATATAGTTATTTTCATCTATATAGTTTAATATACTGAGGTTAAGTGAGCCATTTTTCTATTATGCATTTTTTAAATGTTTTCTTAGCTTATAAGGCATCAGTGAAAGTGAAAGTCACTCAGTCCTGTCTGACTCTTTGCCACCCCATGGACGATACAGTCCATGGAATTCTCCAGGTCAGAACACTGGAGTGGGTAGTCTTTTCCTTGACAGGTATAAGGCACTGGTATTCCTAGAATATTCCTTTTAAATGTATACCCATGTATAGATTTCATTCATTCAAAATGACTTTGGTGTTTAGTAAAAAATAAAATAATTTATTTCACAAAATTTTCACCCATTTGACTCAAGACACTGAGAAATGTCTTTATTCTCCATCAATTTATTTCACCATCTTTAAAACAAACTTAATAGTAATATAAAATAATACATTTATAGATTATCTCTTTTGTTTCCATTATCTGTCTCATGTCAGATTCACATAGCAAACTTGCTAAAATATTGAAACATGTTTAGTATCTGAGGAGAGTATTCACTTGTTATTCCTTTCAGCATTATCTTTGAAATTTTTGATGTCTATTCTTTTTATCTCAAGTATTCCAAACACTCAAAATTTTCAAATTTGGGGTTAGCTGAAACACATACTTCTCAGAGTACCATATCTTTCTTTTTGTTTTTATAATGTTATTTGTCATCTGCACAGAAAAGTGTGTTCGCAAAATGCGTATTTTTTTTCCCCTTTTCTCATCATTGAATTGAGTTATATCTTGCTACAAAATGGGATACTATTAAATTGGAAAAGACAGCCCTCAGTTTTTGGATGTTTTCATTAAAGAGCTGTCAACCTTCTCTAACATAAAACTGGAGAACAGTTTGATCATGTAGTGATATTAAAATTTTTACTGATGGTATTACCAAATGTTGCTACTCTTCTCCATGAGTAAACCTAGCAGCCTCTTGAAGCCAGTAAAAGACCATAAATTGTTGATTCAGTTCAGAGAAGGAGGCAGGCAGCACAGACAAGTCCAAGACCAAGCAAAGGGGCTTTTTGCTGAAATCTGTATTCCAGCTCTCTAAATGGAGGTATGAGCTGTCTTCTACTCTCAGTTGTGACTTACTTATTCTATGACTTATCCCATCTCAGAGTTGTGGTGAAGCAAGTGTGCTAAGATCAGATCAGATCAGTCGCTCAGTCGTGATTAACTCTTTGCGACCCCATGAATCGCAGCACGCCAGGCCTCCCTGTCCATCACCAACTCCTGGAGTTGACTGAGACTCACGTCCATCCAGTCAGTGATACCATCCAGCCATCTCATCCTCTGTCATCCCCTTCTCCTCCTGCCCCCAATCCCTCCTAGCATCAGAGTCTTTTCCAATGAGTCAACTCTTCCCATGAGGTGGCCAAAGTACTGGAGTTTCAGCTTTACCCTCATTCCTTCCAAAGAAATCCCAGGGCTGATCTCCTTCAGAATGGACTGGTTGGATCTCCTTGCAGTCCAAGGGACTCTCAAGAGCTTCTCCAACACCAGTTTAAAAGCATTAATTCTTCGGCGCTCAGCCTTCTTCACAGTCCAACTCTCACATCCATACATGACCACAGGAAAAACCATAGCCTTGACTAGACGAACCTTTGTTGGCAAAGTAATGTCTCTGCTTTTTATTATGCTATCTAGGTTGGTCATAACTTTCCTTCCAAGGAGTAAGCATCTTTTAATTTCATGACTGCAGTCACCATCTGCAGTGATTTTGGAGCCCCCCAAAATAAAGTCTGACCCTGTTTCCACTGTTTCCCCATCTATTTCCCATGAAGTGGTGGGACCGGATGCCGTGATTTTCATTTTCTGAATGTTGAGCTTTAAGCCAACTTTTGCACTCTCCACTTTCACTTTCATGAAGAGGCTTTTTAGTTCCTCTTCACTTTCTGCCATAAGGGTGGTGTCATCTGCATATCTGAGGTTATTGATATTTCTCCCGGTAATCTTGATTCCAGCTTGTGTTTCTTCCAGTCCAGCGTTTCTCATGATGTACTCTGCATATAAGTTAAATAAACAGGGTGACAATATACAGCCTTGATGTACTCCTTTTCCTATTTGGAACCAGTCAGTTGTTCCATGTCCAGTTCTAACTGTTGCTTCCTGACCTGCATACAAATTTCTCAAGAGGCAGATCAGGTGGTCTGGTATTCCCATCTCTTTCAGAATTTTCCACAATTTATTGTGATCCACACAGTCAAAGGCTTTGGCATAGTCAATAAAGCAGAAATAGATGTTTTTCTGGAACTCTCTTGCTTTTTGCATGATCCAGCGGATGTTGGCAATTTGATCTCTGGTTCCTCTGCCTTTTCTAAAACCAGCTTGAACATCAGGAAGTTCTGGGTTCACATATTGCTGAAGCCTGGCTTGGAGAATTTTGAGCATTACTTTACTAGCATGTGAGATGAGTGCAATTATGCAGTAGTTTGAGCATTCTTTGGCATTGCCTTTCTTTGGGATTGGAATGAAAACAGATCTTTTCCAGTCCTGTGGCCACTGTTGAGTTTTCCAAATTGCTGGCATATTGAGTGCAGCACTTGCACAGCATCTTCTTTCAGGATTTGGAATAGCTCAACTGGAATTCTATCACCTCCACTAGCTTTGTTCATAGTGATGCTTTCTAAGGCCTATTTGACTTCACATTCCTGGATGTCTGGCTGTTGGTCAGTGATCACACCATCGTGATTATCTGGGTCATGAGATCTTTTTTGTACGGTTCTTCTGTGTATTCTTGCCACGTCTTCTTAATATCTTCTACTTCTGTTAGGTCCATACCATTTCTGTCCTTTATCGAGCCCATCTTTGCATGAAATATTCCTTTGGTATCTCTGATTTTTTGAAGAGATCCCTAGTTTTTCCCATTCTGTTGTTTCCCTCTATTTCTATTGCATTGATCGCTGACGAAGGCTTTCTTATCTCTCCTTGCTATTCTTCAGAACTCTGCATTCACATGTTTATATCTTTCCTTTTCTCCTTTGCTTTTCGCTTCTCTTCTTTTCACAGCTATTTGTAAGGCCTCCCCAGACAGCCACTTTGCTTTTTTGCATTTCTTTTCTATGGGAATGGTCTTGATCCCTGTCTCCTTTACAATGTCATGAACCTCATTCCATAGTTCATCAGGCACTCTATCTATCAGATCTAGGCCCTTAAATCTATTTCTCACTTCCACTGTATAATCATAAGGGATTTGATTTAGGTCAAACCTGAATGGTCTAGTGGTTTTCCCTACTTTCTTCAATTTCAGTCTGAATTTGGCAATAAGGAGTTCACGGTCTGAGCCACAGTCAGCTCCTGGTCCTGTTTTTACTGACTGTATAGAGCTTCTCCATCTTTGGCTGCAAAGAATATAATCAATCTGATTTTGGTGTTGACCATCTGGTGATGTCCATGTGTAGAGTCTTCTCTTGTGTTGTTGGACCAGTTATGACCAGTGCATTTTCTTGGCAAAACTCTATTAGTCTTTGCCCTACTTCATTCTGTATTCCAAGGCCAAATTTGCCTGTTACTCCAGGTGTTTCTTGACTTCCTACTTTTGCATTTCAGTCCCCTATAATGAAAAGGACATCTTTTTTGGGTGTTAGTTCTAAAAGGTCTTGTAGGTCTTCATAGAACTGTTCAACTTCAGCTTCTTCAGCATTACTGGTTGGGGCATAGGCTTGGATTACTGTGATATTGAATGGTTTGCCTTGGAAACGAACAGAGATCATTCTGTCATTTTTGAGATTGCATCCAAGTACTGCATTTCAGACTCTTTTGTTGACCATGATGGCTACTCCATTTCTTCTGAAGGATTCCTGCCCGCAGTAGTAGATATAATGGTCATCTGAGTTAAATTCACCCATTCTAGTCCATTTCAGTTCGCTGATTCCTAGAATGTCGACATTCACTCTTGCCATCTCTTGTTTGACCACTTCCAATTTGCCTTGATTCATGGACCTGACATTCCAGCTTCCTATGCAATATTGCTCTTTACAGCATAGGACCTTGCTTCTATCACCGGTCACACCTACAGCTGGGTATTGTTTTTGCTTTGGCTCCATCCCTTCATTCTTTCTGGAGTTATTTCTCCACTGATCTCCAGTAGCATATTGGGCACCTACTGACCTGGGGAGTTTCTCTTTCAGTATCCTATCATTTTACCTTTTCATACCGTTCATGGGGTTCTCAAGGCAAGAATACTGAAGTGATTTGCCATTCCCTTCTGCAGTGGACCACATTCTGTCAGATCTCTCCACCATGACCCGCCCATCTTGGGTTGCCCCATGGGCATGGCTTAGTTTCATTTAGTTAAACAAGGCTGTGGTCCTAGTGTGATTAGACTGACTAGTTTTCTGTGAGTATGGTTTCAGTGTGTTTGCCTTCTGACACCCTCTTGCAACACCTACCGTCTTACTTGGATTTCTCTTACCTTGGGCCTGGGGTATCTCTTCATGACTGCTCCAGCAAAGCGCAGCCATTGCTCCTTACTGCTGAGGACCAGCCCCGGCTGATCCAGGGTATTCGAAGGGGAGATGGCATCGGACCTTGGACGAGGGGTTTCTCCTCACCGCCGCCCTTCCTGACCTTCAGCGTGGGATAGCTCCTCTAGGCCCTCCTGAGCCCGGGCAGCCTCGGCTCCTTGGACGTGGGGTTGGTCTTCCCGGCCACTGCCCCTGGCCTTGGGCATGGGGCGAGGGATATCTTCTCCTGCCCGCCACCACTGGCCTCAGGCTTAGGGGCATGGTGTAGCTCCTCCCGCCCACCGCCCCTGGCCTCAGTCTTAGGCGCATGGGGTAGCTCCTCCCGCCTGCAGCTCCTGGCCTTGGGCTTGGGGCAAGGGGTATCTCCTCCTGGCCACCGCCCCTGACCTCAGACACAGGGTAACTCCTCTCGGCCGCCCCCCCGACCTCGGACGCGGGGTAGCTCCTCTCGGCCATTCCTGTGCCGTTGCAGTCTGGTACTCTCGGCTGCTGCCCCTGACCTCGGATATGGGTAACTCCTTTTGGCCGCCACCCTTTGGGCATGGGGTCCTCCTGGCTTCTGTCTCTGACTTTGGACGTGGGGTGGCTCCTCTCGGCCATGCTGAGCGCGCCCATCACAGCCGCCTGCGCTTGAGCGTGCCCGTCGCAGCCGCCTGTGCTTAAGGTATCCTCAATTCAAGTAGGGGCTCTTCACTGACTTTCTGCACTGTCCTGATGCCATTTCCTAAGTCAACGAAGCTTTTTTTCATCTAGGCAGTTTCTCCTCCAATCCTCCAGGCCTAGTTTAAAGACTGTGGTTAGAAATGCTCAAAAACTACTATTAGGTTACTTCCCCAAACTCTGTGTGTCATGGTTCAGGTGGGAAAACTGCCAGTCATGAAGGAACTTGCTGAATAGATCCCATCAACTTCATAGCTCTAGAAATTTCTGACATATTGTGACACATATTCAATTTAAAATTTAATTTATGATACCATGCTGGACTTTCCAGGACTTTCAGCTGGCTCAGACAGTAAAGAATCTGCCTGTATTGCAGGAGACCTGTGTTCAATCTCTGGGTTGAAAAGATCCCCTGGAGGAGGGCATGGCAACCCACTCCAGTATTCTTGCCTGGAGAATCCCATGGGCAGAGGAGCCTGGCAGGCTACAGTCCATGGGGTTGCAAAAATTGGACACGACTGAATGACTAACACACTGGACTTTCCATAAGTCATATATATTTAGGCGTATTTTACTGAGAAATTCTAAGAGTAGACAAGTCATTCTTCACCAAAAGTCTCTATCATTTTGAGACATGTGTTGTTATTTACTTTAAAGGTATTTACCTGGTCTCAGTAAAGTATTAAAAAGTGAGCACACACATGATATTGCTCTCCTATATTCAAGTTCTGTCTCCCTTTTTTTAAGATATTTTTGATTTTAAGGTCTTTATTGAATTTATTACAGTATTGAGTCCATTTTCTCTTTTGGTTTTTTGGCTGTGAGGCATGTGGGATCTTAACACTCTGACCAGATATTGAACCCACACCCCTTAAGTTGGGAGGTGAAGTTTTAACCACTGGACCACCAGGGAAACCCCTGTTCAGGTTCTCTTTAAACACTATCATCATATTCAGTCTTGCTTCACTTGGATCTTAACATCTACATCTTATGAGCACACACAGTGAAGAAGGCTATTGCTTCTAATTGCTGTAAAATGTTTTGAGCTAACTATGATTCATTGTTCAAAAACACTAGCTGGAGTTCCTTTTGTACAACATCTGGAAGAAAACTGTTATCTTGAATCTAGACCCACACTGTTGAATCAGCATTCTGCAATGGTGGAAATATTCCATATCAGTTGCAACCACAACTGTAGCTGTTGGGAAGCATAGTGGAAAATAGACGTAAAAGGAGAAAGTCCTTGGGAAAATGGCGAAGGGCCAGAAGTACGCGGCTTTGCACTATGGACAGAAAGACATCTCCTGACTTTGGTTATGCTTGGCGCCAAGAGTTAATAATAAATAGGGATGTTACTTGTGAGAGTGGGTTGTGGGAGAAGCCCATAAGTCATTTAGAGCGCGCTGTCCTTGAAATGTTTCTACTGATTATGTGTTAACTCTGTATGCGCTCTGCTGGCCACATACTTTAAGCTCTTTGTTCCTGCTTCTATAAAAAAGCTTGACTTCAGAAATAAACTTGTCAGTCCTTGCAAGAGACTGTCCAAGTGTCCTTCTTTCAGCTTTGTCGCTTCCAAGTCCTGGGGAGAAAAACCCCAACAAGTGGCACCCAAACAGGGACTTGAGAGAAAGGCTGAACAAAGCGACGAGCCCCTGTAGAAAGAGGTAAGCAGGATGGGACAACATAGCAGTAAAATTCCTTTCATTTCTATAATGCATCATTTTTTGAAACAAAATGGTGTTAATGTTTCAAGAGATCAGTTGAATGACTGCTATCATATACTAGTGGAACATAATCCATGGTTCCCGGAGGAGGGGACGCTTGATCTTGATGTATGGAAAAGGGTTAAGAATAATATTTTGCGAGCATATTGGCAAGGGTTACATGGTCACTCATACGGGCTATCATAGAACAAATTGAAGGGCATAACGTTGATTTGGAAGTAAAAACTATTCGATCTTTACATGAATATGAGCTTAAGGAACAAGATATGCAAGGTGCTTTGAAATATAAGAATGTTATGCTCAATCAGACACAATCCTTAGAAAAACAACTTAGAGACATATATATATATACAGGATATGTCAAAATTGAAGCCACTTGGAATGGGAGTCATTTCATTCAACGGACAGCCCAAATCTGAGGTTTTTCCTTCTGCTCCGCCTGTAACAGCAATTGCTAACTTTGCTCGTACTAATCATTTCACTCCTCCTCAGGAGATGCCTACTTGCACTTTCGCTTTCCCAATGCAATTTAATCAACCTGCCTAAGGCCAAAATGCTTGGGCTAATCTAGATTTTGGCATGTTGTCTAGCTTTAAGAAAGCATGTACTCTGTATGGACCTACTTCTCCTTACTGTATAGAATTTCTCAGAGGATGGGCTAACCATTGGATGCCACACGATTTTTTTTCAAGTAGCAAAGATGGTTTTAAATCCTCAACAATTACTGCAGTAGCAAATGTGGGTTAATGATGAGGCCCAACAGCTGATGATTGACCAGCAATCTCATGGTAACCCTGCCAATTTAACCTGTGATATACTGACTGGAACAAGAGCCATGGCCGATATGATTGCACAATTAGCTAATATTACCCTTCAGATGTTATATTTCATTAAAGAAACTGCCTGCAGGGCATAAGCAAAGGTTGATAGCACTAACTCTGATGGTTCATTTGTTAAGATTATTCAAGGACATGAAGAGGAATATTCTCAATTTATAGGAAAATTAAAGGATGCAATTAAAAAATCTATTAAGGATGTGACGTCACAAAATATTATTTTAAAACAACTTGCTTTTGAAAATGCTAATGAGGAATGTCGATCTGTGCTCAGACCTATTCGAGAGACTGGCTCTCTTATGGAATATTTGAAAGCATATAGGGACATTGGGTCTATGTCCCATAGAGCAAAATTGGCAGCATTGGAAACCTCTAATGTACAAAAGGCTGCTAATACCAAATGTTTTAACTGTGGGAAGCCTGGCCATATGAAAACAATGTCGCCTGCCAACACAGGCCAGAAAAAATAATACTACTTCTAATAGGAAGAGACTCCCAGGAGTATGTCCAAGATGTAAAAGGGGGTTTCATTGGCTGAATGAATGTCATTCTAAATCTGATAAGGATAGAAACACTTTGAACCCTGGTGCACAGCAAAAACAACAGGGAAACTGATAAAGGGGCCATCCTCTAGCCCCACTACAAAAGGAGGACCTAGCGTTATGACACTACAAGCAGCTACATCTAAGAGTGCTTGCATTGATATACCTAATCCTTATGATGTGGAACTAATAGAATTATACAACCCCCACAAAATTCCCACTGGATATTATGGCCCGATTCCACCCGGGACAATGGGACTGATTTTGGGACGTAGTAGCTGCACAATGAGAGGTTTAATGGTTTTGACCAGTGTTGTGGACGAAGATTATGAAGGGGAAATACATGTTATGGTAAATGTTGTGAAAACAGGAAATGCATACTTACAAAAAGGGGAATATTTTGCACAATTATTAACTTTTGCCATATGTTAAACCAATGAAGGCATCTGATAAAGTTCGACAGGGAGGCTTTGGCAGTATCAGCCTTACTTTTGCACTATCCACCTTATTAAAGGAACATCAGAAACCTATGCTTACTTTACACATACGGGGAAAGAATTTCACAGCATGTTAGATACTGGAGCTAACATTTCAATCATTAGAGCTGCAGAGTGGACCCTCGATTGGGGTAAGGTTATGGCTCCTTCTAGACTATTAGGAATGGATGAAACTGATGCCACACAAACTTTTGTCAGTGCATCCTACTTACAAGTGTATGGCCCTGATCAAATTGTAGCTTATCTTAAACCATATATTACTAATATCCCTATCAATTTATGGGGATGGGATTTTCTTGAACAAACAAAAGCCACAATTTCTTTAAAGGAACCTTTTTAATGGGGACCATTGAGTTAACACTGCTGCCCCTCGATTGGGAATCTGATACCCCAATATGGACACCTCAATGGCCCCTAACTAAAGAAAAATTGGCAGCTCTTATGCAGTTAGTTAATGAACAATTACAAAAAGCTCATATAGAACCTTCATTTTCCCCGTGGAATTCCCCTGTTTTTGTAATAAAAAAAGAAGTCAGGAAAATGGTGAATGTTGATAGATTTAAGAAATGTTAATAATACCATGTTACCTATGAGGCCCTTACAACCCGGATTGCCCTCCCCTTCTATGGTACCAAAAGGATGGTCTATAGTTATTATTGACTTACAAGACTGCTTTTTTACTATACCTTTGCACCCTAAAGATAGAAAACGTTTTGCATTTTCAGTTCCTTCTATAAATCACATGGCTTCTGTTAAAAGATTCCAATGGAAGGTGCTACCTCAGGGAATGATGAACTCCCCTACCATTTGCCAATATCTCGTATCTGTTTTATTACAACCCATTAGAGACAAGTATCCTACTGCGTTTATAATTCATTATATGGATGATAGACTTCTCTCTATGGAATCTGAACTCTGTTTACAACAGTTATATAATGAAGTTTCTATTACTCTTCAAAATCATGGCCTCCTTGTTGCACCAGATAAAATTCAATGGAAAGCACCCTTTAATTATTTAGGACATGTTATGGAAGAATCTAAAATCAAACCTCAAAAACTCAAATTTCTGTGCAATCTCTACGCACGCTGAATGATTTTCAAAAATTGCTAGGGGATATTAATTGGCTGCGGCCATCTGTCGGCATCCCCACCTAGGCCTTACAAAATCTATTTAAAATTTTAGGGGGATCCCCCGACCCTAATAGCCCTAGGCAGCTAACAAAAGAGGCCAAAGAAGAACTGGCCTTAGTGGAGAAACGCATTCAACAATCTTTTTCAACTCGGCTAGATTATGATCAACCAGTTTCTTTATATATATTCCCTAGTGAACATTCACCCACGGCAATTATAGATCAACACAGCCCAATAGAATGGGTATATTTACACACTAAACAGTCTAAAAAAATTGTATCATATATTGAGAAAATAGGGCACTTAATTGTGTCAGGAAGAAGCCATGTACAAACTTTGACTGGATATGATCCATATGTAATACACATTCCCTTGACAAAACAGGAATTGCAAATTGCCTTACAGTATAACCTGACCATGCAAATGGCATTAAGTGATTTTCAGACTGTTATGTCATTTCATCTGCCGAAAGGAAAATCATGGGACTTTCTACAATGCACTAAATTCATTGTAACTAATATCACTGCATCCCAGCCTATTTCCAATGCACCCACCTATTTCATTGATGGCAACAAGAAAGGCATAGCAGGGATTGTTGGCCCTGATACCAAAGAGAAATTACCCACTACCTATTCTTCAATACAAAGAGTTGAATTGTATGCTTTATATGCTCTTTTGTCGCTTCAACTGTTATCCTTCAACATATATACTGATTCCAAATACCTTGCTTCCCTTTTTCCTGATTTTCTTACCACCTTTTTATACAACCTAAATGAAGAATTATATATTCTCTTTTCACAGACTAAAGCTTTAATTCGTTCACGTACGGAACCTTCCTTTATTGCACATATACGTGCTCATTCAGGTTTACCTGGCCCTCTGGTCGCAGGAAATGATGCTGTTGATAGGCTCATAGCTCCCATTTTTACATCTGCCAGTGACGAACATGCTAATCTTCATACCAGTGCTAACAGAGTGCACTCTAAATACCATATTCCTCTCACGGAAACACGGCATATTATTAAAACCTGTGATGTCTGCGCCCCTCTGCACTTACGAACTACGATTTCAGGAGTTAATCCCCAGGGGCAACAACCTAATTCCCTTTAGCAATCTGATTTCACTCACTGCTCCTTAAGAAAGTTTTCTTTGCTTTTTGTCTCAGTTGATACATTTTCAGGCTTTATCTGGGCAGTACCTGTCTCTTTAGAATCCAACAAACACACCATTTCCACACTCTTACTCACCTTCCCCATTATGGGGATTCCTTCTGTCTTGAAAACAGACAGTGGACTTGCATTCACCTCGCATTCATTTCATTCATTTTTATCAAAATGGAACGTAACACACATTACAGGAATACTCTATAATCCTCAGGGTCAAGCCATTATTGAAAGAGCCCACCACACCCTAAAACTCGTTTATTAAAACAGAAAGGGGGAATATGGAAGAGGAGATACACTTCTTATCTCATGAACCCTCAATTACTATTTTTTTCCCTCAATTACTAATATCTTTAACTAAACTTAACAAAAAATAATTCTGACACTCGTGCAAATACACATTTTGCAGAAGACAAAAACAGCAAATTAGAAATCAATACATCAATATGGTATAAGCAATTTAATCAGTGGCTGCCAGGAATCTTATGACTCCTAGGCAAGGGTTATGGTCTTGTCATTGCAGATGGAGAGGAAATCTGGGTTCCCCTTCGCCATGTCTGCTACCGAGAAGCACCCCAAGACCAGACTCCCTCGAAAAGTGATGAAGTTGATGCGAAGGGTCTCAATGACCCTGGAGGAGCCAATGAGGAAATGCCATCGTCTGAATCCTTACCTGACATAGGCTCAAGTGAAAAAACATGACTCATCAGGCTGAGCAGACACTGACGAGCAAGAGGAACATCATAACTGCTCCTGGTTTAATAGATCAAGCATTGGAGGCTTTCATAAATCTAAGACAAGTTTCTGGACTGATAAGGACATACTGCTGAATTGGTATAACGGGGGCTTATCACCCCCACGACCCAGGATTGTTGTCCCCATTGTGGAGCCGGAGCAATGGCACATTTGGAAAATTCCAGCAGCCTTAGAGCACTTCGCTAGTGTTTATGGGACTGTGGGTGTGTTTCATCCTTGTAATTATACCTTCCTATATAATAGTACTGGCTATATTCAATCATGTGTTCACGTTCTTTTTTTTTTGTTTGTTTGTTTTTGTTTTTTTTGTTTTTGTTTTTTTTGTGTGTGTGTTCACATTCTGTATTTGTTTATTGTAGGGCATTTTGATATTGACTTATCAGCCAAGATTGTCAATTGTACTGCATGTGCATTGTATACCTGCCTTAATCACACCATTTCATATCACAATGCTAGCATTGTGCTAAACAAAGATCTGAGTTATGGCTTCCCATAAACTTAATTGAGCTTTGGACTGATTCTATATTTCTTTCTGTATTGTTGAAAACTAGGCTTAGGCGATCTAAGCGCATCATTGGGTGGATTTTTGCAGGCATCTTAAGCCTTATCTCCATTGTGACTGTAGGAACTTTGTCTGGTATGGCTTTACATAATTCTATACAAAATTATGATTTTATCACTGTTTGGCACAAAGACTCTCATGATCTGTGGACTGGACAAGCTCAAATAGATCAGCAATTACAAACACGAATTAATGAGTTACAAACTGTGGTTATCTACTTAGGAGATCAAATGCAGCAACTGACTTTCTGAACACGTATATGCTGTCACTGGAATTTTACTTCTTTTTGTCTGACTAACATGCCCTATAACAGCACTGAATATCCTTGGAATAAGGTTAAGGCGCATTTGCAGGATCTCACAAGTAACTCAAGTTTAGACATCAATTTGCTGAAACAACAAGTTGCTAATTTTCAAGTTAGAGTACCTAGGGAATTGTATAGTACTCAATTCTATGATACTTTAACCAAAACCCTATTGTCTCTAGACCCTAGAGCTTGGCTTTCAGGAAGCATTATTTTTATATATGTATTAATCACCCTGCTCTTTTTGTCCTTGATTATGGGATACAGAAGTCTCTACTCAAGACTCCGTGCCTCCCACAATGGAGTCCAACTAGCTGCCGCCATGCTTAATTTAAAAACAAAAGGAGGACATGTTGGGAAGCGTAGTGCAAAATAGCCATAAAAGGGGAAAGTCCTTGGGAAAATGGCGAAGGGCCAGAAGTACGCAGCTTTGCACTACGGACAGAAAGACATCTCCTGCCTTTGGTTATGTTCGGCGCCAAGAGTTATTAATAAATAGGGATGTTACTTGTGAGAGCGGGTTGTGGGAGAAGCCCATGAGTCATTTACAGCGCGCTGTCCTTGAAATGTTTCTACTGATTATGTGTTAACTCTGTATGCGCCCTGCTGGCCGCATACTTTAAGCTCTTTGTCTGCTTCTATAAAAAAGCTTGACTGCAAGAGACTGTCCAAGTGTCCTTCTTTCAGGTTCGTCGCTTCCAAGTCCCGGGGAGAAAAACCCCAACAGTAGCCACTAGCCACTTGGGGCTAGTGGGCATTTGAACAGTGGGTAGATTTTAAATTTTTATTTAATTATAACTGACTTAAATTTAAACACTCAAATGTGGTTAATGGCTACTGTATTGGACAGCAGCTCTAAATGTATGATTTGGATTTAAAAATTACAGCATTTTAGAGAAGAATTTTTCCACCACCAATTTTTTACCACTGATGTCAGGAATGGAGTACAAAATCAATACATATTTGCAAAACTCACCATAATATTGTAAAATAGTGTGCAAGTCACTCAGTTATGTCCAACTCTTTGAGAGCCCATGGACTGTAGCCTGCCAGGCTCCTCTGTCCATTGGATTCTCCAGGCAAGCAAACTGGGGTGGGTTGGTGTGCCCTAATTAGCCTCCAATTAAAATACATTAAAAAAACCAAACTTTTGGTTATTTCTTGTGAAAAAGTGATACAGGTATAGATCAGATATTTAGGCATTGATTAGATATTTATTTGTAATGTTTACATAGATGACTACCTGAACAAGGTATTACTCAAGGATTGATTCGAAAGATCTGGTGCTTATAGTCATTCAGAAGATATTGTGTTAGAAAAGCAGTAAACAGGGAGTGAAAGAATAAACCTTGATAAAATTCTAACTAAGGAAAAACTATGGTATGAAATATAATTTATGGTTATAAGGATGGGCTTTGAAGAGGAACAAGGGAGCCTTGGCATGGTGACTGATAGCTGTGTAATACTGGCAATTTACATAGAATCTGTGAGCTTCCGTCATTTTACTATAAAGTAGGAATGCTTGTTATTGTTTAGTCATGTTTGACTCTTTGCAACCTCATGGACTGCAACCCGCCAGGCCTCCCTGCCCGTCACCAACTCCCGGAGCTTGCTCAAACTCATGTCCATTGAGTCAGTGATGCCATCCAACCATCTCATCCTCTGTTGGCCCCTTCTCCCCACCCCCCCACCCCCCCCACCCCCCGCCGCTGCCACAGCCTTCAATCTTTCCCAGCATCACGGTCTTTTCAAATGAGTCGGTTCTTCACAGCAGGTGGGCAAAGTATTGGAGTTTCAGCTTCAGCATCAGTCCTTCCAATGTATATTCAAGATTGATCTACTTTAGGATGGATTGGTTGGATCTCCTTGCAGTCCAAGGGACTCTCAAGTGTCTTCTCCAACACCACAGTTCAAAAGCATCAATTCTTCGGCACTCAGCTTTCTTTATAGTCCAACTCTCACATCCACCAGAGAAGGCAATGGCGCCCCACTCCAGTACCCTTGCCTGGAAAATCCCATGGACGGAGGAGCCTGGAAGGCTGCAGTCCATGGGGTCGCTGAGGGTCGAACACGACTGAGTGACTTCACTTTCACTTTTCACTTTCATGCATTGGAGAAGGAAATGGCAACCCACTCCAGTGTTCTTGCCTGGAGAATCCCAGGGATGGGGGAGCCTGATGGGCTGCTGTGTATGGGGTGGCACAGAGTCGGACACGACTGTAGTGACTTAGCAGCTCACATCCATACATGACTACTGGAAAAACCATAGCCTTGACTAGATGGACCTTTGTTGGCAAAGTAATATCTCTGCTTTTTAATATGCTGTGTAGATTGGTCATAGCTTTCCTTCCAAGGAGCAAGCATCTTTTAATTTCAAGGCTGCAGTCACCATCTGCAGTGATTTTGGAGCCCAAGAAAAGAAAGTCTGTCACTGTTTCCATTGCTTCCCCATCTATTTGCCACGAAGTGATGGGACCAGATGCCATGACCTTAGTTTTTTAAAAGTTGAGTTTTAAGCCAGTTTTCTCACTCTCCTCTTTCACCTTCATCAAGAGGCTCTTTAGTCCCTCTTCACTTTCTGCCGTAAAGGTGGTGTCATCTGCATATCTGAGGTTATTGATATTTCTCCTGGAAATCTTGACTATTATTCCTATTAAAGTAAGAATGATAATGATAGGTTAATAAATTTTAGGATACAATACTTTGGATAAAATAAATACTATGCCTGTTAAACTTTTCATATAATTAAGTTCTCCTTGTGTATCTAAAGCGTAAAATCATACAAATTCAGAAATATGTGAATGTTGAAGGAGAGCATCCCTGGTACACAGAAAAAAATTACTTTGCTAATAGACAAATAAAGAGATCGTCAATATTCCCAAATCCATAAGAATGGAAATAACCTGTTTATTTACAGATGCATGTGAATAAAAGTTCATACCACTTGGTGGCAGTATAATACATTGGATTAAACAGGACTTTAGCACAAGAACTGATTTAGGTACAAATCTCAGTTACCTTATTCAATGATTCTATGAATTCAAGCAAAGTTTGTAACCTTTCTAAGTCAAGTATATAGTGGAAATAATTATGTCTGTCTTGACTGTATTACATTAAAGCTGTGAGAATCACTTAAGAATTATGTCAAAGCATCTTCAATTTTAACATACTATATAGAAAGTCTCCAAACTTTCATTCACAGAATCACTGCAGTTATGAGGCTGTATAAGAAAGTAGTAAATTTCAAAAGCAATAGAAGCAAAATTAATCACTGATGAGCTGACACTTGCAAAATTGGCTGCCACGCACCTGCTCTTCCCACCTGGCATTAGCAAAATTGGCTGCCATGCACCTGCTCTTCCCACTTGGCATTAGCCTCCATCTATGTCATGACATCAAGGAAGTTGTTGACTGTATTTCATCAGCTGTCGGATGCTAAAATTTAATGCACACAGAGTGTGCTATGCAAAATAACCTTGCTTCCAAAGTATTTAAGATTTTCTGAGAGCTTTGAGATTTGTTTAAATCAAATTAGAAATTAGTTTAAATCACAGGCAAATTTACTGAAAAATGGGAGAACAACAGAATTGTACAAATTAATACTTTAAATATACAAAATCAACAGGGGGACTAAGAAGATTAGTAGCTGCTTCAAAGGAGAATGAACTGAAGACTGAAGTATTAAGAGACACTCAATAAAAATAAAATCAGAGAGGTATTCTATTTTTTTTTTTGCAAAAGTGGCACATTATATGATTATGTTATAAAACTCAAATAAGAGCTACAGTTATACTACTCTGCTATTATAAAATCAGGTTGAAAAATAATGTGCCTCATAAAATCTCAACACTTAATTCTCTCCATTCTAAAGATTGTTGAATATATACAATTGTAGCTTAAATCTTAAATATAAGATAAACTATTTTCCAATAATATCATGCTTTATTTTTCAAGATAAAGCCTACTGAACTCTCCTCCCCCACCATTTATTATGAAATGTTAGTTTTTCTTTTAGATCAGTTTATGCAAGTGTACTTTATCTAGTATTCAATTATACAATGAGGACTTCTAGTACGTTTTAAGATGATTTATTTAGGAAAAAATAAAGTTAGATTTGGAAATTGATAAAATAATTTGATGTGGTTAGATACATATCTTGGTGAGGTCTTGTTTTCTTTTTGTTTTTTTACTCTGTATCAAATATGCTTTTTCTCACAAATGAATGGAGAGACAGCTAATGCTCTCAGATGGACTGTTTATTTATACACATAAGAATTTTTTGCAAATGCTTATTGATGATATATTTTCTTTTTTCATAAATTGTTACCTCATGTTTTCTTCTAGTTTTATATTGCTATTTTTTTAACTGACTAGAAAAAAACCCTTGTATATTAAGACTATAGTTCCTTAATTTACATATACATTTCAAATGCTTTCTGTGTTACTTGTCTTCAATTTTTGTTATAGTGCACACATGATTTATACTTGATTTTTGGTATTTTTCTTTATTGTTCTTTTCTTTTTGAGAAACAACAACAATATACTTTTATTTATTTATTTTTTATTGTTCCTTTCTTTTTTGACAGTTATGGAAGATCATTCTCTACCTAATGTATTTCTCTTTTGGTCTAGCCTCCACTTGACTCATTGCAAAAGACCCTGATGCTGGGAAAGACCGAAGGCAAAAGGAGAAGAGGGTGGCAGAGGATGAGGTGTTTAGATAGCATCACCATCTCAATGGACATGAATCTGAGAAAACTCTGGGAGATGGTAAAGGACAGAGAAGCCTGTCATGCTGCAGTCCCTGGGGTTACAAAGAGTTGGACTGGACTTAGCAAGTGAAGAGCAACAATTACATGACTTGATGGTTCTATGGCTGTACAAAGACCACTTTGTTCTGCTCTCTTTTGCCTAGACACCCTAAATTTTCTAATGCTCTTTTTGATTCTTTTACCTGTCACAATGTTGCTTCCTCAGTAATCTGTAATCAGGAGAATGTCATTCTTGGTTGAACCAGATTCACAGTAGGTGATCAAAAATGATGATTATTCAGACGTAAATATTCACTGGTAAAGTTTCTCGTAGGATGAAGGAAATTTAAATCAAGACATTTAGGTGGTGTAGAATAAGTATCTTTGGGAACATTGTTTTAATTAATTCATTTTTTTAATCAAAGGATAATCGCTTTACAGAATTTTGTTGTTTTTTTGCCATGAATGAGCCACAGGTATACATAGAAATTATGAAGGAGCATGTTGAAGGGTCCAGACTCTACATCAGATAACATGGATATAAATTCTAGCTCCAACACTACATTAAGTTGATCATTCTCCTTGCCACTCAGTTTCCTCATCTTTAAAGTGGGAATAATAGCCCTGAGAGAGTGGTTTAAATGGTTGAAGGAGATGGTGCATCTCCAAAATATTATAAGTATGCAATATTATTTTAATAATGTCATTTAAATAAATTATAAAAATCTTTATTTTTGCTATTTCCAAGTAGGTGAATACCTCTCTCATCTTTTTCATTCTTAGCTCTAATCATTTGTATATTTATAAGAACAAATTGCTCTTTACATTCCCTGGGCTTTGTCAACTCCATTAGTATATTTTTAAAAGCTACATTTTTTAGATATTCTGCTATATGATCTAAATCCAAAGATTAAAACAAAGTTATCCTTGACATTTACAAAGATAACTTTAGTATTCATATAGTAAGTAAAAGGATATAAAAATTCATACAGTAACTGAATGATATTGGAGTCAACCTTTAGGTTTTTACTCTGCTGTTTTAGTTAACACCATAAAATCTATCCTATAATATTATTATTTCCTTTCTTTCAGGGCTTCCCTAGTAGCTCAGCTGGTAAAGAATCCACCTGCAATGCAGGAGACCCCAGGTGGATTCCTGGGTCAGGAAGATCTGCTGGGGAGGGAATAGGCTACCCACTCCAGTATTCTTGGGCTTCCTGGTGGCTCAGCTGGTAAAGAACCTGCCTGCAATGTGGGTGACCTGGGTTGGGAAGATCCCCTGCAGTAGGCAACAGCTACCTACTCCAGTATTCTGGCCTGGAGAATTCCATGGACTGTATAGTTCATGGGATCGCAAAGAGTAATATTGGGGTCTGAATGATATTGGGGTCAACCTTTAGCTTTTACTCTGCTTTTTAAATTAATACCATAAATTCTATTGCTGTAATATTATGGTTTCCTTTCCTTTAAAGCTACTATCCTTTTTCTTCACTTCTTTTCCATATTCTGTCCCCTATTTCCCCCTTAATTCCTTACAGCCCCTTTGCCGGTGTCCAGACCCAGTGGATCCAGAGAATTCGAAGCGGGGATGGCGTCGGTGAGGATCAGGAAACAATTGCTTAATTAAATGTTAATTAAAGGTATAAAGAGTGGTTAAATAAGGATAGCTCAGAGAGAAAATTTAGTGGAGAAAAAAGGCTGTATAATTCAGCCAGGAGGTGAGAGAAAGAACGACATGGGGAGATCAAGCTTTGGTGAATAAGGCCCGCACTTTATTTTCCAAAGTAATTTTTATACCTTAAGTTATGCATAGAGGATAATGGGAGAAGGGGTAGAGTCATGCAGTAAGCCAGGCTTTCTTCCTGAAAACTTATCATATGCAAATTTTAGGTGATTTGCATCATCTTCTGGCCTGGAGGCCTGTTAACATTTTAAGACCCTTTCTTCAGAAAACTTATTTTTCTCTAAAGGTGATTAGTCAGTCGCTACCTTCCAAAAGCATTAGGTAAAGTTGCATTCCTATAGGGCAAAGGTGTGGTGGGCTATAACAAGAAAAAGAATTAACTCAAGGGTCCAAGGTTACAAACATTAAAGCTACTACTTACACCAATTATATTAATCAATGCACTGCCAGGGACACAGCAGGTAAGGGATATGGAAACTTAGCAGCAAACATTGGCCCAACAAGTGAAAAACCCTTCACCAATACAATTTCTAATCAATCTTTTAACTGCTCAAAGGAATCTGTATTCAGACAGTTTAGAACATCTCATGCCTCTCACGGTTGTGAACTAGAACACTCTTGTCATGCCCAGGACAGCACCCCGTAAAGTCAGAGGTGTAGGTGAGAGCACAAAGCAGTAAAGTAGGCAGACTCTGGTTTTGGGGGTAGATGCTCGAGAATTTCCAGGGGGACTCCTGAGGCTCGATCCTGCCTTTACGTACACTGAGCCTCCTTCCTCATGACCTTTGCCGTGGGTGGAGCTCCTCACGCTGGCTCCTGACACTCCTTGAAGAATAGTCTTGAAGGATCCTTCCTTTAATTCCAAACTTCTCTTTTTTTCCTAGCAATTCTTTTGGCAATACACTTGGCTCTCAACCACTTAGTTTGCTGATTCATATCTACTTAACACAAATGTGATCTAAATTATTATTTTTTTGTGCAAAATTTCAAACAAATCATGAAAGCATATTTGAAAAAATTTTAGGTGACCCACAGTCTTCAAAATACTTCAGAGAAATGCCATAAGCATTGTTTGAGAGGAAGTAAGCTGCCAGGAAAGGAAGAGATTGTGGTTATCCTTCCATAGTTGCTTTTCTTTGATGTAGAAGAGAATAATTTAGAAATTTGTACACAACTCTTGGCCAAAATTAACCTAAGTGTGTCTAGAATTCAAAGCATAGAATAATCTCTATTCTGTTACAGTGGAAATAATATTTTTGCTCATATAAAAAGCCAAGCCCACCACTTGTACTCTAGAATCCATCTCCTCTTGATTTTTCTGAAAACATTACTTTTGCAATTATTTCTCTTCCACCCTTTTCTGCAGTATTGATTTTTTATCTTTTCACTGATTCATTTCCATCATCATCAAAGAAAAAGCAACCTAAAGGAACAACCCCCCCCCCCCATGCTCTAAGGTCCACCATATTTAAAATAAAATAATTTCCCTTGATCATATATTTTCCTCCAGCTATTATTCCATTATTCCTTCATTCTTCTCAGTATATTTGTCAAAAAATTTGGCTAAATACACACTCTCAAATTCTTCATTTTCTGTTGTCTTTTCAACTCATTCCATTCTCTTCTCTTCACAAAATCATTTCTGATCAATATCACTAGGGACTTCCACATTGCCAAGTTAATGGCCATTTAACTATCCCTGTATTTCTTGACCTCTCAGCATCCTTTGACATAGTTTGCCACCTGTTGCTTAATAAAAACTTTCTTCTCTGTGTTTCCAAACACATCTCTTTCTTTTTTCTCTGACATCCTTAGCTACCCTTTCTTAATCTCACTTACTGGCTTCCTCTCTCTTTTAGCTCTAAATGTTGGAGTTTCTCAAGGACAGTACTTAGCACTGTAAGTACACTCTTTGAGTGAGCTCATTCTGCTTCATATATAGTTCTTTTTCTTGAGTTACTGGTACAAATATCTAAATGCACATTAGGCATTTCCATTTGGATGTCTAATAGGCATCTCAAACTTATGTCCAAAATCAGATCACTCTTTTTCCAAATACAACTCCTCATTTCTTTCCTCCTGTCCTCTTGATTTTAGCAAAAGTCATATTTAATTTCTTTTATTACACATTCGGTCTTCTCTTGTGGCTCAGAGGGTAAAGAATCTGCCTGCAATGTGAGAAACCGGGTTCGATCCCTGGATGGGGAAGATCCCCTGGAGAAAGGAATGGCAACCCACTCCAGTATTCTTGCTGGAGAATTCCATGGGCAGAGGAGCCTGGTGGGCTACAGTTCCTGGGGTCGTAAAGAGTTGGACTCAACTGGGTGACTAACACACATGGACATACATGACACATTCAGTCCTTCTGTAATTTCCTTGGCTTTTTCTCAAAAATAAATTCCAAATATAGGAATAATTGTATCGTATAGAAAAATACCATTATTATACTTCTATATGTGAGATGCAGTGAGTAGTTAGAGGGAAATCTATGTCATGAAATGGATACACTGAAAAAGAAGTAAGTAAGATCTAAAATCAGCTTTAAATTCCCATTAGGGAACTAGACAAGGGAGAATATTTTAAACCTAAAAGACACAGAAAAAAAGAAATAGTTAATATTTGAGCAGAAATAAATGAAACAGGAAAACAATAGAGAAAATCAGGGAAACCAAAAGCTAGTTTCAATAAGATTCATCAAGAAGCTTGGTATCAATAAGATTCATCAAACTCCAATCAGGATAAGAAGAAAAGAGAGAAGAAAGAAATTACCAATATCAGAAATAAGAGATTTCATGGCAATAAAATCATAACCTAGATATACCAGAGACAATTTTATTCCCACAAATTTGATAACAGATAAAATGTGTCAATTCCTGGAAATACAGAAATTATGAAAATTTGTACAAGGAGAAATAGATAAATTGAATAGTCCACATCTATTGAAGTAATTGAGTCAGTTACTAGTATCCTTCCAAACCATTAAAAAAAACAAAAACAAAAACAAAACCCAGGGCCAAAGGATGTCACTGGTGAATTCTACTAAAGTTGTAAGAAAGATGTAGTACCAATTCTCCACAATCTCATAAAGGAAATAGAAACAGAGAAAACACCTCCTGAGAAGACATTCTATGAAGTCAACATTACTGAAAGTAGAACAAAGACATTAAAAGAAAGTAAAACCACAGATTTATATCTCTCATGAACACACCAACAAAACCGTTAAAAAAAAAAACTTTGCAAATTAAATCCAAAAATCTACAAAGGAAGTATACATCATGCACAATTGGGTTTTATTTCAGGTTTGGAAAGCAGGTTCAATATTCAAAAATCAATAAATATAATCCAATCAATAAGCTGAGGAGAAAAAGCATGTAATCAAGTCAGCTGGAAGAAAAAAAAGTGACAAAATCAATATCCATAAGCACTCTGAGCAAATAAAAAGCTTGATAAACAATACTTATTTAAAAATCTACTGTTAACATCATATTTCATGGTGAGGTAGTTTTCTTAAGCTCAAGAAAAAGGCAAGATGTCTACTCTTACCTCTCTTATTCAGCATTGTATTAGAAATTCTACCTCGTGCAAGAAAATCAAGAAATAAAAGGCATACAGATTAGAGAACAAAAACTAAAACTATTTCTTTTAGCAGATGATGTAACTGTCCAGTTAGAGAACCCAAAAGAATCAACATAAAAAATTATTGGAACTAAGAAGTGAACACCGAACATTTGCAAGGTTCAAGGTTAATAAATAAAAAGTCAATTTCATACATATATACCAGCAACGAACAACTTGAATTTAACATTTAAAAATCCCATTTACAATAGCGTAAAAAATTGAAATATTTAGATATAAATCAAGCAAAATATGTACTGAATCTATATGTGGAAAACTTAAAGCACTGATAAAATGAATGACATCAAAGGAGATTTAGATCAATGGAGAGATATTTCATGTTCACATATTGGAAGATTCATTACTGTAAAGATGTTGATTCCTTCTGACTTTATCTATAGACTGTAATCACAAATAAATCATCACAAATAAATCTCTTCAAACTTTTTCATAGAGCTCGACAAAACTAATTCCAATTATGTAGGAAGACAAAAAGTTCTAGACCAGTCAACACAATGCTGAGGAAGAAGAGCAAAATTGAAGGACTCACAGTACTTGATTTCAAGACTTACTATAAAGCCAAAGTAACCAAGACAACACATATAGATCAACAGAACAAAATGAAACCCCCCCGAACTAGATGCCTTATAATATAGTCAACTCATTTTTGAGAAAGACACAAATACAATTCAATTGAAAAAGGAAAGGGCTCCATTTAAAATAAAAACTTCTGTTCTGTTAAAGACACTTTTAAGTCACAAAGCAGTAAAAGTTTTTTTTGCAAAATATGAATCTCATAAAAGGACTTGCAGTCAGTGTCAGTGTAAATAATTCAATACTCAACAAAAACTGGCCAAACAACTCAATCGAAAAATTGGCAAAAGATTTGAAAAGACACTTCACCCAAGAAGATATGAAAATGGAAAGAGCACATGAAAAGATACATCTGTTGCTAGGGAAATGCAAACTAAAACAACAATGAACTTCCACTAGACACCTGCTAGGATGCTAAAATCAAAAGTCCTGACAATACCCATTGCTGATGAGGATGAGAAGCAACAGGGACTCATTCATTGCTGGTGGAAATGCAAAGACATTCAAATTAAAGACAACTGGCACTTTTTATTTTATTTTTTATTTTTTTTTCCCATTTAAAGTGTACAATTTAATGATAAATATATTCACAGGGTTGTGCAACTGTTACCACAATCTAAATTTAGAACAGTCACCCCAGAGGAAGCCCCATATTTATTAGCAATTTCTTTTTTTTTTTTTTTTAATGCTTTCTCTTTTTATTTTGTTTATTTTTTTTTCTAATTTTATTTTATTTTTAAACTTTACATAATTGTATTAGTTTTGTCAAATATCATAATGAATCCGCCACAGGTATACATGTGTTCCCCATCCCGAACCCTCCTCCCTCCTCCCTCCCCATACCATCCCTCTGGGCCGTCCAGTGCACCAGCCCCAAGCATCCAGCATCGTGCATCGAACCTGGACTGGCAACTCGTTTCCTACCTGATATTTTACATGTTTCAATGCCATTCTCCCAAATCTTCCCACCCTCTCCCTCTCCCACAGAGTCCATAAGACTGTTCTATACATCAGTGTCTCTTTTGCTGTCTCGTATACAGAGTTATTGTTACCATCTTTCTAAATTCCATATATATGCGTTAGTATACTGTATTTATGTTTTTCCTTCTGGCTTACTTCACTCTGTATAATAGGCTCCAGTTTCATCCACCTCATTAGAACTGATTCAAATGTATTCTTTTTAATGGCTGAGTAATACTCCATTGTGTATATGTACCACAGCTTTCTTATCCATTCATCTGCTGATGGACATCTAGGTTGCTTCCATGTCCTGGCTATTATAAACAGTGCTGCGATGAACATTGGGGTACACGTGTCTCTTTCCCTTCTGGTTTCCTCAGTGTGTATGCCTAGCAGTGGGATTGCTGGATCATAAGGCAGTTCTATTTCCAGTTTTTTAAGGAATCTCCACACTGTTCTCCATAGTGGCTGTACTAGGTTGCATTCCCACCAACAGTGTAAGAGGGTTCCCTTTTCTCCACACCCTCTCCAGCATTTATTATTTGTAGACTTTTGGATCGCAGCCATTCTGACTGGTGTGAAATGGTACCTCATAGTGGTTTTGATTTGCATTTCTCTGATAATGAGTGATGTTGAGCATCTTTTCATGTGTTTGTTAGCCATCTGTATGTCTTCTTTGGAGAAATGTCTATTTAGTTCTTTGGCCCATTTTTTGATTGGGTCGTTTATTTTTCTGGAGTTGAGCTGTAGGAGTTGCTTGTATATTTTTGAGATTAGTTGTTTGTCGGTTGCTTCATTTGCTATTATTTTCTCCCATTCTGAAGGCTGTCTTTTCACCTTGCTAATAGTTTCCTTTGATGTGCAGAAGCTTTTAAGGTTAATTAGGTCCCATTTGTTTATTTTTGCTTTTATTTCCAATATTCTGGGAGGTGGGTCATAGAGGATCCTGCTGTGATGTATGTCGGAGAGTGATTTGCCTATGTTCTCCTCTAGGAGTTTTATAGTTTCTGGTCTTACGTTTAGATCTTTAATCCATTTTGAGTTTATTTTTGTGTATGGTGTTAGAAAGTGGTCCAGTTTCATTCTTTTACAAGTGGTTGACCAGATTTCCCAGCACCACTTGTTAAAGAGATTGTCTTTAATCCATTGTATATTCTTGCCTCCTTTGTCAAAGATAAGGTGTCCATATGTGCGTGGATTTATCTCTGGGCTTTCTATTTTATTCCATTGATCAATATTTCTGTCTTTGTGCCAGTACCATACTGTCTTGATAACTGTGGCTTTGTAGTAGAGCCTGAAGTCAGGTAGGTTGATTCCTCCAGTTCCATTCTTCTTTCTCAAGATCGCTCTGGCTATTCGAGGTTTTTTGTATTTCCATACAAATTGTGAAATTATTTGTTCTAGCTCTGTGAAGAATACTGTTGGTAGCGTGATAGGGATTGCGTTGAATCTATAAATTGCTTTGGGTAGTATACTCATTTTCACTATATTGATTCTTCCAATCCATGAACATGGTATATTTCTCCATCTATTAGTGTCCTCTTTGATTTCTTTCACCAGTGTTTTATAGTTTTCTATATATAGGTCTTTAGTTTCTTTAGGTAGATATATTCCTAAGTATTTTATTCTTTCCGTTGCAATGGTGAATGGAATTGTTTCCTTAATTTCTCTTTCTGTTTTCTCATTATTAGTGTATAGGAATGCAAGGGATTTCTGTGTGTTGATTTTATATCCTGCAACTTTACTATAGTCATTGATTATTTCTAGTAATTTTCTGGTGGAATCTTTAGGGTTTTCTATGTAGAGGATCATGTCATCTGCAAATAGTGAGAGTTTTACTTCTTCTTTTCCAATTTGGATTCCTTTTATTTCTTTTTCTGCTCTGATTGCTGTGGCCAAAACTTCCAAAACTATGTTGAATAGTAATGGTGAAAGTGGGCACCCTTGTCTTGTTCCTGACTTTAGAGGAAATGCTTTCAATTTTTCACCATTGAGGATAATGTTTGCTGTGGGTTTGTCATATATAGCTTTTATTATGTTGAGGTATGTTCCTTCTATTCCTGCTTTCTGGAGAGTTTTTATCATAAATGGATGTTGAATTTTGTCAAAGGCTTTCTCTGCATCTATTGAGATAATCATATGGTTTTTATTTTTCAATTTGTTAATGTGGTGTATTACATTGATTGATTTGCGGATATTGAAGAATCCTTGCATCCCTGGGATAAAGCCCACTTGATCATGGTGTATGATCTTTTTAATGTGTTGCTGGATTCTGATTGCTAGAATTTTGTTAAGGATTTTTGCATCTATGTTCATCAGTGATATTGGCCTGTAGTTTTCTTTTTTTGTGGCATCTTTGTCAGGTTTTGGTATTAGGGTGATGGTGGCCTCATAGAATGAGTTTGGAAGTTTACCTTCCTCTGCAATTTTCTGGAAGAGTTTGAGCAGGATAGGTGTGAGCTCTTCTCTAAATTTTTGGTAGAATTCAGCTGTGAAGCCGTCTGGACCAGGGCTTTTGTTTGCTGGAAGATTTTTGATTACAGTTTCAATTTCCATGCTTGTGATGGGTCTGTTAAGATTTTCTATTTCTTCCTGGTCCAATTTTGGAAAGTTGTACTTTTCTAAGAATTTGTCCATTTCTTCCACGTTGTTCATTTTATTGGCATATAATTGTTGATAGTAGTCTCTTATGATCCTTTGTATTTCTGTGTTGTCTGTTGTGATCTCTCCATTTTCGTTTCTAATTTTGTTGATTTGATTTTTCTCCCTTTGTTTCTTGATGAGTCTGGCTAATGGTTTGTCAATTTTATTTATCCTTTCAAAGAACCAGCTTTTGGTTTTGTTGATTTTTGCTATGGTCTCTTTTGTTTCTTTTGCATTTATTTCTGCTCTAATTTTTAAGATTTCTTTCCTTCTACTAACCCTGGGGTTCTTCATTTCTTCCTTTTCTAGTTGCTTTAGGTGTAGAGTTAGGTTATTTATTTGACTTGTTTCTTGTTTCTTGAGGTGTGCCTGTATTGCTATGAACTTTCCCCTTAGGACTGCTTTTACCGTGTCCCACAGGTTTTGGGTTGTTGTGTTTTCATTTTCATTCGTTTCTATGCAAATTTTGATTTCTTTTTTGATTTCTTCTGTGATTTGTTGGTTATTCAGCAGTGTGTTGTTCAGCCTCCATATGTTGGAATTTTTAATAGTTTTTTTCCTGTAATTGAGATCTAATCTTACTGCATTGTGGTCAGAAAAAATGCTTGGAATGATTTCTATTTTTTTGAATTTACCAAGGCTATCTTTATGGCCCAGGATGTGATCTATCCTGGAGAAGGTTCCATGTGCACTTGAGAAAAAGGTGAAATTCATTGTTTTGGGATGAAATGTCCTATAGATATCAATTAGGTCTAACTGGTCTATTGTATCGTTTAAGGTTTGTGTTTCCTTGTTAATTTTCTGTTTAGTTGATCTATCCATAGGTGTAAGTGGGGTATTAAAGTCTCCCACTATTATTGTGTTATTATTAATTTCTCCTTTCATACTTGTTAGCATTTGTCTTACGTACTGTGGTGCTCCCGTGTTGGGTGCATATATATTTATAATTGTTATATCTTCTTCTTGGATTGATCCTTTGATCATTATGTAGTGACCTTCTTTGTCTCTTTTCACAGCCTTTGTTTTAAAGTCTATTTTATCTGATATAAGTATTGCTACTCCTGCTTTCTTTTGGTCCCTATTTGCATGGAAAATCTTTTTCCAGCCCTTCACTTTCAGTCTGTATGTGTCCCCTGTTTTGAGGTGGGTCTCTTGTAGACAACATATGTAGGGGTCTTGTTTTTGTATCCATTCAGCCAGTCTTTGTCTTTTGGTTGGGGCATTCAACCCATTTACGTTTAAGGTAATTACTGATAAGTATGATCCCGTTGCCATTTACTTTATTGTTTTGGGTTCGAGTTTATACACCGTTTTTGTGTTTCCTGTCTAGAGAATATCCTTTAGTATTTGTTGGAGAGCTGGTTTGGTGGTGCAGAATTCTCTCAGCTTTTGCTTGTCTGAAAAGCTTTTGATTTCTCCTTCATACTTGAATGAGATCCTTGCTGGGTACAATAATCTGGGCTGTAGGTTATTTTCTTTCATCATTTTAAGTATGTCTTGCCATTCCCTCCTGGCTTGAAGAGTTTCTATTGAAAGATCAGCTGTTTTCCGTATGGGAATTCCCTTGTGTGTTATTTGTTGTTTTTCCCTTGCTGCTTTTAATATTTGTTCTTTGTGTTTGATCTTTGTTAATTTGATTAATATGTGTCTCGGGGTGTTTCGCCTTGGGTTTATCCTGTTTGGGACTCTCTGGGTTTCTTGTACTTGGGTGATTATTTCCTTCCCCATTTTAGGGAAGTTTTCCACTATTATCTCCTCAAGTATTTTCTCATGGTCTTTCTTTTTGTCTTCTTCTTCTGGAACCCCTATGATTCGAATGTTGTAGCGTTTAATATTGTCCTGGAGGTCTCTGAGATTGTCCTCATTTCTTTTAATTCGTTTTTCTTTTATCCTCTCTGATTCATTTATTTCTACCATTCTATCTTCTAATTCACTAATCCTGTCTTCTGCCTCTGCTATTCTACTATTTGTTGCCTCCAGAGTGTTTTTAATTTCACTTATTGCATTATTCATTATATATTGACTCTTTTTTATTTCTTCTAGGTCCTTGTTAAACCTTTCTTGCATCTTCTCAATCCTTGTCTCCAGGCTATTTATCTGTGATTCCATTTTAGTTTCAAGATTTTGGATCAATTTCACTATCATTATTCGGAATTCTTTATCAGGTAGATTCCCTATCTCTTCCTCTTTTGTTTGGTTTGCTGGGCATTTATCCTGTTCTTTTATCTGCTGAGTATTCCTCTGTCTCTTCATATTGTTTAAATTGCTGAGTTTGGGGTGTCCTTTCTGTATTCTGGCAGTTTGTGGTGTTCTCTTTATTGTGGCGTTTCCTCACTGTGTGCGGGTTTGTACAGGTGGCTTGTCAAGGTTTCCTGGTTAGGGAAGCTTGTGTCGGTGTTCTGGTGGGTGGAGCTGTATTTCTTCTCTCTGGAGTGCAATGAAATGTCCAGTAATGATTTATGAGATGTCTATAGTTTTGGGGTGACTTTGGGCAGCCTGTATCTTGAAGCTCAGGGCTGTGTTCCTTTGTTGCTAGAGAATTTGTTTGGTATGTCTTGCCCTGGAATTTATTGGCCCTTGTGTGGTGCTTGGTTTCAGTGTCGGTATGGATGCATTTGATGAGCTCCCGTCAATTAATGTTCCTTGGAGTCAGGAGTTCCCTGGAGTCAGGGTTTGGACTTAAGTCTCTTGCTTCCAGTTATCGGTCTTATTTTTACAGTAGTTTCAAAACTTCTCCTTCTATACAGCACCATTGATAAAACATCTACATTAAAGATGAAAAGTTTCTCTACAGTGAGGGTCACTCAGAGAGGTTCACAGGGTTACATGGAGAAGAGAAGAGGGAGGAGGGAGTTAGAGGTGACCCAAATGAGATGAGGTGAATCAATAGTGGAGAGAGTGGGCTAGCCAGTAGTCACTTCCTTATGTGCACTCCACAACTGGACCACTCAGAGATGTTCACGGGGTTATACAGAGAAGAGAAGAAGGAGGAAGGTAACAGAGGTGGCCAGAAGGATAAAAGGGGGGAATGAAAAGGAGGGAGACAGATCCAGCCAGTAATCAGTTCCCTAAGTGTTCTCCACCGTCTGGAACACACAGAAATTCACAGAGTTGGGTAGAGTAGAGAGGGGTTAGGGAGGAGACACAGGCGACCTGGTGGAGAAAAAGGAGAGTCCAAAGGGAGAGAGAGCAGTCAAGCCAGTAATCTCACTCCCTAGTGAAAAATGGGTCCTGAAGATTGGGTCCTTAAAGGTACAAAATTGGTAACAAATACATAAAAGCAAAAATTAAAAATCTAGAGTAGAGTTTGGAATTTCAAAAATATGATGTTAAAGAAAAGAAGAAGGAAAAGAGAGAAAAAAAGAACAAACAAAAACAAACAAGGTCGCGAAAATTATAAAGAAAGTACAGGTACAAAATTGATAACTAATACCAGAAAGCAAAAATTAAAAATCTAGAGTAGAGTTTGGAATTTCAAAAATACGATGTTAAAGAAAAGAAGAAGGAAAAGAAAGAGAGAAAAAACGAACAAACAAAAACAAACAAGGTCGCGAAAATTATAAAGAAAGTACAGGTACAAAATTGATAACTAATACCAGAAAGCAAAAATTAAAAATCTAGAGTAGAGTTTGGAATTTCAAAAATACAATGTTAAAAAAAAAAAAAGAAGAAGAAGAAAAATAAAGAGAGAAAACAAACAAACAAATACAAACAATGTCACAAAAATTATAAAGAAAATACAGGTACAAAATTGATATCAAATACCAAAAAGCACAAATTAAAAATCTAGAGTAAAGTTTGGAATTTCAGATATACAATGTTATATAAAAGAAGAAGAGAAAGAAACAGAGAAGGAAAAAAAAAAAAGTTAGAAATTATAAAAAAAAAAAACAAAACAAAACTATAGGTACAAAATTGATAACATATACCAAAAAGTGAAAATTAAAAATCTAGAGTAGAGTTTGGAATTTCAAAAATACAATGTTAAAGAAAAGAAGAAAACAAAAACAAACAAAAAACAAGGTCAAAAAATTATAAAATATATATATATGAAGTTTGCTGAAGAAGAAAAAAATGGGGTCTTTTTTTTTTTTTTTTTGCAAAGTAATAGGTTATAAAAGTGAAATTTAAAGGAACAATAGAGGACTTAAAAAAATTTTTTTTAATTAAAAAAAAAAAAGGAAAGAATGATCGTAAAAATAATAAAAATATATCTAGGACTTTTTTGGTTTTTTTTTGTGGGTGTTGTGGGTTCAGTTCATTTTTGGCTAGTTCCTTGGTCAGATTTATATTTCTCAAGATCTATAGGCCCCTTCCTATGTAGTCCGTAGTAACCACAGGGTTTTGATCTATTGCCTGTAGCTTCCAAGGCGTTTCCCTCTGTTATATCTTCTTCTGTTTGCTAGTCTCTTCAGTATCTGGTTTCCGCCCTGACACAAAGGGCACGGTGGAGGACACTTTTTTTTCTTTTTTTTTTTTTTTAGGCTTACTTGTTCAGTCGCGCTGTGGGGAGGGAGGGAGGGAGCGATGCTGCAAACAAATGACACTGGCGTGGGCTCGCAGTGCCTCAGCCACCCTGGGTCTGCCCCTGCTCACGGCGCGTGTAGCCTCCCTGTCCACACTGCTCGGACTCTAGGTTGTTCCGCCGGGAACAATCTGAGGCTGGCCCTGGGCTGCATGCACCTCCCAGGTCCAAGCCGCTCAGGTTCAGGCACTCGGGTAGTCCTCAGAGGCGCAGACTCAGTTGGGCCTGCGTTTTGTGCTCTTCCCAGGTCTGAGCAGCTCAGGTGATGAGGTGTTTGGCGAGCGCCAATGCTGCGACTTATCGCCTCCCCGCCACTCGGTTATCTGGGTGTTAAAACCGGCGCACCTTCTCAGGCAGATGTTGACCGTCCAGACCCCCAAGAAGTTTTAGTTAGCAAAGAAGCCTGCTTACAGTTTTATAGATAATGTCTCTCTGGGGCTGCGATTGCCCCCTTCCGGCTCTGGCTGCCTGTCACCGGAGGGGGAAGATCTGCAGCCGGCTATCTCTGTTCAGTCCTTTGTTCCGTGCGCGGGCCTGGCGGTCTTAGGTTAGGGCTGGCTTTTCGCGTGGTAAATATCCCACAGTCTGGTTTGCTAGCCCAAATTATTTCGCTCAGATAGCGCTCAGGGTATTCAGGCCAGATTCTTACTCTCAGTGATGCAGCCCACGCCGCGCCTCCCTGCCCAGCCCCGGCTTGCTAATGGCGGATGCAGGCGTCTGCGCTGCTTCTCCGCTGGGGGAGTTACCGTAGGGCTCACAATCTGCGAGTTTTAATTGTTTATTTATTTTTTCTCCCTGTTTTGTTGCCCTCTGTGCTTCCAAAGCTCGGCACAGATTCGGCAGTGAGAAGGTTTCCTGGTGTTTGGAAACTTCTCTCTTTTTAAGATTCCCTTCCCGGGACGGAACTCCGTCCCTCCCTCTTTTGTCTCTTTTTTTTTGTTTTTAATATTTTTTCCTACCTCCTTTCGAAGAGTTGGGTTGCTTTTCTGGGTGCCTGATGTCCTCTGCCGGCATTCAGAAGTTGTTTTGTGGAATTTACTCGACGTTTAAATGCTCTTTTGATGAATTTGTGGGGGAGAAAGTGTTCTCCCCGTCCTACTCCTCCGCCATCTTGGCTCCTCCCCCATTTTTTTTTTTTAAACTAAGCATAATCTATCAAATGATCAAGCAACTAACATTCTAGGTATTTACAAACTGATTTGAAAACTTATATCCACAAAAAAACTGCACATGAATGTTTATGGCAGATTGATTTATAATTGCCCCAAACAGGAAGCAGTCGTGGAGAAGGCAATGGCACCCCACTCCAGTACTCTTGCCTGGAAAATCCCATAGACAGAGGAGCCTGGTAGGCTGCCGTTCATGGGGTCGCTGAGGGTTGGACACGACTGAGCGACTTCACTTTCACGCATTGGAGAAGGAAATGGCAACCCACTCCAGTGTTCTTGCCTGGAGAATCCCAGGGACGGGGGAGCCTGGTGGGCTGCCATCTATGGCGTCGCACAGAGTTGGACACGACTGAAGTGACTCAGCAGCAGCAGCAGGAAGCAGTCAAGATGTCTTTCAATAGGTGAATGAGTGTGCAAACTATGGTACTCAGATGAAGGAAAGAGCGATAAAAAAGAATTAGCTATCCAGCCACAAAAATATATAGGTAAATCTGAAATGCATATTTCATATTAAAAGACATTAGTTTGAAAATGCTCTATTTTACATAATTTCATTGATGTGTTATCTAGATAAAGCAAAACTGTAAAGACGGTAAATATTGTCAAGATTTGCATGAGAAGTAAGGTTGAAAAGTGAAACACAGGGGATATTTCAGGGCAATGAAACTTTATTCTGTATGATATTGTAATGGTGTATTCATTACATTATGCTTTAGTCAAAACCCATGAAACTCACAGAATTTTATGGCAGAAAGAGTGAATTTTAATGTATGCAAATTAAAAAGATCATGAAATCTACTGTGTAAAATCAACGTATTTGCAGGGCAGGAATGGAGATGCAGGGGAAGGTGAGTAGGACAAACTGAGAGAGTAGCATGGACATATATAAATTACCATCCGCAAAATGGATAGCTAGTGGGAAGCAAATTGAATATTCAAATTAGCTTATCTAAAACTCACATTTTAGAGTTTAAAAAAGATCCATTTACCCACTTCCAGCTCTTCTCTGATATTGTAAAGTTTAATCCAATCCAAAACAGAATTCCTTCTTTGTTTATCAGGTTTTGTATGAGTCTCTGTAAATGAAACAGAAGAAATGACTGAATATTGAATCTGTTTATCTGTTGCTGGTTTGCATTCTTATGCTCATCCTCTGAAACCCAGTTCAAGTATCACCTCTTCTATGAGGCCTTTTCTGACTCCCTGTTGGAGTTAATTAATCCTTATTTGTGATATTTCTATTTGTTCATTTATATATTAATATATACAAATGTTTATATTTATATTGTTGTATTCATTAAATTATATTTATTTTGTTTACATGTCTATTTAGTCTCGCGGATTGTGAGCTTCTTGAAGTCAAGGTTGATATTTTCATCTGATTACCCTTAAGGCTAAAGCACAAAGATCTTGATGTGGCTAGAAGTCAGTGCTAAGTTGTATTAAAGTATTTTACTTAATTATTTACCAATTCTTCCTGATCTTGAATAAGCAGTAGACTGGATTCTCTTGTGGAACAGTCAGCTAGACTGTCATTTCAAGGTTTGGAAGTTACCATCTTTCTAAATTCCATATATATGCGTTAGTAAACCACTAGACCCGGAGCAGGCAATGGCACCCCACTCCAGTACTCTTGCATGGAAAATCCCATGGATGGAGGAGCCTGGAAGGCTGCAGTCCATGGGTCGCTGAGGGTAGGACATGACTGAGCGACTTCACTTTCACTTTTCACTTTCATGCATTGGAGAAGGAAATGGCAACCCACTCCAGTGTTCTTGCCTGGAGAATCCCAATGACGGGGGAGCCTGGTGGGCTGCCGTCTATGGGGTTGCACAGAGTCAGACACGACTGAAGTGACTTAGCAGCAGCAGCAAACCACTGGACCATTCAGGTATGACCTAAATCAAATCCCTTATGATTATACAGTGGAAGTGAGAAATAGATTTAGGGACTAGATCTGATAGAGTGCCTGATCAACTATGGACTGAGGTTTGTGACATTGTACAGGAGACAGGGATCAAGACCATCCCCATGGAAAAGAAATGCAAAAAGGCAAAATGGCTGTCTGGGGAGGGCTTACAAATAGCTGTGAAAAGAAGAGAAGCGAAAAGCAAAGGAGAAAAGGAAAGATATAAGCATCTGAGTGTAGAGTTCCAAAGAATAGCAAGAAGAGATAACAAAGCCTTCCTCAGCGATCAATGCAAAGAAATAGAGGAAAACAACAGAATGGGAAAGACTAGAGATCTCTTCAAGAAAATTAGAGATACAAAGAGAACATTTCATGCAAAGATGGGCTCAATAAAGTACAGAAATTGTATGGACCTAACAGAAGCAGAAGATATTAAAAAGAGGGGGCAAGAATACACAGAAGAACTGTACAAAAAAGATCTTCATGACCCAGATAATCACGATGGTGTGGTCACTGACCTAAAGCCAAACATCCTGGAATGTGAAGTCAAGTGGGCCTTAGAAAGCATCACTATAAACAAAGCTAGTGGAGGTGATGGAGTTCCATTTGAGCTATTTCAAATCGTGAAAGATGATGCTGTGAAAGTGCTGATTTCAATATGCCAGGAAATTTGGAAAATTCAGCAGTGGCCACAGGACTGGAAAAGGTCAGTTTTCATTCCAATACCAAAGAAAGGCAATGCCAAAGAATGTTCAAACTACCACACAATTGCACTTATCTCACACGCTAGTAAAGTAATGCTCAAAATTCTCCAAGCCAGGCAATACGTGAACCATGAACTTCCAGTAGTTCAAACTGGTTTTAGAAAAGGCAGAGGAACCAGAGACCAAATTGCCAACATCTGCTGGATCATCGAAAAGCAAGAGAGTTCCAGAAAAACATCTATTTCTGCTGTATTGACTATGCCAAAGCCTTTGACTGTGTGGATCACAATAAACTGTGGAAAATTCTGAAAGAGATGGGAATACCAGACCACCTGACCTGCCTCTTGAAAAATTTGTACTCAGGTCAGGAAGCAACAGTTAGAACTGGACATGGAACAACAGACTAGTTCCAAATAGGAAAAGGAGTACGTCAAGGCTGTGTATTGTCACCCTGCTTATTTAACTTATATGCAGAGTACATCATGAGAAATGCTGGGCTGGAAGAAGCACAAGCTGGAATCAAGATTGCTGGGAGAAATATCAATAACCTCAGATATGCAGATGACACCACCCTTATGGCAGAAAGGGAAGAAGAACTAAAAAGCCTCTTGATGAAGGTGAAAGAGGAGAGTGAAAAAGTTGGCTTAAAACACAACATTCAGAAAACGAAGATCATGGCATCTGGTCCCATCACTTCATGGCAAATAGATGGGGAAACTGGAAACAGTGTCAGACTTTATATTTTTGGGCTCCAAAATCACTGCAGATGGTGACTGCAGCCATGAAATTAAAAGGCGCTTACTCCTTTGATAGAAAGTTATGATCAACCTAGATAGCATATTCAAAAGCAGAGACATGACTTTGCCAACAGGGTTCCGTCTAGTCAAGGCTATGGTTTTTCCAGTGGTCATGTATGGATGTGAGAGTTGGACTGTGAAGAAGGCTGAGCGCCAAAGAATTGATGCTTTAGAACTGTGGTGCTGGAGAAGACTCTTGAGAGTCCCTTGGACTGCCAGGAGATCCAACCAGTCCATTCTGAAGGAGATTAGCCCTGGGATTTCTTTGGAAGGAATGATGCTAAAGCTGAAACTCCAGTACTTTGGCCACCTCATGCGAAGAATTGACTCATTGGAAAAGACTTTGAAGGTGGGAGGGAATGGGGGCAGGAGGAGAAAGGGACGACAGAGGATGAGATGGCTGGATGGCATCACTAACTCGATGGACATGGATCTGGGTGAACTCCAGGAGTTGGTGATGGACAGGGAGGCCTGGTGTGCTGCGATTCATGGGGTCTCAAAGAGTCAGACACGACTGAGTGACTGAACTGAACTGATACTGTATTGGTGTTTTTCTTTCTGGCTTACTTCACTCTGTATAATAGGCTCCAGTTTCATCCACCTCATTAGAACTGATTCAAATGTATTCTTTTTAATGGCTGATTAATACTCCATTGTGTATATGTACCACAGCTTTCCTATCCATTCCTATACTGATGGGCATCTAGGTTGCTTCCATGTCCTGACTATTATAAACAGTGCTGCAATGATTATTGGGGTGCACATGTTTTTTTCAATTCTGGTTTCCTCGGTGTGTATGCCCACCAGTGGGATTGCTGTGTCATAAGGCAGTTCTATTCCAGTTTTTTAAGGAATCTCCACACTATTCTCCATAGTGGCTGTAGTAGTTTGCATTCCCACCAATAGTGTAAGAGGGTTCCCTTTTCTCCACACCCTCTCTAGCGTTTATTGCTTGTGGACTTTTGGATAGCAGCCATTCTGACTGGCGTGAAATGGTACCTCATTGTGGTTTTGATTTGCATTTCTCTGATAATGAGTGATGTTGAGCATCTTTTCATGTGTTTGTAGCCATCTGTATGTCTTCTTTGGAGAAATGTCTATTTAGTTCGTTGGCCCATTTTTTGATTGGGTCATTTATTTTTCTAGAATTGAGCTGCAGGAGTTGCTTGTATATTTTTGAAATTAGTTGTTTGTCAGTTGCTTCATTTGCTATTATTTTCTCCCATTCTGAAGGTTGTCTTTTCACCTTGCTTAGAGTTTCCTTTGTTGTGCAGAAGCTTTGACGTTTAATTAGGTCCCATTTGTTTATTTTTGCTTATATTTCCAATATTCAGGGAAGTGGGTCATAGAGGATCCTGCTGTGATTTATGTCGGAGGGTGTTTTGCTTATGTTCTCCTCTAGGAGTTCTATAGTTTCTGGTCTTACGTTTAGATCTTTAATCCATTTTGAGTTTATTTTTGTGTATGGTGTTAGAAAGTGTCCTAGTTTCATTCTTTTACAGGTGGTTGATCAGTTTTCTCAGCACCACTTATTAAAGAGATTGTCTTTAATCCATTGTATATTCTTGCCTTCTTTGTCACAGATAAGGTGTCCATAGGTGCGTGGATTTATCTCTGGGCTTTCTATTTTGTTCCATTGATCTATATTTCTGTCTTTGTGCCAGTACCATACTGTCTTGGTGGTACTGTGGCTTTGTCGTAGAGCCTGAAGTCAGGCAGGTTGATTCCTCCAGTTCCATTCTTCTTTCTCAAGATTGCTTTGGCTATTTGAGGTTTTTTTGTATTTCCATACAAATTGTGAAATTATTTGTTCTAGCTCTGTGAAAAATACCATTGGTAGCTTGATAGGGATTGTTTTGAATCTATAGATTGCTTTGGGTAGTATACTCATTTTCACTATATTAGTTCTTCTGATCCATGAACATGGTATATTTCTCCATCTATTAGTGTCCTCTTTGACTTCTTTCACCAGTGTTTTATAGTTTTCTATATATAGGTCTTTAGTTTCTTTAGGTAGATATATTCCTAAGTATTTTATTCTTTTCATTGCAATGGTGAATGGAATTGTTTCCTTAATTTCTCTTTCTATTTTCTCATTATTAGTGTATAGGGATGCAAGGGATTTCTGTGTGTTGATTTTTATATCCTGCAACTTTACTATATTCATTGATTAGCTCTAGTAATTTTCTGGTGGAGTCTTTAGGGTTTTCTACATAGAGGATCATGTCATTTGCAAACAGTGAGTGTTTTACTTCTTCTTTTCCAATTTGGATTCCTTTTATTTCTTTTTCTGCTCTGATTGCTGTGGCCCAAACTTCCAAAACTATGTTGAATAGTAGTGGTGAAAGTGGGCACCCTTGTCTTGTTCCTGACTTTAGGGGAAATGCTTTCAAGTTTTCACCATTGAGGATAATGTTAGCTGTGGGTTTGTCATATACAGCTTTTATTATGTTGAGGTATGTTCCTTCTATTCCTGCTTTCTGGAGAGGTTTTATCATAAATGGATGTTGAATTTTGTCAAAGGCTTTCTCTGCATCTATTGAGATAATGATATGGCTTTTATTTTTCAATTTGTTAATGTGGTGTATTACATTGATTGATTTGCAGATATTGAAGAATACTTGCATCCCTGGGATAAAGCCCACTTCGTCATGGTGTATGATTTTTTTAATGTGTTGTTGGATTCTGATTGCTAGAATTTTGTTAAGGATTTTTGTATCTATGTTCATCAGTGATATTGGCCTGTAGTTTTCTTTTTTGGGGGGGCATCTTTGTCAGGTTTTGGTATTAGGGTGATGGTGGCCTCATAGAATGAGTTTGCAAGTTTACTTTCCTCTGCAATTTTCTGGAAGAGTTTGAGCAGGATAGGTGTTAGCTCTTCTCTAAATTTTTGGTAGAATTCAGCTGTGAAGCCGTCTGGACCTGGGCTTTTATTTGCTGGAAGATTTCTGATTACAGCTTCAATTTCCGTGCTTGTGATGGCTCTGTTAAGATTTTCTATTTCTTCCTGGTTCAGTTTTAGAAAATTGTACTTTTCTAAGAGTTTGTCCATTTCTTCCACGTTGTCCATTTTATTGGCATATAATTGTTGATAGTAGTCTCTTATGATCCTTTGTATTTCTGTGTTGTCTGTTGTGATCTTTCCATTTTCATCTCTAATTTTATTGATTTGATTTTTCTCCCTTTGTTTCTTGATGAGTCTGGCTAATGGTTTTTCAATTTTATTTATCCTTTCAAAGAACCAGCTTTTGGCTTTATTGATTTTTGCTATGGTCTCTTTTCTTTCTTTTGCATTTATTTCTGCCCTAATTTTTAAGATTTCTTTCCTTCTACTAACCCTGGGGTTTTTCATTTCTTCCTTTTCTAATTGCTTTAGGTGTAGAGTTAGGTTATTTATTTGACTTTTTTTCTTGTTTCTTGAGGTATGCCTGTATTGCTATGAACTTTCCCCTTAGCACTGTTTTTACAGTGTCCCACAGGTTTTGGGTTGTTGTGTTTTCATTTTCATTCATTTCTATGCATATTTTGATTTCTTTTTTGATTTCTTCTGTGATTTGTTGGTTATTCAGCAGCGTGTTGTTCAGCCCCCATATGTTGGAATTTTTAATAGTTTTTCTCCTATAATTGAGATCTAATCTTACTGCATTGTGGTCAGAATAGATGCTTGGAATGATTTCTATTTTTTTGAATTTACCAAGGCTAGATTTATGGCCCAGGATGTGATCTATCTTGGAGAAGGTTCCGTGTGTGCTTGAGAAAAAGGTGAAATTCACTGTTTTGGAGTGAAATGTCCTATAGATATCAATTAGGTCTAACTGGTCTGTTGTATCATTTAAAGTTTGTGTTTCCTTGTTAATTTTCTGTTTAGTTGATCTATCCATAGGTGTTTGTGGGGTATTAAAGTCTCCCACTATTATTGTGTTATTATTAATTTCCCCTTTCATACTTGTTAGCATTTGTCTTACATATTGTGGTGCTCCTATGTTGCTCCTGATTTCTTTTGGTCTCTATTTGCATGAAATATCTTTTTCCAGCCCTTCACTTTCAGTTCTGTAGGTGTCCCCTGTTTTGAGGTGTGTCTCTTGCAGACAACATATATAGGGGTCTTGTTTTTGTATCCATTCAGCTAGTCTTTGTCTTTTGGTTGGGGCATTCAACCCATTTACGTTTGGGGTGTTTTGCCTTGGGATTATCCTGTTTGGGACTCTCTGGGTTTCTTGGACTTGGGTGACTATTTCCTTCCCCATTTTAGGGAAGTTTGCAACTATTATCTCCTCAAGTATTTTCTCATGGTCTTTCTTTTTGTCTTCTTCTTCTGGGACTCCTATGATTCAAATGTTGGAGCGTTTAATATTGTCCTGGAGGTCTTTGAGATTGTCCTCATTTCTTTTAATTCGTTTTTCTTTTTTCGTCTCTGATTCATATATTTCTACCATTCTATCTTCTACTTCACTAATACTATCTTCTGCCTCTATTATTCTACTATTTATTGTCTCCAGAGTGTTTTTTAAATCTCATTTATTGCATTATTCATTATATATTGACTCTTTTTTATTTCTTCCAGGTCCTTGTTAAACCTTTCTTGCATCTTCTCAATCCTTGTCTCCAGGTTATTTATCTGTGATTCCATTTTGATTTCAAGATTTGGGATCATTTTCACTATCATTATTCGGAATTCTTTATCAGGTAGATTCCCTATCTCTTCTCTTTTGTTTGGTTTGGTGGGCATTTATCCTGTTCCTTTACCTGCTGGGTATTCCTCTGTCTCTTCATCTTGTTTATATTGCTGAGTTTGGGGTGTCCTTTCTGTATTCTGGCAGTTTGTGGAGTTCTCTTTATTGTGGAGTTTCCTTGCTGTGGGTGGGATTGTACAGGTGGCTTTTCAAGGTTTCTTGGTTAGGGAAGCTTGTGTCAGTGTTCTGGTGGGTGGAGCTGGATTTCTTCTCTCTGGAGTGCCATTAAGTGTCCAGTAATGAGTTATGAGATGTCAGTGGTTTTGGAGTAACTTTAGGCAGCCTGTATATTGAAGCTCAGGGCTGTGTTCCTGTGTTGCTAGAGAATTTGCATGGTATGTCTTGCCCTGGAACTTGTTGGCCCTTGGGTGGTGCTTGGTTTCAGTGTAGGTATGGAGGTGTTTGATGAGCTCCTGTTGACTAATGTTCCCTGGAGTCAGGAGTTCTCTGGTGTTCTCAGGATTTGGACTTAAGCCTCCTGCTTCTGGTTTTCAGTCTTATTTTTACAGTAGTTTCAAGACTTCTTTTCTATACAGCACCATTGATAAAATATCTAGGTTAAAGATGAAAAGTTTCTCCACAGTGAGGGACACCCAGAGAGGTTCACAGAGTTACACGGAGAAGAGAAGAGGGAGGAGGGAGTTAGAGGTGACCCGAAGGAGATGAGGTGGAATCAAAAGAGAAGAGCAAGCTAGCCAGTAATCACTTCCTTGTGTGTGCTCCACAGTCTGGACCGCTCAGAGATGTTCCCAGAGTTATACAGAGAAGAGAAGAGGGAGGAAGGAGACAAAGGTGGCCAGGAGGATAAAAGGGGGGGAATGAAAAGGAGGGAGACAGATCCAGCCAGTAATCAGTTCCCTAAGTGTTCTCCACCGTCCAGAACACACTGGTGATTCACAGAGTTGGGTAGAGAAAAGAAGGGGAAGGGAAGAGACAGAGGCGACCTGGTGGAGAAAAAGGAGAGTCCAAAGGGGGATAGAGCAGTCAAGCCAGTAATCTGGCTCCCAAGTAAAAATGGGTATTGAAGACTGGGTTCTTAAAGTACAAAACTGATAACAAATACCCAAAAGCAAAGATTTAAAATCTAGAGTAGAGGTTGGATTTTCAAAAATACAATATTAAAGAAAAGAAGAAAAGAAAAAACAAAAGCAAAACAAAATAAGACAAAGTCACAAAATTATAATATATATATATCTATGAAGTTTGCTTTAAAAAATAGGCTCTTTTTTTTTTTTTTGCAAAGTAATAGTGGGTTATAAAAATGAAAATTAAAGGAGTAATAGAGAATTTTTTAAAAATTTAAAAAAAGAATGATCATAAAAATAGTAAAAATATATCTAGGACTTTCTCTGTTGTTGTTGTGGGCAGTGTGGGGTCAGTTCATTATCGGATAGTTCCTTGGTCCAGCTTATATTTCTCAAGATCTATAGGCCCTTCCTATGTAGTCAGTACTAACTACAGGGTTTTAAACTATTGTACCTGTCACTTCCAAGGCGGTTCCCTCTGTTTTAGCTTCTTCTGTTTTCTGGTCTCTTCAGTGTCTGATTTGCACCCTGACACAAAGGGGGCAGTGGTAGACAGTTTTTTTTATGCTCACTTGTTCAGTCGTGCTGTGGGGAGGGAGGGACGCTGCAAACAAATAACACTGGCGTGTGTTCGCAGTGTCTCAGCCACAGTGGACCTGCCCACACTCACAGCACGTGTGCCCTTCCTGCCCACACTGCTTAGGCTGTAGGTTGCTCCGTCGGGAACCATCCGAGGCTGGCCCTGGGCTGCATACACCTCCCAGGTCTAAGCCGCTCAGGTTCAGGCACTCGGGTAGTCCTCAGAGGCACAGACTCAGTTGGGCCTGCGTTTTGTGCCCTTCCCAGGTCCGAGCAGCTCAGGTCATGAGGTGTTTGCTGAGTGCGGTTGCTGCAACTTATCGCCTCCCCTGTCCCTGCCACTCGGTTTTCTGGGTGTACAACTGGCACATCTTCTTAGGCAGATGTTGACCATCCAGAACCCCAAGAAGTCTTAGTTAGCAAAGAGGCCTGCTTGCAGTTTGGTAGATAATGTCTCTCTGGGGCTGGGATTGCCCACTTCTGGCTCTGGCTGCCTGTCACCAGAGGGGGATGGTCTGCAGCTGGTTAGTTCTGTTCAGTCCTTTGTTCTGGGCATGGGCCTGTTGGTGTCTTAGGTTAGGACTTTTCGCGTGGTAGCTATCCCACAGTCTGGTTTGCTAGCCCAAGTTAGTTGCCTCAGATTGCCCTTGGGGCATTCAGGTCTGGTCCATACTCTAAGCAATGCAGGCCGCGCCTCCCTACCCAGCCCCCGCTTGCTAGTGGTGGGTGCAGGCGTTTGTGCTGCTTCTCCACTGGGGGAGTTACCATTGGGCTCGTAATCTGTGGGTTTTAATTATTTATTTATTTTTCCTCCCTGTTATGTTGCCCTCTTCCTCCCTGTTATGTTGTGCTTCCAAGGCTCGCCACAGATTCGGCAGTGAGAGTGTTTTCCGTGTTTGGAAACTTCTCTCTTTTTAAGACTCCCTTCCCAGGACGGAGCTCTGTCCCTACCTCTTTTGTCTCTTTTTTTGTCTTTTATATTTTTTCCTACCTCCTTTCGAATACAATGGGCTGCTTTTCTGGGTGCCTGATGTCCTCTGCCGGCATTCAGAAGTTGTTTTGTGGAATCTACTCAGTGTTTAAATGCTCTTTTGATGAATTTGTGCAGGAGAAGGTGGTCTCCCTGTCCTATTCCTCCACCATCTTAGGACCGCCTCCCTCTGCCTTTTCTAAAACCAGCTTGAACATCTGGAAGTTCACAGTTCACATACTGCTGAAGCCTGGCTTGGAGAATTTTGAGCATTACTTTACTAGCATGTGAGATGAGTGCAATTGTGCCATAGTTAGCATTCTTTGGCATTGCCTTTCTTTGGGATTGGAATGAAAAATGACCTTTTCCAGTCCTGTGGCCACTGCTGAATTTTCCAAATTTGCTGGCATATTGAGTGCAACACTTTCACAGCATCATCTTTCAGGATTTGAAATAGCTTAAATGGAATTCCATCACCTCCACTAGCTTTGTTGGTAGTGATGCTTTCCAAGGCCCACTTGACTTCACATTCCAGGGTGTCTGGCTCTAGGTGAGTGATCACACCATCGTGATGATCTGGGTCATGAAGATCTTTTTTGTACAGTTCTGTGTATCCTTGCCACCTCTTCTTAATATCTTCTGCTTCTGTTAGGTCCATACCATTTCTGTCCTTTATCAAGCCCATTTTTGCATGAAATGTTCCCTTTGTATCTCTAATTTTCTTGAAGAGATCTCTAGTCTTTCCCATTCTGTTGTTTTCCTCTATTTCTTTGCAATGATTGCTGAGGAAGGCTTTCTTATCTCTCCTTGCTCTACTTTGGAACTCTGCATACAGATGCTTATATCTTTCCTCTTCTCGTTTGCTTTTCACTTCTCTTCTTTTCACAGCTATTTGTAAAGCCTCCCCAGACAGCCATTTTGCTTTTTTGCATCTCTTTTCCATGGAGATGGTCTTGATCCCTGTCTCCTGTAGAATGTAATGAACCTCAGTCCATAGTTCATCAGGCACTCTATCTATCAGATCTAGGCCCTTAAATCTATGTCTCACTTCCACTGTATAATCATAAGGGATTTGATTTAGGTCATACTTGAATGGTCTAGTGGTTTTCCCTACTTTCTTCAATTTAAGTCTGAATTTGGCAATAAGGAGTTCATGATCTAAGCCACAGTCAGCTCCCAGTCTTGTTTTTGCTGACTGTATAGAGCTTCTCCATCTTTGGCTGCAAAGAATGTAATCAATCTGATTTCGGTGTTGACAATCTGGTGATGTCCATGTGTTGAGTCTTCTCTTGTGTTGTTGAAAAGGGTGTTTGCTATGACCAGTGCATTCTCTTATTATCCTTTGCCCTGTTTCATTCCGTATTCCAGGGCCAAATTTGCCTGTTACTCCAGGTGTTTCTTGACTTCCTACTTTTGCATTCCAGTCTCCTTTAAGGAAAAGGACAACTTTTTTGGGTGTTAGTTCTAAAAGGTCTTGTAGGTCTTCAAAGAACCATTCAACTTCAGCTTCTTCAGTGTTACTGGTTCTTCAGTGTTACTGGTTCAGGCATAGGCTTGGATTACTGTGATATTGAATGGTTTGCCTTGGAAATGAACAGAGATCATTCTGTCGTTTTTGAGATTATGTCCAAGTACTGCATTTTGGACTCTTTTGTTGACCATGATGGGTACTCCATTTCTTGTAAGGGATTCTTGCCCACAGTAGTAGATATAATGGTCATCTGAATTAAATTCACCCATTCCAGTCCATTTTAGTTTGCTGATTCCTAGAATGTTGACTTCGCTCTTGCCATCTCCTGTTTGACCACTTCCAATTTGCCTTGATTCATGGACCTAACATTCCAGGTTCCTATGCAATATTGCTCTTTACAGCATCGGACCTTGCTTCCATCACCAGTCACATCCACAACTGGGTATTGTTTTTGCTTTGGCTCCATGACTTTATTCTTTCTGGAGTTATTTCTCCACTGATCTCCAGTAGCATATTCGGTTAACCTTCTGAGCCGGGGAGTTCCTCTTTCAGTATCCTATCATTTTGCCTTTTCATACTGTTCATGGGGTTCTCAATGCAGGAATACTGAGGTTTTTGCCATTCCCTTCTCCAGTGGACCACATTCTGTCAGACCTCTCCACCATGACCCGCCTGTCTTGGGTGGCCCCACACGGCATGGCTTAGTTTCACTGAGTTAGACAAGGCTGTGGTCCTTGTGATTAGATTGACTAGTTTTCTGTGATTATGGTTCCATTGTGTCTGCCCTCTGACGCCCTCTTGCAACACCTACCGTCTTACTTGGATTTCTCTTACCTTGGATGTGGGGTATCTCTTCATGGCTGCTCCAGCAAAGCGCAGCTGCTGCTCCTTATCTTGGACAAGGGGTATCTCCTCACAGCCGCCCCTCCTGACAATGAACGTGGAGTAGTTCCTCTGGGCCCTCCTGCGCCAGCACAGCCACCGCTCCTTGGACGTGGGGTTGCTCCTCTCGGCTGCCGCCCCTGACCTCGGGAGTGGGGTAGCTCCTTCTGGCTGCCACCCCTGGCCTTAGGCAGGGTGTAGCTCCTCTTGTTCGCCGCCCCTATATATTAAATTATTTTTATTTTCTTAAATTTATTTATATATGCAACTTACTAATCATCACATTCAGAAATAAAAGGTAATAGAAAGCAAGTGAGGGGAATTAAAGGATATATAGGAAAATTGTAATAATTGTTAGATTTAGGTGAGAAAACATTGGTATTGAACAAATTGTTCTTGATCGATTTTGCACATGTGAAACTGCTTTTACGGTTGCAACTACACACTATAGTCACAAGGTGGCGATAGGCTCACTATTAATTCGTACAAGAACACTCCTGTGAATGGAGAGTCCATCCAGAAAGAAATATTTCTGAACATAACATCCTCAAATGCTGGCTCTAAGAGGAGAAATGTGAAAATCCCAGAAGGCAAAAATCATTGAGAAAATTCACACCATATTTGAATAGTTAACATTCAAATAAGAGTGCTGAAAAGTTGAAGAAACCCTGGAGTAGGAAGAAGCAAGGACTGATACTTGTTTCAGGGAAAACCTAGTCTTTAGTCCTGGCTTCATCAACGTCTCATTCTGTGACCTTACTCAAGTCGGGAATGAGTAGCTGTCACGTGTAAAATGAGGAATAGCTGAAGAGAAAGCTAGAGAGCAATTTCAGTCAGAATTGAAATTGCCTTTAAAAATTATGCCTATTAGAGTTCTTTGCTAGAAATTTTTAGCCACATAGCACTTTAACTAATTCTTGTCGTAGAACATTGGCAATTTCCCATGAAGCACAGAAGGTGAATCCAAAGCACATTCTGATTATGCAACCTTCAAAGTTTATTTTGAAAGGACCCTTATAGATTGTTTTGACAGAGAGTGTGGTTGGATCCATATGCCTGGGTGGTTTTATTTAGGTCCTAGCCCTGTTAGTGCATCACCTCCTGTTCTCATGTGCTCAGTTGTGTCTGACTCTTTTCAGCTCCATGGACAGCAGCCCACCAGGCATCTCTGTCCATGGAAATTTTGCAGGCAAGAATACTGGGGTGGGTTGCCATTTCCTCCCCTAGGGGATCTTCCAGACCTAGGGATCAAACCCTCACCTCTTGCATCTTCTGCATTGGCAGGTGGATTCTTTAGCATTACCACCATCTGGAGAGTCTCAGATCACCTCCCAGATGCTGATGCATCATTCTATGCTGCTTATTATTTGAAAAATGGTCCTTTCAGAAAACTGCTCTTGTAACTCAGTCATCCTCCTGAGGTTTCAAGTAATCAGTAATCACATATACGAATGACAAAGATTTTGAGCTAACCCCAGTTCAGTCACTATCTCACTCCAGTTGCAAGAGAGACTCCAAACAAGAATCACCTAGGAGAGCTCATTCAGTAAACAAATTCCATTTGATAATTATTTGTTTTTTGTTCAGGAAATACTTATTGAACATTTACTATGTGTCAAAACCATGCATGGACTAGAATGCTATGAAGGTCTTGATCTCATGGAGCTCAAATGGCAATAGTGGTAATAAAATGATAACAACAATACAATGATATAGAAATAAATATCAAATTTCATATATCATGAAGGAAATAAGCTGTGCAAAAGGACAAAACAGATAAACTGCTTCCGATTGATATACAACATTTTTTTTTTAACTTTGTTTGGTTTTGCTTTGTTGGAAGAGAACAAGTATAGTTACAAACACACAAAAACAGACAAATTGCACATACACACACAAAACAAAACCCAGTAGGCCCACAAGAGGACAGAATGGAGTTCATCGAACACCAGCAGATTCAAAGTAGTTGCTGTCAAGGGGTGAGCTAAAAACTATGGCCATCATACCTGGTTACCTTAGTTGCTTCATGAGTTTATAGATGTTTAGAACTTTAAAAACTTTTTAAATAATTATCTTGTACTTCCTGGATTGTCCTTTCTCACAGTGCTTGGTATGAAAGTCAAACTTATTCTTTTTTATCCATACCTGCATTTTATTTTTTATTTTTTAAAAATTTATTTATTTTAATTAGAGGCTAATTACTTTAAAATATTGTATTGTTTTGCCATACATCAACATGAGTCTGCCATGGGTGTACACATGTTCCCAATCCTGAACCCCCCTCCTACCTCCCTCCCCATACCATCCCTCTGGGTCATCCCAGTGAATCAGCCCAAAGCATCCTGTATCCTGCATCAAACCTGGACTGGCGATTCGTTTCTTATATGATATTATACATGCTTCAATGCCATTTTCCCAAATCATCTCCTCCCTCCCTCTCCCACAGAGTCCAAAAGACTGTTCTATACATCTGTGTCTCTTTTGCTGTCTCACATACAGGGTTATCGTTACCATCTTTCCAAATTCCATATATATATGCATTAGTATACTGTATTGGTGTTTTTCTTTCTGGCTTACTTCACTCTGTATAATCGGCTCCAGTTTCAACCACCTCATTAGAACTGATTCAAATGTATTCTTTTTAATGGCTGAGTAATACACCATTATGTGTATGTACCACAGCTTTCTTATCCATTCATCTGCTAATGGCCATCTAGGTTGCTTCCATGTCCTGGCTATTATAAACAGTGCTGCGATGAACATTGGGGTACACATGTCTCTTTCAATTCTGGTTTCCTTGGTGTCATACCTGCATTTTAAAGGAACAGAATTTGACTGGTGGCTACTTACGCATTGTGGATCAGAAAGAATGGTTTTTAAAAAGCTAGGCTAATGCATGTATGTTTTATTTTTAAATTTTCCCAGTATAATTTTTTCCACAATAATTGATGTTTAAAAAAATTGAAATACAATTACTTTACAATGTTGTGTTAGTTTCCAGTGTACAGCAAAGGGATATACAGTAGGTCCTTGCTGTTTATTTTACAGGTAATAGTGTAATATGTTAAACACACCTGCTTTTAACACACACTGTATATATTGAGGAGCTCTGTCAATGGGTGTAACAGGAAGACAAAATAGTGGGAAATGAACTTCAAATGCACACACATGGCATAGAAAATAAATGGAAGGCATGCCATTGGTCCAGTCTCAAGGGCCATTAACTATGGCATAAATAAACCATTGTTATGCCCTTACTCTTTTTTTAATTAATTAATTTATTTTAATTGGAGGCTAATTACTTTACAATATTGTGGTGGTTTTTGTCACACATCCACATGAATCAGCCATGGGTGTACAGGTGTTCCGCATCCTGAACCCCCCTCTCAGCTCCCTCCCTATCCCATCCCTCAGGGTCATCCCAGTGCACCGGCCCTGAGCACCCTGTCTCATGCATCGAACCTGGACTGGCGATCTATTTCACATATGATAATATACATGTTTCAATGCTATTCTCTCAATCATCCCACCCTCGCCTTCTCCCACAGAGTCCAAAAGTCTGTTCTTTACGTCTTGTCTCTTTTGCTGTCTCACATATAGGGTCATCATTACCATCTTCCTAAATTCCATATATATATGTTAACGTACTGTATTGGTGTTTTTCTTTCTGACTTACTTCGCTGTGTATAAAAGGCTCCAGTTTCATGAAACTCATTAGGACTGATTCAAATGCATTCTTTTTAATAGCTGAGTAATATTCCATTGTGTATGTGTACCACAGCTTTCTTATCCTTTCATCTGCTGATGGACATCTAGGTTGCTTCAATGTCCTGGCTATTTTAAACAGTGTTGCGATGAACATTGGGGTACATGTGTCTCTTTCAATTCTGGTTTCCTTGGTGTGTATGCCCAGCAGTGGGATTGCTGGGTCGTATGGCAGTTCTATTTCCAGTTTTTTGCCCTTACTCTTTTAACTGAATCAGAGACTTCTCTTCTCTTCATTGTTTTATCGTGATACTTGTCCAGCTCTAGCCAGGAGAGAAGCAGAACAGTCTTACAATCATAAAAAAGGACTAATTATAATATTGCAAAGAAGAAACTAAATCCTGTTTTAAAAAAGTGGGAGGAAAAAGAGAGTCAGAGAGATCTGAGGAAAAGTTCAGAAAGAAATGAACATTTGATTCAAGCTTTCTACAGTTTCTAGACTTTATCTAGGCAAAGAATAAAAGGATTATATGAAAGGAGCCTGTCACATGTATGGCACAACCATGAAATCTTGAAACATCAGGATGTGTTCAAAGAGTGGTCAGGAGCCTGCATCTGAAGCATGGATGCACAGAGGAAGTGTAGATGGCTGATCCTGAATGACGTAATAGGTTGACATGACTTGGCTTTGCAGTGAGTTTATTGTCAGTAAAACGTGAAAGTCACTCAGTTGTGTCCAACTCTTTGCGACCCCATGGACTATAGAGTCCATGGAATTCTCCAGGCAAGAATACTGGAGTGGGTAACCGTTCCTTTCTCCAGGGGATCTTCCCAACCAAGGGATCGATCCCAGGTCCCCCACATTGTAGGTGGATTCTTTACCAGCTATATAAACATTGACTCAAATAGTGCAACCAAAAAATGTTCTCTTAGATCTGATATTTTTTAATCTGTCTAGAATATGGTTAGACTTGTCTTCCTCCTGGAATTGCATCTTTATAGTTTGAGTTTCAGAGATGACCTCAGCCTTATCATATCCAAGAATGAATTCACGTGATTATCTAATAGTGCAATAGCAAATGACAGTTCAAGAACCTAACTTCTTGGGCTTAGTTTCATTGTAAAAGGTTCTTACGGACGTGTGCTTTGGGGGTGCTTGAATTCAGATCACATAAATATAGGAGAAAGAAAGTGCTATATGTGGAATGAATTCTGAACTAACTGAATGAACTTAGCTTTATCCTGAACTGCTTTAGAAGGTTGCTTTGTACATCATTCCAAGGAGGTAGGAATGTACATTGTCAATTGTGGGAACATTTTTTCTAAAGTATCTGTTCTTTATAGGTCTTTTCCCTCGAAAGAACAAACACTTCAAAAATCTCACTTTTATCATATATTACTTTGTAAATATAATCTTGTCGAGAATATTTTTCTAAAAATGTATTGATGTTTCCTAAGTAACTGGCACAAAATGAATTATCCTTTGACTATTTGATGTGTTCAAAATTTTATAAGTATTATAAATCAACAGGCATGGAAAACAGAAACTAAAATTTTATTTTGATCATTATAGCATTATTTGAATTTATATGATTCAGGCTGGCACTGACTTGTCAGACATAAGAGGGAATGAAATTGGGTCATTTGTAGAGATATGGATGGATCTAGAGTTTGTCATGCAGAGTGAAGTAAGGAAGAAAGAGAAAAATAAATTTCATATTAATGCATATATGTAGAATCTAGAAAAATGGTATAGGTGATCCTATTTGCAAAATAGAAATAGAGAACAAATGTATGGATATCAAAGGAGAAAGGGGGTGGTGGGAGGAATTGGGGGAGTTGATTGACATATCTACACTACTGGTACTATGTACATACATAAAATAGATACCAAATGAGAACATACTGTATAGCATGGGTCCCCAATTTCCCATATCTAATGTCTGATGATCTGAGATGGAGCTGATATAATGATAATGGAAATAAATAAACAAATGTACAGTGAATGTAATGCACTTGAATCATCCTGAAACCATAACCTCCTCCCTGGTTGGTGGAAAAATTGTCCTCCTGAAATTGGTATCTACTGCCAAAAAGAAATTGGTACCTGGTGCACAGTGCATAGCATATGGAACTCTAATTAATGCACTGTGGGAAGGAAGTCCTAAAGGGAGGGGATAAATGTATACGTAAGACTGGTTTAATTTGCTGTACAGTAGAAACTAACACAACATTATAAAGCAATTACACTCCAATAAAACCTTCCAGATTTACCTGATCACAGTATTCATAAAACCATTACTTTAAACTTCAGAATAAAATAGAATGTTCAGTCACATTTAATCTATCAACTATGCCTGTATTTCTTCTTATAAACACCTCAGAGTTTTCCAATTTTATAATAAACCTTAATAAAATAAACATAATGCCCCAGTAAGAAACATACACACATGTAACCAAAATTAACCTTTTCTAATGACAAAGAAATAAAAGTAAGCTAATATCAGAGTTGCATTTATATGTCAATGAAGTATAGATAATAATCCCTGTAAAACAAATAAAAATTCAGAATAGATTTTATTTAACAAAATACATTTGCCTTTTAATATATTTATTCTAGTCCAGAACACTTTATTTTAAAATAGTATTCATTTTAAAGTACTGCACTTAAAAAAATACTGTATTTTAGAATGAGTCAAACAAATCAAAACTTGGTAATTAAACCAACATATCTCAATGTTAGGTAACTTTCCACACAATAAAATATTACTATATTATTACTATATTACTATGTTTACTATATTACTAAATTATTACTATACTATATTTATACTATATATAAACTTGCATATGCTCCTGGGTATTAACCTTCCATGTCTTGGTTTTCTGAATGAGAAAAAGAATCGATTTTAACTGTAATTTATACAAATGTCAATAAATCTTTTGCGAACTCAAAAAGCATAACACAATGTCATCTGTTCCGAAAAACTCAACAAAAATTCTTTTCAGAAAATTGGTTGGATGCCTGCACACTTTCGCTTTCTAGGGAAAAATAGTGTCCTGCCCTTTGATGTACAAAATAGATGAAGTCCGTTAAAGATTTGTAATTTAATTTGTAACATCAATCCTAAAACACTCATGGTTATCCTGACCATCTTGCAATAAGAGACTATAGTGAGACAACCAGAAAAAAATGGCAAGGGCTTCCCTAACGACTCAGTGAAGAAGCCACCTGCCAAAGCAGGAGACACAGGTTTGATCCCTAATCTGGGAAGATCCTACATGCTGTGGAGCAACTAATCCTGTGCAACACAACTATCGTGTCTGTGCTCTAGAGCCCATACACCGCAACTACTGAAGCCCGAGTGCCCTAGAAGAGGTGCTCGGCAACAAGAGAAACTACCACAGTGAGAAGCCCGCACACCACAGCTAGAGAGTAGCCTCCACTCTGAGCAACTAAAGAAAACTCTGAGCAGCAGTGAAGACCCAGCACAGACAAAAATAAATAAATAAAATGTAAGAAAAAGAAATGGCAAATAGCTCAAATTGTGGCTTATGCAGGTTTATAACATCTTCTCAAACAGCTCTTTTTCCACACTACTGGTTAAAACAGGCTGCAATATTTATCACAATTTGGCTAGTTCCCAAATATCTGGGTTCCACATACTCTGATATGCGCTATATTTTTCTTCTCGTATTTATCGTTCCAGCGTGGCCCACTAAGGTATGTGGTCCCACAGGTTGAAAAGCTATTTAACAATTCTTTGGGTCAATAGCTTCTAGCTAGAAATTTCTTTATTTTTAAATTTTATTCTTTTAAAAACTTCTTTGTGTGTGTCCCTCCCAAAGGAATTGATCTATTCCTTGTCTCTTAAAACTGCACTGCAGATAAAATATATGTTGTGACAAAGGGTTGGTGTGTTTTCACATATAGAAATTTTTAACCAACTTCAGAATCATTCTTCTTCTCAGGCTATTAACTATAAATCTCAGTCTTCAATAACAATGTTGTAAATTGAATATTCAAATTAGCTTACCTAATACTCACATTTTAGAATTTAAAAAGGATCCATTTACCCACTTCCAGCTCTTCTTTGATAATGTAAAATTTAATCCATTCCAAAACAGAATTCCTTCTTCGTTTATCAGGTTTTGTATGAGTCTCTGTAAATGAAACAGAAGAAATGACTGAATATTGAATCTGTTTATCTGTTACTGGTTTGTATTCTTATGCTCATCCTCTGAAACCCAGTTCAAGTATCACCTCTTCTTTTTTTTTTTTTAATTTTATTTTATTTTTAAAGTTTACAATATTGTATTGGTTTTGCCAAATATCGAAATGAATCCACCACAGGTATACATGTGTTCCCCATCCTGAACCCTCCTCCCTCCTCCCTCCCCATACCATCCCTCTGGGTCGTCCCAGTGCACCAGCCCCAAGCATCCAGTATCATGCATCGAACCTGGACTGGTGACTCGTTTCATACATGATATTCTACATGTTTCAATGCCATTCTCCCAAATCTTCCCACCCTCTCCCTCTCCCACAGAGTCCATAAGACTGTTCTATACATCAGTGTCTCTTTTGCTGTCTCGTATACAGGGTTATTGTTACCATCTTTCTAAATTCTATATATATGTGTTAGTATACTGCTTTGGTGTTTTTCTTTCTGGCTTACTTCACTCTGTATGAGGCCTTTCCTGACTCCCTGTTGGAGTTAATTAATCCTTATTTGTGATATTTCTATTTGTTCATTTATATATTAATATATACAAATGTTTATATTTATATTGTTGTATTCATTACATTGTATTTATTTTGTTTACATATCTATTTAGTCTCTCAGATTGTGAGCTTCTTGAAGTCAAGGTTGATATTTTCATCTGCATAGAACCCTTAAGGCTAAAGCACAAAGATCTTGATGTGGCTAGAAGTCAGTGCTAAGTTGTATTAAAGTATTTTACTTAATTATTTACCTATTCTTCCTGATCTTGAATAAGCAGTAGACTGGATTCTCTTATGGAACAGTCAGCTAGACTGTCATTCTAAGGTTTGGAAGCTTCAACAAAATACAAGCATTTATCTCGGATTTGTTGCCAATGCATTGGGCACATTAACAGAACTGGTCTCTCTAAAGTAAGAAAGAAGGGGAACAATAAAGTAAGAAAGAGGAAGAAGAAATAAACCCTATGTTTCTAACCTGTCCCCACCCCACTAAGACTAACCACACATGCACTAGTCATCATAAATTCAGGAAAGACTTTGATCATCGCTGTGAGGACAATTATGTATTTAGAATTTAATATAACTGTGACGCTTTTGAGACCATTGTTCATTCTGCTACTAAGATTTGAAAAATGGTGACCAGTTAAAACACTAACAGACAGAATAACTTGTTCAAGTCCACACACGCAGATGGTGATAGAGACAAAACTCTTTCTAGGATTCCTTAAATTTCTCACCAGTGCTCTTTCTACTCCATGGACAACAATATCAAAATCATCTAAAAAATACACTTGAAACAATATACTTGAAAGCAAATAATAATTCATAAGTTAATGGCAAATACCATGGAGAAAAATTAAAAAAATTTCTAATGCTAAATTATATATTTGCCTATTCAGTTCAACTCAGTTACTCAGTCTTGTCCGACTCTGTAAATTCATGGATTGCAGCATGGGACTTCCTTGTCCATCACCAACTCCCAGAGCTTGCTCAAACTCATGTCCATCAAGTCGGTGATGCCATCCAACCATCTCAACCTCTGTCATCCCCTTCTCCTTCTGCCTTCAATCTTTCCCAGCATCAGTGTCTTTTCCAATGAGTCAGCTCTTTGCATCAGGTGGCCAAAGGATTGGAGCTTCAGCTTCAGCATCAGTCCTTCCAATGAATATTCAGGACTGATTTCCTTTAGGATTGACTGGTTTGATCTCCTTACAGTCCAAGAGATTCTCAGGAGTCTTCTCCAACACCACAGTTCAAAAACATCAATTCTTCAGCACTCAGCTGTCTTTATGGTCCGAGTCTCACATCCATACAAGACTATTGGAAAAACCATAGCTTTGACTAGACAGACCTCTGTTGGCAAAGTAATGTCTCTGATTTTTAATATGCTGTCTATGTTGGTCACAGTTTTTCTTCCAAGCAGCACGTGTCTTTTAATTTTATGGCTATAGTCACAATCTGCAGTGATCTGGGAGCCCTAGAAAATAAAGTCTGTCACTGTTCCCATTTTTCCCCATCTATTTGCCATGAAGTGATGGGACCAGATGCCATCATCTTCATTTTTTTTTAAATTAATTTTATTTTATTTTTAAACTTTACATAATTGTATTAGTTTTGCCAAATATCAAAATGAATCCACCACAGGTATAATGTTGAGTTTTAAGCCCACTTTTTCACTCACCTCTTTCACTTTCATCAAGAGGCTCTTTAGTTCTTCTTCACTTTTTGCCATAAGGGTGGTGTCATCTGCATATCTAAGATTATTGATATCTCTCCCGGTAATCTTGATTCCAGCTTGTGCTTCGTCTAGCCCAGGATTTCACACAATGTACTCTGCACATAAGTTAAATAAGCAGAGTGACAATATACAGCCTTGATGTACTCCTTTCCCAAATTGGAATCAGCCCATTGTTTTTTGCATTTCTTCTTCTTGGGGATGGGTTATTAACAGGATCTATTGGATAGCATTTTCTAGAAGGATTTCCCAAGTTTCTTAAAATTTCTGTTCTGTACAATGTATATAATAAATGATCACTTTCTGCTGCAGCCACTCATCAATAGTGTATTAAAACACACTACTTAGAAAGTATAAGAACATGATCAATGTCTTAATGATTAATACAATAAATTTAAAGAATTCATTTCACATTTGTGTTTCATTAATTAACTTCAGACCAAAGTTAACTGCTTGATATATTCATTCAAATCACCTAATAGCCCATGTAAATGACTATTTGACTATAGCTTGGTTTTTAACTATTAATTAATTATTGACTATCCTGGCAGGAATATTCATTAAGACAGTATTATCTGGTTAAGATCATAGGCTCTGAATATAGATGACCAAAGTCTCAGTGTCACCTCTTAGGACTTGTATGACTCTGAATGAGTGGCTTAATCTTTCCATGTCTCTGTTTTGTCAAAGGTAAAAGCAGAGTGATAATACTATCTTAATGTATTGGTTGTTATTAGCCTTAATTAAGATAAGGCAATGATATCTATCAAATTTTAGCCATTGTTCTTAAGAAATTCAAGGCACAAAATATACCTGTTGTTTCCATCCTCTTTTCTTGGGAATCCACAGTGCTTTTTCCTTTTGATGAGTTTTGTATTAAGGATATCACTGGCAAATAAAGAGAAACTATTTTAAAAGGTTAATGCTAAAAGCTGCAGTGAAATGGATATGCTGTATTTATCACTTCCGGAAATGATTTCAACAAGCTTGAAATGAACAGAAGATAAAAGGAATAGCAATGTAGTAACAGAGAGTCCATTTAGAAGACAATGTAAACAAATACATAACAAGTCAACCCACAGGAACATTGAGTTACTTGCTTCTACTATAAATAAGACTTTACCTATTTACTTAAACTTTCTTTGTTTGCTTATCAGCCTGCAATGCAGGGGGCTCCGGTTGGATTCCTTGGTCGTGAAGATCCGCTGGAGAAGGGATAGGCTACCTACTCCAGTATTCTTGGGCTTCCCTTGTGGCTCAGCTGGCAAAGAATCCAAGAGCCCCTGCAGAAGGGAAAGGCTACCCATTCCAATATTCTGACCTGGAGAATTCCATGGACTGTATGGTCCATGGGGTTGCAAAGAGTCAGACATGACTACGCGACTTTCACTTTCACATTTTTTACTTGCTTTCAGTAACCTGGTGTTACTTAAACTTTTAAATTGCTTACACTCCTGTTTGCATGCTCCATCTTCAGAATGAGTATAATTGTGCCTATCCTATGTGAGACATTGCCCAGGACAATCTGAAATTTAGTAGGCACTTAAGAAACTATAGGGACTTCCTAAGCCATCCAGTGTTAAGACTTTGCCTTCCAGTGCATGGGGAGTAGGTGTGATCCCTGGTTGGAAAGCTGAGATCCCACATGCGTCTTGGCCAAAAACAAAAAACAAAAACAAACAAAAACCCAGAACATGGGAAGAACAGAAGCAATATTGTAACAAGTTCAATAAAGACTTTAAAACTGTAAGCTTTACAAAATCTAAATACAAATCAAGTATTTCTGATGAATCAGTTCAGTTCAGTTCAGTCGCTCAGTTGTGTCCGACTCTTTGCGACCCCATGAATCGCAGCACGCCAGGCCTCTCTGTCCATCACCAACTCCCGGAGTTCACTCAAACTCATGTCCATCGAGTGGGTGATGCCATCCAGCCATCTCGTCCTCTGTTGTCCCCTTCTCCTCCTGCCCCCAACCCCTCCCAGCATCAGCGTTTTTTCCAATGAGTCAACTCATCGCATGAGGTGGCCAAAGTATTGGAGTTTCAGCTGTAGCATCCATCCTTCCAATGAACACCCAGGACTGATCTCCTTCAGAATGGACTGGTTGGATCTCCTTGCAGCCCAAGGGACTCTCAAGAGTCTTCTCCAACACCACAGTTCAAAAGCATCAATTCTTCTGTGCTCAGCTTTCTTTATAGTCCAAATCTCACATCCATACATACTACTGGAAAAACCATAGCCTTGACTAGATGTACCTTTGTTGGCAAAGTAATATCTCTGCTTTTGAATATGCTGTCTAGGTTGGTCATATCTTTCCCTCCACGGAGTAAGCATCTTTTAATTTCATGGCCGCAATCACCATCTGCAGTGATTTTGGAGGCCAAAAATGTAGTCTGACACTGTTTCCACTGTTTCCCCATCTATTTGCCATGAAGTGATGGGACCAGATACCATGATCTTAGTTTTCTGTATTATGAGCTTTAAGGCAACATTTTCACTCTCCATTTTCACTTTCATCAAGAGGCTTTTTAGTTCCTCTTCACTTTCTGCCATAAGGGTGGTGTCATCTGCATATCTGAGGTTATTGATATTTCTCCCGGCAATCTTGATTTCAGTTTGTGTTTCTTCCAGTCCAGCCTTTCTCATGATGTATGCTGTATGTAAGTTAAATAAACAGGGTGACAATATACAGCCTTGACGAACTCCTTTTCCTATTTGGAACCAGTCTGTTGTTCCATGTCCAGTTCTAACTGTTGCTTCCTGACCTGCATACAAATTTCTCAAGAGGCAGGTCAGGTGGTCTCGTATTCCCACCTCTTGAAGAATTTTCCACAGTTTATTGTGATCCACACAGTCAAAAGCTTTGGCATAGTCAATAAAGCAGAAATAGATGCTTTTCTGGAACTGTCTTACTTTTTCTATCATCCAGCGGATGTTGGCAATTTGATCTCTGGTTCCTCTGCCTTTTCTAAAACCAGCTTGAACATCAGGAAGGTTCACGGTTCACATATTGCTGAAGCCTGGCTTGGAGAATTTTGAGCATTACTTTACTAGCGTGTGAGATGAGTGCAATTGTGTGTAGTTTGAGCATTCTTTGGCATTGCCTTTCTTTGGGATTGGAATGAAAACTGACCTTCTCCAGTCCTGTGCCCACTGCTGAGTTTTCCAAATTTGCTGGCATATTGAGTGCAGCACTTTCACAGCATCATCTTTCAGGATTTGGAATAGCTCAACTGGAATTGCATCACCTCCACTAGCTTTGTTCGTAGTGATGCTTTCTAAGGCCCACTTGACTTCACATTCCAGGATGTCTGGCTCTAGGTCAGTGATCACACCATCGTGCTTATCTAGGTCATGAAGATCTTCTTTGTACAGTTCTTCTGTGTATTCTTGCCATCTCTTCTTAATATCTTCTGCTTCTGTTAGGTCCATACCATTTCTGTCCTTTATCGAGCTCATCTTTGCATGAAATGTTCCTTTGGTATCTCTGATTTTCTTGAAGAGATCCCTAGTCTTTCCCATTCTGTTGTTTTCCTCTATTTCTTTGCGTTGATCGCTGAAGAAAGCTTTCTTATCTCTTCTTGCTATTCTTTGGAACTCTGCATTCAGATGTTTATATCTTTCCTTTTCTCCTTTGCTTTTTGCTTCTCTTCTTTTCACAGCTATTTGTAAGCCCTCCGCAGACAGCCATTTTGCCTTTTTGCATTTCTTTAGCAGTTACCTAATTCTTAAAGTGTAACATTGACAATTTCTCATGAAGCACAGAGAGAAAATCCAAAGCACATTGTGATTATGCAGCCTTCAAAGTTTATTTTGAAAGGACCCTTACAGATTGTTTTGATAGAGACTGCAGTTGGATTCATATACCTGGGTGGTTGTATTTGGGTTCTAACCCTGTTAGTGGCTCACCTCCTGTGCTCACGTCCTCAGTTGTGTCAGACTCTTTACAGCTTCATGGAATGTAGTCTCCAGGCACCTCTTTCCATGGAAATTTTGCAATCAAGAATATTTGGGTGGGTTGCCATTTCCTCCTTCAGGATGTCTTCCTGACCCAGGGATCAAACCCTCGTCTCTTGCATCTTCTGCGTTGGCAGGTGGATTCTTTAGCAGCAGCACCACCTGGAAAGCCTCAGGTCACCTCCTAAATGCTGACACATCGTTCTATGCTGCTTATATTATTTCTTGAAAAATTGTCCTTTCAGATAACTGCTCCTGTAACTCAGTCATCCTCCTGAGGTTTGAAGTAATCGGTCACCATATATACAAGCAACACAGACTTTGAACTCACCCCAGTCCAGCAACCATCTCACTCCCATTGCATGAGAAACCTCAAGCAAGAATCATCTAGAACAGCTCATTCAGTAAACAAATGCCCTCTGATATTTATTTGTTTTTTGTTCAGGAAATACTTATTGAACATCTGCTGCTGCTGCTGCTAAGTCACTTCAGTCGTGTCCGACTCTGTGCGACCCCATAGACGGCAGCCCACCAGGCTCCCCCATCCCTGGGATTCTCCAGGCAATAACACTGGAGTGGATTGCTATTTCCTTCTCCAGATTGAACATCTACTATGTGCCAAAACCATGCATTGACTTACAATACTATAAAGGTACTTGATCTCATGGAGCTCAAACAGCAATAGTGGTAATAAAAAATAATAATAGGAAAATGAGATTTAAATAATTGTAAAATTTCATATATTATGAAAGAAATAAGCTGTGCAAAAGGAAAAAACAGATAAATCGCTTCTGATTGATATACAATTTTTTTTTAACTTTGTTTTTTTTTTTGTTGGAAGGGAACAAGTATAGTTACAAACACACATACACCACACACACAAACAAAACTCAGTAAGCCCACAAGAGGACAGAATGGAGTTTATCAAACACCTGCAGATGCAAACCAACTGCTATCAAGGGGGAACTAAAAACTATGCCCATCACACCTGGTTACTTTAGTTGCTTCATGAATTTATAGATGTTTAGAATTTAAACTTTTTAATAATTATCTTGTACTTCTTGGATTTTCCTTTCCCACACTGCTTGGTATTAAAGTCAAAACTTATTCTTGTTTATCCATACCTGCATTTGAAAGAAACAGAATTTATTGGTGGTTACTTACACATCGTGGATTGGAAATAATGGTTTAAAAAGCTAGGCTAATACATTTATGTTTTAATTTTTTCCAGGGTAATTTTTTTTATGATAATTGATTTAAAAAAATTGAAATAGAGTTACTTTACAATGTTGTGTTAGTTTCAAGTGTACAGCAAAGGAATATACAGTAGGTCCTTGCTGTTTATTTTACATGTTATAGTGTATATATGTTAACCATGATACCTGCTTTAACACACACAGTGTATATTGAGGAGCTCTGTCAATGGGTGGAAAAGGAAGGTAAAATGGTGGGAAATGAACTTCAAATTCAAGCACAAGGCATAGAAAATAAATGGAAGATATGTCACTGGTCCAGTCTCAAGGGCCATTCAATACAACATAAATAGATCATTGTTACGCCCTTGTAACTGAATCAGAGACTTCCCTTCATTGTTCTATCATGATATTTGTCCAATTTTAGCCAGGAGAGAAGTAGAGCCAGTCTTACAATCATAAATGAACTAATTATAATATGGAAAAAAAGAAGATAAATCCTGTTTTAGAAAAGTGAGGAGAAAAAGATTAAAAATGGTGAGAACCAGGGAGATTTGAGGAAAAGTTCAGAAAGAAATGAACATTCAATTCACGCTTTCTACAGTTCCTAGGCTTTTTCTAGGCAAAGAATCAAAGGATTATATGAAAGGAGTCTGTCACACATATGGGGCAAAATTGAAATCCTAAAACATCAGGTTGTGTTTGGAGAGTGGTCAGGAGCCTGCATCTGAAGCATGGGCTGCACAGAGGAAGTGTAGATGGCCGATCCTGAATGACATAATAGGTTGACATGACTTGGCTTTGCAGCAAGTTTATTGTCAGGAAACGTTGCTTCAATACTGCAAATAAAACATGTTCTCCTATCTGATATTTTTCAATCTGTCTAGAGACTTTGCAGCAGCAGCAGCAGAATATGGTTTAGACTTGCCTTCCTCCTGGAATTGCATCTTCATAGTTTGAGTTTCAGAGATGACCTCAGCCTTAATATATCCAAGAATGAATTCACGTGATTTTCTAATGATGCAATAGCAAATGGCAGTGCAAGAACCTAACCTCTTGGGCTTAGTTTCATTGTAAAGTGTTTGTACAGATGTGTGCTTTAGGGGTGCTTGATTTCAGATCTCAGAAGTATAGGAGAATGAACTTAGCTTTACCCTGATCTGCTTTAGAAGGAAGGTTGCTTTGAACATCATTCCAATGAGGTAGGAATGTGTATTGTCAATTGTGGGAACATTTTTTCTAAAGTATCTGTTCTTTACAGATCTTTTTCCCCAAAGTATCAAACACTTCAAAAATCTCACTTTTTATCATATATTACTTTGTAATGATACTCTTGTCTAGAATCTTTTCCTAAAAACTTATTGATATTCCCTAAGTAATTGGCACAAAATGAATTATACTTTGAATTTTTGATGTGTTCAAAATTTTATATTAATAATTATTATAAATCAACATGTGTGGAAAGCAGAAACTAAAATTTTATTTTGGTCATTATACTATTATTTGAATTTATATGATTCAGGTTGGGACTGACTTACCAGAGTAAGTAGATATCTATTTTTCAGGAATTTTATTATGAGTCTCCTTAAAAAATAAATTCAATATTACCATTTATTTGATTTCCATAGAAAATTTGCCATGTGTTTTTTTTAAAACAGAATACTCGAGAGATCTATCAGAATAAACATGTCTCTTCTGTAACATTAGCTTCCCCAACTGTGGAGTTGGAAAATAAAAACACATTTTCCACGATAGCAATGAAAAATTTGATTACATATTTCCTATAGCATGAACCATAGAAAGAAGTAAACATAGAAGAAAAATAAACAAGCATTGAAGAGAAAATCATAATTCAAAAAGACACATGCAGTACAATGTGTATAGCAGCACTATTTACGGTAGCGAGGACACGGAAACAACCCAAATGTTCATCAGCAGAAGTGTGAATAAAGAAGATGTGGTGCATATCTACAATGGACTATTACTCAGTCGTATACAGGAATAAAGTTGGGTTGCTTGTAGAGACGTGGAAGGACCTAGAGACTGTCATACAAAGTGAAGTAAGTCAGAAAGAGAAAAATAAATTTTGTATTAATGCATACATGTGGAATCTAGAAAAACAGTACAGGTGATCATATTTGCAAAACAGAAGTAGAGACACAGACACAGAGAACAAACGTATGGACACCAAAGGAGAAAGGGGTTGGTGGGAGGAAATGAGGGATTAGATCCGCTATTGATACTATGTATAAAATAGATAACTAATGAGAATATACAATATGGCAGGGTCCCCAACATCCTGGATCTAATGCCTGATGATCTGATGTAAAATCAAGTGGAGCTGATATAATAATATAGAAGTAAATAAACAAATGTACAATAAATATCATGCACTTGAATCATCCTGAAACATACCCCCTTCCCTGGTTGGTGGAAAAAATGTCCTCTCGAAATTGGTCCTATGCACAGTGCATAGCACATGGAACAATAATTAATGCACTGTTGGAAGGAAGTCTTGAAGGGAAGGGGTATGTGTATATGTATGGTTGGTTCATTTTGGTGTACAGTAAAAACTAATACTGTACAAAAAAAATCTTCATGACCCAGATAACCACGATGGTGTGATCACTCACCTAGAGCTAGACATCCTGGAATGTGAAGTCAAGTGGGCCTTAGGAAGCATCGCTATGAACAAAGCTAGTGGAGGTGATGGATTTCCAGCTGAGCTATTTCAAATCCTAAAAATGATGCTGTGAAAGTGCTGCACTCAATATGCCTACAAATTTGGAAGGTCCGTTTTTATTTCAATCCCAAATAAAGGCATGCCAAAAATTACTCAAACTACCACACAATTGCACTCATCTCATGACGCTATCAAAATAATGCTCAAAATTCTCTAAGCCAGACTTCAATAGCACATGAACCAAGAACTTCCAGATATTCAAGCTGTATTTAGAAAAGGCAAAGAAACCAGAGATCAAATTGCCAACATCTGTTGCATAATCAAAAAGCAAGAGCATTACAGGAAAAACATCTACGTCTGCTTTATTGACTGTTGGGGATTTTCTCCCCGGGACTTGGAAGTGATGAACCTGAAAGAATGACACTCGGAAAGTCTCTTGCAAGGACTGACAAGTTTATTTCTGCAGTCAAGCCTTTTCATAGAAGCAGGAACAAAGAGCTTAAAGTATACGGCCAGCAGAGCGCATACGGGGTTAACACATAATCAGTAAAAACATTTCAAGGACAGCGTGCTCTAAGTGACTCATGTGCTTAACCCACAACCTGTTTTCTCAAGTAACATCCCTATTTATTATTAAATCTTGGTGCTGAGCATAACCAAAGGCAGGAGATGTTTTTCTGTCCGCAGTCCACAAAGCTGGATACTTCTGGCCCTTCACCATTTTCCCAAGGACTTTCTCCCAATACAGCTATTTTGTACTACACTTCCCAACATATCCTCCTTTTGTTTTTAATTTAAGCACGGCGGCTGCTAGTTGGACTCCATTGTGGGAGGCACAGAGTCTTGAGTAGAGACTTCTGTATCCTATAAGCAATGACAAAAAGAGCAGGGTGATTAAAACATATATAAAAATAATGCTTCTTAAAAGCCAAGTTCTAGGGTCTAGAGACAATAGGGTTTTGGTTAAAGTATCATAGAATTGAGTACCATACAATTCCCTAGGTACTCTAACTTGAAAATTAGCAACTTGTTTCAACAAATTGATGTCTAAACTTGAGTTATCTGTGAGATCCTGCAAATGCGCCTTAACTTTATTCCAAGGATATTCAGTGCTATTATAGGGCATGTTAGTCAGACAAAAAGAAGTAAAATTCCAGTGACAACGTATATGTGTTTGGAAAGTCAGTTGCTGCATTTGATCTCCTAAGTAGATAACCACAGTTTGTAACTCATTAATTCGTGTTTGTAATTGCTGATCTATTTGAGCTTGTTGAGTCCACAGATCATGAGAGTCTTTGTGCCAAGCAGTGATAAAATCATGATTTTGTATAGAATTATATAAAGCCATATCAGACAAAGTTCCTACAGTCACAATGGAGATAAGGCTTAAGATGCCTGCAATAATCCACCCAATGATGTGCTTAGATTGCCTAAGCCCAGTTTTCAACATACAGAATGAAATACAGAATCAGTCCAAGGCTCAGTTAAGTTTACGGGAAGCCATAACTCAGGTTTTTGTTTAACTAGCACAATGCTAGCATTGTGATATGAAATGGTGTGCTTAAGGCAGGTATAAAATGCACATGCAGTACAACTGACAATCTTGGCTGATAAGTCAATATCAAAATGCCCTACAATAAACAAGTACAGAAGGTGAACACACGATTGAATATAGCCAGTACTATTATATAGGAAGGTATAATTAGAAGGATGAAACACACCCGCAGTCCCATAAACACTAGCGAAGTGCTCTAAAGCTGCTGGAATTTTCCAAATGTGCCATTGCTTTGGCCCCACAATGGGGACGACAATCCTGGGTCATGGGGGTGATAAGCCCCCGTTATACCAATTCAGCAGTATGTCCTTATCAGCCCAGAAACTTGTCTTAGATTTATGAAAGCCTCCAATGTTTGATCTATTAAACCAGGAGCAATTATGAAGTTCCTCCTGCTCTTCAGAACAGTTTACAAACAAACCGTGAGGTCCACAGTCAACAAATATAAATGTATGAGTAGTATGATTTTGCTGAATTATAGAAACTTTCCCAAATTGGCCTTGACAATCAGACCAATGTAACGGTTGTATCTCCTGTTTTCTTCTCCAAGATACAGTATGACATGTAGGTTCCTCTGGTTGAAAAAGTGAGTTCGAATAGTTGGCTATCTGGCCTGGATAATGTCGCTCGGAGCCATTAAGTAAGAAAGATGCCATAGCAAACATTCCCAGACGTGAAGCAGTCCCATTGTTGGCAGAGTATGCCCACCACTGTGGGAAGATAGTCATGCAAAGAGGATGAGATCCTAAACAGATAGGCAAGGTTTTGAATCCCACGGAAATGTTGATTGGCTTTCCCTCATCTTCTTCATGGATTGGTCGCTTTGTGGACCAGGGACTTGGAAAATGCGTGCTGTCATTAGTAAAGATCATAGGGGCTTTATCTACCCAATCCACTATGGAGAGAAGTGGTGGGTTGGGTATGTATGCCCAATAAACATATTCTGCACTTACCCCAGAGGAACAGGAAAGAACAGCTAACATTGCCAGAAATAGCTTATCTGGAGTCATAGGAGTTCCAGTGCTCTTCAGTGTCTGCTCAGCCTGACGAGTCATGTTTTTCACTTGAGCCCACGTCCGGTAAGGATTCAGATGATGGCGTTTCCTCATTGGCTCCTCCAGGGTCACTGATGAGACCCTTCACGTCAACTTCATCACTTCCCAAGGGAGTCTGGTCTCAGGGTCCCTCTTGGTAACGGACATGGTGAAGGGGAACCCAGATTTCCTCTCCATCTGCAATGACAAGACCATAACCCTTGCCTAGGAGTCGTAAGATTCCTGGCAGCCACTGATTAAATTGCTTATATCATATTGGTGTATTGATTTCTAATTTGCTGTTTTTGTCTTCTGCAAAATGTCTATCTGCAGGAGTGTCAGAATTATTTTTTGTAAAGTTTAAAAAATTTAGGGAATAAAGAGTTAAAGATAATAATAACTGAGGGTTCATAGGATAAGAAGTGTATCTCCTCTTCCATATTCCCCCTTTCTGTTTTAGTAAATGAGTTTTTAGGGTGTGGTGGGCTCTTTCAATAATGGCTTGACCCTGAGGATTATAGGGTATTCCTGTAATGTGTGTGATGTTCCATTCTGATAAAAATGAACGAAACGAATGCGAGGTGAATGCAGGTCCATTGTTTGTTTTCAAGACAGAAGGAATCCCCATAACGGGGAAGGTGAGTAAGAGTATGGAAATGGCGTGTTTGCTGGATTCTGAAGAGACAGGTACTGCCCAGATAAAGCCTGAAAATGTATCAAGTGAGACAAAAAGCAAAGAAAACTTTCTTAAGGAGCAGTGAGTGAAATCAAGTTGCCAAAGGGAGTTAGGCTGTTGCCCCGGGGATTAATTCCTGAAATCGTAGTTTGTAAGTGCAGAAGGGCACAGACATCACAGGTTTTAATAATATGCCGTGCTTCAGGGAGAGGAATATGGTATTTAGAGGGCAATCTGTTAGCATTGGTATGAATATTAGCATGTTCGTCACTGGCAGATGTAAAAATGGGAGCTATGAGCCTGTCAACAGCATCATTTCCTGTGACCAGAGGGCCAGGTAAACCTGAATGAACATGTATATGTGCAATAAAGAAGGGTTCCATACGTGAGTGAATTAAAGCTTGAGTCTGTGAAAAGAGAGTATATAATTCTTCATCTAGGTTGTATAAAAAGGTGGTAATCAGGAAAAAGAGAAGCAAGGTATTTGGAATCAGTATATACGTTGAAGGATAATGGTTGAAGCGACAAAAGAGCGTATAAAGCATACAATTCAACTGTTTGTTCTGAAGAGTAGGTAGTGGGTAATTTCTCTTTGGTACCAGGGCTGACAATCCCTGCTATGCCTTTCTTGTTGCCATCAATGAAATAGGTGGGTGCATTGGTAATAGGCTGGGGTGCAATGATATTAGTTACAATGAATTTAGTACATTGTAGAAAGTCCCATAATTTTCCTTTTGGCAAATGAAATAAGATAACATTTTGAAAATCACTTAATGCCATTTGCATGGTCAAGTTATACTGTAAGGCAGTTTGCAATTCCTGTTTTGTCAAGGGAACGTATATTGCATATGGATCAAATCCAGTTAAAGTTTGTACATGGCTTCTTCCTGACACAATTAAGTGCCCTATTTTCTCAAGATATGATACCATTTTTTTAGACTGTTTAGTGTGTAAATATACCCATTCTATTGCGCTATGCTGAGCTATAATTGCAGTGGGCGAATGTTCAGTGGGGTATATATATAAAGAAATTGGTTGATCATAATCTAGCTGAGTTGAAAAAGATTGTTGAATGCGTTTCTCCACTAAGGCCAGTTCTTCTTTGGCCTCTTTTGTTAGCTGCCTAGGGCTATTAGGGTCAGGGGATCCCTCTAAAATTTTAAACAGATTTTGTAAGGCATAGGTGGGGATGCCTACAGATGGCCACAGCCAATTAATATCTCCTAGTAATTTTTGAAAATCATTCAGCGTGTGTAGAGATTGCACAGAAATTTGAATTTTTTAAGGTTTGATTTTAGATTCTTCCATAACATGTCCTAAATACTTAAAGGGTGCTTTCCATTGAATTTTATCTGGCACAACAAGCAGGCCATGATTTTGAAGAGTAGTAGTAACTTCATTACATAACTGTTGTAAACAGAGTTCAGATTCCATAGAGAGAAGTATATCATCCATATAATGAATTATAAACACAGTAGTATACTTATCTCTAATGGGTTGTAATAAAACAGATACGAGATATTGGCAAACGGTAGGGGAGTTCATCATTCCCTGAGGTAGCACCTTCCATTGGAATCTTTTAACAGGAGCCATGTGATTTATAGAAGGAACTGAAAAGGCAAAACGTTTTCTATCTTTAGGGTGCAAAGGTATAGTAAAAAAGCAGTCTTATAAGTCAATAGTAACTATAGACCATCCTTTTGGTACCATAGAAGGGGAGGGCAATCCAGGTTGTAAGGGCCCCATAGGTAACATGGTATTATTAACATTTCTTAAATCTATCAACATTCACCATTTTCCTGATTTCTTTTTTATTACAAAAACAGGGGAATTCCACGGGGAAAATGAAGGTTCTATATGAGCTTTTTGTAACTGTTCATTAACTAATTGCATAAGAGCTGCCAATTTTTCTTTAGTTATGGGCCATTGAGGTGTCCATATTGGGATATCAGATTCCCAATCGAGGGGCAGCAGTGTTAACTCAATGGCCCCCATTAAAAAGGTTCATTTAAAGAAATTGTGGCTTTCTTTTGTTCAAGAAAATCCCGTCCCCATAAATTGATAGGGATATTAGTAATATATGGTTTAAGATAAGCTACAATTTGATCAGGGCCATACACTTGTAAATAGGATGCACTGACAAAGTTTGTGTGGCATCAGTTTTACCCACTCCTAATAGTCTAGAAGGAGCCATAACCTTACCTCAATCGAGGGGCCATTCTGCAGCTCTAATGATTGAAATGTCAGCTCTGGTATCTAATATGCCTGTGAAATTCTTTCCCTGAATGCGTAAAGTAAGCATGGGTTTCTGATGTTCCTTTAATAAGGTGGATAGTGCAGCAGTAAGGTTGGTACTGCCAAAGCCTCCCTGCTAAACTTTATCAGATGCCTTCATTGTTTGACCTATGGCAAAAGTAATAATTGTGCAAAACGTTCCCCTTTTTGTAAGTATGCATTTCCCATTTTCACAACATTTACATAACATGTATTTCCCCTTCATAATCTTCATCCATAACACTGGTCAATACCATTAAACCTCTCATTGTGCAGTTACTACGTCCCAAAATTAGTCCCACTGTCCTGGGTGGAATCGGGCCATAATATCCAGTGGGAATTTTGTGGGGGTTGTATAATTCTATTAGTTCCATATCATAAGGACTAGGTATATCAATGCAACCACTCTTAGATGTAGCTGCTTGTAGCGTCATAACGTTAGGTCCTCCTTTTGTAGTGGGGCTAGAGTACGGCCCCTTTATCAGTTTCCCTATTGTTTTTGTTGTGTACTGGGGTTCAAGGTGTTTCCATCCTTATCAAATTTAGAATGACATTCATTCAGCCAATGGAACCCCTTTTTACATCTTGGACATACTCCTGGGGGTCTCTTCTTATTAGAAGTAGTATTATTTTTTCCGGCCTGTGTTGGCATGCGACATTGTTTTTTCATATGGCCAGGCTTCCCACAATTAAAGCATTTGGAATTAGCAGCTTTTTGCACATTAAAGGTTTCCAGTGTTGCCAATTTTGCTCTATGGACATAGATCCGATGTCCCTACATGCTTTCAAATATTCCATAAGAGAGCCAGTCTCTCAAATTGGTCTGAGCACGGATTGACATTCCTCATTAGCATTTTCAAAAGCAAGTTGTTTTAAAATAATATTTTGTAAAGTCACATCCTTAAACGATTTCTCAACTGCATCCTTTAATTTTCCTATAAATTGAGAATATTCTTCCTCATGTCCTTGAATAATCTTAACAAATGAACCATCAGAGTTAGCGCTATCAACATTTGCCCATGCCCTGCAGGCAGTTTCTTTAATGAAATGCAACATCTCAAGGGTAATATTAGCTAATTGTGCCATTACATCGGCCATAGTCCCTGTTCCAGTCAGTATATCATAAGTTAAATTGGCAGTGTTACCACGAGATTGCTGGTCAATCATCAGCTGTTGGGCCTCATCACTAACCCACATTTGCCACTGCAGTAATTGTTGAGGATTTAAAACCATCTTTGCTACTTGAAAAAAATCATATGGCATCCAATGGTCAGCCCATCCTCTGAGAAATTCTATACAGTAAGGAGAAGTAGGTCCATACAGAGTACATGCTTTCTTAAAATTAGACAACATGCTAAAATCTATACCATCCCAAGAATTTTGACCCTGGACGAGTTGATCATATTGTGTTGGGAAAGCGAAAGCACAAGCAGGGATCTCCCGAGGAGGAGTGAAGCGGTTAGTATGAGCAAAGTTAGCAACAGCAGTTACAGACGGAGCAGGAGGAAAAGCCTCAGATTTGGGTTGTCTGCTGAATGAAATGACTTCCGCCTTAAGCGGTTTTGGTTTTGGCACATCCTTAATAGATACATCCTCAAGTTGTTTTTCCAGGGTTTGTGTTTGATTGAGTATGACATTCTTGCATTTCAAAGCACCTTGCATGTCTTGTTCATTAAGCTCGTATTCATGCAAAGACCGAATAGTCTCTACCTCCAAATCAACATTATGTCCTTCAATTTGTTCTATGACAGCCCGTATGAGTGACCAGGTAACCCACCACTGAGGAGGAATGTGAACTCCCTGCCGATATGCTCACAAAACATTATTTTTAACCCTTTTCCATACATCAAGTGTCCCGTCCTCAAGGAACCATGGATTATGTTCCAATAGTATATGATAGCAGTCATTCAACTGATCTCTTGAAACATTAACACCGTCTTGTTCAAAAAATGATGCATTATAGAAATGAAAGGAATTTTACTGCTATGTTGTCCTATCCTGCTTACCTCTTTCTGCAGGGGCTCGTCGCTTTGTTCAGTCTTCCTTTCAAGTCCCTGTTCGGGCGCCACTTGTTGGGCATTTTTCTCCCTGGGGCTTGGAAGCAATGAACCTGAAAGAATGACACTCAGACAGTCTCTTGCAAGGACTGACAAGTTTATTTCTGCAGTCAAGCCTTTTTATAGAAGCAGGAACAAACAGCTTAAAGTATATGGCCAGCAGAGCGCATACGGGGTTAACACATAATCAGTAAAAACATTTCAAGGACAGCGTGCTCTAAGTGACTCATGTGCTTATCCCACAACCCCTTTTCTCAAGTAACATCCCTATTTATTATTAAATCTTGGCGATGAGCATAACCAAAGGCAGGAGATGTTTTTCTGTCCGCAGTACACAAAGCTGGATACTTCTGGCCCTTCACCATTTTCCCAAGGACTTTCTCCTAATACGGCTATTTTGTACTATGCTTCCCAACATTGACTATGCCAAAGCCTTTGACTGTGTGGATCACAACAAAAATTCTGAAAGACATGGGAATACCAGACCACCTGACCTGCCTCCTGTGAAATCTGTATGCAGGTCAAGAAGCAACAGTGGAGCCTATTATACAGAGTGAAGTAAGCCAGAAAGAAAAACACCAATACAGTATACTAACGCATATATATGGAATTTAGAAAGATGGTAACAATAACCCAGTGTAAGAGACAGCAAAAGAGACACTGATGTATGGAACAGTCTTATGGACTCTGTGGGAGAGGGAGAGGGTGGGAAGATTTGGGAGAATGGCATTGAAACATGTAGAATATCATGTATGAAACGAGTCACCAGTCCAGGTTCGATGCACGATACTGGATGCTTGGGGCTGGTGCACTGGGACGACCCAGAGGGATGGTATGGGGAGGGAGGAGGGAGGACGGTTTGGGATGGGGAACACATGTATACCTGTGGCGGATTCACTTCAATATTTGGCAAAACCAATACAATATTGTAAAGTTTAAAAATAAAATAAAATTAAAAAAAAAAAAGAAGCAACAGTTAGAACTGGTCATGGAACAATGGACTGATTCCAAATTGGGAAAGGAGTAGGTCAAGGCTGTATATTGTCACCCAGCTTATTTAACTTATGTACAGATTACATCATGCAAAATGCTGAGCTGGATGAAGCAAAAGCTGGAATCAAGATTGCAAGAAGAAATATCAGTAACCTCAGATATGCAGATGACCTCAGCCTTATGGCAAAAAGTGAAGAAGAACTAAAGAGCCTCTTGACAAAAGTGAAAGAGGAGAGTGAAAAAGTTGACTTAACTCAACATTCAGAAAACAAAGATCATGGCATCTAGTCCCATCACTTCATGGAAAATAGATGGGGAAACAATGGAAGCAGTAAGAGACTTTATTTTCCTGGGCTCCCAAATCACTGCAGATGATGACTGCAGCCATGAAATTAAAAGATTCATGCCCCTTGGAAGAAAAGCTATAATGAACCTTGAAAGCATATGAAAAAGCAGAGAGGTTACTTTGCCAACAAAATTCTGTCTAGTCAAAGCTATGGTTTTTCCAGTAGTCATGTATGGGATGTGACAGCTGGACTATAAAGAAAGCTGAGCACCAAAGAATTGATGCTTTTGATCTGTGGTGTTGGAGAAGATTCTTGAGAGTCCCTTGGACTGCAAGATGAAACCAGTCAATCCCAAAGGTAATCAGTCCTGAATATTCACTGGAAGGACTGATGCTGAAGCTGAAGTCACAATACTTTGGCCATCTGATATGAAGAACTGACTCACTGAAAAAAACCATGATGCTGGGAAAGGTTGGAAGCAGGAGGAGAAGGGGACAACAGAGGATGAGATGGTTGGATGGCATCACTGACTTGATGGACATGAGTTTGAGTAAACTCCGGGAGTTGGTGATGGACAGGGAATCCTGGTGTGCTGCAGTCCATGGCTTTGCAAAGAGTCAGACATGGCTGAGGAACTGAACTGAACTGAGAAACTAACACAAGATTATAAAGCTATTACACTCCAATAAAATTTAATTTAAAAAAAAGCAAGGATAAAACTAAAATGAAAAGAACTTTGCAATAATGGGGAAGAGTTAAGTTCCCTTCCTCAAATTCCTTTAGTAATGGATCTCTGATATAAGAGTCCAGAGAATTGATTTTAGTCAATGCTCTACCACAAAATATAAAAGCAAAAAATAGAGGCTGTGGAATAAGCAGAAGACTTTAGAAATATTGACTAAAACTTTTTGGAGATGAGATAAGGCACAGAGGGGGATGGATGAAAGCTGCTGGATTAGAAATCATTCCCCTTAGCCGGTTTGGGCTTTTATCCATAGTGCATCACTGTCTCTTAAAATGAGACTTTTCATTAGAGTATTATTTTCCAATGTTGTGTTAGCTTCTGCTGTACAATGAAGTGAATCAGCTATTAATATATCCCATCACTTCATGGGAAATAGATGGGGAAACAGTGTCAGACTTTATTTTTTGGGCTCCAAAAATCACTGCAGATGGTGACTGCAGCCATGAAATTAAAAGATGCTTACTCCTTGGAAGGAAAGTTATGACCAACCTAGATAGCATATTCAAAAGCAGAGACATTACTTTGCCAACAAAGGTTCGTCTAGTCAAGGCTATGGTTTTACCAGTGGTCATGTATGGATGTGAGAGTTGGACTGTGAAGAAGGCTGAGAGCCAAAGAATTGATGCTTTTGAACTGTGGTGTTGGAGAAGACTCTTGAGAGTCCCTTGGACTGCAAGGAGATCCAACCAGTCCATTCTGAAGGAGATCAGCCCTGGGATTTCTTTGGAGGGAATGATGCTGAAGCTGAAACTCCAGTACTTTGGCCATCTCATGCAAAGAGTTGACTAATTGGAAAATACTCTGATGCTGGGAGGGATTGGTGGCAGGAGGATAAGGGGACGACAGAGGATGAGGTGGCTGGATGGCATCACTGACTCAATGGACGTGAGTCTGAGTGAACTCCGGGAGTTGGTGATGGACAGGGAGGCCTGGCATGCTGTGATTCATGGGGTGGCGAAGAGTCGGACACGACTGAGTAACTGAACTGAACTGATATATATGTATATATATCCTCTCCCCCCTGGGCCTCCTGCCTGCCCCCCTCCCCATCAGACTCTTCTAGGTCATCACAGAGCACCGAGCTCAGTTCTCTGTACTATATAGCAGCTTCCCACTAGCTATTCATTTTACATATGGTTGTGTATTTATGTCAAAGCTAACACACCCGTCAGAGTGACCATCATGAACAAAATCTACAAACAGGAGAAGCTGGAGAGTGTGTGGAGGAAAGGGAAACCTCCTGCACTACTGGTGGGAATGTAAATTGATACAGCCACTATGGAGAACGGTATGGCAGTTCCTTAAAAAACTGAAAAATAGAACTACCATATGATCCACCTATCTGACTCCTGAGCACCTGCCCTGAGACATCTTTTCTTTAGGTGTATGTTTTCTCAGTTATTTAATGGGGAGGTTAGACATGAACTTTTGCAAAATTCACAAAAATTAGAATTCTCAGTGTGTGTTCACTTTGTACCACAAAATGTGCATGGAGCCACTATGACAATATATGCAGTTAAAATGACAGAGATCTGAAATGGAAATTAAAGAGATGGAAGGGGATGTCTAGTCAATTGGAAGAATATATTCCTTTGTTTCTGACAGGTTTTAGTTCTTTTTGGCAGATCCATCTATTTTTTGCAGCACAGTAATCAGAAATACATTGTGTCTTTGATATGTAAACACAGCAGTCTTCTTTAGCATCACCAAAAATGGGTAATCTGTGGAGAAAAAGAAAAGACTCTCTTTAGTGTTCATGATTTTCTCACACAATTCTCCTCATCCAGCCAGTGTTTTCTATAACTTTCAGGAAACAACGAGAAGCATTGGGTAAATAAACAGTCTAATGGCAGAAAGTGAAGAGGAAGTAAAAAGCCTCTGAAAGAGGGTGAAAGAGGACAGTGAAAAGTTGGCTTGAAACTCAACATTCAAAAGCTAAGATTTTAGCATCCAGTTCCATCACTTCATGGCAAATAGCAGGGGAAAAAATGTAAGCAGTGACAGACTTTGTTTGCTTGGGCTCCAAAATCTTTGCAGACAATGACTGAAGACGTGAAATTAAAAGACACTTGCTCCTGGGAATGGCTACCCACTCCGGTATTCTTGTCTGGAGAATTCCATTTCCATGGACACAGGAACCTGGAGGGATACATCCATAGCATGGGAAAGAGTCATGGACGGAGGGACTAACACTTTCCCTTTCATTTTTTTTCCACTTGCTCCTTGGAAGGAAATCTATGACAAACCTAGACAGCATATTCAAAAGCAAAGACATCACTTTGCCAGCAAATGTCAGTATAGTCAAATCTATGGCTTTTCCATTACTCATGTACTGATGTGAAATTTATACCATAAAGAGAGTAAGTGCCGAAGAATTGATGCTTTCAAATCGTGGTGCTGGAGAAGATTCTTGAGAGTCCCTTGGACTGCATGCAAATCAAACCAGTCAATCCTAAAAGAAATCAACCCTGAATATTTCTTGGAAGGACTGATGCTGAGGCTTTGGAAGGACTTATGCTCCAATACTTTGACCACCTGATGGGAAAAGCCAACTCATTGGAAAAGACCCTGATGCTGGGAAAGGCTGAGGCTAAAGGAGAAGGGGGAGGCAGAGGATGAGATGGTTAGATAGCATCACTGACTCAAAAGGACATGAATTTGAGCAAACTGGGAGACACTGGAGGACAGAGGACCCTGGGGAGCTGCAGTCCATGGGGGTCAGAAAGGGTTGGACACGACTTAGCAACTTAACAGTGATAACTACACAGTCAGTCATAAATATACACTTTTAAAAGAAAGCTAATCAACCATCTGGAACTTGCAAGTTCATCTTCACTGGAAGCAAAGCATTCTAAACATAAATGTCATCATGAGATATACAAAATGAAGCTTTGAAAATTGGAAACTGAATCTCCTATTAACATATCACATGAAAAACTTATTGCTTTCATGGAATTTTGATTTTCTTAAATATTTAGGATATAACGACCTAGTATTTGGGGAGGCATTGAGACGATACCTATAGAAGTGTGATCAGGCTTAAACAGAGTATGTGCTCAGGAAATGTAGTAAGTAAGTACAGATACACAGGCTCTGCAGAATTTGAATGTGGCCAGAAAAGGAGGTTCAGTTCATGTTGTATGCAGTGGAAGGTTCCTTTCTTTCCGATTCCAAACAGTACACGAGTGTCTGCTGTGATCCATGTTCTATTAATTCCAAAGATGCAGGAGTGTTGTGGCTCATTGCAGATGTGGTGTGAGAAGCAGTCAAAGAATGGGATGGCCACGCAGAACTGGCGTGCTAGGATGGGATATGCGCAAGACGTTCACCTGCTTGTCCTAAATCGAAAGTGAAGTGGTACAGTGGGCAGGGCTCCATCACAGATTTTCTTTGTTACTTTGTTCCGTTTCTTCATAAAGCCCCTTGGCCCTGAGAAGTCCACCTGATTCCCTCCTAGGGCCTGACAGTCTAGTCACATCAGCACTTCTTTCAAGTGAGTAATAGCAAAAGTCCCCTGTGTTTTATCTCTTTCACCCTTCTGGTCCCCTTCTTCAAATTTCAAGATAACTTTTTGAATGCTCATTTGACCAAGCCCTTTTTCAAAAGACCCTCAGTGACTTCTCAGGCCTTCTTTGACCAGATCTCTGCCTAGTTCTTTAGTGTTATATTCTTTAATCCCCAAAGCAGTGAAAAAAATTATTCCTGTT